>NC_090447.1:1117565488-1118190488 GCF_031143425.1 Pleurodeles waltl
AGTAGCAGGAGGACTGGACTCTAGTAATTCAAATCTTAACTACTTTATCCCCCCCACCCTACCTGCATGTCATCACAAACTCATACCCCTACCCTCACCCCATCACTCCACCACCTCACATATACCCCACCATCACAACCCACCCATCCCAATACAAAGCCCTGCATGCAACAACAATGCATGGACACCCATAACGGACCTGCATGGACACCCACCACCCCAGCATGCCCAGTAGAGAGACTCACATAACACACAAAATCACCACTCATACAAGGCCAAGCTGACAGGGAAATCACAATCATACAGGGAAACACACCCATGCACAAGATGGCAAACGCAGACACATTAATAATGCATTTGCATTCCCACAGGACCCATACTCCACTTCACCGGAGAGGAGGTGCCAGCCACATCCAGTCCCCCACCTGAAGAGGCCCACAGTGATGACAGCAGCTCTGCATGCCTGGATCAGGATGACCAACCTGGCCCATCCGGAACCTCTGGAAAGTTGGTTCCCCTGCCACAGTCCCAACCCACCACAGAGCCTCCCCCCTCAGGAAACACCAGCACAGCACCCACTCTGCAGGCCCATGTCACTGTCCCCAGGACACGTCAATCAGCAGTGTGTCCACCACTACAGGGACCCCAGGCAACACCACAAACACAGGATGATCAGGGACCTGGGGTTCAGTGGCAGTGGGCACACGGTTCAGGGGACAGAGGCACAGGGAAGCTGGGAGGACTGCGGTGCGACAGGGGGAGGACAGGCCCAGGGAACCCACTCTCCATGAGGCACTCTCCAACATCCTCAGACCATTCCCAGGAGACCATGGGGCAGATACTGACCAAGTTGCAGGAGACCCAGTGGCTGCAGGAGGGACAGTACCTGGGGATCAGGGATGACCTAACAAAAATACACACCATCCTGGTCACAATTGCAGGGGTGCTGGCTGACATGGGCAAGACTATGAGGGAGGCAGTGGAACAACAACAGGCGCCTGACACTAGTCAAACCAAGGAACAGCCTTGCACCTCCACCGGCGCTAGTGGACAGGAGTACCCGCCACTGGAATAACAGGCTGCCAGCTCCCCACCTCCTGCAGAAGGAGAACCACCCAGTAAACGGTCCCTGCGTTCCTGGCAGAAGCCAGAGAATGTTGCCAAGACCCTCGCCAGGAAATAGGACTCTCCTGATTGTCACCCTTGTGTCCCACTCTGTTACCCTGTCCACCTTGAACTGCCATTGCTCCCCTTCCTATACCCCCTTGGACAATGCACCTGTGATACCAAGAGACTGGACTCTACCCTGGACTTTCCTCCACCATCACCCCACCCCCTTGCACATACCCCTATACTTATGAGCACCTAAATAAACACCCTTGGAACATATACCAATCTGGAGTCAGTCTAATGATTCACAAATGTATTAGTACAACATTATCAAAGCATTGCAACGCAAATGTACAGTGAAATATACTTTAGGATGACCTTTGGTGGGCAGCAGTACACATAGCAGTAGCCAGATTGGGACACAGAGATCTGAAAATAGAGATTCCAAAGGGAACAGTCAGTGGTCATAGACATAGGGAAAGAGGCTGCCTTGTACAATGTCCAACAGATAACTGAGATGTAAAGTGGAGTTACAGTGTCTTACCTGTGAGTTGCTGGAAGTACTTCTGTATTATATTTGTTTTGTTGTCCACATCTTCTTCCTCTGCCTCCTCTTCCTCACTGTCCACAGACTCCACCGCTGCCACAAGACCATCTCCAGGCACATCCTCCTGCAGAAAAGGCGCCTGGCGTCTCAAGGCCAGGTTGTGCAACATGCAACATGCAACGATGATCTGGCACACCTTTTTGGGTGAGTAGTACAGGGATCCACCTGTCAGATGGAGGCACCGGAACCTGCCTTCGGGAGGCTGAAGGTCCTTTCAGTGATCCTCCTTGTAACCCCATGTGCCTCATTGTAACGTTCCTCTGCCCTTGTCCTGGCATTCCTCACTGGGTTCAGTAACCATGAGAGGTTGGAGTAACCAGAGTCACCTGCAAATATCGAGGGACAACTGTTAGATACACACTAAGCCTTAGGGATAACCCCATACCCAGACACCAACATATACTGGGTGGGGACCTTTGGTTCACCTATTAGCCAAACCAGTGCCTCTGGAGTTGGCCCATCACATATGGGATGCTGCTATTCCTCAAGATAAAGGTGTCATGCACAGAGCCAGGATATTTGGCATTCACAATGGAGATGTACTGGTCCGCCAAACAGACCATCTGCACATTCATCGAGTGATAGGTTTTTCTATTCCTGTAAACCTTTTCATTTCTCCCGGGGGGGGGGAACAAATGCCACATGTGTACCATCCATGGCACCAATGATGTTGGGGATATGTCCCAGGGCATAAAAGTCAGCCTTCACCATGGCCAAATCCTCCACCTGGGGGAACATGATGTAGCTGTGCGTGTGTTCCATCAGGGCAGACAACACTCTGGTCAACACGTTATAGAACATTGGCTGAGACAACCCTGATGCCACGGCCACTGTTATTTGGAAAGAACCACTTGCCAGGAAATGGAGCACTGCACTGAAAGGACCTGCACTAGAGGGGGGATTCCTGTGGGCTGGCGGATAGCTGACATCAGGTCTGGCTCCAAATAGGCACACAGATCTTGGATTGTGGCCCGATCAAGTCTGTAGGTAATGATAATGTGTCTGTCCTCCAAAGTCGCAAAGTCCACCAGGGGTCTGTACACCGAAGTATGCGGCCAGCACATATTCTGCCTCAGCGGTTGAAGCCTATGGAAGAGAACGGTGAGCAGTGGGTCATATTCCCACATCTATTGCACTAATGTTGATTTATTTACTTTACAGAAACAGTATGTGAACTCGAGAGTCAGTTGATGTGCCAATGTCTGCTGTGACCCAGTTAGGTGCCATGCCCTGTACCCCCCTGAAATGGCAGCTGCCTGACCTGTGAGGAGGGACAAGTGGAAATGAGGTACTTGCGCTGGCGTTGTGCACTGTCACAGTAGGCAGTGGATGACCGTGGCGCAACCTCACATTGGTTATTATTGGGCCCTATGGGTTCCAGGAGCCAATGGCGATGTACGCCGGCGGTGACGGTATGCACCGCCACGAACGTGACCACCATTTTCTATCTGTTCACTCACTTGCTACCTGACCTTCAACAGAAGAGGACAGACACTGCAAGTGCTGCTGTGACCTGTGCCTGGAAGCGACAATGGCTCATGTGTCTGGGGAAAGGGCCCCTGCCTTCACTGTGGAGGAGTTGGAGAAACTGGTGGATGGGGTCCTACCCCAGTACACATTACTCTACGGTCCTCCAGACAAACAGGTGAGTACACTGTGAGCATGATGCGTGGGGCATGAATGTATGGAGGCTGTGGATATAAGCCACATGTTGGGGGGTGCTGAGGCATCCTGGCCAGAGTGCAGCATGTAAGGTGGTCACTATATGTGCATCAGGGGATGGGTGGGAACTGGTGAGCAATGAGTCTGACAGTCCAGCAGGTGAATAATTCCCTTTTCTGCCGTCTTTTCCATCCAGGTCAGCGCCCACCAGAAAAAGTGTATTTGGCGTGCCATCGCCAAGGAGGTGCGGACCCTGGGGCCTTTGACAGGCAGAGCACCCACTGCCACAAGAGATGGGAGGACCTGAGTCGCTGGGCAAAGAAGATGGCGGAGGCCCAGCTGCGGCTGGCCTTTCAACGAGGAAGGGGTGCCCGTCGCACCATTACCCCCCTGATGTTCCACATCCTGGAGGTGCCCTATCCAGAGTTGGATGGGCTCTTGAGGGCATCACGGGAGCCACAAGGGGGTGAGTACAGATTCTGAAAGCTGACTTTGCACGTGTTAGGAGGTACCTGGGTGGGGGATGTGGGCTGTGGGTGCCCCTAGGCCAGGGCGAACATGGTAGGGTAAGTCCCTTGTTGGGCAGACTCTGGAGCACTTCTTCCCCAATAGTGTAAGTGGCTATCTACTACTGGGAAGGGTCCTGTGGGTTTCTGGTGTGCAGATGCTGGCATTAGGCATTGTACCCCATGGGCTGTTGACTGTCATAGTAAATGGTTGGGCATGGCCTAGTGCATAGGGCTGCTCCCTGTGTGTTGTGTACACCAACGGGAGTGGGGTTGCTGGCATTGACCAAGTGTATCCTCTGTCTCTACCCCCGCTTTTTGTGTTGTCACCCTGTCCTTGTGTTCATTAGCATTATCTGGTTGAGGAGCAGAGGCACCGGTGCCTGAGGGAGATGCATCCCACATGGGTCTGGAGGCCGAATCCACCGAGGGTGAGGGCACCAGTGGGACAGAGGGAGAGGGGAGCACCACGACGGGGACAGGAGGATAGACCACAGACAGTGACTCCTCCTCCGATGGAAGCTCCCTGGCGGTGAAAGACACCTCTGTGCCCACCCCAACAACAGGTACAGCAGCCACCACCCCCCCACCAGCACTGCCCTCCCAGCAGCCCCTCAGCATGTTTCCTGTGGCCGCTCACCCAGGAGGGTGGGCATCTCCTTTGCCCCATGCACCTCAGGCCCTGCCCCAGTCAGCCCTGCTGCCCTCAGTGAGGAGGCTATTGACCTCCTGAGATCCCTCTCTGTTGGTCAGTCAACCATATTGAATGCCATCCAGGGTATAGCAGGGCATTTGCAACAAACAAATGCATACCTGAAGGGCATTCACTCTGGTGTGGCAACCCAACAGAGAGCATTTCAGGCTCTGGTCTCAGCACTGATGGCAGCCCTTGTCTCTGTGTCTAGCCTCCCCCTCCAACTTCCTCTAACCAGACCCAATCCCCTCAACCCCAGCCTATCACCAGCACACCTTCAGGCCAGCATTCACCCAAATCACCACAAAAAAGTGGCTCAGGCAAACATAAGCACCACACTTCATCTCACAGGCACTCACACAAGCACCATACCCATGCAAACACACCAACATCCACTGCCTCCTCCTCATCGTCCACCTCCCTCCCAGTAGTGTCTACACTCACACCTGCATGCACTACATCCTCATCCACTTCCTCCATCACCAGCACGCCCATCACAACACGCCCCACACGAGCAGTCACCACCCCCACAACCATGCACACATCCCCTGCATCCTCTCCCAGTGTGTCTGTGACCCCTCCTCCTAAACTACACAAATACAAGCACCCACCCACCCAACAGCCAGCCACCTCACAACAGCATCCAACCCATGCACCATCACCCAAACTAAGCAGACAGACACCTCCTACAACCACTCCCTCTTCCTCCACTCCCAAACCCTCTCCATCGTCCCGTCCCAGTGTGTCTAAAAAACTTTTCCTGGCAAACATTGACCTGTTCCCTACCCCTCCCTCCACCCCATCCTTTCCCTCGGGCCAGGGTGTCCAGATCCCAGGCCAGCACCTCAGCCACCAAGTCGGCGTCCGCTGTGGTATCTGCAACTCCCAGAGGATCAAAGGGGGCACCCGTCAGGACAGGCAGTGTGCCACCGACCCCTGCAAAGGACCAAATCATTCCACCACCTGCCAAGGTGAAGAAGGGCAGCATGCAGCAAGGGCAAGGAGCATGACCCACCCAGCAAGGCCTCCTCCAAAACTCCAGCTGCCAGAGCCAAGGTCCCAGCAGCATCTGCCAAGGTGAGGAATGGGCAGAAAAGCCAAGGCACGGCACTTCAGGCCTCGGAGGCTCCAGGTGAGGGCCTGGTGCCCACCATCAGAACCGACAGCCCCGCCACCTGTACCACGGTCAGCACTGCCACAAGCACCGCTGCAAGCACTGCCACCTGCACCGCCACCTGTCCTGCCGCTGCCACCACTACTGTCAACAGTAGCATCCCCAGTGGGCACCCGTCTGAGGCTGCAGGAGACGGGCTGGTGCCTCCCTCCACCACTGGCAGCACCAGCACCGGCCCCTGCACCACGGCAGCACAGCCAGCATCCCCGCCGCAAGCACCGCCACTAGCACCGCTGACAATAGGACCACTACCAGCAGCAGCAGCCCCTGTGTGCATCTGTCTGAGGCTGCAGGAGACGGCCTGGAGCCTCCTACAACCACTGGAAACACCAGCACCTGCACTACCACCAGTTTGCAGCCTTAGTTGCTGCAGGATGGAGTTTGGCCCTGCCTCCATGGAGTATCATGCTACCTCGTCCATGCAAATCATGTGCCTCAGACACCCTGGTGAGGGAATGTGAACTGCCACACCCCAAGTGCTGCATCACTGGGCACACAGCCCCCTCCAGAACCAGTGGAGAAATGCATCCACTCACCCTATCCTTGGCAGGATGAAGCACACTATGCACAAAGCCTCCTCCAGAACCAGTGGAAAAACGCATTCTCTCACCCTATCCTTGGCAGGATGAAGCACACTGGGCACAAAGCCCTCTCCAGAACCAGTGAAGAAATGCATCCACTCACCCTATCCTTGGCAGGATGAAGCACACTGTGCACAAAGCCCCCTCCAGAACTAGTGGAAAAATGCATCCACTCATCCTATCCTTGGCAGGATAAAGCACACTGGGCACAAAGCTCCCTCCAGAACCAGTGGAGAAGCCATCCACTTGAGAGACTGTGGCCTTGCACTCCCCAGGAACAAGAAGTGGGCAACCCACCCACTTGAGAGACTTCAGAGACTGTGGCTTTGCACTCCCCAGGATCTAGCAGTGGGCATGGAACCCCCTCTAGGAGCAATGGCGTTGTTCTATCTTCCGGCTGAGGTGCCCCCTGTTAGAAATGGGATTTTTGGTTGGCAGTCAGGTTGCCCTCTGTCCAAGCAAGAACCCTCACTCTAGTCAGGGTAAGTCACACACAATCCAAAATCAGCCTGTGCTCACCCTCCAGTAGCTTGGCACGAGCAGTCAGGCTTAACTTAGAAGGCAATGTGTAAAGCATTTGTGCAATAAATCATACAACACCATAGCATAACACCACAAAAATACACCACACAGTGTTTAGAAAAATATATAATATTTATCTGGGTATCTTCAGGTCAAAACGATCAAAGTTGCAATATGAATTTGTAAAGATATCACTGAAAAGTGATATCAAGTGTCTTAAGTCTTTAGAAAGTAAACTCCGCCGTCCGCCAAGGTACCGCCGCTGAATGACCGCACCGCGGTCAAAAGACCGCGGCGGCCATTCAGACATTTCCTCTGGGCCGGCGGGCGCTCTCCAAAAGAGCGCCCGCCGGCCCAGAGGAAATGCCCCTGCAACGAGGACGCCGGCTCAGAATTGAGCCGGCGTAGTTGCAGGGGTGCGACGGGTGCAGTTGCACCCGTCGCGTTTTCAGTGTCTGCTTAGCAGACACTGAAATACTTTGCGGGGCCCTCTTACGGGGGCCCCTACAGTGCCCATGCCATGGGCATGGGCACTGCAGGGGCCCCCAGGGGCCCCGCGGCACGCCCTACCGCCATCCTGTTCCTGGCGGGAGACCCGCCAGGAACAGGATGGCGGTAGGGGGTGTCAGAATCCCCATGGCTGCGGAGCGCGCTCCGCAGCCATGGAGGATTCACAAGGGCAGTGGTAAACCGGCGGGAGACCGCCGGTTTACCCTTTCTGGCCGCGGCTGAACCGCCGCGGTCAGAATGCCCTCGGGAGCACCGCCAGCCTGTTGGCGGTGCTCCCGTGGTCGGTGACCCCCAAAGTCTCTTTCAAACACAAAGTACCTGGTTTCTGGTGGAAAATCTCCTCAGAGGGCCACAAAGGAAGAGGTGTGTGGAAAAAGGGTGTGTGCGTCGATTTCTCCCCAGCACACACGGACTTGCGTCGTTATTTTCCACGCGGGGAAGTCGTGCGTCTTTTTCCGGCGCGCGGACAGTCTCTTTCTGTGGGTCGCGGAGATTACCAGATGTCCCGGGTCTGTGCGTGGATTTTCCTGCTTGTTTTCCGACTGCGCGTCGTTCTGCGGGGCTGCGCGTCGAAGTTTCGATCTCACGGCAGGCGTCGCGTCGATTTCTCCTGCGGAGTCGGGCGGCGTTGTCCTTGCGAGGCTGTGCGTCAAAGTTTTGATCTCACGGCAGGTGTCGCGTCGATTTCTCCTGGGAAGTCGGGCGGCGTTGTCCTTGCGAGGCCGTGCGTCAAAGTTTCAATCTCACGGCAGGCGTTGCGTCGATTTCTCCCGGGAAGTCGGCGGTGTTGTCCTTGCGAGGCCATGCGTCAAAGTTTCGGTCGTCCCGAAGGCGTCACGTTGATCAGCGTCGGTGTGTGCCATTTTTCTTGCCGCAGAACAAGCTGTGCGTTGAAAAGTTCGGCGCACGGAGCGTCCAAGAGGAAGAGAGAAGTCTTTTTGATCCTGAGACTTCAGGGAACAGGAGGCAAGCTCTATCCAAGCCCTTGGAGAGCACTTTTACAGCCAGGCAAGAGTTCAGCAAGGCAGCAGGCCAACAGCAAGGCAGCAGTCCTTTGTAGAAAAGCAGACAGGTGAGTCCTTTGAGCAGCCAGGCAGTTCTTCTTGGCAGGATGTAGTTTCTGGTTCAGGTTTCTTCTCCAGCAAGTGTCTGATGAGGTAGGGCAGAGGCCCTGTTTTATACCCAAATGTGCCTTTGAAGTGGGGGAGACTTCAAAGAGTGGCTAAGAAGTGCACCAGGTCTCCTTTCAGTTCAACCCTGTCTGCTAGGGTCCCAGTAGGGGGTGTGGCAGTCCTTTGTGTGAGAGCAGGCCCTCCACCCTCCCAGCCCAGGAAGACCCATTCAAAATGCAGATGTATGCAAGTGAGGCTGAGTACCCTGTGTTTGGGGTGTGTCTGAGTGAATGCACAAGGAGCTGCCAACCAAGCCCAGCCAGACGTGGATTGTAAGGCACAGAAAGATTTAAGTGCAAAGAAATGCTCACTTTCTAAAAGTGGCATTTCTAGAATAGTAATATTAAATCCGACTTCACCAGTCAGCAGGATTTTGTATTACCATTCTGGCCATACTAAATATGACCTTCCTGCTCCTTTCAGATCAGCAGCTGCCACTTCACCAGTGTATGAGGGCAGCCCCAATGTTAGCCTATGAAGGGAGCAGGCCTCACAGTAGTGTAAAAACGATTTTAGGAGTTTTACACTACCAGGACATATAACTACCCAGGTACATGTCCTGCCTTTTACCTACACAGCACCCTGCTCTAGGGGTTACCTAGGGCACACATTAAGGGCGACTTATATGTAGAAAAAGGGGAGTTCTAGGCTTGGCAAGTACTTTTAAATGCCAAGTCGAGGTGGCAGTGAAACTGCACACACAGGCCTTGCAATGGCAGGCCTGAGCCAGGGTTAAGGGGCTACTGAGGTGGGTGGCACAACCAGTGCTGCAGGCCCACTAGTAGCATTTAATCTACCTGCCCTAGGCACATGTAGTGCACTCTACCAGGGACTTACAAGTAAATTAAATAGTCAATCATGGATAAACCAATCAGTAGTACAATTTACACAGAGAGCATATGCACTTTAGCACTGGTTAGCAGTGGTAAAGTGCCCAGAGGTCAAAAGCCAACAACAACAGGTCAGAAAAAATAGGAGGAAGGAGGCAAAAAGTTTGGGGATGTCCCTGTCAAATAGCCAGGTCCAACATGACCCCCTACCAGCCTAAAGCCAGGGGAGAACAATCACTATCCTGATGTACTTCCCTGTTTGAGGCGAAAGAACAAGGACCCAGGCCCACAACAGCAGGGGCATGCTCCAGTTCTTCGCTTTCCTGACTCCAATTGGATCCCTCTGTCCATACTCTCAGGGCCCACTAAGCCAACCCATGGGGAACCTTTCTCCTTACCTGCGGATCCCATCTGTGCAGCACCTAACTTTACTTTGCTCACAGATGTATCCCAGGAGCAGGATAGTACCACCATGACCAACACAGTGGTGTTGCGCACTCTACCCCCGGGGTATGACACTTGTCCCCTCCCCAGGGATAACTCTGTCCACCCGGACAGCAAGCCACAGTGATTACTGACAGCTGCCAGGGATGAGAGCCAGACCCCAGGCCTCTCAAAGCTCTCCAACCACTGTGGCTGTGGAGAGTGGGGGGCGGTAGCCCCAGGTGCTGGGCACCCTTTAACCACTCTCCCTTCCACCAGGTCAGAGATGACAGCCTGAACCTGGTCCTCCCCTCTGGGGCTCTGTACCCTCCCTCCTGGAGCGGTACCCCCAGAGTCCAACATGGTCAGGGTGCTTACAGAAGTCGCCCTGTACCATTCCTCCACCAGTGCAGGGCGGTTAACCTGCAACTGGCCCTCCAACCTGGGGTCTGTACCTTCAGGTTGGACTAGGGCCTGGGGTGAGGCTTCCCTCCCCCTGCCCTCCCTTCTGGGGTCCAGCACCCTCCAACTAGGAGTGGCCTCCTCAGAAGACAACAGGGTAAGGGGACTGTTATCAGTAGCCCCTCCCTCCAGGTCCAGGGGGACACCCTGAACCTGGTCTTCCAGCCCAGGGTCTGTACCCTCAGACTGGATCACTGCCTGGCAAACCAGGACTTTCTGGGAGGCACACCTACCCCCCCCCCCCAGGTCAGAGTTTAACCTCTGCACCTGACCATTCAACTCAGAGTCACCACCCTGAAGTTGAACAATTGCCTGGCACGCCAGGACTTCCTGGAGGGCACACTGACCCTCCACCAGGTCAGAGTTTAACCTCTGAACTTGGCCATTCAACTCAGAGTCACCACCCTGAAGTTGAACAATTGCCTGACACGCCAGGACTTCCTGGAGGGCACACAGACCCTCCACCAGGTCAGAGTTTAACCTCTGAACCTGGCCATTCAACTCAGAGTCACCACCCTGCGGTTGAACAATTGCCTGGCATGCCAGGACTTTCTGGGGGGCACACCTACCCCCCACCAGGTCAGAGTTTAACCTCTGAGCCTGGTTCCCCAACCCAGGGTCACCACCCTGAGGTTGGGCAATTGCCTGGCACGCCAGGACTTTCTGGGGGGCACACCTACCCCCCACCAGGGCAGAGTTTAACCTCTGAACCCGGTTATCCAACCCAGAGTCAGCACTCTGAGGTTGGACAACTGCCTGGTACACCAGGACTTTCTGGGGGGCACACCTACCCCCCAACAGGTCGGAGTTTATCCCCTGAACCTGGTTAGCCAACCCAGAGTCACCACCCTGATGTTGAACCATTGCCTGGCAGGCCAGGACTTCCAGGGAGGCACACCTACCTCCCACCAGGTCAGAGTTTAACCCCTGAGCCTGGTTCCCCAACCCAGGGTCACCACCCTGAGGTTGGGCAATTGCCTGGCACGCCAGGACTTTCTGGGGGGCACACCTACCCCCCACCAGGTCAGAGTTTAACCTCTGAACCTGGTCATCCAACCCAGAGTCAACACCCTGAGGTTGGACAATTGCCTGGTACAGCAGGACTTCTCGGGAGGCACATCTACCTCCCACCAGGTCAGAGTTTAACCTCTGAACCTGGGTATCCAACCCAGAGTCACCACCCTGAGGTTGAATCTTTGCCTGGCATGCCAGGACTTCCTGGGGGGCACTCTCACCCCCCACAAGGGACACACCGTCCCCAAGGGCCACACAAGAGTCTGGTTGGTGCAGGTTCCCCTGACCTCTGCCCATCCGGCAGAGTCTGGGTTTCCCCCAAACCAGAAACGGTTTCACCTGGGTCATTCCTGGGGGGCTCTGCTCTCAGAGCTGTCCCCTGACTCTCACGGTCCTCCACTGGGGTCTGCAACCCTCTCTCAACCCTATGTCTGGACTTCTGCACCCCCTCACTAGGAGGGGCACTGCCAGACACCAGAACTGTTGGGATGCTGGCTACAGTCACCCCCTCCAAGTTCTTCTGACACTGCGGGGCTTCCCTCAAAAGGTGGCCCTACGGTACAGGCTAGGCTTCCCTCCTGGTGTTCCCTCATGGAACTCTCTAGGACCTGGAACCTACCTGGGACACTACAATCCTTTCCCACCTCACTCGGTTGGGAACCACCTAGACCACTCCCTTCAGGAGCACCCCCAAATGCCTCTTCAGACTCTCTGGTACTCACCCAGAAGTCTGCCTCCATTGTAAGTTCTCTGGGGTCAGAGAACTCACACTCCACCTGGTGTTGGCGTAGCTCTGGAAAATAAGGACCAGACAAATGCTCTCCAGCAATTACATCATTCGGCCCTTCACATGTATTAACCACAGTACCCTTCACCCAACCACCCAGTAACTCAACCTTGGAAAAGCACTCTACCTCACCCTCCTGAGACTGGTGAGACAGTATCTGTCTGTCCCTGACACTCAACCCATACTCTTCTGGGATGTCTCTACACTCTATATCCAGGACGTCCACCAGGGGGGAACCCTTTTCTTTGTCACTCTCTGCTAGTCAGTAAAGTGTCCCTCCCCCCAGTAGGAATATGACTCCCTGTGCCAGTTCCCCAATCTTTCTCAGGGACCCTGTGCATAACGGAAACTACCTCATACCCTTGAACCGCCTGGGGTGTGTCAACTCCCTTATTCAAGTTGGGCACCACATCTCTGGGCTTGTGCCCTTCTTCAGCAGTACTATATGCAAGATTTTTGCTGCCACCATCTGAACTGGACTCAGCCCTTCCGGCCTCCAGTTTCAGCTCTTTACAGCTCAGCTCTTGAGCTGCAATCTTTTCTTCTTCCAGGGCTAAGAGTCTTTTTGCCTCAACCTCTGCAAGATACTCCTCTAATTGTTGCTCCTGTCGCCTTTGACCTCGGAGCCATTCATCTATTTCTGGGTCACTGTCCAAATCTGAGTAGTCTTCCTCCTCAGGTGCGTAGTCCTCCTCCTCATCTGAGGGGTACTTAGTCATTTGGTTTCTTGCTGCCTCTCTCACTGCCCATCTTTCCTCCCCCCAGACTATGTAGTGATGTAGCATCTCCGCCTTAGTAGATCTCCTTGCTACAGGAAGGCCCCATTTTCTGCAAAGCTTCCTTAGGTCAGCCTTAGTGAGGTGGTCAGTACGAACAAAGAATGAGTAGGTAAGCAATCCCATTCTGATAAGATCTTATCAGCAAAAACCAAAATCCAAAGTCCAAAATATCAATAGTATCTCCAGGAGGACATCAGAGAACCAAAAGCCAAAAAAGATGAAAAATCAAGTTGACCTTCAACTGTGGGTAGGTAGTGAAATACTTAGCTACTGTATCTCACTGCACAAACACAAGTCCTATCCTCACCGCTGATCACCAATGTTAGAAATGGGATTTTTGGTTAGCAGTCAGGTTGCCCTCTGTCCAAGCAAGAACCCTCACTCTAGTCAGGGTAAGTCACACACAATCCAAAATCAGCCTGTGCTCACCCTCCGGTAGCTTGGCACGAGCAGTCAGGCTTAACTTAGAAGGCAATGTGTAAAGCATTTGTGCAATAAATCATACAACACCATAGCATAACACCACAAAAATACACCACACAGTGTTTAGAAAAATATATAATATTTATCTGGGTATCTTCAGGTCAAAACGATCAAAGTTGCAATATGAATTTGTAAAGATATCACTGAAAAGTGATATCAAGTGTCTTAAGCCTTTCGAAAGTAAACAAAGTCTCTTTCAAACACAAAGTACCTGGTTTCTGGTGGAAAATCTCCTCAGAGGGCCACAAAGGAAGAGGTACGTGGAAAAAGGGTGTGTGCGTCGATTTCTCCCCAGCACACACGGACTTGCGTTGTTATTTTCCACGCGGGGAAGTAGTGCGTCGTTTTCCGGCACGCGGACAGTCTCATTCTGTGGGTCGCGGGGATTACCAGATGTCCCGGGTCTGTGCGTGGATTTTCCTGCTTGTTTTCCGGCTGCGCGTCGTTCTGTGGGGCTGCGCGTCGAAGTTTCGATCTCACGGCAGGCGGCGCGTTGATTTCTCCTGCGGAGTTGTCCTTGCGAGGCCGTGCGTCAAAGTTTTGATCTCACGGCAGGTGTCGCGTCGATTTCTCCTGGGAAGTTGGGCGGCGTTGTCCTTGCGAGGCCGTGCGTCAAAGTTTCAATCTCACGGCAGGCGTTGCGTCGATTTCTCCCGGGAAGTCGGGCGGCGTTGTCCTTACGAGGCCATGCGTCAAAGTTTTGGTCGTCCCGAAGGCGTCGCGTTGATCAGCGTCGGTGTGCGGCGTTTTTCTTGCCGCGGAACAAGCTGTGCGTCGAAAAGTTCGGCGCACGGAGCGTCCAAGAGGAAGAGAGAAGTCTTTTTGGTCCTGAGACTTCAGGGAACAGGAGGCAAGCTCTATCCAAGCCCTTGGAGAGCACTTTTACAGCCAGGCAAGAGTTCAGCAAGGCAGCAGGCCAACAGCAAGGCAGCAGTCCTTTGTAGAAAAGCAGACAGGTGAGTCCTTTGAGCAGCCAGGCAGTTCTTCTTGGCAGGATGTAGTTTCTGGTTCAGGTTTCTTCTCCAGCAAGTGTCTGATGAGGTAGGGCAGAGGCCCTGTTTTATACCCAAATGTGCCTTTGAAGTGGGGGAGACTTCAAAGAGTGGCTAAGAAGTGCACCAGGTCCCCTTTCAGTTCAACCCTGTCTGCCAGGGTCCCAGTAGGGGGTGTGGCAATCCTTTGTGTGAGAGCAGGCCCTCCACCCTCCCAGCCCAGGAAGACCCATTCAAAATGCAGATGTATGCAAGTGAGGCTGAGTACCCTGTGTTTGGGGTGTGTCTGAGTGAATGCACAAGAAGCTGTCAACCAAGCCCAGCCAGACGTGGATTGTAAGACACAGAAAGATTTAAGTGCAAAGAAATGCTCACTTTCTAAAAGTGGCATTTCTAGAATAGTAATATTAAATCCGACTTCACCATTCAGCAGGATTTTGTATTACCATTCTGGCCATACTAAATATGACCTTCCTGCTCCTTTCAGATCAGCAGCTGCCACTTCACCAGTGTATGAGGGTAGCCCCAATGTTAGCCTATGAAGGGAGCAGGCCTCACAGTAGTGTAAAAACGATTTTAGGAGTTTTACACTACCAGGACATATAACTACCCAGGTACATGTCCTGCCTTTTACCTACACAGCACCCTGCTCTAGGGGTTACCTAGGGCACACATTAAGGGCGACTTGTATGTAGAAAAAGGGGAGTTCTAGGCTTGGCAAGTACTTTTAAATGGCAAGTCGAGGTGGCAGTGAAACTGCACACACAGGCCTTGCAATGGCAGGCCTGAGCCAGGGTTAAGGGGCTACTGAGGTGGGTGGCACAACCAGTGCTGCAGGCCCACTAGTAGCATTTAATCTACCTGCCCTAGGCACATGTAGTGCACTCTACCAGGGACTTACAAGTAAATTAAATAGTCAATCATGGATAAACCAATCAGTAGTACAATTTACACAGAGAGCATATGCACTTTAGCACTGGTTAGCAGTGGTAAAGTGCCCAGAAGTCAAAAGCCAACAACAACAGGTCAGAAAAAATAGGAGGAAGGAGGCAAAAAGTTTGGGGATGTCCCTGTCAAAAAGCCAGGTCCAACACCCCCCTATTCCCCATCCCCCTGAGGTGCCTTTGTGTTTTCGACCTGATGCCCCTGCAGTGTTCTCTCCGTATTGAGGCAGGAGTCAAGTATGGGCTTGGCCCATGATTTTTGGTCCAGTGGGTCACAGATATTTGCAAAGGACAATGTAGGCCTTCTGTACATATTGTAAATATTTGCATATACTGTTTTTCTATTTGTTACGTACATCTGCCTATTTCTAAAATATCACTTATTTCACTCAATTCCTTTTGTCCTTGCGTCCTTCCAGGGGGTAACGGGGTGTAAATGTACTGTTGTTGCATATGTTTGTGTGTATGGTGTTGTGGGTGAGGGTGGGGGTGGGGGTGTTGCGTATTGCGTGTGTGTGTCACTCTCTTTTTCCTCACCCCCTCCCCTGTGTCCTAGGTGCAATACTCACCGTGGTCGTCGCCACCGCCTTTGATATTCCTCGTGTATGAGGAGGTAAACCATCATGGGCAGGACCTGTAACTCTGGCTCCATGGCGTCCTGGTTCTTCGTTGAGTGTCGAGAGGTGAGTGGTTTCCCTTCCAAACACTGTTTCCACTGGGCTTTTGATGGCATTGGTACCTCCGCGGAAAATCTGTCGGATTGGCGTGTTGTAATGGGGTGGACGGTACATTGTCTTCAGCCTGTCTGTTGGCGGTTACCGCCGCGGTGTTTGTTGCTACCGCCGTGGCAGTCGGTGTGTTAAAGTGGCTGTCTGTGTTGGCGATTTCCGCTGTGGTCGTGATGCCATTTTGTTTTACCGACGGCCTGTTGGCGGTATTACCGCCGCTTTAACACCGACCACCAGGGCTGTAAAGAGGGCCTAAATATTTAAGCTGGGCCCCGGGGATGGGGTCCCCGGGACCCAGATCGGACTGCAGATGGGGTGCAGTGCAGGGTTTGGTTGGTATATGGGTTGGCTGCAGGGATTGACCACAGGCAAACACCTGGGGCCAACACCTGCTGTGCCCGGCCGAAGGCTGTGCACATCACAGGGTTGCAAAGTTATCGAAATTCACCTGTTAACATTCTATGGAGCCTAAATATGACATCCCTGTAACCTTTGTTTTTTTAAGTGAAAGAAACATATATATATATATATATATATATATATATATATTATATTATATATGTTCCATTGGATAAAAAACTAAGGGTAAAGTGTAATTATACATGAGGAAGATAGATAGTAAGATTTTAACTTGTGCCTAGGCCCCAGCTCCCTTAATTCCCTGTTGACTAGTCCAAGTCCCTTCTGGACCCAGCTTTGCTGTTTCAAGGCTCCCAACTCATCTCCTTTGGCTTGTTCTCTTTCACTCTTGCTTCTTCTCTCACTTTCTCATCTCTTTTGCCCCCCTTTTCTGCTTTTTCTGCTTTTTCTATTTACCTTGCTCTTTTCAGCCATTTCTCATCTCTTGCACCATGTTTTCTGTGTTTTGAGCCTCCTTTTCCCCATTTATTGCCCCTCTGCCTTAGTTCTTTTGAGCCATTTTTCATCTCATATCTTTTTCTGCTTTTCCACTTTTACTCTAGTTCTTTTCAACCGCTTTTCATTACACCTCTTTCACCTCATTTTTTGCTTTTTGCTCTTTTCACCCATTTTCCCCCTTTGCTGTTCCCCGACTTTCTGCCAGTTTTGCGCTTTTCTGCTGTCACCATTTTTTCTCTTTAGTTATTCTCCTCTTTGTCATGTTGGCCCCCCCATGCCATCCTGCACATTTTCTTGCCTCCCCCTGCCCCACTCCTCACATGCTTCTTTTCTCCTGCATCTTCTTTTGCCATGCAGCCCTGCCCACCACCCTCTTGCCCCTTTCAGGACCTACTTAATGGCAACCATTGCATGTCTGTGCCGCTAGTGTGCCAAATGCTTGCCAAAGGCAAGCCTGGAATAACACAGTGGTCATTGCTATCCTCAAGGAACTTTCAGTCAATCCAAGCCAAATAGCCCACTAACGGCCTATCTTCCTGTTTCTCTATCCACCGAAAGTTATCAAAAAAGCCATCAACAATCAGCTCACTTGCCACCTTGAGCTCCAGCTCCTACTGGACAACACCCAATTAGGAATCAGAAAGAACCATAGTGCAGAAACCACACTCATCGCAGTCACAGACCATATCAGGACCACCCTGGACAGATGAGAAACAGCCGCCCTCATCCTAATTGACGTGTCTGCGACGTTGGACACAGTCTCCCACATCACATTCATCAGGAGACTACATGAATGCGGTATCCAAGGACCAGCACTCAACTGGATCTACTTCTTTCTCACAGGAAGAACTCGAAGAGTCAGACTACCACCTTTCACATTTAAAGCCAAGAAACTGGTGTGTGATATCCTCCAGTGTGCTTCCCTCAGCCCTACCATGTTCTACATCTACATGACTCCATTTACCAACTTCATCAGATCTCAAGGCATCACCATCATCTCCTTTGCATGTGACACTCAACTCATCCTCTTCATGATGGACAAGATGGCCACCACCAATATCAACTTGACCAACTGCATGACCCTTGTGGTGAAATGGATAGGAACAAACTGCTTGAAAGTGACCACTGGTAAGGCTAAAGTATTTGTCTTCGGAAACAAGAAAATCCCCATGGGAGGACACCTGGGGGGCAGGGACGGACGCAGGGCTTGGCCTTTGCCAAGGCCCTGTGCCAACCCATTGGCATGCATAACAGAAGGCTGTGTCGGATAAGGGGGTGGGGTGGGTGCAGGAGCTGGCAGGCCCTTCACCCAATCCCCCAAAGTGATCGACCCCCCACAGCACACTGCCTTCAGGTATCCAGTAAGAGACCCTGCTTCCCTTGTTTTTTGTTTAATGTGCTTTTTGTGGTCCAGCAGGACTCTCACATAACTACCCTGGGAGTCCCCCAGGAGAACACATGGGGGATGTGCTAGCTCACGGAAGAGTCCCATGGGATCAAGAAAAGTCAACTTTTTTTTTTTTTTTGGCTATGGGGATCCCTCTGGGATTCCACTGTCCCCCCCCCCCCCCAATAAGAAGTAGGGGGTTAGGGGAAGCCTAACCTTACATCTACTATATTATTATATTATTTTATATTTTCAGGAAAAAGGGACTGAGTGCCTGTGTTTTATAATAGTGACCACAATGTTTTCTTTCATATTGCAGACAGCCAATCAGATCGCTCACTCTTGCAGGACTGTGAGCCCTGTGGGAGTGAGCCAGCTGATGGGAAAAAAAGCACTCATGATCAATCAGATCCCTCCAATTTTTTTACTTTGCATCCATTAGGGCTCCTGGAGGAATCTCATGAGATCAACTGTCAATATATTTATACATTTTGAACCTTAATTTCTCAAAAACTACTGATCCGATTTACAACAGATCACTAAAAGCATGCTTTCTTTGTAAAGATGTATCTTTCTGCCAATAATATGATTCTGTTTATCTATTGCTATTTTGGCTGTGTCAATGTGTATTTTTTTCTATTAACAATGCATAGAGAAAAAAGCGTTTTAGAACCCGGCCTTTTCCTCTGCCCACTTGACGGATCAACCCAAACTTTTGCAGAAAGGAGCTGAGGTGGTTGAACTTTTATTTTGAACACTCTTCCTATGGAAACTTTCTCATGCATGACTACATATACATATAGAATATGTGATGAAAGAGTAAATGCTGCCGTTTTTTGCTACCAGCCAACATGTTTTTATTTTAACTTTAAGGAAATTATCAAGGCGAAAAATAGTTCAGCTTGCTAGAGAATCTCCCTTCTAGACTAGTGTATCCCATCTACTTTTGTCATAATGAAACAGAGCAAAAGCTGTAAAGTGTAGGTAGGTGAGTGCAACATCTGTGATAAGACGATATTGTAGCTGTCAGTGATGGAAATGCTTCGTTCCGTTAAGGTGATTAAGCAAAAGGCAGCACTAAAACATAAACTTATGTGGCAGAGATTGCAATTAGAAAATAACTTTGTATGAATAGACACAATAACAATTCTCATTATTGTTAAGTCTAATTAAGCAAATACAAAGGTGTATAACAAGACAAGTAATGAGAATCTGCTACATGGTCACAAACTGGGAAGCTCCGTGATAACTACACCAAGATTGTCCTGCAAGAGAGCGCCTCTTCCTAGCTCAAATAATATTAGATTTGATGAAATGTAGTCAAAATACCTGGCTGAATGGCAGAAAACAAGGACCTCTACGCCTTTTAAACTTATACCAAGAATCATGCATTTGATGTTAAGTTTCATATCAGTTTCATTTATGGATAATACATTATTGGGCCAAGTATTTGTTTTCGTTTTGTTTCAATATAACTACCTGGTATGTTAACAGAATACTTTGCAAGATATACAAATCTGAGTGCTGTCCCACCTTAGCCTTGAATATTTATTCTAACCAGGCCACCTGCATGGAAGTAGGAAGGGCTGACAGAGGTTTATTTGGTTGGCAGGGTGTGTTTTGGGGATAAGCAGCTAAATGTGGTATTTCACGGATCTACTACTTATATCAATTAAAATGTTATTGTGGGTGAGCATCAGCTGTTATTGCAGGTATCCCTGTAAAGTTATACAGGAGTTAAGGTTGGCAGTGGGAGTTAATAGGGGTCTAGGTCTCATTTACTCTTTAATCAGCAGTTCATGGAATTAGAATTTCCAAAGAATATCTATAAAGCACCATCAGTCACATAAACCACCTGAGCGACATGGCACCTTCACAGAGATACCAACCATGTTCAACACACCTCCATGTAGCCCAACATGGAAGAAACCCATGCAACAGCTTTGCTACAAATTGGCACTACAAGGAATATAGCTTTATGCAGAGGGCTATGCCGGTTCTTAAAGGTCCTGAACCAAAGTTATAGGCCAGAGCTACAGGCAAGTGCCTATAGCAAGATAGAGGGCATTTAGCAATCGGTATAGCCCGAGGCAGATGGGATATAAGGGTATTAGAACATACCACCCACTGAGTGTAGAATGTTCTAAACTAAAAAGGGAGAAACAGAAAGATAAACGTTGGAGCGCTGGAGCAGAAGGCTTATACCAACCATAATAAGCCTGGAGCTATTCCATTGTCTTCAATGGAGCTCTCAGTATTCCAATGTTCGAATATGCTTTTCCAACCTTGTACCGCAGACAGCTCTTTACACACAAGGCAAAATATACCCACAAAGAGATACAAGGCAGATGCTTTACAGCTACATGACCTTATGCACCAATGCTATAAATGGGTCCAACATGGTATTAAATGCTCACAAACTGTATAAATAAAACACTAAATCATACACAAGTCCCTATAAATCAATATGGAGACAGGACAAGTGCTACAGACATGCATGTAGACTATTGTGGGAGAGCAAACCCCCTAGTGATGCTAGGAAATGGTGAACCACAGAATATGATGATCGCAAACATGTAGCATAAACCCCTAGATAACTAAAAAAGCACTGAAGACCTTCATGTACACCATAAACAGCCAATATACAGACAACTCCGGTCAACTCCACCTACATCAATCAACTGTCCAAGGGCTAAACAGCTACATGAAAACACAAGTGAGTTGCAGCCTAACTTTAACACTTTCCACATACACCTAAATACATGCATCACGCTGTATTTCAAAACAAACACAAAATCATTGTGACCAATAGGTAAGTCTCAAACACACCCTGCTTCTTCTCATCATGAATACATCAACTCCAGTGCATCCCACATTTGATTACCTTTCATGCACATTCCACAATGCCAAAAACATGCTGCAATGACAAGCAAAACAAAACTTAAACATGCTGAAGCTGTAATTTACTACAGCTCCTGAGGGCTATTGGGAGCCTTCAGAAATGTGAAGGCCCTGCACCTCTAATGAGCCCTTGAAGCGAGTTCTTGGAGACAGAAAGAGAGAATAAGAACTGCACGTTCATAAATCAAGAACAATTTATTTGGTTTGATTGGAGTCCATAATGAGAGTTTGAAATCCATTTCAAGGATTTATTAATGTCATTAGTTCATCGATCTTTATTAGCAAATCACTAATCTCAATGCAAATTACAGAACAGAGCATATAGTGTGTCCCATAAAATCTAATCCTTATTGTGATCTAAATTTATAATGGTCAGAGAATGTAAGTAGACCTCATTAAAAAACTCTTGTCGAATATGTGAAAGCATATAGGGCCATTTGTACGTATATATGGAATTGTGATTCCTTAATTGAGATTCCATGTGAACCGCAATTAGGGAATCGCAATTCCAAATGTAAGAAACTCCACTGAGTTTCTTTTGTGATCCCCGGTGGGTCGCAAATAGACCTGCCTCATTAATATTAATGAGGTAGGTTGCAATTTGTGACCCACTGGGAATCGCAAAAAACACAGGGATGTCAGCAGACCACCATGTCTGTAATTGCTTTTAAATAAAACAATCTTTTTTTTTAAACGTAGCCCGTTTCCCTTAAAGAAAAAGAAGCTGCGTTTAAAAAGAAAAAAAAATGAAACGTTTCAGTTTCATTTTTGAAGAGTAGGCAGTAGTCCGTGGGACCACTGCCTCCACTTCAAAAACGTTTTCGCATGCATTTACAAAGGGGAGGGGGTCCATTATAGACCCCTTCCCCTTTGCGAATGAGTTAGCACCAATTTGAAAATGGTGCTAACTGCAATTGTTTTGCGACCGCATTCATGGTCACAAAAATCATATATACCATTTAGATTCGGTATTAGGAAGAGATGCCCTGAACATGCCCCTTCCTAATACTGAATCGCTAAACCCAAATTGCGATTCTGTAATAAGTTACCGAATTGCAGTTTAGGCTTTGTACATCCCAAAAAGCATTTTTCTAGTCGCAAACAGGGCGATTCTGCGAATCAGCCCGTTTACGACTAGAAAAATGCTTTGTACATGTGGCCCATAGTTCTCTAATAGAATTTCTCATAAAGAGGAAACTGAGAATTTGTGCAGAAGCTCGCAGCAACACGTTTAGGCAGAATAAAGTTGGTCTCAGAATGAATCCAAGACACATCAGCAAAGATAATAAGACAAAATGTGTCAGAGTTATGGTGCTCTCTCAGGAGAACTGAGTCGGGATAAGCTAAGTGAGTCTAGGGAACCAAGAATCTGGAGTCTAGACCTATCTCAGTCTGGAAACACATTTTTATATACAGAACAACAATATAACAAATTAAAAGTATTGGGTAGATAATTTCTGGTTCCAATCAATCACAATTGATGTTTTCAAATGAACAGGAAAGCTTCAGTTGAAATTGCAAGTTTTAACAAAGACCATTCTAACCACACAATACATTTAACTATTATCTAAAGCAATATGAAGCATCCCAGTTTCTTCTTACCATTTGTTTGTCTATAAGGCAAAAACAGTCTAGGTAAGTACAATACAATCCGAGAAGATCTCACACCCATTTGCACATGATTTTTTGACAGTGTGTATTCATAAAGAAAGAGTTTTAAGATTAATCTAACGTTGCAGTAATTCTTTCATAGGTTAAATGATCAGGAGGCGAAGTTTTGACATTCACTCTATTAATTTACTTGTTGCAATAGAACATGTGCATCATGAAATAATATAATGTTTTTATTCTTATAAAGGCTGTCTCTCAGACACAATTCTAAACATTACATAAATGAACAAAAAGAATCATAAACTCTACCATTCAAATCTGCAACACCCATAAACAAACAAATATTAAACAAATTCCCTGCAAAAACAATAGTTATGAGGAAGGTAATCTTGATTGGGTTTTAATAGTGGGTGCAACACAGCCTAAAATAACATCAAGTTCACCTGCTAAGCTATTACTGTAACTTTACCTCTTCATCCGCCATACAGTCTTAACAATGTTCTATGTTATTTCACACATACTGTACAGCATTACACTATTTAAAAGATAATCATCAACATGACATGCCCTCTGAATATCAAAGCTAGAATATTGAGGTATACAAATACGGAGGACAAAATTTCACATCCAAATACCAAAAGGTAAGTAAGTATACATTTTCCAGATCAAACCCTACTTTGTATAGAAGCACATTTTACATGTCAATAACCTGAACCATTACATACGAAGTATACTTGCACACTGTGACATATAAAGAGAATGTAAACCTATTGGACAATATCTCTTAATTGTAGTAATTGCCTGATTCTCAAATGCTTTCAGGTAATAACAATTTATTCAAGAATAACTGACCAATCAAGCATTTTCTATTGAACTGATGTCTCACTCTGGATAACTTCATTGGCAGTCAAACAAAGTTACACAAACCTGGCAACATCCTCATTCCATTTCTAAATCATATTTCATTTCCATCTTTCAAACGAGTGGTGGGTTGTAAGGTAAGGTTATGAAAATACCTCTTCCCTAGATGCTTTGTATC
The DNA here is from genome assembly GCF_031143425.1 of Pleurodeles waltl. Taxonomy (NCBI): domain Eukaryota; kingdom Metazoa; phylum Chordata; class Amphibia; order Caudata; family Salamandridae; genus Pleurodeles; species Pleurodeles waltl. The sequence goes on from NC_090447.1 coordinate 1,117,589,265, forward strand.
TAGGTTCACACTATATTAATCATATATGTAGGAGGCTGGACTGGTTTGTAGTGGGTACCTATGGTACTTACACCTTATACCAGGTACAGTTATCCCATATTAGTGTAGTGTAGGAAGTGTCTAGAAGCCAGGCTTTCTAGAGGTAGCTCTGGATGAGCAGCCAAGGCTTATCTAGGAGACATGCAAAGCTCATGCAATACCACTGTTTTCACACAGTACTCACACACATGAAAGAAAATACTCAGTGTTACAAACATAAAGGTACTTTATTTTGGTGACACAAATGCTGAAAATACCATAGAGACTATACTACCTTAGGAGGTAAGTAATGTATAAATTATATACACTAGTAAGCAAAAACAGGTGTAAAAACAGTTAGAAAACAGTGCAATTAGTGAAAATCACAATAGTTAGAAATGGTCCTGGGGAAACACAAACCATATACTAAGAAAGTGGAATGCAAATGTTGGTTTCCCTCCTAGGCAAGTGTAGTGTGTAGAAGGGAGCTGGGAGTACTAGAAAACCCCAAAGGTAAGTACTAGAACCCACCCCAGTACCCAGGAAAACAGGAGTAAAACACAGTAACTTTCCCAGAACACACACAGAAATGAGAAAGAAGATGCAAGAACCAGAAGAGACTGCAAGACACCAACAGTGGATTCCTGGACCTGAAGACCTGTGGATGAAGGGGACTGAATCCAAGAAGCACAGAAGAGTCCAGGGAGAACAGGAGCTTCTGCTAACCCGGATGAAGGTGCAAAAGAAGAACCGCCGGTGAAGAAGAACAGTCAATAATGAACCCATTGCATTGCTGGAGTCTGCCAACAAACCTTGGCACACTCGAAGCTCACGGTTAGCAGAAAAAGGTGCTGCCCGGGACCAGGAAGGACCAGGTGGACTCTACCGAGGAGGGAGAGTTAAAAGGGGCTCTTAGCAACTCAGAGAGCCCACAGAACACTAGGCAGTGTGCACAGGAGTCCCACAGCATGGGGACAAAGAAACATACAAGAGAGGCCCATGCAGCACTACGCCAAAGGCTCCCACACCACCAGAGAAAAGCTCAGGAAGCTGTGCGTCACAGGATAGAGTGCTGGGGGCCGGAGCTGCAAGATGCATGAAGAACGTCATGTAAGGATGCCAACAAGCCATGGCAACTGCAAAACATGTGGTGCACTGGGGTACTGTCTTGCGTGGGGAGGCAAGCTCTTACCTCCACAAAGTTAGACATTAGGACGTCCGGACCATCTGGTCCACTTCAGTCTATCACCTGTGATGCAGGATCCATACAGCTCAGCTGGAGAGGGGATCCATGCAGCTGGTCGTTATCGCAGTATGTGCCTGCTGAGGCAGGGGAGTGGTTCCTTTGTCCCAAGGGAGATTCCTTTACTCTACTGAAGACGGGCTGTCCTCAGAGGATGCACTACCAGGAAACAGTTGCAGTTGCTGGCAGGAGCTGAAGATACAATGTTGCAGAAGGCATCTTGCTTCATTGTTGCAGTTTGTAGAGTTCCCGGAGGGTCCCAATGCAGTTTCTTTGGTGAGAAGTTGAAGTGGAGGATGCAGAGGATTCCTGCTGGAGTCTTGTAATCCGAATCTGAGGAACCACCCTAAGGAGAGACACTAAATAGCCCTGAACGGGACATTGGAAAGCTAACCAGGTAAGCACCTATCAGGGGACGGCTCTGACATCACCTCCTGGCACTGGCCACTCAGATGCTCCCAGAGTTCCCTGCCAACTTGGAATCCAAGTTGGAGAAACCCAGGGACCCTCTGGAGGACTCTGAGCACCACCCCTGGGGTGGTGATGGACAGGGGAGTGGTCACTTCCCTTTCCTTTGTCCAGTTTCGTGTCAGAGCAGGGACTGGGGTCCCTGAACTGGTGTAGACTGGAATATGCAAGGAGGGCACCAAATGTGCCCTTCAAAACATTTCCAGTGGCTTTGGAAGCTACCCCTCCCAAGCTTGTTACACCTATTTCCAAAGGGAGAGGGTGTAACACCCCTCTCCCAAAGGAAATCCTTTGTTCTGCCTTCCTGGGCATGAGCTTTTCAAGCAACACGAGGGCAGAAACCTGTCTGTGAGGTGGCTGCCCAGAAAACCTCAGAAGGCCGTAATGGCAGTACTGGGGGTCCTCTAAGGAGGCCCCAGAGTGCATGACATCATACAACCAATGCTTGGAAAAACATGGGGTATGATTCCTATATGTATGATACCAAACATGCCTTTGTTCGGAGTTACCATTATGTAGATGGACATAAGTAGTGACCTATGTCCAGTACATGCATACAATGGCATCCCCGCACTCCCAAAATCGGGGCAAATGGTCCTGGGGGTTGTGGGGGCACCTCTGCTAGTGCAGGGGTGACCTCACATACAGATACTTTGCACCCTGCCTTCAGGGCGAGAGGGCCTGCTGTAGGGTGACTTATAAGTGACCTGGTGCAGTGTAAATGGAAGTGAAAGGGTGCATGCACCTTTTCACGCAGGCTGCAATGGCAGTCCTGCAGAAGCCTTTGCATTAGCTCCCTATGGGTGGCAAAATATATGCTGCAGCCCATAGGGATACCGTGGAACCCTAAAGTCCTGGGTACCTAGGTACCATATACTAGGGACTTATAAGGGGCACCAGTATGCCATTTGTGAGGGGAATACTGTGTTACCAGTATCCAACAACCACTTTAAAGGGAGAGAGCATAACTACTGGGGTCCTGGTTAGCAGGATCCCAGGATACACAGGCAAATACACTAACAAACAGGCCAAAAGTGGGGGTAACCAAGCTAGAAAAAGGCTACTTCCATACAATATAGATGCAAAAAAAGGAAATGCAGATAAAGGCTGTAAAGAGATTGAGATACTGAAAGGAAAGAGAGACTGTGAGGTTCAGACCAAGAGAAAAAGAAAGAGAGAGAAAGAGAGAGAGAGAGAGACAAAGAGGTGGGTTGTGGAAGCAAGAAAAGAAAAGGGAAAAGGGAGAAAGAGAAAAGAAAGACTCTGAGATTCAGAACAAGACATGGGAAGACAGAGAAATCGAGTAAGAGAGTGAGAGAGGTTTGAGGGAAAGGAAAATGGAGAAAGGAAAAAAGAAAAGGAGACGGGGAATGGAAGAGATAGCCACAGTCAGGAGGGTAAATTCAAACGGAGAGCCATGCTTGCAGGTGTGTAGTCATGTAGGCATGAAGGGAGGCAAAAGGGCTGAATAGAAATGTACAAAATTCAGAGAAACATGCATGCACGCAATCCTCCACCTTCCATGCGAAGACAGGCTGAGGACAGATGGTATGCAATGTCATTCAATATTTGTTAGCACAAAAGGCGTCATCACATTGTCCACATCTTGCACCTGTGGGAGGGCCTCCTGCTAGCTGCAGGGAGGATACGGAACGTTGTCAGTCTATCATCGCTGCTATTACTGAAATTGAAACGTTGAGAAGGAAGAATATATGCGTTTTCTAGTGCAGCACTTCCAAAGTTCAAATAACAGGTGAACAGAATACCCTTCATCTATTCGATCGGCATTGCACAAGGAGCATTACATAATGTCGAGACCTTAGGAACACAAATTTAGCGATATATTTATTTTAAGTGATTTTCAAGCATTTTAGGATTGAACCATTTCACACGACATTAATTATTTTTTACAAAAAATGTTTTTGGGGAACTGGGGTGCTGTGACGCCCAAGATCTCATATCTTAAAGGCAAGATTATTTTGTTAACCACAGATTTACTTTTCTTACCTCTATTACTCGTAGATATACAGGGAGTGCAGAATTATTAGGCAAGTTGTATTTTTGAGGATTAATTTTATTATTCAACAACAACCATGTTCTCAATGAACCCAAAAAACTCATTAATATCAAAGCTGAATATTTTTGGAAGTAGTTTTTAGTTTGTTTTTAGTTTTAGCTATGTTAGGGGGATATCTGTGTGTGCAGGTGACTATTACTGTGCATAATTATTAGGCAACTTAACAAAAAAAAAATATATACCCATTTCAATTATTTATTATTACCAGTGAAACCAATATAACATCTCAACATTCACAAATATACATTTCTGACATTCAAAAATAAAAAAAAAACAAATCAGTGACCAATATAGCCACCTTTCTTTGCAAGGACACTCAAAAGCCTGCCATCCATGGATTCTGTCAGTGTTTTGATCTGTTCACCATCAACATTGCGTGCAGCAGCAACCACAGCCTCCCAGACACTGTTCAGAGAGGTGTACTGTTTTCCCTCCTTGTAAATCTCACATTTGATGATGGACCACAGGTTCTCAATGGGGTTCAGATCAGGTGAACAAGGAGGCCATGTTATTAGATTTCCTTCTTTTATACCCTTTCTTGCCAGCCACGCCGTGGAGTACTTGGACGCGTGTGATGGAGCATTGTCCTGCATGAAAATCATGTTTTTCTTGAAGGATGCAGACTTCTTGTACCACTGCTTGAAGAAGGTGTCTTCCAGGAACTGGCAGTAGGACTGGGAGTTGAGCTTGACTCCATCCTCAACCCGAAAAGGCCCCACAAGCTCATCTTTGATGATACCAGCCCAAACCAGTACTCCACCTCCACCTTGCTGGCGTCTGAGTCGGACTGGAGCTCTCTGCCCTTTACCAATCCAGCCACGGGCCCATCCATCTGGCCCATCAAGACTCACTCTCATTTCATCAGTCCATAAAACCTTAGAAAAATCAGTCTTGAGATATTTATTGGCCCAGTCTTCACGTTTCAGCTTGTGTGTCTTGTTCAGTGGTGGTCGTCTTTCAGCCTTTCTTACCTTGGCCATGTCTCTGAGTATTGCACACCTTGTGCTTTTGGGCACTCCAGTGATGTTGCAGCTCTGAAATATGGCCAAACTGGTGGCAAGTGGCATCGTGGCAGCTGCACGCTTGACTTTTCTCAGTTCCTGGGCAGTTATTTTGCGCCTTGGTTTTTCCACACGCTTCTTGCGACCCTGTTGACTATTTTGAATGAAAAGCTTGATTGTTCGATGATCACGCTTCAGAAGCTTTGCAATTTTAAGAGTGCTGCATCCCTCTGCAAGATATCTCACTATTTTTTACTTTTCGGAGCCTGTCAAGTCCTTTTTTTGACCCATTTTGCCAAAGGAAAGGAAGTTGCCTAATAATTATGCACACCTGATATAGGGTGTTGATGTCATTAGACCACACCCCTTCCCATTACAGAGATGCACATCACCTAATATGCTTAATTGCTAGTAGGCTTTCAAGCCTATACAGCTTGGAGTAAGACAACATGCATAAAGAGGATGATGTGGTCAAAATACTCATTTGCCTAATAATTCTGCACTCCCTGTATATATATATCTTCACGGTATATATCTGCGTGGTTTAGGATGATAAATCTATACTTACCTTCATGATATTGTAGTGGTTAATATTCAGGCTACGATAATTATGTAGGCTGATAGTTATTACACAATATTCTGGTGGAATACCCTGGGGATTTATGGGGATTTATAATAAGAAGTGGGACAGATTGTGGAAAGGAATATAGAGGAAACAATATGGTCACAATTCTTGACTGGAATATCTAGGAATGTCCTATGAAAGAGATAAGTGTATGGAGGGAGGTAATTGTTATTGCAATTGTATTTATAAAATCCTTACTGCCCGTGATGTGGTGGTGAAGTGCTTTTAGGCGAGTAACATTCTACTCCAGAACCGAAAGGATTAGTAAAGGACTAGTATAGGGAAATAGGAGTTGATCTCAGAGATGGACATGCAAGTCTGTTTGTTGGATTGAAATATGATAATGGAGAGATAGAAGTGGGAAGAGACTAGAAAGTGTTCTGTTGAAGATCATAGTAGCAGGATGAGGTTTGGGATGAGTAAAATGTGAGATGGAGGATGGAAGAGTCTGTAGAAATGCATTAGGGAGATGATAGTAAAATGAGGTTTGGGATGAGTCAAAGGAGGGATATGTGAGGGAAGAATTTAGAAAGAGTTGTTTGTGGGATCATAGAAGAAGGGTGAGGTTTGGGATGAGTCAGAGAATGGAAGTAAAGGATACAGAGAGAAAAGTGAGACAGAGAGTAGTAAATTGGAGAGAATCATAGTTGTTTGTGTTTTTTTCTTCTACACTAGAAATAAAGTAATAAATATAGAGATAAGTACACACACACAGAGAATAGATGCACAAGGAAGATAATATATTGATATTTAAAGTTGTGGTTTAACAACTTGGACTTTCAATTGTTTCTGTACCCTAAGTTAATTTATTTGTGTATTTGTATGCTATTTTTTATTTATTTTTATTTCTTATTTTCCTCAATATTTCAATAGGGAAGCACTTGTAGACAAAACAGTTATGATATTTACATATTTTGACAGATAAGTTAAACAGAGACCCATAAGCATATCTATCAAATAACTTATATTGAAACTATGCAGTGACCTATATACATGTTAAGCATAGAATTATATTTTTTATATATATATAGATAGATAGATAGATACATACATATAGATATATATACATATACATGTACATATACATGTACCTATACACACACACATGTATATATCCATAAACAATGTATAGATTTGCTAAGCAGACCTAAAGAATATACATTTTTAAAACCATAATTATGATACACATTTTGACAAATATTTATAAATCCATATCTATGTACGTTCACGCTGTATAGATCACCAACGTACCCGTATGTGGAGTGAGGTATAGAAAATCCATTCAGACTTACAATTTAATATTTTCTCCCTCTATATTTTGGTCACAATATTGTGACCCCGTTAATCGCGACCTGCACCACAGGAAGGAGCACTGTCAAGATGATGGCAGTATTTTTAATTTATTTCTTTGCAATTTTATATTGTACAAACCTGGTTCGAGAGAACTTGAACGCTTTACACCACCAGTAGAATATTTTACACATTCTCTTTTTTTGGCACGGAGAGTGAGGTGATTTGCCTAGAGTTGCAGGATGTAGAGCTGAGGCGGGAGTTCGAGCTTAGTTCCACCATTCTAAACGTGATAGCTCTAGCAGCAAGGCCACAGGCTACATCTGAATTCCAAGCTTACAACGTGCACTAAATAACCGTATGTAACTACTGAACCATGTATGAAGTTTGCTTAGTATGCTGAACATAACTCTATAGATAATAGATGTAACAAGAGTAAGGCCACCACGAAAAAAGGGGGATACAAGGACAGGCAAATTGCAGCGTAACAAAATTGAAATGATGCTCTTACAAGCACAGAAGTGCTTAATTGTTTCTACAAAACATGAGTGTGCTTAGTGGAGGAGACTTCGGGGTCCAAATGAGAGCACACTGCTGTGGTGTGGTAGACATGGTAAACTCTTGGGTTAAAAAAAAACAGGAATACATACACCTGTGAGCTGATCAAAGCAGCACAAAGACTCTTTGAACTCCACATGGTGTTAGAAATGGCACAAGACAGTCCGGGGAGGAGAGGCACCATGCACAGAAAAGATCAAGAGGAGAGTGGAGTCTTAGATCAGGATACAAAGTAGCACAGGAAGTGGGGGCACATGAAGGGACTTATAGATATGAGGGCGGTAGGGGGCTGATAAGTGCACAGGGAGATACGAGAGACCAGAGATGCAAGGGAGAAGAGGTGTGAATCGAGAAGGCAAAGCAGATTGCGACAGACATAGAGACAAGGGGCAGGGAAGCACACCAACAGACACACAGGATCTCAAGGGGTTGCAATATGGGCAGCCAGGCTCACCAGTTTCCAGCAGAGCTCCATCAGCTTATATCAAGGTGGCCCACAGGAAAAGGTATCATTGTGTTGTCAAAGACAGCAGATGGCACAGAACACTTTGACAACACATTACAGTTGCTAAGTGTTTACTTTTCAGTATTAATCTCTTCAGTTATGAATAGAAAGATAGTAAGGTAATTATCTAGTTAGTTTTGTCTGATATAAATGTTTGGTATGATTCACAAAGTTTTTAGCAAATTCCGCATACCTCTCATTTATGATTATTTTATAGATAAATCAGTCTTAAATGTGTTTATTCAGATAACAATGGCTCATCAAAACTACATATATATATATACATATATATATATATATAGTACCATAAAAAATATACATTCCTTACACGGTTAAATCACAAGTGGATAAAATAGAAATAATTGTGCACACAAAACAAATGGGATTAAAAAAGTAAAACCTTTGATACATGCCCATGTCGGCTTCTGTTGTGCATTTATAATATTCACTGCAGAACGTATCCATTTACAGAATGCTATCAGCTGATGAAATGACTGGAATCTCCATTTTATGTCTCGCCTGAGACATCACATTACCTGTCCTCGCGAGACGTTTTGTTCGCATACCTACATACAATGGCGTTGTAGCCCTCCTGTTGCTTGCAATTGGTTGACTTAATTGTCCATCTTATTTTTCTGGCTCCTGGTCGGTCAGCGCATTCTGGCTTCTCTTTTCCTTTGTTTATTTTGCCCTTCCATGGAGCATAAACCAAGTACAGGTTGTTTTTTTATTTGTTTTAATATTATCCTTCTACTGCTCCCACTGGCTTTCTCAGTGGTCCATAGAATTAGATTGTAAATCCGCATGCAGGATTACGTTCTAAACCATCGTTTTTCATGCGGCACATTATTAACCTTGGCGTCCCTTCATATCTGAGAGTGACATCAGGCGACTGTGTCTGTTCTTGGCAGTGTGAGGCTTATTCTTAACATCGTTATAGTGTGTCCAGTGGCGCTACTTTCTAAATGTGTGTTTTTAAATAACCAATATAATGACACTATGCACACGTGTTTTTCATGGGACTCTTTGGATTTGTGAATCATTGTTTTTTTATTGTTTTTTTTTTTTAATCCGTTCTTAAATTTACTTAAAATCCGTTTTGTAATGTGTTCTGTGATACTACATTGCAAATGGGTGACTTATTCGTGCAACTCACTGGGCCACGTTATACAGTTCTTACAACTGCGGAGACACAGGGTTACAACGGTAAAACTCCTTGGGTAAATTGTTGCATCACGCTATTTGTTTTCCAATATACACCGACAAGGAAGGTAGCGTAGTGGATTGCAGACCTGTCAGGGCTCACAACCCGAAAATACTGATCCAGTTTTTCATCTTTCAGAGGCCATTGACGACTCATCAAGGTGCTTCTGCCTTCTGCGGCTCGTCAGGGATAGTAAACAATACAGTATACAGATGCTAATACAATGCAATAGAGTTAGGTTAGCTAACGTGATAATGTGACCGGATTTTGGGACATTTCATAAAAACAAAAGAAGGACTACAGTTTTACATCAATCAAGCAGCATCGAGTGACAGCACTAAAACACAGAAGAGCTAGAAAAGAATTCAAATTTATCTTTTTAAACAAAGTAAGATACATTCTAGTTAAATTGCTCTCTAACCGCTGCTAACTAGCCCTGCTATGTAACACATAAAAGCATGCCTCCCTCTGCTTTCAGTCAATTATCTTCAAAAACCGGAACATGAGCCAAATTTGCCTACAGCTACCGGGACAGCAGGTTAAAAATCGGGACTGTCCTCGCAAATTTGGGGCATCTGGTGACGAAATGCATGCTAAATAACATCCTCCTTATCCAGAATATATGGCGGAGCACCTGAGATTCGCACAGGCCATGCACTGTGCAATCGTTACTAAGTCACGCCCATTCATCTTTGCTTTATTACAATTTAGTTATGGCCTGTAATATTACTTTGTTTAGTTTTACAAACAGTGTCACTCTGACCTTTTTCCACTACATGGTGCACTGTAGCGGGACTATCAAACGACCAAGGCCCATATTTATATTTTTTTAGCGCTGTATTTGCGTCATATATTTGCTTCATAATTGTATTTTGTACGTTTGCGCCACATTTGCTCAGATAATGACTCAAATGCGGTGCTAAAAAAGTATAAATATGGGCCTAAGTGTTTCCCCTTCTGAGCATACGACGTTTCATCTGCGGTGTTTACAATGTCTTTGCCTAGGAAACATTTCCAGTTTGGGATAGTTAGTATTAAGATGTGAGCAGGTATAGACAGACCAGACATTGCTTTGCGCCAGCTCCATTGAAACAAGCATTGGCACGGATTGTTGAAATCGCCTAGGTGAAATCAATTGGCTTTGTCAATGTTTTTTTTCCCCTTGTTTTAAAGCAACGGTGCTCTGTACAGCATGGTTTAAAGTAAAAAAAGAAGGGGGAAAACAATCATTGGCAAAGCCAATAGTTTTTGCTTGTGTGAGATCTATTGGCTTTGTCATGTTTTATTAAACATGTAGCACAGTAGGGAGGGCTGCTTTTCAATATGGCTTGAAGTAAAGATAAACAAGTGCTACGACGCGGCCAGCGTTGACCGCTTCATGGTGTTTTTTTTTCCCTTTAAGGCATATTGAACAATGGCACTGGTACCTCATCTCTTGCCGTACTGCTCGCGAATGCCTTGAGAGTAGGAAGATATGGTGCTGGCATAGCACCCATGCACCCTCTGCAAAATGGTGTAGCAGTCCCTCAAATAAGCGATAACAGAGTCCCCACTTGCCTGGCACTGGGTGGTGATGAAGCAGAAAATGAAGGTTTTGATTTATTAACGCATAAACGTAGTGCTGACATAATCGTGTGTGACATTAACCGAATTAATAAAGATTGTACGGGGACAAAATGTGCCCTCAGAGTAGTTTGCCATCATTTATACGCGTGCTTTATGTAACGTGGTGTATTAGAATTGCACTAATCCGACATAATCATAAACATGTGCTACGATTTGCTTATTTGAAATGTCTTAGCTTAGCATTACTTTAGCGGAGGCTTTGGCCTAGTTGCCTGGTCTCACGGTTTAGATGTTCGTATTTTTCCACTGTGCTATTAAACGTGTATTTCTGCTTGAAGCTGTATTTTTCCACAGAAACCGTTCACATGCTTATCTTAAAGTTGGTGCCAGCATGGCATATTTTCTCTTTAATTCAAGGTCGACTTGCAGGTGCGGACAATGGAGGCTCTGAGAGTAAGCTAATCGAGAAACAATGTTGCAACTTGTGTACCCATCTCCAAGGATAATGTATGCTTAAGTAAAAGCTTGAGAACTGTCGTTTTGATTGGTCAATTTGAAGCTAACCTATGAACCCTCCAATGGAGACCCTACTGGACTTGAACTGTTGTCTATAGAACCCAGGTGCACGAGAGGGGAGCTCTCTATCTTCGGACATCCCGCCATTTTGAGTTCGTAGCTACTATGGCCCATTTTGCTGCGACGCCATTTTGAGAAACTTTGATGCTTTCTCTAGTCGAGAGAAAGAGACTTTAATGATTCTTGCCCTAGAGACTTTAACTTTGATTTGCCCCTTTGCATGAAGTAGTAATATTATCTTACCTCCGTGAGGCAATTGCCCCGTTCACCCCTGCCCCTTTGTCCCGGCCCTATGCTGATCGAGAAACGATACCTGTGAGACGAAGAATTCATTGATTGCTGATCGGAATTGGTAATTATGAAAGGAAATTGTAAAATTGCATTGTGTTTCTTTTAGGTAACCAACTGCTGATTTTGATAAGGACCCTAGCTAGGAGTTTTCTAAATTAGTGTTGCTAAATTGCTTTTGCATGAAGTCCCACATGCCGATGCTAATTTGAGGTTAGACGAGGATTCCATATGTCGCACGATGCAATTGGAGATCTTGTTATGCTGACTAAATGTACGCAATTAGCCCATTGCAGATTATCGTATTAGTGCTTTGCATTGCCACTATCGAATGCCTTGTGATTCAAATGCTACATAGATTACACTTGTTTCGACGATATGGACAGCTATTAATGTTCATTTATGTCTATCATTTGGTGTTGAGACACATCTATATTGTGCTAGCTTTGTTAATATAGGGAAATAAATTCACTAACTTTGCAACAAACTGGTGTGGTTATTCCTGACTGAAAGGTCAGGGTTCGCCGAAATGTATTCTGGATTAGTTGTTAAGTGTTATGTTGTTCAAGGTGTTGCTTATGTTCGTTATTGATTATCGATTTAAGGTGATTGACCGATTTAGAGTACAGAGAGTTCCCACTTAGTCAAAAGATTCATCGACCTAAAGAGCGCCCGAACGCAGGTAAATTGTTACCACGTTCCGCTCTATCAGTAGATGGTAGCAGAGGACGGTTACGTCTTTTGGGACCCTGTACTATTAAAGTACATGGTGTCGGGTTAGCGGTTACGCATTTTGAGACCCCACTCGAGAAGTTGAATTAGATTTTCTTGGGTAAAACTGATTGACAGAATGATGATGGGCTAGGTCCACCGCGACTTTCCCGGAATCTCGGAGCTTGCGAATGGAGAGAAAGGAGATGTGGAAACAGCGTTGGCGGTACTAGTGATGGTATGAGTGAAGTTAGGGTTTTGCGCTTGCACAGCTTATTGCCGCAGGGTGTGTGAAAAGCTTGCGAGGATTTTCATTTAAGGATAGCGGAGGTGCGACTCCGAGCGTAGAAGTAGAGAAGTCGTCGAACTTCATAGAGACATCGGAGGTGCGGCTCCGAGTGTGAGAGTAGGGAAGTCGTCGAACTTCATGTGCGTCTGGCGCTTTGTGCATAAAAAGGTCCACGTGGTTGTTGTTGTTGAGACGGGCCCTGCGAGGTCAAGAGACTCCGGAGTATGTTGATCCATGTTGTGGTCTGGGCGGTTTAGCAGGTTGATCGGGCGTGGTCAACGAGTGGGTACGTGTGTTAGGGAGTGAAAGAAACTTCGACTTCGGGCTTTGACAAGATTCTAAGTGCACTAGAACAGATCATTGACAAGTTGAGAGTAGGTCTGCGGGTCAGATTTGCTTGCGAATGTGGGGATTGAGAAAGACCGAATAGCGGCCGAGGCTGGTGAAAGAGATCGAATAGTGGTCGAGGTTAGTGAAAAGTCCCTAAGGTCCTGAAGCGATTATGTTACCCTTCCTGTAGTAAACCGACAGATCTGTTTTGGTTTTTTGTAGCTCGCGATACATGCAAAGAGTTGTTACGGGAGGAACTGAGTGAAGGAGGACTAGCCGCGAGGCTTTGTCAGCCGCAGTGTGTGTGAGTGTGACGTCACTAAGAGCCGCGCTGGGATAGGTTGGTTGGAGAGAAGGGTCGCGCACGGATTGGACGCAGTCCGTGGGACTCGATTGGAAGGGGAAAGGCAGGTGAAGAGTATTCTGGGAATTAAAGTCACCTATTGATTACAAATTTTGTGAAATAACAGTGACCTATTGATTATAAACTTTGTGAATTAAAAGACGAGAAAATGAAATTCCTTAAAGCATTCAGGAGTGCGATGAAGGGAGAGTCTTACATCAAAGCGAGCGTAGGGGAGGAGACGCCGCCTGAGGGCACACCAGCTTACATTGTAATGGAGGAAAAAGGGGTAGCTCCGTGTCTTTGGCTAAAGCAATGGCACAAGTGGACAGAGAAACATGGGAGCGTAGCATTCCCGATACATGGGACATTCAATATAAGGGTCCTAGAGAATTTGAGATTCACGATGTATGACATGAAGGTACCTCCAAGGCCAGCACAGTTTGAGGCCCTAGCAATCTGGGAACTCATGGCTAGACAGCAACAGAAAAACAAGTTTGAAACAAGGATGAGGAAGGTAGAAAAGACACTAGCGGATGCTAGGTGGGATAATGCGCAGAAGGTATGGAGGTCAGATGTATTGCAGGGAATAAAATTGTTCCCCGCAATTACTAAGGATGAAGAGGAGACAGGTAAGAAAGCTACCTGTAAGACAGACAGGAAGTGTTCCAAGGACAGAGAGGACGAGGAAAAGTTGAGAAGAGAAGAGGAGTTAGAGGATGAGGAGTTGATAATGCAATTGTTGAACGACCGTCCACCGCCTTATGCAGAGAATGGACAAGGTCCAAGTACCAGTTCTGCCCCTCCGGCATCGGTACAGAACAGTGAAACGCAGAATACAGGAGTACCATCGGTATCTAAGGATCCGAGCTTACTGCTCACCCCACAGATACCGCAGGTCAGGAGAATGTATCCAGATGTGCCCGTGTTGAAACCAGCAGAACATTATCAGCCGCAGATGCCAGGGTACTACAGCAGTGACAACAATGGAGGGATGATTCTAGATCCAACCATAAGGGGCGTACAGAATGGTTACAACACAACAATGGCACAAGCTGAATCAACTCAGTTTATGATGCCTCAAAAGCAGATGCAGGGAGGAAATGTTCATACTCAAATGACGGGGAGTCAGATGGGCATGCCGGCAATGATGGCCCATAATATGGGGATGAACATGCCTCAGAATATGGGAAATGGACAGAATCCAGATGCAATATCACTGCCCATTACTGTAGGTCCAGTGGTACCTTTGTATAGTCAGCCTAACTTAGGTATGAGCAGTCAGGGACCAATGCTGCTGAATGGGACGGAAAGAAGGTGCATAGAAAACACTCCAGGGATAACTCCGATAGCGACTCAGCCAACTGGGTCTGGGTCCTTGATGGAATTTAGTCCCATATGCGCTCAGTCAACACTGGTGAGGTCGAGCCCCCCACTGATAATACCATTAACATCGAACACTGAAAAGTTGCCGCAACCATCGATGGCAGTCGATGTGAATGCTACACTGATGGGGGTAAATGCGCAACAGCTGACACAGTGGTTCAACAGTTTAAATTCCACACAAAGTTCAGACAGTGGGAAAGGAGACGATTACTTGAGCAGGATGAGGCTGAACATGGAAGCACAAGAATTGGTGGAAGGGAATATGGGTGTGAACAGGTTAGAATCCTACACGGAAGAGGAGTTGAGGTATCTATGTCCAAAGATCACGAAAGAAGTAAACAAGGTACATAAAAGTTTGCAGGAAGTAGCAGACAGGAACGGGATTGACATAGGCAAGACGAAACACTTGAGCAGGAGCTATAGGTTGGATTTTGGGACCACAGATTTTGAACACATGAGATCAGCAGGCATGAAGGCACACCTTAGAGAATTGTTGCAGAGTGCCCAAGTGTGGAGGTGCTTAGACAAGTGGGAAAGCAGATGGGTAAAGAGGAAGGATAAGAGGAGGGACAGTGCTACAGAACACAATGAGAAAAGACCGCAGAGCAGCGAGACAGTAACTATGTTACCAATGAGGGAGACAGCAGGTGGAAAATTAGTACATGTACCATGGCACAGGAGCGATATTCAGTCTTTTACAAATGATTTTCCCAAACTGAGAGAGAAGCCGATTGAATGGTATCAACAGACTGATAGGTTTGTGAAGCTTGCCAAATGTCTCTGGGAAGACCTGAACACTTTATTCGAGATTGTGGTTCCGGCAGATTTGTGGGAGGATTGCAAAAGAGCTGTAGGTTGGCCGACAAGTGAACCAGAGAGAGACAGAGAGACGGGTGCACCATCACCTATGGTGATGTGTCTGTACTATAAGGTGATTGAGCATTTGAAGACGAAGGTTGCCGCGAAAAATGTGGATTGGCAGAAAATTGATCGAACTGCCCAAGAGGCTAAAGAATCGATTCATAGTTACTATGAAAGGTTGTTGAAGGCGTTCAAGAATTACAGTGGCACGGAAGCAATTGAGGCGAAAGATATGCTTCATTTTGTGTTCAGATTTGTGGAAGGGCTGAAACCAGAGATAAGCCAGATGATAAAATCGCATTTGATCTGCTGGCAGTCGAAACCGATTGATGAAGTCTTGACTTATGCGAAATACTGTAGCGACGAAATCGAGGTGAAACAGAAAAGGCTGAAAGAGAAGGTGATGATGATGCAGCTTAAGGCGGCTCAGACAGGCTTGCAAGGTCTGCAGGGACTGCAAGGGTTGCCAGGGATGCAAGGGTTCCAACAGCAGGCACCGCAACAGCAGCCGCAGTTGCAGGGAAACATGGTGTTTCAGCAACAGCAGCCGCAGTTGCAGGGAAACATGGCGTTTCAACCACAGGCCAGAGGCAGAGGCAGAGGAGGTTTTGTGAATAATGGTCCAGATTTGAACACTGTTGTGACAGGTGTGCAGGCAATGAAGAAAGTGATGCCGTGTCACACGTGCGGAAACGTAGGTCATTGGAAACGCGAGTGTCCGATGGTGGTGCAGGAAGGTGCAGGTGCAGGTGTAGGTGTTGGTCAGCAAAACAATGATGTCAATGCATTTCAGACAATGAGAGGACCAAAAATGAGGGGTCCAAACCCAAATTTTCAGACCATAAATCAATTGCAGGGATTACAACCTATGCAGCCGCAGCAGATGCAGATGCCCCGTGTGCAGATGACGCAAATGCAGCCGATGCAACAGCAGTTACCTTTGGTACCTAATCAGCAAATGCAAATACCTTTGGCACCAATGAGTCAGCAGCAAATGATGGTTCCTCCACAGGTAACGGGTCAGGTAATGAGCACAAACGGCACAGTACAACAGTTCCCATTACACAGTGAGAGTGGAATAAACAATGTATGGGAGAGTGAAAGCTCAGAATAGGAAGGAGATTGTGTGCTTGCGGCATCTTTAGAAGTTGATCAAAGGGGTCCGTACGTAGAAGGAAGAGTAATGGGTCATCGTGTCTCATTCTTGGTTGACACGGGAGCCACACGTTCAACTATTAAGAGCAGTGAAGTACCAAATTTGCCACTCTCAGGGAGGACAGTTCAAGTGGTGGGAGTAGCAAACAGGCATCTGACGAACCCAATAACAGATCCGATACCAGTCAACATTGGTAACTATCAAGGGGTACATCAGTTTGTAGTATGTGACTCAAGCCCGATTGCACTGTTAGGAAGAGACCTATTGTGCAAGTTGGGTTGTTCGATAATGTGCTCGAACGAGGGAATAACAATACAGACGAGCAGTGATGGGGAAGAAGAGGACAGTGTAGAGGGCGATGAAATAGAAACAGTTGACGAAGAGTATCCTCTGATTTGTCTTTTACCAATGATAACTGAAGAAGATATCCCAGCAGAATTACGGGAAACAGTCGGAAAGAAAGTGTGGGACATGACAGGGAAAGAGGTGGGATTGATGAAAGGAGTAGAACCAGTAAAAGTGATGGTAAAGCCCAATGCGATCTTTCCCCAGACCCCACAATACCACATGCCACAAGATACCCTCATGAAAGTTGCCCAACTTATTGACGAATTCGTAAAGCAGGGAGTACTGAAAGAAGTATTAAGCAGCCCATGTAATTCACCGATAATGGGACTAATAAAGCCAAGTGGGAAAGTCCGACTTGTACAGGATTTGAGAAAAATAAATGACATCATAATCAAGTGCTGCCCTGTCGTACCGAATCCAGCTGTGATAATGTTTCAGATCCCTTGCGAAGCTGAGTGGTTCTAAGTCATCGATTTGTCACAAGCATTCTTTTCTGTGCCTCTTCATGAGGACAGCCAATTCCTCTTCTGTTTCAAATTCCTAGACAGAGTATACAGTTGGTGTCGAATTCCTCAAGGGTTCTCTGAGTCACCGTCGATATTCAATCAAGTCCTAAAGAAAGATTTGGAAGAGTTAGAGTTACCATTCGAGTCAACCTTAGTACAGTACATTGACGACTTACTGGTTGCATCGAAGACAGAAAGTGGCTGCACAGCCGATACCATTGCTCTGTTGAACCATTTGGGAGGGAATGGACACAAGGTGTCTCCTTCCAAACTGCAGTTCTGTCAGAAGAAAGTGAAATACTTGGGTCACCAGATAGAGAAAGGGTCACGGAAAATAATGAAGGAAAGAATTACCAGTGTACTTCAAATGAGTCCACCAAAGGCAAGGAAGGAGGTGAGGAAGTTTTTGGGAATGGTGGGATACTGTCGCCAGTGGATTCCCAACTTCTCGTCTCTAGCAAAACCTTTGCTGAAATTGACTCAAAAGGATGCCTTGGATCAGATCGAACTGAAAGGGGATGAGATGGATGCTTTTGTTGAATTGAAGGAATGCATGTGCAGGGCTCCAGCTTTAGGTATGCCTGATTACACGAAGCCTTTCACATTGTTTTGTCATGAACGTGATGCATGTTCTTTGTCTGTCTTGACTCAAGCCCATGGTGGCGTAAACAGACCAGTAGCGTATTTTTCAGCTACTTTGGATCCGGTTGCAGCAGCACTCCCAGGGTGTTTGCGCGCCGTAGCAGCAGTTGGTATCAGCCTCACTCAGAGTGAAGGAATAGTGATGGGACACCCAGTAACAGTCATGGTCCCTCACTCAGTTGAGATACTTTTGACCCGCTCCCGAACGCAGCACATGACTGGAGCAAGACTCACAAGGTATGAAACGACTATTCTGGGCTCACCGAATGTGCAGCTGAAAAGGTGCACTACGTTGAATCCAGCTACCTTGCTTCCTGGAGAAAATGCTGAAATTGAGAACGCTGAAGACGTCGAGCATGACTGCCTTCAGGTGACTGAATTTTGCCGAAAACCCCGACCGGACATCAGGGATACAAAACTTGATGAAAATGACCAAATTCTTTTTGTTGATGGTTCATGTCTAAGAGATGGGGTGGGAATTTTGAAAGCAGGATATGCTGTATGTACTGTGACAGGGGTCTTGGAAGCGGGATGGCTCCAAGGAGTCTATTCTGCACAAGTAGCAGAACTTGTAGCCCTTACTAGAGCATGTCAATTGTCTGCATTGATGAAAGTCACCATTTACACTGATAGCCAATACGGGTTTGGGATTGTGCATGACTTTGGACAACTGTGGTCACAGAGAGGTTTCCTGACTTCTTCAGGATCCCCAGTGAAAAATGGGGAGAGAATAAGGGAGTTGTTACATGCCATTCAAGTGCCAGCTGAAGTTGCAGTGGTAAAGTGCAGTGCTCACACGAAAGGACAGGATTATGTGTCTCTGGGAAATGCCTATGTAGATCAAGTCGCAAGATTTTGCGCTTTGAACTGTATATTGCTAAGGGATGATTGGAATACAATAAGTGAACCAGAACTCGAACCAGCTGAAGCATTTGCCTTGAAGGTCGTAGATACCATAGAAGAACTAAAAGCACTACAGAATAATGTCAGGGAGGATGAAAGAGATTCCTGGATTAAATCACAATGTATAAAAAGACAAGACGAGCTATGGGTTTCACATGAGGGAAAATTTGTTCTGCCAAATAGTCTCTTATCACAGCTTGCGCGGTTCTATCATGGGCAAGCTCACCTAGGGAGAGATGCCATGATAAGATTGTTCAAAACTGATTGGTTTAACCCCAGATTTCGTCAAGCTGCAGAAGCAGTTTGCCATCGATGTGTCACTTGCCAACAGATGAACCCAGGAAAGGGAACAGTTGTGAACGCGAGCCACATTGGTAGGGCTAGCGGTCCTTTTAGCCATATGCAGATGGACTTCATTGAGATGCCTGTACATGGAGGTTTAAGATATGTGTTGGTGATTGTGTGCATTTTTAGTCATTGGATTGAGGCATACCCCACACGTAGAAACGACAGCCTTACAGTTGCCAAGCTATTATTGAGGGAGTTAATACCACGTTTCGGATTCCCGATCTCTTTAGAATCAGATAGGGGAAGTCACTTCAATAACGAGGTGATGAAGTTACTTTGCGAAGCACTGAACATTGAGCAAAAGCTGCACTGTAGCTATCGCCCTGAGGCATCAGGACTGGTGGAGCAGATGAATGGTACGCTGAAATCGAGAATGGCAAAAATATGTGCATCAACAAATTTGAAATGGCCTGACGCATTGCCCTTAGTGCTAATGTCAATGAGAAACACTCCTGATAGAAAAACTGGACTGTCTCCGCACGAAATTCTCATGGCAGGGCTATGAGACTTCCTGCAGTTCCCGCAAACATGCTTTTGAATATTACAGATGATATGGTGTTAGACTACTGCAAAGGTCTGGCTGACGTGGTTCGCTCTTTCTCTCACCAGGTGGAAGCGACCACCTTGCCACCGATCCAAGGTCCAGGACACGCACTGAAAGCAGGTGACTGGGTCGTGATAAAGAAGCACGTGAGGAAGTCGTGTCTGGAACCCCGTTGGAAAGGCCCTTTCCAAGTGATCCTGACGACAACTACCGCTGTGAAGTGCGCGGGGGTTCCCAACTGGATTCACGCCAGTCATACAAAGAAGGTGTTGTGTCCCACAGATGAGGAAGTTGTCGTATTAGTGCTTTGCATTGCCACTATCGAATGCCTTGTGATTCAAATGCTACATAGATTACACTTGTTTCGACGATATGGACAGCTATTAATGTTCATTTATGTCTATCATTTGGTGTTGAGACACATCTATATTGTGCTAGCTTTGTTAATATAGGGAAATAAATTCACTAACTTTGCAACAAACTGGTGTGGTTATTCCTGACTGAAAGGTCAGGGTTCGCCGAAATGTATTCTGGATTAGTTGTTAAGTGTTATGTTGTTCAAGGTGTTGCTTATGTTCGTTATTGATTATCGATTTAAGGTGATTGACCGATTTAGAGTACAGAGAGTTCCCACTTAGTCAAAAGATTCATCGACCTAAAGAGCGCCCGAATGCAGGTAAATTGTTACCACGTTCCGCTCTATCAGTGGCATGGCGGACTCTCTTCAGTTTTCCCTTGGCAGCTTTCAACACCGTAACTCGTATCTATCAGATATTATCAACACCTTTGTTAAAGGAGCTAAGCGGTGAGATGGGGCTCACGCATCCACCGAAAAGTCACTTTTCTGAAATCTACTTATGTTCCTGAGGAAAAGCTGACTTTTTAATGGTCTTAAATCTCGGTCAAATCAGACAGCACTGGATAAGACACCTGGCGAAGCAGGATCATTTCAGGCAAGATGCCACCTTGCCTTAGGTTGATTTCTTTGAAAAATGGACGTCACACCAATAAAGAGCAACTATAGGAGAACACCTTTTGATTCCTCAGAAAATAAGGCAGTGCCCTGACCAGAGCTTCCCTGAATAAAACAGCAACCTATCCCTTTCAAGAGAGGCTTTCTACTTTTGCAGAATACCGAAACTGTGCTGTTAGTAAACCATTTGAAAACTTAAAGTGATGTCCAAATTATGCGAAACAGAAATGAGAGCTTCCGAGTATGCTAACACTTTAGGTAGAAACCTTCCAAGTGAAAGGCATTTTCTCCATTTTCATTTTATCTGCTCACATTTCTTCTGCCACAGTTTTAAGCCTTAGACGAAAAAATATCATGGACGCACAGCTAGAAAATAGATTAAGCATTTACCACTGGGAGCAAAGTTAATGCAGCCTTTAGATTAGTACATCCATGCCCACCTGGAGTAAAATAAAAGCAATTTCTGACAAGCAGCTCAGCGTCAAATCTCACCAGAGCAGTACAGCTTAGTCTGGAAAAGCGCCCCCCCAACATGGGTGGAGCGCGGCCACTTAGGGGTCGGAGACACTGGGGGCCGGACCCTCCTCACTAGCTGTGCGCGGGCTGGCCAGCTGCTTCCGCCTGCACGCCTCGTGAGGCATATAGGCGGAAGTATCGCTTTGGGGGAGCTACGTTGGGCCGACGTTGGGGCCATTCCAGTTTGGGCCACCGCGCGCTAGTGGGGGGCTTATAAGCGCCCCCCCAGCCTTTATCTTCTTCAGGGGGAAGGAAGGGGGGGCACCTCAGCCGGTTGAGTGCACAACACCAAATCCACGAGTGGGTCACATGCCCACTGTTCCATCCTGGGGAGGGCAAAGCCACAGTCTCTCAAGTCTCTACAGTGGGTGGGTTGCCCACTGTTCCATCCTGGGGAGTGCAAAGCCACAGTCTCTCAAGTCTCTACAGTGGGTGGGTTGCCCACTGTGCCATCCTGGGGAGTGAAAAGCCACAGTCTCTCAAGTCTCTACAGTGGGTGGGTTGCCCACTGTGCCATCCTGGGGAGTGCAAAGCCACAGTCTCTCAAATGGATAACAGTCTCCACTGGTTCTGGATGGGGCTTGGTGCCCAGAGTGCTTCATCCTGCCAAGGACAGAGGTAGTGGATGTAAATCTCCACTGGTTCTGGAGGGGGCTTTGTGCCCAGAGTGCTTCCTCCTGCCAAGGACAGAGGTAGTGGATGTATTTCTCCACTGGTTCTGCAGGGGGCCTTGTGCCCAGAGTGCTTCATCCTGCCAAGGACAGAGGTAGTGGATAACAGTCTCCACTGGTTCTGGAGGGGGCCTCGTGCCCAGAGTGCTTCATCCTGCTCGTGGTGGCCTCAGTAGCATCAGAGCTTTTGGCGCTCATGGGCCTGCGGTGCTTGTGGCAGGGGTGCCCTGTTCAGCGGTGCTTGTAGAGGCGGTGCCCTGTTCAGCGGTGCTTGAGGCAGCGGTGCCCTGTTCAGCGGTGCTTGAGGCGGCGGTGCCCTGTTCAGCGGTGCTTGAGGCGGAGGGCTCCTTTGCAGTGACTCAGCTGCTGGCGGTCCTCTCTTGCCCAGCGGGGCTTGTGCTGGCAGTCCTCTCCAGACCAGCGGGGCTTGTGCTGGCGGTCCTGTCTGGCCCAGCGGTGCTTGTGCTGGCAGTCCTCTCTGGCCCAGCGGGGCTTGTGCTGGCGGTCCTCTCTGGCCCAGCGGGGCTTGTGTGCTGGCGGTCCTCTCTGGCCCAGCGGGGCTTGTGCTGGCGGTCCTCTCCAGCCCAGCGGGGCTTGTGCTGGCGGTCCTCTCCTGCCCAGCGGGGCTTGTGCTGGCGGTCCTCTCCAGCCCAGCGGGGCTTGTGCTGGTGGTCCTCTCCAGCAGAGCAGGGCTTGTGCTGGCAGTCCTCTGATGGCAGTCTTGTCCACTGTGCTACTCTTCCCAGACTTGCTGACTTTCTTGTGGCCCTTCCCCACCTTGGAAGGTGTTGCAGCTGACTCCACACTCCCACCTGGACCCCGGGAACGGCTTTGGTGGCTGGAGTCTTCCCCCCCTCCCGCCGGGCACTGGCCAACTTTTGATGCTTGACAGGTGGGGGACTGTCCATGCTGTGGCTCTGTGCCACACTGGCTGCCCTGTTGGCCCGTGCACTCCATATTCCGGTGACTACAGGCACCACTGGACCCGGAGATGGTGTGGCTGAGGTGCTAGGTTGGGACCTGGAGAGTCGGGCCCTAGGAGACGGATGGGGTGGGGGAGGTGTGGGAAAGAGGTCAAGGTTGGACAGGAAAAGGTTTTTGGAGACACTGGGATGGGTAGCTGGAGGGGGTTTGGGAGTGGAGAAAGAGGTTGTGGTTGTAGGAGGTGTTTGTTTGGTGACTTTGGGTGAAGGTGCATGCACTGGAGGCTGTCGTGAGGTGGATGGCTGTTGGGTGGGTGTGGGCCTGCGTTTGTGTATCTTGGGAGGGGGCGTCACAGACACACTGGGAGAGGACACAGGGGACGTGTGAATGGTAGTGGGGGTGGTGACTGCACGTGAGCGGGGTGTGGTGGTGTGTGTGCTGTGATGGCAGTAGTGGCTGTAGATGTTGTGCATGCAGGTGTGAGTGTAGACGAGACTGGGAGGGAGGAGGGAGACGAGGAGGAGGGGGACACAGTGGAGGCAGTGGATGTTGGTGTGTCTGCATGTGTGTCATGCTTGCGTGAGTGCCTGTGGGATATGTGGTGCTTATGTTTGCCTGAGCTTCCCTTTTGTGTTGACGTGTGTGCATGCTGGTCTGAAGGTGTGCTTGGGATAGGCTGAGGTAGAGGGGATTGGGTCTGGGTGGAGGAAGTTGGAGGGGGGAGGCTAGAGACAGGGACAATGGCTGCCATCAGTGCTGAGGCCAGAGTCTGAAAAGCTCGCTGAAGGGCCACCTGACCAGAATGAATGCCCTCCAGGAATGCATTTGTTTGTTGCAACTGCCTTTCTACACCCTGGATGGCATTCAAAATGGTAGATTGCCCAACAGTGAGGGACCTGAGGAGGTCAATGGCCTCCTCACTGAGGGCAGCAGGGGTGACTGGGGCAGGGCCTCCTGAAGGCCAGGTTCAGGTGCCTCCATATGACAGGTGGATCCCTATTCTACTCACCAAAGAAGGTGTGCCAGATCATCATGGCCTGCTGTATGCTTCACAACTTAGCTTTGCAACAACAGGTGCCTTTTCTGCAGGAGGATGGTCCAGATGGCGGTGTTGTTGCAGCTGTGGAGCCTTTGGACAGTGGACAGTGAAGACGAGGAAGCAGAAGAAGAGGACATGGACAACAGGAACTCGGTGATCCTGCAATATTTCCAGTGAGACACAGGTAAGAATACAGACCTGCCTACTGCATGTACTTTAACCCTACTACCTCTCTACTGTCTGTTGTTTTCACCCAGTGTATGATCACTGAGTTGTCACTTTCCCTTACGATTTCACAGATGTGGGTCCCACTGTGTGACATCTGCTTTGTTTCCTCATGGACTAGAGCTGTGTGACATAGGTATGTTGACATTACAATTGAAAGAGCATTTTGTCACTGTAATTGCTAATACACAATTTCGAAATCACAGACTGACTCAAGATTGTTTTGTGCTTCAAGGGTGTTTATTTAAGTGCTCAATAATGGAGGGGGTTATAAAATGGTGAGGGGTGATGGTGGAGGAATGTCCATGGCAGAGTCCAGTCTATTAGTCTCACAGCTGCATTGCCCAAATGGGCATAGAAAGTGGAGCTGGGGCAGATTGAGGATGGACAGGGTGACAAAGTGGGACAGAAAGATGACATTCAGGGTGGTCTCATTTCTTGGCTGGGGTCTTGGCATCGTTCTCTGTCTTTGTCCTGGATCTCAGGGACCGTTTGCGGGGTGGTTCTCCCTCTGCAGGGGGTGGGGGTCTAATGTGGTGGTCTTGTGGCGGGGTGTCCTGTCCACTAGCGCCGGCGGAGGTGGTGGGCAGTTCATCGTCCATGCTAGTGTCAGGGGCCCCTTGTAGTGCCACAGTGTCCCTCCTGGTGTTGAGTACTTCCTTCAGCACCCCTACAATGGTGCCCAGGGTGGAATTGATGGTTCTGAGTTCCTCCCTGAAGCCCAAATACTGTTCCTCCTGCAGGCGATGGGTCTCCAGAAACTTGGCCAGTACCGTTGCCATCGTCTCCTGGGAGTGGTGGTAGGCTCCCATGATGGAGGAGAGGGCCTTGTGGAGAGTAGGTCCCTTGGCCTGTCCTCCCCCTGTCACACAGCAGCCATCCCAGTTCCCCTGTGTTCCTGGGCCTCCGTCCCCCAGACCGTGTGCCCACTACCACTGCCCCCAGGTCCCTGTTGTTGTTGGGGTGGTGGGTTAGCCTGGGTTCCCTGTAGTGGTGGACACACTGCTGCTTGACGTGTCCTTGGGACAGAGGTATGGGCTCGCTGGGTGGGTGCTATGCTGGTGTTTCATAGGGAGGAAGCTCTGTAGTGGCCTGTGACTGTGTGAGGGGAACCGACTGTCCCGAGGTCCCCGATGGGCCGAGCTGGTCATCTAGATCCAGTTGGACAAAGGTGCTGTCATCACTGTGGGCCTCTTCTGTTGGTGGTGTGGACATTTGTGGACCCCCCTGTCCGGTGACGTTGGGTAGTGGTCCTGCAGGGGTATAAAAGGATGTTTATTACATCTGTGTGTGGCATGGTGTGCAATAGGTGGGTGACCGTGTACCCCAGTGCTTGCATTCCTGTGTGGGACCTTGTGTGATGGTGGTTTAGGGGGGTGTATGGGTATCTGTAGTGGCCATGCTTTGGTGATGGGTGTCCATGCTTTGTTGTTGTATGCAGGGCTTGGTGTTGGGATGTGTGGTGTGTGCTATTGGGACATTTGTGAGGCTTTGGAGTAATGGGGTGGGGGTGAGGGAGGGGGTATGTGATAGCATGCAGGTAGGGTGGGGGATGTAATAGTAAAGCTTTGACTTACCAGTGTCCATTCCTCCATCTACTCCTGCGAGGCCCTCAGGATGCAGAATCGCCAAGAGCTTCTCCTCCCATGTTGTTATTTGTGGGGGAGGATGTGGGGGTCCGCCGCCAGTCCGCTGAACCGCAAGGTGGTGTCTTGAGACCATGGAACGCGCCTTCCCCTGTAGGTCGTTCCACCTCTTCCTGATGTCATCCCGATTTCTTGGGTGCTGTCCCAGTGCGTTGACCCTGTCCACGATTCTTCACCATAGCTCCATCTTCCTAGCTATGGATGTGTGCTGCACCTGTGATCCGAAGAGCTGTGGCTCTACCCAGAAGATTTCCTCCACCATGACCCTGAGCTCCTCCTCACAGAACCTGGGGTGTCTTTTCCGTGCCATGGGGTGGTGTGGGTGATGTGTGGGGTGATGTGTGTGGTGATAAGTGTGCTGATATGTAGTGGTGTGTTGTGTGAGGTGCGTGGAAGTTCTGTGGGTAATGGTATTGCGTGCCTGTGGATGCTTGGAAGTAGTTTATAGTGTCTCTCTCTGGCCTTCTCTCTGTGATTCTGGTCGTAGGGGTTTGTGGGTGATGTGGGTGTGTGTTTTATAATGTATTGGGTGTGGGGGAGTGGTGTGTGTGTGTGTATCAGGTGTGTGTATTTGGAATTGTCCAATGTGGTAGTTTTTTGTATATGTGTGTGTATTTTGAGCGCGGCGGTGGGTACCGCCAATGGAATACCGCGGTTGAAAGACCGCTGCGTGGATTCGTGTGTCATGATAGTGTGGGCGTATTTCTGTTGGCGTGACGGTGGAGGATTTGTTTTCACCAGTTTATTACTGACCTTTGGTGTGGCGGACTTGTGTGGGTGTCTGAATTTTGGCGGATTCCGTGCTGTGGGTCATAATATCTGTGGCGGAATTCCGCAGCCGCGGCGGTGTGTTGGCAGTCTTCTGCACGGCGGTAAGTGGTTTTTACCACCGATGTTGTAATGAGGGCATAAGTTATTTCCAGGTTAATTTTCCAGCTTGTGAACATCGCTATTGTTTTAATAGCTTTGCCTTTCACTTTTGCTATTGGTGTTGTTTTAACACAAATTTATTTTCAGGATAATTCCTTGTTAGCAGTGTGTTAGTTCCATCTTGGGACTAGTTGAACCGGCACTAGGCCTTTGTTAATTGGTGTAGTGTGGGTGTGTACTTACTTGTGTATGGTTTATCACCAGCCTCTTGCATTATGGCTTCTAATAGGGTTAGGGTGGGCAAGAGGAAGGGAAGTGATCCAGAGTTGGCCCAACTTTTGAAATTGGTCTTAGCAAAATTGGGTGATGGTGAATCAGATGGGGTGATTCCCCTTCACAGGGAGAGGGGCCTTCCCGTCCTCGGTGAACACATGTGGCCCCGCGCGCAGCTTTTCCTCCAGTCAAGTGGAGGAATAGGAAGCAGGTCTCAGCAGCCCAGCAACCCATGCCCTCGCATCCGGTGGGTGCAGTCACCCTTTCCTATGGTTGGTTCAGTCACAGTTGGGGCCCCTGTTCCTGCAACTGCTTCACCCACTGAGAACATAACTGCGCCTCGCTCAGAGGGGGTGACGCCTACACCTCGACCTACGTTAGGCGTAGAATCTATGCTGCCCGACATACGGCGAACTTTAGCAGTCCTGGCAGCACCCCCTAAGGGGTTACCCGTCCAAGCATCCCCCAAGCCTCAGGTAGTGGCACTAGCAGTGGGCACAGCCTCAGAGCAGGTGCAGGACACACTTGCCCCCCCAGGAGCATCACAGGACCCAACGACCCAAGATTTGCTGGCGGTGTCACAGATGTTGCGTCAAAGGGAAGAAAGGGTCCAGACGGATGACTTCCTGTGTAGAATGCCAATATAACTGGGCTGTGGGAACTTGAAACCAGAGGGCCTGGGCCCCAGTCCTCCTCTAACAAAAGCACTGTATTACTAAATGGTAAGATCCCACAGTTGAAGTAACTTCTAATTCAGAGCACAAAATATGCAATAAGTCACTTAAGTCCAGTTCAGCACACTTTTATTTTAAAGTGTTAGAAATTCAAAATGCAACAAAGAGTATTTTTCAGCCTCACCATTGGCTCGTAATGGTTGCAGATAAATGGTGTGTTCCAAGAGGACTGAAAGCAAAGGTGTTTCAAGCTGAGAAGGATTTATAATGTTCCAAGGAATTGAGTTTCAACGTTCAGCAGAGTTGCAGCCAACACGTGTTTCGCCCCATACTGCGAGTACGCCAGGGCTTTCTCAAGGCACGTATTATAAGGCAGAGGATTCTTCCGGCATTATTGCCACAATTGGTAATAGAGATCGGGTAAAATTGGAGACTGACAAAATGTAGCGTTCCGCCGCGTCCTTCGGTAAAGCTTAGGTGTCACAGATGTTAACCAATATTAATGCAACCACCGCCCCCTCCCCCTACAACTCCTTGGGCTAGCGATTCATTGCAGAATTTGGTTCAAGAACTTAAGCGCCAGGTCGAGGCACTGGCGACGGCGCGTAATGTTCCTTTCTATACAGGTAACGACCGCAAGCCCATGTGTCAACCCGGCACTGGGCTCTCAGTCTCGAGATACTCCGGTGGAAAAAGAGCAGGGTAAGTTTACCGAACAGAGCGCTAGTGCCGCAAAAGCACTTACATCAGCTGAGGGGACGGGATTGGACACATTGCTGTCTAGGCCAGGGAAGTTAGCCGCACATGTGGCTCCTGACATTAAAGAAAAAATATGGAAAGGTGAATTTGTGGATATCTTCAGCCTGATCAGGGCTAAGAGAATAAATGTAGAAACAAAAGACAAGGAGCCAAAAGTTTCATCATCTAGTGCTAAAAAGCCAAAGATTGAAGAAAGCATTACAAATTGGTTGTTTGGTTTTAATGTGTTTATGTCGGTCATGCTAGAGAGGAAACCTGAAACAGGTATTGCTATGATATGCTATGCAAACAAAATACTAAAAGCCCACCATATGTATGGAGGGAATGCTTGGCTGGAGTACGACAGGGATTTCAGGTGGGCAAAGGTGGAGGACCCAGCGATTGGTTGGGACCAGACCGAAGTAAATGTTTGGTTAGAATGTGTGAATAACAAGTTACCTAGTAAGCAGGCCTTTCGAGCTCAGTATACTAACGACAAAAAAGGCTCATGTTGGGCGTTCAACAGAAAGGTATGTTCCCGCCTCCCAGGGTCGTGCAAATTCAGGCACACCTGCTTATTTTGTGGGCATCCCTCCCACTCCGAATTCAAATGCCTTAAAAAGTCAAGGGATAAAGTTAAAGAAGGGAGTAAGTCCAGTGTATAGTTCTTCCCTGCCTTCTCCCATAAATTTAGATGCACTATTTCCTTGGTTAAAGGTTTACCCAGTTAAAGCTTCAGCTGAACTGCTGATTAAAGGTTTTTCTCAGGGCTTTAGAATCCCCGCCACCTGCGTCCCCCCCTTTGGATCATTGTAAGAATCTGATGTCTGCGGTAAGGAACCCTGGCGTAGTTGCAAAAAAGATTGGTAAGGAATGCGCGCTAGGGAGATTGGCAGGTCCTTTCCCTTTCCCCCCCTCAAAAGATTTTGTTTGTTCCCCTTTAGGAGTAGTACCCAAGAAAGATCCAGGTCAGTTCAGGTTGATTCATAACCTGTCGGCTCCTCTGGGTTCTTCAGTGAATGAGGCTATTGACCCGGTTCTTTGTTCAGTTTGCTATGCGACCGTCGAACAGGCTCTGGAGAAGCTAAGGGTTTTGGGGCGAGGTACGCTGTTAACAAAAACTGATATTGAAGCAGCTTTCCGGCTACTGCCAGTCCACCCTGAGGATTACCACCTCCTGGGATTTCAATTTAAGGGAGACTACTTCTATGACAAGTGTATGCCTATGGGCTGCAGTGTGTCCTGCAGTTATTTTGAACAGTTTAGCTCGGCTTTACAGTGGATCTTCACTGGGTGCACCGGCCATTCAAATGTGATCCATTGCTTGGATGATTTTCTAGTTTTAGGTCCCCCTCGATCTGGAAAATGCCTCTGTGCTCTGCAGGCCCTAACAGCTATGTTCAAGGAATTCGGGGCCCCAGAGCGCCAGACAGGACAGAAAGCCCTGCCACTTGCATTACCTTTTTGGGCATTGAGATTGACTCTGTGGCTTGGTAGTGTCGCCTTCCACTAGATAAACTTCAGGCTTTTAAGGGGTCCATCCGAACTGTCTTGTCCCATAATAAAGTCACACTTCACCAACTGCAGGTCCTGGTGGGACAATTGAATTTCGCCCTGAGGATCATCCCTATGGCCCACCCTTTTTCCAGATCCACAGCTAGGGCAATGGCAGGTTTGACCGAGAAACACCACCACACCAGGCTGTCTGCAGAAGTTAAGGAAGATGTGAAGGTCTGGGATGCATATTCACCGACACAGCAGGCAGCGTGGGGTTTGGCGCCATTCTTGGTTCCTCTTGGTGCAGGGCGGATTGGCCAACCGGATGGGTTAACTTAGGAATCACCAAAAATCTTGCCTTTTTAGAACTGTTTCCCATCATTGTCGCGGCTTCTGTCTGGGATGGCATATTAAAGGACAAGTCTGTGGTATTTTGGTCCGACAACATGGTTGTTGTAGAGTCAATCAATAGACAGAAAGATATTTGTAGATGGGTACTTAGACTACTTAAGCATTTGGTGTTACGGTGCTTGAAACTCAGCATCACCTTTCGGGCAAAACATGTTCCGGGGTAAATAACAATGCGGCTGATGCCTTGCCTCGATCATTGATGCAGGATTTTCAGAGGTCCCACCCACAGGCGTCGGAGAAGATGACAGAGTTTACAACATCACTGTGGAAGATTGGTGTCCTGCACTCTCAGCCCTAGTAGTGACATAGTTAGCTACACGCACAAGGGTGGCATACGAAAGGGCCTTCGTGCATTATAGACTGTTCTTGAAATCCTTGAATACAGTAGATTGGTTTTCTGCCAAAGCAATCTGTGCCTTTTTACAACATTTAAAAAGTAATGGTAAACCAGTGTCTTGCGCCAAAGCTAACCTGTCAGCCATTCGTTATTTTGCCAAACTCAGGAAGCAAGACTCTCACCTAAACTCCTTTGTCATTAAGCAGGCGCTAGTGGGTTGGTCTAGAACGGACGGTCCCAGGTCAGACACCAGGCGGCCCATAACCCCCCACTTATTAGAAAAATTACTGGGCGCAGTCAATGCAGTTACATCTTCACCTTTTGAGGCTACCTTATTTACAGCGGCCTTTTCTGTGGCCTTTTATGGGGCTTTCTGCACTGGGGAGCTGATAGGTGCCTCCAAGAGTGGCCACGCGGGGGGTCTCCAGTGGGCTGATGTGATAATTGATAAAAATTCTACAACTATACAGCTGCGTAGGTCCAAAACAGATCAGTTAGGTAAGGGTGCGCATATTTGGCTTCGGGCAGCGCATGGGTCACTTATATGTCCTGTGGGCAATCTAGCTGCTTACTTGATGGTACGCGCTCTAGACAAATCCACTGCGCTATTCATACATGCAAATGGGGACTGCCTATTGCGCTACCAATTCGCAGAGGTGTTGAAGGTTACAGTACTGGCAGCGGGGGTCGAACCTCTGGGCTACTCCCCCCATTCATTTAGGATTGGTGCGGCTATTTTGGCAGCAGGGGCAGGTTTGCCCATCTCAGAGGTGAAAACCATTGGAAGATGGGCGTCCAACTGTTACAAACGTTACATTAGGCCAGATTTCGTGTGATCAGTGGTTATCTTTGTTATGTCTTCAAATTCAATATCGTTTCTCATGCAATTTTCCTTTATTACAGTAGATGGCTCCTAGTGTGGTTTGGATCTTGGGGCATTCATTCGTTTATCGGGCGGCATACCGGTTGCAACAGATCCGTATACCGAATCCGGCGGCAAGCTTAGACGTGGCCTTCCGGTGGTGCGGGGTTGGCGGCAAATGAATCAAACAGCTGCAACAACTTGTAGCTCTGGCTCGTGGATGTGAGGGGCTCCAGTACCCGGACCTCATCACCATTCATCTTGGGGACAACGACCTGGTGTACATGGGGTGGAAGGCACTCAAGGAGACCATATTTCTAGAAATTACAAAGCTAGCTAAACAATTCCCAAATACAGCCATTGCCTGGTCTCACATGGTGCCACGCCGAAACTGGGGCCCAGGAGTAAACCCGCGGACAATCAATGTGTCAGTTAGGAGACTCAACGCGGAGATGGTGAAGCTCTGCCCTGGTCCAGGCCGGCTGTGGAATATCCCTCATAAACAACTAAAAGGGCCTGAAATGTTTCACAGGGACTTGGTTCACTTGTCTGATACCGGTACTGACCAATTTATGGCTGATATGTGGTTCTTCTCCAAGAGTTTGTTTTCTGGTGAGGAGGGCGAAGGACCTTTGGGGCCCTGCTCACCCTCGTGGTGGGAGAAGAGGTACTAAAGTAACCTGAAGCAACAGAGGGGTCTCCAAGGGTGGGGCCCCGGTATAAGAACAGAGATAGGATCCTGAAGTCCTGGACCAACCTGCGGATGTACACACTAGATTGGGGGTAGGGAGCCCAGATCGCTGGTGTGGTCACGGGGCTCATGCCCTGGGTCGCCACAGTACACCCCTTGGCTGATTGGTATTTGGAGAGGGGGCGGAACCCTGAGCATGTGGGCAAGGAACAGAGGAAGCAAGGGTACCGCCCCCCTAGGGATCCAGGTGACGACCAGTCCCTGTGTGGTCCAAAGGAGGTTCAGGACAGGAAGGGATCCTGTCAAAAATGATTTATGGTTGCAGATGTAAATAGTACGAATTTCAGTGGATATTAGTTTTTGCAGTGAAACGTTTATTGGAGTGATTTGCATCAAATGATTAATGTATTTGATTTTAATGAAAGTATATAAAATAAATACTTCTTCCAACAAAATGATTGTCGTTGGTGTATGACCGGTGCTGGGGCAAAGGCCTGCTGGCGGCTTCCGAGTCCTACGAACATGATCAAGGCATCCAGCACCCATCAAGGCACCCAGCGAGGCACCCAATGATTCAAACCTTCGAAAAGAGCTCATGCGTAAGACATTTCAAGTGACAGGTGTCCGTGAGTGGCACCCAAGATTTTTGGCAGTCTTTAGGTCCAAGATTAGCAAAAGGCCAAAAAGACAAACTTTCACATCTTCAGTCAAAATATTACTTATGATGCATTAATAAAATACAATCAAGCCCTCTTGTCACGAAATATGCGCTACTCCTAGTGCGTTTTGCTCTTCGCAGACCTCATCAGTAGCGTATAGTGAATTCAAAGGTGCGCAGAGCATCCAGTAAAAAGGAAACAAGCATTCTCAGGAGCTAAGGTGAGTCATAAGTGATGCAAAAGCTAAAGAGGAACTTAGACTAATGTTCCATTGTGTTTGCCCCAAGCAGCAGTAAATTACCAATTTTTAGTATAGTGTTGTTTTGGTCTCAATAATGCTCACACAGAGGACGAGAAAAGTCCATTAAAAAATAGGACCGGCACAGAAAGTTGTATCTTGTAGCTTCTTCAACCTTTACGTTGTCAGGGGTTATTAAAGACATATTAAAGTCACTCTCTGTGGACGACTCAAAAGCAAGATTCAAAAGGCATCTTAAATAAATTAGGATGCATATGAAAATAAAAAATAAGACAAGTACCTCGAATCCTTAACTAACTGGATTGGCCGAAAATCAAATTAATTTTAACAATGAGAAAAAAAAACATTAATAAATGAATGTTCTCAAAAAAACAAGCTGCTTCGTTTCGAACTTTCAATAACCTACATGGACCGTGGTTCGAATCGAACAAATTCTGCACTCATCCATCTTTGTCACTCTGAGACAAGGTTGCAAAACTAGTTCCTGTTTTCATTAGAAATACACACTGTTTATATTATTTTCCGAAATAAAAAGAGAGATTTTGGATTGCAATTTTGCTTTTTCCAAGAGCCGCAAATATATGTCAAATGTCTCAATGGCTGATTCTGCCCTGCAGTGTTAAAAGCAAGAAACTGATAGCTTTTGTTGTCTCAGCCTAAAAAAAGGCTATGACACAGCCAGCACTTAATACATTATAGTGCTTTTTAGGTTTCGCCTACACAGCGCTTGCCCTGTGCTTGTGAAGTATTATATTGCTAAAAAAAATTCTTTAAAGGGACTAGGAACCCACCCGTACTTCGCCCCTTACTTGCCTGAACTTCATGTCTGTTCATTCAAACCTCACTCCAGCATCGCTTGAATTTGCTTGCTTTTTATTGGCTAGCAGGTCACTTCCTGCTCTTCTGCTCCTCTGTTCTGCCTCCTGTTAAAACATTCTTTAAAGGGACCAAGAACCCGCCCATACTTCGCCCCTTACTTACCCAAACTTCCAGTTTGTCCATTCAACGTTGCTTCAACATCGCTTGAATTTACTTGCTTTTTATTGGCTAGCAAGTCACTTCCTGCTCTTTTACACATCTGTTCTGCTTTCTGTTCTGCTTTAGCCATCGCATGGAGTGTGGCTGAAGTACACCTTCCTGGTTTTTGGTGATTTGTATACTTGTTAGTGTTTACACATGAAAAGATGAGCTGAACACAAGTCAATTCGCTTTGAAATGTGTGTAAACATGTCACCCATCTTGCAATGGAGTATCGAGTGCAGATGTACAGCAAGCAGGGCGTGGGTTCATTTTGTTGTGTTTTTCATTACTTAATAATTGCATTTCTGATGAATAACTGTTGCAAATATTACAATTATTTGCAGGCACTAGGGTAATGATTTGAATGGTACAGCAGGTGCAGTGGCACCAGGGCAAAAAAGTCATAACTAGCTAAACACCTGATATTCCTGTATCTTACTACTAAACAGGCTGTCACAAGTGCAGTTATCTAGCAGGCACTAAGGTCATGATTTCAGTGGCGCAGCAGATGCAGTGGCACCAGGAACAAAAGCTCTAGGCACCCCACTAAACACGTTTTATTGCTGTACTGTACACCAAACCAGCAGTCACAAGTGCAGTTAACTAGTAAGCTTTAGGGTCACAATTTTAATGGAGGAGCAGGCACAGTGACACCGGTTTTGAACTTGCCATTCGTTGAGTCAAATGTCGCTTGAACATCGCTTGAATTTACTTGCTTTTTATTGGCTAGCAGGTCACTTTGTTCTTTTTTACTCTTCTGCTTTCTGTTCTGCTTTCACTGCCGCGTGGAGTGTGGCCAAAGTACACCTTCTGATTTTTGGAGACTGGCTACTTGTTAATGTTTATACGCGAAAAGATGAACAGAACCCAAGTCAATTAGTGTTGACATGTGTGTAAACATGTCTGCCATTTTACAGTGGAATATTGAGTGGAGATGTAAAGCAAGCAGTGAGTGGGATCATTATGTTGTGTTTTTTCACAAATGTATCTGTATAATTAGGCAGTGTTTTATTTCAAACTGTTATTCTCTCAGTGACTTATTAACAAGCAGTCACAAGTGCAATTATCTTGCAGGCAGCAGGGTCATGATTTGAATGGTGTAGCAGGTGCAGTGGCACCAGGGCCACATGGTGTCAGAACCCCTCTAAACACGGATTATTGAAAATGTTACTACTAAACAGGCAGTCACAAGTGCAGTTAACTTGCAGGTACTAGGATCATGATTTTAGTGGTGCAGCAGGTACAGTGGCACCAGAGACAAAAGTTGCCATGACTCCTCTATACACCAAATTTTGCAATATTTTACTATTAAACAGGCAGTCACAAGTGCAGGTATCTTTCAAGCACTAGGGTCATGATTTGAATGGATGAGCAGATGCAGTGGCACTGGGCGCAGAAGTTGTCAGGGCTCCTCTAAACACCAAATACTGCTATATTTACTGCTAAACAGGCAGTCACAAGTGCAGTTACCTTGCAGGCAAGAGGGTCATGATTTTAGTGGTGCAGAAGACGCAGTGACACCTGACACAAAAGCTCTAGGAACCCCTCTAAACACCAAAGGTTGCTGTATTTTACTACTAAATAGACAGTCACAAGTGCAGTTACCTTGCAGGCAATAGGGTCATGATTTGAATGGTGCAGCAGGTGAAGTGGCACCGGTGCCAAAGGTTGTCATAACTCCTCTAAGCACCACATATTGCAATATTTTATTACTAAACAGGCAGCCACAAGTGTTGTTATCTTTCAGGCATCAGGGACATGGTTTGAGTAGTGCAGAAGGTGCAGTGGCACCAGGCCCACAAGTTGGTAGAGCTCCTCTAAACACCAAATTTTGCTATATTTTACTACTAAACAGGCAGTCACAATTGTGGTTACCTTGCAATTAAAAGGAGCATGATTTGAATGGTGCAGCAGGTGCAATGGCACTTTACTAACTACACATTACAGTAGTGTAATACACTGCCATATTAAATAAGGCACAAATTACATGTTTGATACCCTGGAATATTAATTCAACATACATGACAACATAAACAACTATTAACGGTTTATCTAGTTTAAAACAAGCATTGCTATAACCTTTTTCTAATATT
Source organism: Pleurodeles waltl (assembly GCF_031143425.1). Classification (NCBI taxonomy): domain Eukaryota; kingdom Metazoa; phylum Chordata; class Amphibia; order Caudata; family Salamandridae; genus Pleurodeles; species Pleurodeles waltl. Next base: position 1,117,625,429 of record NC_090447.1, read on the forward strand.
TATAATCCAGTTAGTAAGATAGAATGCAAAAGAAAAAATAAAGATGAAACCCATTGGCTTTGCCAATGCTTGTTTTATTTACTCTCATGCATGCTTCACAGTGTGCATGCTGCTATTCAACATGGCTAAAAAACCTTGACAAAGCAAATTGATCTCACGTAGGCAACACATTTGGCTTTGCTAATGCTTGTTCACATTTGCAAAATAGCAGTGCTCAGTGGCAGGCAATGGAAATAGTGATTACACCCAACAAAAATTGGCAAAGGCAATAGGCCTCGCCAATGGAAGAGCAATTGCCTTTGCAAATGTGTTTAATCCAGGTTGCACACCAGCATGGCTGCTGTTAGGCATAGGTTAAAGTTAGTAGTGCAGAGGACCATGGCATGTTGTGTTGTGCAGTGGCGTAGAGTGTTGTGGAGTGATGTAGAGTGTTGTGGAGTGATGTAGAGTTGTGTGGAGTCGCATAGAGTGAAGTAGAGTGGAGTAGAGTGGAAAGGCTTAGAGTGGAGTCGAGTGTCGTAGACTGGAGTATATTTGAGTGGCATAGAGTGGCATAGAGTGGAGTAAACAGATGTGGAGCGGCATAGAGAGAGTTACATATAGAAGAGCAGAATTGTGTTGAGCAGAGTGGTGTAGATTGAAGTAGGTTTTGGTAGAGTGGAGTGGCATACAGTGGAGTAGAGAGTCATAGAATGGCATGGAGTGTAGTGGAGGTTGTAGAGTATCGAAGAACAGAGTAGAGTGGAGGGGCATAGAGAAGGGTAGAGGGTTGTTAAGTGGAACAAAGATTTATACAGTGGATTGGCAATGAGTAGATTAGAGTATTGTAGAGAAGAGTGGCGTGAAGTAGAGTGGAGTGGCAAAGCATGGAGTGTCATAGAGTAGAGTGCCATAGAATGGAGTGTCTTAGAGTAGAGTGTCGAAGAGAGGAGTGTCATAGAATGGAGTGTCATAGGGTAGAATGTCAAGTGGAGTGTCGTGGATTATCCTAGAGAAGAGTGAAGTGTCATAGACTGGAGTGTCATAGAGTGGAGTGGAGTAAAGTGGAGAGGCACAGAGTGGAAAATGTTGCTGTGAAGTGGAGTGGCATACACTAGAGTATACTGGAGTAGAATGCCATAGAATGGAGTGGCAAAAAGGGCATAGAGTGGAATAGTGGAGTAGGGTGGAGTAGTTTGTCATAGAGAAGAGTGGAGTAAAGAGGAATGGAGACATGTAGCTGGAGTTGCGTAGTGTGTCATAGAGTGGAACAAAGTGGCATACAATGGCATAGAGTGCAGCAGAGTGTTGTAAAGTGGAATGACATAGAGTGGAATAGAGAAGAGGTGCATAGAGTGTCGTAGAGTGAAGTGGCATAGAGTGGATTGACATAAAGTGGCATAGAGAGGAGTAAAGTGTCATAGAGTGGAGCGGAGTAAAGTGAAGTGGCATAGGGTAGAGCTGAGTAAAGTGTCATAGAGTTGAGTGTTGTACAGTGGACTGCTGTGGAGTGTCATAAAGTGCAAAAGACTGTTATGGCAGAGTGTTGTGGCAGAAAGTGTCATGGCATGAAGTGTCATGGTGTAGAGTGGAGGGGTGTGTGGTAGAGTGGCATGTCATAATGTGTTATCCATTGGAGTAGCATAGGCTGGAGTGGCACAGAGTGGAGTGGTGTAGTGTAGAGTTGCATGTCATAGAGTAGAATGGAGTGGTGTGGAGTGACGTGTCATAGATCAGAGTGGTGTGGCATGTCATAGAGTGTTAGAGTGGAGTGGAATAGAGTGGAGTGGCATAAAGTGGAGTGGAAGAGTGGAGTGGCATGTCATAGTGTCGGGTGATGTGTTGTAATGTGGTATGATGTGTTGTAGAGTGGCATAGAGTGAAATAGCATAGAGGGGAGTATTAGAGGGGAGTGTTTTAGAGTGGACTGTCATAGAGTGGAGTGGAGTGCCAAAGAGTGGATTGGCATTTCATTGAGTGGAGTATTATGTCATACAATGGAGTAGCATGTCCTAGAGTGGAGTAGAGTAGGGTACAGTAGAGGAGCATACAGAGGAGTAGAGTGTTGTAGAGTGGAGTGGCGTAGTGTGGAGCATGCATGGTGTAGTAGCACACTACCATTACAGACAACACATTTTCAGTTGAAATTACCATTACATTTGCACAGACACACAGTTGTACTGATAAAAGTATACACAGAAATGATAATGTGTGGAAATGTCATCACTTAGTGCATACATTTTTTGATCATATTAAAATATTTGTTTCCAGCACATTTCAGAATTACAGAAAAATTTGCTTAATTTTTGCTTTTCTAATTCTGATATATTCTGAAACATCTGCACATTTCATTTACAGATATTTATATTTTGTTTATATGCTACAAAAAAACCTTTCCTTTCACAGCATGGTTATCACATAAATCCTTTCACTTTGAAGTCAGAAGTAGAAAAGTAAACATCCAGCTCCCTCAGAAGACAGAGCCTGACATTTGACCTCAGTCTTTGAATGCACAGCAAATGTGACAAGATAAGAACAAGATATAAAGGTCTGTTTACAGAAAGTGAGTACTGAGCACACATGGAAGAAGACAGTAAATAGGTTGTGCTCCACAGGAGGGACTAACTCAAGCTGGGCTGCCTAAAGCAAATAAAGCCAGCAAGTAGAAAGCAAGCAACTGTGAGCTGCAAAACACAAAGTCAGTGGTAGGAAATGGGTGGAATTTCCCAGGGGAGCTTTCAGAATGTCCACAAGAAGTCTTTAGCACACCAGACAGCTGCATTCTCTGGTAGGCTTCAACATGAAAAGGAGCAGAAGCAACAGAGGCATTTGATGATTCAAAAAACAGGGGCCCATATATCAAAACTTTTGATGAGTCACAAAACAGGAACAAAGAACACACTCCTATGTGCCCTGAAAGTCAACCATGCCAGTTCCAAGTTATCTTGCAACTAGAACTAAAATAGGGTAAATGGAAATTGAACTATAATACGTTTTAAGAATTTTTATATAGCCTTACAGAGAAGCTCTTCCTCATTTGTTAGGGCGAAAGAAAAATTCATTGTATTTACAGCTCTTTCCTATGAAAAAATTCCTTGCTCAGGCTTTGCAGTGTAAAAATAGAATTTTGTTTTATGTGATTTCATATGCGCTTTGAAATGTCAGCATCTCGATGCACTTCACATTTCAAACTCTGACTAGTTGCTTGTAATCTGGAGTCTGAAAGGCCTTTGGCACTTCACCAGTTTCACTATTTTTCCTCAAAAAATATATCTATCCTATGCCAAAACTCTTCCATATTTATAAAACTAACAGGGTCATTTGAAGTACAGCTGTTTGGGCACCGAGCAACTAGGGTGGGAGAGATTCTATGACCCACGGAAGCCCACCTCCTGTATTTATAATTTCCCGTTGTTCTGGCAGGAATTTTTGCTGAAAGTGCCCTCGCAAATTTGGTTGGTGCTCTTTCATCAAACATGTAATGTCGGGTGGCCTGCCATTGAAGCTTTCTCACTATTGTTTTTGCTTCTGCAGTAAGACACCCCAAATGCAAACTACCACGATGCAAAGAGAGTTTTCACCATTTGCACGGGCCCATTTCTGATTTATTCTGCCCAAGGCTGCATGTTTTTCATGGTGAGCCTGGGGAGGAAAATGAATGATGGAAATGCTGCTATAAGCAGTGCAGTTCTACTGGGGCGCATTAATCAGCAGCTCGGAAGAATATGGGCACCCAGTCCAAGATTTCTGCAACCTCTGTCAGGTTTGTATGCTGTTCAATACCCAGTGATCCCCATTTCTAAAAGAGGTGGGTGACCACAAGTTTGAGTGGGAGGGAACACACCAATTTATTGCAGTGCTATACTCTGTTAAACACAAATGAAGACCCAAGTCTAAACATACATTCTGATGACACACAAATGCTCTCTAGCTAGGGGGACAATTGTTGCTATTCAGTCGGTAACACCTGTGAAGTATTGGGCTCCACTTCAGGTGGGTGTCAACCAACATTTTAAAATGTAACTCAAATATGCTTCCAGTTTTTAGAGATTTATAAATAAGATGTAAATGTGCGTTGTTAGTAGTCAGATGTTCAGTCTATCTAGCTGCTCATTTTCCAAAATTAGCTTTCTGGAAACCAGAACATAGCTAAGGATGGGGCTCTATTTCGCTTTTTTTCCATGTGCAGTTCAGCCTGCTGCCTCGCCCTATGTTTCTGCCACAAGTATCTGCTTGTACTGTGTTTTGGAACTTTCACCATTCCTTAATCATATTCTCATTGAAAGGCTGGTTGGGGCAACACTGTTCAAGGAACGTTAATGCTAGCTTCGAAGTCCCATTTGCTGTGGTGGATATCGTGTTCATGACTCACATTCATGTCTGATGTATTGATTCTGGACTATGTGCAGTATGTATACTTTAGCACTCAGCGAAAAGATGTGCTCCAAGTAATATTAGTTCCCATTTATCGGATGTCTATAAAGTTAGGCATTGCCTCAGTCAGGGTACCACTGTGGGAAAAGTCTCTCATGATCACAATAGACCAGCTCCTAATCATATAAGCCTTTCTCCCTGAGATAAATGCATCAGCTCTTTGGTAACCATGAGGGGGCAATCCAGTTAACAAGCAGCTCTGGCAGCTAGGCCTGGGAGACCGGGGTGGCACCTAGGGCAGCATTTCCCCTGTTAAAAAGTGTGATAGAGGTCAGGGTCAATTAGGGATATGAAACTGTAGCTTCGGGGGTCTCTGAGAAGGTGCTGCCTGTAGCCAAAGCCAACAATTTGGTTGCCCAAAGGGGAATTTCTGCAGTGATAGTGCTGGTGGTGAGTGTTAGCGCCACCTAGAGCAGAAATAGTTGCTTGGTGGTTGGGCTTACACTGGCGAAGAACGTTAATCAGCCTGATTTGGTTGTTAACTTAGTAAGGCCCATATTTATACTTTTTGACGCAAAACTGCGCTAACGCAGTTTTGCCTCAAAAAAATTTGCGCAGGCTAACGCCATTCTGAAGCACCATGCGGGCGCCGTATTTATTGAATGACGTTAGCCGGCGTTAGCCGCCGGCGCCATCTGGTGTGCGTTAAAAAAAACGACGTACACCAGGCAGCGCCGGCGTAGGGGGATATGGGGCTTGGGCGTCAAGAAATGGGGCAAGTCAGGTTGAGGCAATTTTTTCGCCTCAACCCGATTTGCGCCATTTATTTTCACTCCCAACCCCCATAGAAATGACTCCTGTCTTAGCAAAGACAGGAGTCATACCCCCTTGCCCAATGGCCATGCCCAGGGGACTTCTGTCCCCTGGGCATGGTCATTGGGCATAGTGGCATGTAGGGGGGCACAAATCAGGCCCCCCTATGCCACCCAAAAAAATATAAAAAAACACTTACCTGAACTTACCTTAATGTCCCTGGGATGGGTCCCTCCAGCCTTGGGTGTCCTCCTGGGGTGGGCAAGGGTGACAGGGGGTGTCCCTGGGGGCATGGGAGGGCACCTCTGGGCTCCTTCAGAGCCCACAGGTCCCTTAACGCCTGCCTTTTGCAGGCGCTAAAAAACGGCGCAAAAGCGGCCGTACGTCATTTTTTTTGACCCGCCCACTCCCGGGCGTGAATTTTGCCCGGGAGTATAAATCCGACGCACATGCCTCGGAGTCGATTTTTTAGACGGGAACGCCTACCTTGCATATAATTAACGCAAAGTAGGTGTCCACGCTAAAAAATGACACTAACTCCATGGACTTTGGCGCCAGACGCGTCTAACGCCAAAGTATAAATATGGAGTTAGTTTTGCGTCGAAATTGCGTAAAAAAAAACGACGCAATTCCGGCGCAAACGGAGTATAAATATGCCCCTCAGTGTCTTGTCTTGGATGTCTGAGTTCGGGATGCTGCCCTCTCCATTGATGGGTGGTGCATTAGGCAGTATAGCAGAGGGCAATAATTTTGATAGGGACAGCAGATTGGTGGCTTACCTCAATGGCTCGGGGAACTGGGAGTAGAGACCCGGGGAGGCGCTCGCCCATGATGGTGGTTAGTGGAGCATTGCATGTCAGTCCTGCAGCGCTGGAAGTGCAGGCTATGACAAGTCAGGGTACTGCATTAGCCAGCTGCGTGCCCCCACAGTACCAGCAGTGGTTACGGCTCCACCCTCTTCTCACATAGCAGCTGTAAAAGGTGCAGGGGATGATTGCTGAGCATTGGGCTAGGGATGTACGTTTTGAGCATGATCAGTTGGGCAGGCATATTCCATTGGATCTTTGGAGTGCCCCTGGTGCAAGGTAAGACCTGTAACCCAGCCACAACTATTGAATTCCAGGGGATTGAGTTGGACTCAGTGGCGGGTGAATCAGTGCTCCCCTTGGAGAAAATTAACACATTTCACAGGCTCTGACCGAGTGCCATGGGGGTGTGGAAGGTGACTTTGCATCAGTTGCAGGGGGTGGCTGGGCAGATGAATTTTGCTCTTTGCATCATTCCCATGGGCAGCCCATTTTCCCCATCACTTGTGCAAGCTATGTCTGGCTTGAAAACTAAGCATCATCATACATGGTTGTCATCAGGCTTGGGCGAGGATAGGAGGATCTAGAGAGGTCTTTCTGTGGGACTTCAATGGGGCTGTGGTGTGGCCCAGCCCCGCTAGGACTAATGAGGAGTTAGGACTGTTTATGAATGCAGCAGGCAGTAAAGGTTTCAGTGCCATTTTAGGTCCAGAGTGGTGCACTCTGCGGTGGCCAAGGGAGTGGGTTAGCATGGGTTTGGTGACAAATATTGGCTTTCTTGAAATCTTCCCCACCCTAGTGGCCCTCAAGGTCTGGCCCGACCAGTTTCGTAAACCAGTTCATGGTATTCTGGTCAGACAACATGACTGTGGTCGTCTGCATCATCAACAGGAAGCCATATGCAAGATAATCCTTAGACTCACAAAAGAGATTGTGGTGCTGTGCTCAAAATGTTTTAAGCCCAAACATGTGCCTGGTGTACTGAACAATGCAGCAGATGATTTATCTCATTTTAAGATGCCGGCCTGCAGGTACCACCACCCAGAAGCAGCGGAATTCCCTACACCATTTCTGGAGCATCTGTAACAGGTCGGTGCCCCAGCTTGCCGGACCTCATGGCAGCATCCAGGACGAGGCATGCATATGAAGGGGCATCCAGCACATACTTCAAGTTTCTAAGGCATACAAGGGACATGGATTGGTTTGCTCCTTTGTCAGTGAAGCATTTCTTGGGTCCCTGAGACAGGAGGGGCAAGCAATTTCATATGGCAGGTGCCATGTTGCTGCAATATCATTCTTTGCAAAGATGCTAAGGCACGCCAATAGGACAAAGGCTGTCCTGGTGCAGAGGGCAATGAGGGGTTGGCAGTGTTTGAAAGTGTCTGAGCCAGACTTCAGGTGCCCAACGATACCGTTCGGGTAGCTGCTATCATGTCCACCCTGGGGAACACTTGCAGGTCGTTCTCTTCAGGGTGGCATTTGCCTAGCATTTTATGGGGTACTGAGGTTAGGTGAGCTAGTGGCCAAAAGCAAGAGGCATTTGACAGGGGTTTATAGTACATAGTTATACATTGGCAAAATGACTTGCTAGCAATAACAATCTCCCGATTGAAGACTGACCAGTTGGTAAGGGGAGAACACATTCTGCTGCATTGGGCCCCAGGTAATAAATGCTACCATCTAGGGAATTTGGAGACTTTTTTTACCACCACACTCAGGGATCCATGTGTCAGCTATTGGTACATGCAGACGGCACACCATCACTAGGTTTGCATTCTGTTGGGTTTTAGGCAGTGCCCTGAGGGTGGTAGGCTTGGATCCCACAGAGTATGTCTCACTTTCATTTTGAATTGGGGTTGCCACTGCTGCAGCGGAGATGAGGCTAGCTGGGCTGGCAGTGCAAATGATCAGCAAGTGGAGATCTGACTATTACAAGCGCTATGTGAGACGGAACTTGTAGGCACCTGTCACAAATGCCTTTCTCCCATCCCCCATTCTTCTATTTCTCCTGCTGACACAGGTAGACGGCGTGAGGATTTGAGACAGCATCTGGATACCTTGGCACCTCCTGACCACACAGGAGCAGAGAAAGTTACAGAAGTGCTGGTGTTGGACCACACATGTGTGAGGCGGGTAAAAAAAAAAAATATTCTGCAGGTAGCTATGGAGCCAGGGCCAAGGAAGCTGGATATCGGTTGACGTTCTGAGGTCAAGCAGGTTTGCACTTGGCTAACATAAGAACTGCTTTGGACAATTTGTTACCCCAGGGGTTAACACTTCTAGGGATTGTTATTGTACACCTTGGCAGGAATGATTTAGAGATTGAGTGAAAATATTTGTTTGAACTGGTTATCTGAGAGATGGGTGGGCTGGCTCACAACGAGGTTCCCAGACTCTGTAATCGCATGGTCCAACTTTGTTCCTAGGTCAACGTAGATACATGGTAGGTTGGTGAAGGCCCTCAATGATTCTGTGAAGTGGGTGAACAATAAGATTGATAGGTTGTTCAGGCTGGCTAGGTTGTCATCTAGAGCTCATGGTTGCATTAAGGGAGCGTTTTTTTCTTACAGGATGGGGTCCATTTGTCTAAGATGGGTAACAATGTCTCTTGAAGATTTGCTCGTCTGGTTAATAAATACCGCCGGGGGCCTTTTGGCTTCTAAACCAAAGAGTTTGATTAATGGTCTTCTCAGTGTCAGTTGTGGAAGGGGAGTCCCAAGGGACATCAGCGACTGTCTGGTCATATGAACCTATGCCCCCTTAAATCCAGGTCTCAGCCATAATTCTGTGAATTTTGCTGGCTAATTTGATGTGTCTTTTGAAACTTTACTGTGGCATGGGCTTACCCCCTCTATACAGACTTCTTTGTTTTCTTCTTTGCCTGTGTTCAGCAAATACATCTTCACCTGTGTGCTACAGCAGTTGTGGTTCTTGCAAATGTGAAGGCTTGACCCTCTCTCGCTAGTGCTCAGCTGTACTACTTCAGTAAAAATGATAAGCAGGTTGTGTGCCTGCATATGAGAAACTGAATACAGTGGATTTACATGCAACTAGAAGCACGCATTTCGTATTGTGTTGTTTTCTTATTGCATGTATATGGCACTTACTGTTCACGATGATCTATTGATTAATCTTTCAATCTAACTTCATTGTTTAAGGGAACCACATGCAATGAGAAGATAGTTAAAGAATTCTGAATTGGCAGAGACAAAATCCTACCAATCCAGTCAAAAGAAAGAAGAAGAGGAACATGCCTAAAGGGGTGCGATTTCTCACACTCAAAACGTGTTGTCCAAATGTAATCCCATATTACTCCTCTGATCGCTACTGTTATCTTTGAGGTAGCCGTATGAAGTCTCCACCTACTTGACTGAGCAAATGTATTCCACAGATAGATGTTGATTTTGACTTGCTTAATCTTTCCATTGGTTAAGGTTAATCTTAATTTTGTGAAGTATAAACTTTTACTACACTTCGTTGAAAGACACGTTTTTTTGTCTAGAGTAGCTGTAGCATCAGTGTATAACAGAGCAAAATGTATCACCCTGTTTTATGTTGCTGGCATGAACTCAGGTGTTTACATTTGACTCTAAATGAGTTGTGATAAAGGATTAACTGTCCATTTACAACTGGGCCATAAAACATGGATGAAAATAAAGTTTTCTTGGGAATTAGCAAGCGTGCAATTTTCTCCCAAATTGAAATTAGACACACTTGAATTACATAAAAATTGTGAATGCAGTTGTAAATAAACGGATTACCTGCCTAATTGTAACGCATTTACTAAATCACTGAACACCATGGGTGGGCAACAGTTCTTGAACGTTAATTAAGGGCAGGCCCACTGGAATTATGCAGCAGGAGACGGCCAAATTATGCGGCAGGGTTGAATAAATTATGTGGTATAAAAAGCCAACTCATGCAACATAATGCAGCACATTTTGTAGTAGCATTATTTTGGCATTTGTTTAACTTGGTACCACTTTCTTGACATTGGTTGCAACTGATTAGTATCATTTTAATACCCAAATATAGCAAGAAGCAACAAAAAGATGACCTGTCCAGCTTTGCAAAGGCCCTTTCTGTGTGTGGCAATGCATGTTGCTGCATTTTATAGTAACTTTTGAACCGTTTGAGCTAGAAAGAAATTGTTTTGTTAAAATATGCAGAATATGTGACAGATGATAGATTATGTGGCAAAAGCTGCAAATCTATAATTATGTGAAAATTGCTGCGGATGCACAATCCCATAATTCCAGTGGCCCTGCTTAAGTGTAGTCATCACATCCCAGTTGTGAGCCCTAAACCATCCCTCGTGAGCATTATGGATCTGAATTTCTCTTCTTCCAAATCAGCATTCCCATGAGTCGGGAGCTAAGGTACAAACATTTTTGTTCACCACCCGAATCCAGCAGAAATCAGCTAAGCGCCTACAGGCATGCTACTGCCCAATGTGAAGAGGCCAGATGATGAAACTCGAACTCCTCTGTTCCCAATTGATTCGTCAAAACTTGACTTAGATACAAATCTGTGAGATTTGTGAATTATGCTAATTTTGTTATCTACTTCTAAAGTTAGATCTTGCATCCTGACACATCACTTTATAATATGTAGTGACAATATAAGTTCATGTGATTTAATTGTTGGTGAGATCTTTGCGGAGTCAAAGATTGTATGATGTCACGTCCACTATAGCACGTGATTTTAGTGAAAGTTGCCAATAGACACTTTCTATATTTCCATATTTAAGGCAGTCAAAGGTCTGACCACTTACGCCAAATGTGTAAAATAAACAGGCGTCTAGTTTGGAAGCATGTTGGCCACATAATACAAGCACTGTGTTGGACGCCGACCTGCTCCGTGCACACAGAGCTACCATTTGCAGCAAACCTGTTTTTAATGTTTACTTGAACCTCTGGAAGCGGTTTTAGAGACAACAAGAGATACTTGCGAGTTCATACCGCTTTATCCTCTGTCCCTGGATGGACAGCAGAAAAAAACACATTCACGCTCCCGACACAGAGCCCAGTGTCACAGAATTAACGCAAGGGGAAAACAATTTGTTCCTCCTGTTCGGTTTGCCTCCAACCAAACGCGGATCTTCCAGGAAAAGGAAAACAACATTCGCCTTCACGCAGAGCTTACTTTTGTCTCAGAAACAAAAGCCCAGTGACACACTAATTTCCAACAAACGCATGGCAAATGAAAGCTTTAAAAGAGGACTTGAAACAGCGCACACAAAAAAAGATAAAAGACACGGAAAGCAACGGCACAGACAACGCGGGTTAAACAATTTAGCAGGCTAGGCCCCTGGGAATGGAGCGTGCTGATTCCCCCTGAAAGGGAGTACTGTACGCAGTTCTTTCATCTCAAGAGAGGCATAATGTGAAAAAAATCTAGGGCACGCAGTCAGATAGATCTAACACGTTTCAAAAGTACAAGTGTCATGACTACATTCAGCACAGTTCGAGACAGCGTCGGTGTGACAGGGAGGGGAGAGGCAGGATATAAAGAAGACCTTTAAACATGTTTAGAAGGTCAGTATTCTTCTTTCGTCGCCAGGAAATGCAAGTATTTTATCATCTAACCTAGAAGCTGACACGCTGTTAAAAATATACTTGGATGGATTTATTGTGGTAATCAGTGATTGATTTATGTATTGTTGCTTGGAGCCTGAAGGAGAAATATATTGCTCACAACGACTAGGCAGGATGAAAAGAAAATGTCTACGGCCGGCTCCAGAATTTGGGATCTGGAAGGGCCATGGATAAGCATGGGTGGGCCAGAGTCTCTCGTGTGTGAAAGCTGGGGTGGGCCTGCAGGATGATCTTGTACGGATGTGTGCTGGACAGCGTACCATACCTACTGCTGGGTTCTGTTTACTTGCTTGAGCTGTGTATGTCTAGGGGTACCTATCGGCTTGATCTCTTCTGCTCTCTCCACCTTACCCTCCTTTATCTCTGTCTCCCTCTAGTCTCTCCTGACTTCCCCTCTGTTCTCACCAATTCAGTCCACTTTCTAATTGCTCCGACCTCATTTTCTTCTATGATCACCTCATGCTAGTGTCTCTCTCTCTAGTATCCACGTCTTTCCCTGCAGTGTCCTTATCTTTTTCCACTTCACCTCATATTTCTTGTTACCTTACCCTCCTCTCTTTACGCCTTATCCTAGCTTCACTCTCTCCTGCCCTCGCCATCTGCGCGTCACCTTACACTCACTCCACTTCACCCTTCTATTCCCACTTCACCCTTCTATTCCCACCTCACCCTTCTCTCTTTTTTTCTTGCCCTTCTGTCTATTCCACGCTCTTCTCTCACCTTTCTTTCCCCTTTTCTGTTTTCTTTGCCCTCATCTCACTCTAGCTCACCCTCCTCTATCTTTCTGACTCGCCTTCTGGTTTCCTCCTCACCATCCTCGTCAAGATAGCAGTGTTAATAATTTAATCATTACCTTGTTTTCTGTATAGGACAGCCAGGCCTGCCACAGTGAAAATAGTTTTGGGGTCCTTGTCCCTGTAGGCACATGGTGACATTAATTTGCTATGTGTCCAGCATTCAAAGTTCCTTGCACCTTACCCCGGGTGCTACAAGGCCCACACAGAGGTGACTTTTTCATATTTAAACAAGAGGTCTTTGCCTGTCAAAAAGGGTTATTTTAACAGGTTGCAATGCAGGATTTGCACACCAGCAGTCAAGCTGCAATGGTAGGCTGAACCTAAGTTTTGCAGGCCCACTGTGTGGATGGCCCAATAGGTGCTGCAGTCCACAAGTGACATTTAACTTCCCGCCCTAGGTGCATTTTCTAGATCATATAGTAGTGACTTATAAGCATGTTAAATGTGTCAATTAGGAATATGCCAATTTAGCCATACCAAAAGGGGGAGCACAGGCATTTTACTCACTTTACTCCTCTAGGGTGATCATGTGGAAAAAGGCAGATTTTTTACGCTATCCTAATATTTTTCAGAAATGAAATGCTGAGTAGCAGGATTTGACCTTGCGAAGCCACCGATTGCAGGAAGATTTCAGCAGCAAGTGCATTAGCCCATTATATTATTTTATCCGTTTAGGAGTAACAGCCATACTATAATAAAGGCCCCAGCAATTAGGCAACGGGGAGGACGAAATTATGCAGCAGGATGGAATAAATTATGCAGTATATTGAGGGTTAGTGTTACTATACTATTTTGACATTTTTTACATATGTTAACACTGTCTGGAACGAAGGTTCATCTCATTAGTACCAGTTTAAAAGGCAACTACAGCAATAGGGAACTGACAGGTGACTAGTTAACCTGTGCAAAGGGACTTCCACTGTGTAGCAACATGTCACTGTGTTTTTAATAATTTTTGATCAGTTTTTGATGGCTTTTTGTTAAAATCTGCAAATTATGTAGCAAATGATAGATTATGTGGCAAATGTGAGAAATCCATAACTATGGATAAAATATGCATCTGCAAAATCGCGTACTTATAGTGCACCTGACTATAATCAATTTTGCTCTATTCATGTTGCAAAATGAAAGAATTTGTTGAGAGAATAAATGCACAGACACCAGTGCCCTAAAGTAGGTTGTCTCTTTAAGTTCCTTCTAATTACATTAGCAAGGTCTGCCTTCTGCGAACACCTCAGGAGATTGAAAGTAGGCAGGACAGCAGCAGCACATGTTGCCAGTACTGCCATGGAATTGATGCTGTGGCTTTTCTTTGTGTAACAGGTGAATGCACTGCTCCTTCCCATTCTGTATTTTTGTTGTATTAGTGAACCTTGACAAGACGTTTCACTACAGAAAAGCAAAAACTTTGCTATCATCAGTGTTTTTCTGCTTAAAATAGTGCCATAAGCAGGGCCACTAGAATTATACAATTGTACCACTGCAGCGTATCCCACATAATTCTGGATCTGCTACTTTTGTCACATAATCCATCATCTGCTACATAATTTTCAAATTTGAACAAAACTCAATTTTGCTTCGAGCTCAGACAGATCGAAAGTTACAAAAAATGCAGAGACACGTATTGCTGAGAGTTGGAAGGCCCTTCCCAAATGATGACTGGTCGCACTTCAGTTGTCTATTGCTGTATTTTAGTGATAAAGTGGTAATAACAAGGTGTAAACTTTTCATAAACAGCTTTAACATGTAAACATGTAAAAATAAACGAAGTAATACTCTCACAGAATGTGCCACATTATGCAGCGTAATTTGGCATTCTTTATCACATAGTTTAATCAGCATAATTTGGTTTCCGCCAAAACCCTGGCCATGAATTAGGAATAACATCACAGCAGAAGGAACATAAAAGAAACCACTACTAAAATAAAAATCCCGATCGTTTGCTCATTTTCTCTTACTTCCCTTGCAATGGTAAAATCCTTCTACCTGTGTGATGGGAGGCTGCGATATCAATATTGTGGAGACGTCCCTGGTACCCCTTCTGTTTATACATGAACAGTAATAGCAGCCATCCCTGTGACCTCACCCCTGTCCCCCAGATACTTAAAGTAGCCCTAGGCATTAGCATTATAGATGAAAGTTGAACAATTACACTTTAATTGCAAGTCTGCAGGCCCGTGTGTGATTTTTCTTCCATTATGAACAAAACAGAAGATGATTTTTTGCTTGTGAATGGGCCTTGGTTGAGTCGTGGGGCTGGCTATCTTGGGTATGCCTGGCCCACCTTCTAAAACCAGGCCTGTTAGGTGTGCTTCTCAGTCTCAACCACAAAAGAAGTCTGAATGGGTTAAAAACCAAAACCAAATACATAGATGTGTGGGCTCAGAGATTGTTCTTCTCAAAGTACAAGCCTTGGCATCTCTGTCTTGGGTGCCAAGGAGGAAATCGAGCAGCTTCAGCAGGAGCTGATTTGCCTCAGAGACCAACAGAATGACTTACAAGCTCATGTAGCGGATTTAGAAAAACGGTTGAGATGGAATAATATCCACATCAGGGGGAGCCAACCAAAGCAGAAGGCACGGACATTGGGGTGTACGTGAAAGCCTTGTTCCTCCACCTAGCGGAGGCACCCTATGATCAGGAGATACAGATTAACAGCGTCCAAAAAGTGGGTCCGCTGAGACCCGAAAAAGCCCGCCCAGCTGACATTTTAGTGTGTGTCCAAGATTTTCAACTTAAAGAAACAATACTTCATAAGGCTACAGACATTAATTATTTGTAATTAAGTGGGCACAAGCCAGCACTCTATCAAGACCTATCAGTCCTTACCTTGCAGAGACGCAGAGACTTCAGTCCTGTGACCAACTTTCTTCATGACCAGGGATACCCATGGGGCCATCCGTTTTGCTTAATATTTCGATGAGAAGGGAAACTCCATCGGCCCCTCTCCTTATCTGAGACCTGCCATTTACTGAATTCTAAGGAATTCACAAAGGAGAAACTGCTGGTCAGCCCCCACAGTCGAAAAGCCAGTAAACTTCTCAGGTGGAACCTGGCCTCTGCCTCCCCAAGGAACTTTGCCCAGTTGAAGTAGCTATAGCCCTGGAAAAAGAGGCAGTGCTGAAGGGCTTGGCTGGTAAGCCTGACCTGTTGGAGAATACTTGAACACTACAGAGCCTATAGGTTTTACGCATCAATTGGGAGGAATAAGAGGGGCTTCTGGGGTGGAGTCATGGAGTGCAAAGACCTCTTTGAGAGGTATTGGAGATATTGTCATAGGCCTCCATAGCCAGGATTCCTAAGGGTCATTTCTGGCTGCAGCCAGAGCCTTAAGTTCTAGTGGGACGGCATTTATACACAAGTTACAGTTTTAGTTTCTTTTGTGGGAGTATTCACATTCCACACACATGCGCTATCCTTTAGATCTCCACTCGTATAGGGTGTGCCTGGGTACACTTTGTGTCTACTGGAGGAAGGGACGTGTATTGAACCAGTCAGCCATTGCCTCACTTTCTTTTTCCCCCTCCCCACAGAATAGATTAAAGCTCATCACCCTCCATGTCAAGGGATTTAACACCCCGACCAAGCGCAGAGTGATTTTGCTTTATCTAGAATACACTGGGGCTGATTTATGTCTCTTACAAGAGAATCACTTGGTGTCCAGAGACTGGCACAGGCTTCGGTCCCACTCCTTCCCCCAATAGTTCTTCTCTTCCACCACTACCAAGACAGTAGGGGTGGGTATCTTAGTCTCCCACTTTTTTCATGGCGGGTGGGAGCCAAACTCACTGACATCACGGGCAACTATTAGCCTACAATGTCAGCTTTGTGACTCACACCTTCACCATACTTTCTTGGTGTATTCCTAATGAAGCTCAGGAACGATTTCTCCGACAAGCAATGGCAGACGTGATGACTTCCCATGATAGAATGGTTTTGTTGGGGGGAGACCTTAATCTTGTCTTTAGCAATGACATGGACAGATCGGCACAGCGCTATGGTCACACTGAGACACTTTCTCAGAAGGGAATCCATTGGCTGTGTGAGGTGGAGCTGCAGGACATCTCGAATGTTTGACATCTTCAAACGTGGACTACACCTTCTACTTATATGCCCACAAGACGTATGCTTGTCTCGGTTATTTCTTGGGAATGAGGGAGGTTTGGCTCAGACAATAAAAGTAGAGCTGAGATCCTTTTCTGCCCATGCAGCTTTATCCATTACCTTTGACTTGTATCTGGAGCAGTATGTCCCCAACCATGGAGACTGCGTGAGAGCTTACTTCACAGGCCTGATACCATGAAGAAGGTTACCTAGGTGGTGACCGACTTCCTCGCCATTAGTGACACAGCTGAGACCCGCTTAACCACTCCCTGGGAGACCCTTGAGGTCATCATTCAGAAGAAACTGTTGGCTACATTAGCAGTGAACAATAAACTACGGTGTGATGAGAGGGAGTGCTTATAAAAGGAAGTCCAAGAATTAGAACACATCCAGAAAGGCACAGGGCCCCCCAAGGTCTTGCAGAAGTTGGAGGCAGTGCATGCACAGCTGGCGGATAGGACTTGGATAAGGCGAAATACACCCTACTCTGACTGCGACACTCCTTCTATGTGGAAGGGAATAAGCATGGACTGTTGTTAACTAACAGGCTGAGAGCACAACAACAGGCTGCAGTGATCTTCTAGCATCAGATGGTACTGAAATTATGGGAAACAGTCAAATCACATCCACCTTCCAAGACCACTACGTAACACTCTTTTTAGCACAAGATCTAGTCCTGGGTTATCCGGGCACCTACCTACAGAAGGTGCGCACTCCTCGCCTCACGTCTGGCCAATCTGATGCTTTGGCCCACCTAATTTGCTTAGAAGAAGTTATTTCTGCCATTGCTAAAAAGGAACCCCTCAAATCTTCAGGTCAGGATGGCTTCTCAGCCCTCTTTTATTAAACCTTCTGTGCTGTCTCTGCCCACTACTGACCAGGCTCTTTAACTCCATAGATAGCCCCTGGACTGTGCTGCCTTCGATGTTGGATACCTCTATTGTCGTCATCCCCAAACCTGGAAAGGACAAAAAGCAATGAGGCTCCTATTGCCTGATTTCCTTCCTCAAAGCAGATATTAAGCTGTTCACTAGCATTCTAGCTATGCAGTTGGGCCCTTAAATTTCAGGTTTGATTGATCCCGATCATGCTCAATTTGTACCTCACCATCAGTGTAGTGACAACACCAAGAGGATACTTCACCTCATCGACAAAGCCAAACGCTCCCTGAGAGGAAATAATGCTGCTGGGTATAGTTGTCGAGAAGGCATTTGACTGGGTGCATTGGTCCTATTTAGCAACAGCACTTAAACATTGTGGGTGTGGGTCAAGATTCTGTGCCTGTGTCCTAAGTACTGTGGAGTACCATGAGAGACGGTGTGGGTTAATCGATGGACCTTGGCTTCTTTCACTGTGAGCAGGGGAACTCGGCAGGGGTGTCCGCTGTCCCCTCTACTGTTTGCTCCGTATATAGAGACTCTGGCCCAGCGCATACAGGATAATCCGACTATAACAGGGGTATGCTTCCATGGAGAGGAACACACCATTAGCCTTTACGTCAATGATGTGATAGTGGCACTTTACGATCCGATAAGGGCACTCCCGGCTTTCCTGGAAGAGATCAGGGACGTTGGGAGAGCAGCCAGATTTAGTATTAATCTTCAGAAGTCACAGGCTCTCAATCTGTCGGTCTCTCTGGCAGAGACAGTGCTGACTAGCCAATATCAACTGCTATGTTTGACTACCTCCATCCACCACCTGGGAGTCGAGTATGCCCAGACAGTGAAAGGGACAAAGGTCCTTAATTATCAAATCTTATTTCAGCGGATACAGAGGTTATGGCCCAATGGAAACACAATCAGCAGTCCTGGTTAGGCCAAGTAGCGGCATTAAATTACAGATGACCGTCCTCCCTAGGATCCTGTTCTTATTTCTGGCTCTCCTGATGCAATCTCCTGGCAGCATTCTTCAGTCACTGCAAGGGGAGATTTGTTGCTTTGTCTGGGCAGAGGAGAGGCCTTGCATGAGTTGAGAGCAGGGTTAATGATCCACCCGAGAAGAAGGCCTGGGAGTACCCAATCTTCTGCATTACTACCAGGTGGCACAGCTCTTCTATTTGGTGAAATGGAGCAGGGAGGAGTCTGAGAAACATTGGCTGTTTTTGGATAGGGCGGTAGCAGGGGAACATTTGTAGAAGATCCTGTTTCTCAGATGGGGCAGAGGGCATAGGATCTCTACTCACTCCAGTTAACAAAACCACTCTTGAAGTGTGGGAACGCATGGCGACACACAAATCCATCTCATCCTTTCATTCTCCACTAACTCCAATAGTGGGCACTACAGTCTTTACCTCGGGGTTAAAACAAATATTTTTTTGCCGTGGCAGATAGTGGGATATAGATCCATTGGCCAATTCTTTGATGAGGATGGCCCTGTCACCTTTGAGCTGCCGCACAAAGATTATGCACTGCCAGAAATGGAGAGAATTAACTATCTTCTGATCCGCCACTGGCTCACTCATCCAACAGTTTGGGCTGAGACACAGTGCACACTTACTCCATTTGAGAAATGGTTTGTAGCTAAGACATCAAATAGTGACCTGATCATGGAACTCTACAGTTTTCTCAAAAGCACTTCGCCAGGGATTAAAATCTCAAGCCAGAAGAGATGGAGGAGTTAACTGGGTCAGACACGGACACACAAAGAATGGGATGAGATCCCTTACAGGGCACGACACACAGCATACAATACCGCCAGTAGTGAGACTGCTACTAGAGTAAATAGAGTAATACTTTACTCCAGTGCAGCTGCATAGGGGGAACTCAGCGTATGGCACATACTGTTGGAGGGATTGTGGGTGTCCTGGGATGCTGCTTCACCTGTTGTGGGAGTGCCCTAGATTCACACAATATTGGGGCACAGTATTATCCAACATAGATATCTACTTCGACACACAGGTGCTTCACTTCCCTGCATGTTATTCTTAAGCTTCCGAATGTTCTTACTTTCCCACTCAAATCACGAAGGAGGTGATGCATTGGCCTTGCCTTATGAGCAGCTTTACAAAACATCCTCTCACACTGGGGTACTGAAAAACGTCTCAGGCATATCATATGGCTACACAGAATATGGCACATACTGGGGATGGAAAGATTAACCCTCACACTAACCAACCAGGGTGATGCCCATAGAGAGCTTTGGCATCCTTACATAGTTCTCCTCTATGAAACTTAGGAAGGTGACCTGCCCCAGGTACTTGCACCTGTTGAGCTTGATGAACCTAACATCTTTGCACGGGCTAGGCAAGAAGCCCAGGGAGAATATGCAGAAGGGGAATAGCGCATTACCACTACACTGACATTAGAAGTGAGCACTTCAGGGGGGAGGGGAGAGGTTAATTGGTTCCTTTGATTTTATTTTGCTTTACCATTGGAGCGATCTTTTGCTTACTGTTTTCTAGTTTGTATTTTTTTTAATGAAATAAAATAATTTGAACCATAAAGTTTATGGGTTTATGGGAATTAATTTATTGAAAAGGAAAAGTGTATTCATCTTTGCATAACAGAGAAAACAAGCATTGGTAAAACCAATATGTTGCTATTTGCCAGCGTTCTTTGCTTTGACAATTATTAATTTGTGCTGTTATGGTTGTTGCAAAACTTTATTGTGGGGCAAGCTGCTGGGCCCTCGTCAATCTAAAGAAAAAAATGACAAAAATGTTTTTTTAGTCTAAGAAAAGCCAACATTACCATAGTAGGCCCTGACTCTGAAAGGAACTACATTGTGTGGATGTGCTTCTTCTGAAAGGGCAGCATGCTGTAATGCACCCCATGATACATGCTAGAATGGGTTGAGGGAAAATGTGAATGACAAAGCAACAAACTAATGCATAGATTTTTGCATCCCTTTGCTGAACCCATTTTTGTTGGCTGTAGGACTCTACCATTAAAGAGGATTTAAAATTATAATTCAAATGAGTAGAATAAGTATTTCCCTATCTACTCCTAAACTTAAATGATCCTTTACTAAGCATAATAAGGCAACTTAATGATAGTCTGTGGCAGAGATAGCCTTGCTACATCTAAAAACAACTTTAGGAGTTTTTCATTGTCAGGATATCTAAAACCTAAGTGCACATGCCCCATCTTTTAAATTCCATGCATGTATAGGCCGTGGCTACATGTAGTATCATTTACTAGGGACTTATAAGAAACAAAAGGGACCAAGCAGGTGTATAGGAAATTTACCATGTTTAGAAGGGAGAGCACAATCACTTTACCACTGGTTAGCAGGACTTAGCACACTGATAATTAGTATTCTGAAAATGCTGCTTTAAGACAGTTGGTATTTTCCTGTCTAAACCAAATGTGCCTTTCTGACAGTCTCTAGGGCTACATGACTGTTAATAACCCTGTGGTGTGCCAACCTGCCCTTTTTTCTCACGAAAATTGGAGCCAAACCAAGGGGAAGAACTGACCAAATCCAGTTTAGGGTTAGACAAAAGGAGGGACCCCCACATACAGGCTGCCCCTGGATATAAAGTGGTACCCCCAGAACCTCTCATAAGACTACTTTTGGACTTGTAGAGACACAGAAGAAGAACTGACCTGCCATCTGAAACCTGAAGGAAGACTGAACCTGCTTATCTTGAACCCAGGATGCCAGAAGTGACTCCACGGGTCAGTTGGCTGACCTCCTGTTTGAACTACAAGGACACAACAAGCTTCCCAGCAACTGCCAAGCTGTCCAGTACCAACTGGACCTGCATGGGCTCTCCTGCTGGCCTCTGCTGGCTGGAGTGAGTCCTGACCCCCAAGAGGTGCCCCACCAGGTCCTGGACCCTTGGCTGGAGTCAGAGTATACTGCTCCAACCCCAAAACTGCAAGACCTAGACTCCAGATGAATAACCAGAGGTCATGGGCTTGTCGCACTGAAAAGAACAATTCCCATATCCTTGCGAGAGGACTTCTCTAATGTCAATGTGGGACCTTCATCCAACTGCCAACATGACTTTCCCAGATACAGACCCTGAACTTCACCACCCAGAGCTTTTTATGTTTACAACAACCGCCCCCATGTTTTCTGCCAATACAAAGTAAAGATCGGCGACCAGCTCTTCACATCACTCTATTTCTATTTCAGAGCTGCATAAATACTTAACACATTGCCTTTAATTTAAGCCTGACTGATTTTGTGCCAAGCTACCAGAGGGATAACCACAGATTTATTTAGTGAAGTTTGTGGATCACCCTGGAAAGGTTTTTGTTTTTGTACTTCAGTGGAGCCCTCACTCCTCTCAACTAATAACCCAGCTTCTTACAAAACTCCTAAAAAGATCTCTGTTTTACTTATAAATTTATTAAAATCAAAGCTAGATAAAAGGCGAACAGACTGGTAGATAGGTAGATAGATAGGTAGATAGATAGACAGAGAGACAAAGAGATAGGGATGCAAAGATAGAGAGATAGCTAAACTGGAATAAACAGAACAGTTTAATTAGTAGTATGATAGTTAAATGTCCATATAAGCACAACGTACAGGAGCATAGAAAGAAAACTAACTGACTAAACAGACTGAGTATATAACTAAGTATATTGTGTTCAGTTAATTTACATACCAGCATGAAATACAGGCAAGCAAGTATAAATGCACTTAACTGTGTGAATACTTAAAAAAGGATAACTTTATAAGGAACAGTTTCAAAAAGACACAATCTGGTATGCTGTGAAATAGCAGCTGTCAGATTAACAAAACCCACTCCAAAAAGAATTTACAGCAGCATTAGCAGATGGTAGGAACTGATGAAGTTGAAATGTCCCCTGTGCTCACATGTGGAAGAAAGCGGTTTGTTATCACATCAGGTGCAACACACAAAGGCAGCTCTAAATTAATAATAAAATAAAAACAAAACACTAGCTCTGAAGGGAAACACCTTGCATTTGGATGTGCTCCTTGTGAAAGGGCTACATGCAGTTATTCAAAGTGAAGTTACCCTGTGACTAAAGAAAGCTGACCCACTGGCCCATGCTACGTGCTTTAGTAGGTGCGAGCAAAATGTGACCGACACAAGAGGAGACCAACAAATTAAGAGAGCTAGCTGAAAGTCCCTTTAATTAAAAATGTAAGTTCTCCTGGAAGTCTGCAACTGTCACAGAACCAAAGGATTACTTCTGGAATTCTTTGTAAATTCTATGACAGTCATAAATGTGCTTTCACTTGGAAATTTGGTAGGGTAATTGAAGAACAGGATTATGGTAAAGGTTGTCGGTGTCCAGTTTTCAGCTGTATTCCTTATTGATGGAGCTGTATTATGTACTGGGGGCTTATTTACAAGCCCCCTTGCTCCACCAGAGGGTCACTTTTTTGACGCTCCTATAGTGTACAGTGCAGACACATATCTACAAGACCACACAAAGCCACACAGTGTTGCCTCACACTGCATCAGGGAGGCGAGCCATGGTCATTGTTGAGGGTTTTCCCACTCAATACCCATGGTTTTTAACACTGCCCCAGATTTACATCACAGCACAAATCTAGGGCAGCCCCAAAAACTTCCACCTCCCCAGAGCAGGCGTAACCAGGAAAAATGTTTGCAAGTCTCCTTGTTTTTTCCTCTTTCCAGGTGCGCTGCATTCTGCAGCACACCATACATAGAACGATGAAAACACATCTAGTAATTGTTTTTGTGCAGGAAGGTGCCCCTTCCTGCAAAAAAATCAATCATGCCAACAACACAGACACCCTTGTACCATGTATTAGCACTCGGCAGCAATTTGTGCGCAGGCGCTGGCTGAAAGGACAGGAATGCACAGTATCTTGTAGAAATGGCATGAGACCCAGAGTAAGACTTTGTGGCTCGAAGGGACATTACCCCACTTTTCTGAGAGTGACAGTTGTTAACTTACCAGACTGTTAAGAACCAGCAGTACTGCTAACAATTGATTACAGAATAAGAGACAGGCTTTATTGCATGTTGCCTTCATTTTAAAAACAGGTAAGCCACTTTCTTCCAGCAGTTTCCTTCTCTATGAGCATAATGGTATGTGAATGGTGGTGCCATTTTTGCACTGTACGAATGCAGCAGAATGGGCATGAGGTATATCTATGAAAGCAAGGATTTATTTTGGAACTCCTGTATTAAAAGGGCTGACAAGATGAGCCTGCTAAACAGGGATATCATTTGATGGGAAACCATGGAGCAGTCTTGGCTCTTTGAAGTGAGTCTGGCTCATATGAATAAGGGGTGGTGAACAGAAGCTTCTTTTGAAGAGTAAGGGAAATCTCTGTCCCTTTCTTGCTTCAGTCTTCCTTTCCCAGATGTGTGCATTAGATATGTTTGTGTAGTAGCCAGGTATAGAAGATGCCTCAATGTTTGTGACATTGTTTTACAGTGCCTGACAGGGAACAGCCAACTCCACTATCACTCAAACCAAATATGCAGATCAAAATTAATATGGCTGAGCATCCGGTGTAAAAGTGGGCTTCTTCCCAGAAACCAGACCTTGCTAAAGCAGAGATGTTCTCTGAGGTTCGGATCTGTCAAACTAAGAAAAATGCTGAGTAGAAACTACAAGCCTGTGTCCAGGGATTTGTCCAGTGTCCATGATCAGCACAGCAGAGTGGAGAAGAAAGTCATACTTGATTTCAATGGTAGTGTTCTAAACAGCTAACTCCCACACCATTATGGGTACAAACCTGATGCTTGGAATCCAGCCAGATGTGCTGCTTCGAAGAGCCTTTGCAGAAGGAACCTAAGAGCTCAACAAAAAGAAAAGAGAAATGCTATAAGTATGCCTGGCGAGGAGTGCTGACTGCAAGAGGTTTCCACAATCCAGTGTCCTAGAGAAGAGGATCTGTACAGGAAAGCATAGAAAACGGACCACATCCAACACTACACAGTGCCCAGAAGAGATTTGACCTGCCTGGTGCTATGGTAAGCCAGGCATGAACCTGTACTCCTGTCTGTTTTCTAGTTGCCCCACCTGGATCTTGGAACCCTGATCACACTGCCCTCTGCCTTTGTCCACCTGATAAACTATCCAGCTAGGTCTTAAAGGAACTTATCCCACAGCATCCGCAAAGATTTCATTATGTGATACTTTCCTGTGCCCAGGTTAAGTTCTGTACCACAGCCTACAACCATGAACTATAATCATTTTATTTTCACTTCTTTTCGAACATTAAACGTTCATAGTAGACCATGGAGTGCAAGTGCGTAGGCATTTGGTGACAACTGTAGTTCTCCCCCAAAGGACTCCCATCACACTTCACAAGGATCACAACTCATTTGTGGGTTGACACTTTGGATGAGTGGGATTCACGTGCCAGCATGACCCTAGCAACAGTTTACAGATTGTTGAGGATCAAGTCCCTTCAGGCAGTCCCCCCACCAGCATTGGTTCTCAGATCTCTGGCCTTCTGCTCTAGTTCCCTGTTCTTGATTCATGCACCAGCATCCTCTAAAGTGTGAACATAGTAGAGTGCACAGTTGCCAGTGAGTGGGGCCTCAAGAACCTCAGAAGCCATTGATAGAGGTGAGGTGACCTTAGCAGATGGGGACTAATAGTAGCTATAAGCTAAATGTATACAAGTAACTCAAATACACACTGGTGTGGCTATCACGTTCAAGAGACACTCCCAAGAGGCTTAGATTGGTAGCTTAAGACTTCACTGCCTTAGTACTCTTGTACTCGTCATTTTGCAGATTCTAAGGGCCATATGTACGAACACATTTTTCCATTGAGACAGAATGGGAAAAACCCTTTGCTACATCTGTCCCTAAATGCTCTATATATTTTCAATCTGCTGCAGTTTCAGTTCTTAATCCGTACCAGGATAATCGCTCTATAAGTATTATTGACATTAAAATTGTAAAACATCCAATATCATCTTTTTTTAGAACATTTTCATGCAGTGTGTAGAGATTAAAGTACTTTTCTCATTTAAGTCAAATCACTCCTGGGACTTGAATTATTAACCTTTGAGGGTAGTTTATTGAGCTTTGAGTTTCTAACCCACACAACCTCCCCGAATAAGACAATGATCACTCTGCCTTCTACCTTAATGATTGAGTGCAAAAATAGTGTACTGAGGCCTCTTGTAC
Organism: Pleurodeles waltl; assembly: GCF_031143425.1. Classification (NCBI taxonomy): domain Eukaryota; kingdom Metazoa; phylum Chordata; class Amphibia; order Caudata; family Salamandridae; genus Pleurodeles; species Pleurodeles waltl. The sequence continues at coordinate 1,117,650,942 of NC_090447.1, forward strand.
AAAATGTTTTAGCAGTCACAAACCCTCAGATTTAACACATTTTGAAATGTACTAAACCCACATAAAGAATCGCAAACGGTTTTCCAATTTGTTAACAGGGTTTAGGAAACCACACAAATTGGTATATGGAAGGGGTTTCTCCAGGGTTTCCCTTCAAAATGCAGATTCCTTATGGTATGTATTAATCTTTTGCAACGGAAAGTTAGTTGCAAAAGATTAATATTTTACCACCAAAGGAGGTGGTAAACCGTTTGCAAACATGTGAATGTTGAGAAAAATGTTTTTAGGAGCAGGTGGTGGTCCATAAAACAACCCTCTACTCCCAAAAATGGTTTGTGTAACTTTTAATTTTTAAACACTCCTGTTTTCTTTTAATAGAATATTGGATGCAGTGAAAAAAATACATTTTTAAAGCAATCACAAACATGGTCAACTTGTGACCCAAGCAAGCCACATCACTGTGATTGTGACTAATTATACTGGGTCACAATTTATGACCTACCTCATGCATATTAATGAGTTAGGTCGAATTACAACCCACTATAATTCAGTATTTTGAAAACCTACATATTAGTGCACAGGTCGGTTTCGAAAACACCAATACGTTCTGTAACTTATTTTACCATATCCATTTTATTGCAATTAAAACCCAAATTGTGAATCTTTATTTGTTACAATTTTCGATTTCTTATTTGGAATATTTGTACACGAGGCCCCGAGTGCTCAATGTTTGATTCCATTAGTATCGAGGCCCCAGGACAACTGAGGCAAAAGGTATGGCCTGCCTGTTAAACCAACCAACCACTTTAGGTATGTGGAGCAGAGTAAACCCTGTCAACCCCGTGTCCCAAAACAGTTCACTCAGAACCACAGCTGTAAATAATTTTGCTGTGCTCAAGATTGCTCCTTGAAATCGAATGATACTACGTCTGTTTTTCAAATTAATATTTTTTCATATTTTTTACAATGCCTGCTCATGGCTATTGTAAACGTCTCCATCTTCATTCATATTACACTGACTGAATGCCTTTCATTTAATAATATTGGTTTCCATGCAAGACATACTTGTTCTGGCATTCTTTGTTTTCATTTATTAGCATTATTTGCCTATAGCTGTTCTGAATTTAATGTGATGCATTAACCAAGGCAAAGACAATTTCTGAATTATGCCTTTTAGACAAGGGTTTTGATGCCTTTTGCCATTACAATTCGCATACTTTCAGCAACAAATGTAAAATGCAGTTTTGTTAGAAACCCCCTCAATCAGTTCAAAATCTTTTTTTTTTTTTTTGTCTTCATGAGACATTGCGGTCAAAAGTTCCTATTGCAGTAACCATTTGTTTTACTTTAAAAAAAAAATATTATTTATTAAATATTTTTGTGGGCGAATGGTGGATAACTAGAATAGCTGATAGTTATAAAGGACTTTTTTCACCTATTGCCTTGTAGATGAAGCAGAAGACCTTGAGGTTTATCCGTGTGTTTAACACAGCTAGTTAATCATTGTTTTATGGCCATTCACTGGCGTACGATGTGACTGAGGAACTCTAGCTAACAAGGATTGCTGAACTCAAGTCTGAAGATCACCAAGACATGAACCACTATTTTCAATAGATCTTTGGGAATCAGGCGTCGTATTTGATTGGTGGAGCAGAGGAACAATTCGCCAACCTTGGACACATTGTATATAACTGAAAGGAGAGTCAACAGACAGTATAGGAAGAATTAAGTGATTTTACAGATGACAAATGTGAAAGTGAGGCCATTGAGTTCCAAGGGAATAGAATGCTGGGATACAAGTAGCATTTGAGTGACGGAGGTGTATGTAGTAATGCATTCTTGTTTTGATTATGAAGAAGAAAGTTTTTTTGGCATACAATTACAGACAACAAAGAGTTGCCATCTGTGGTGGAAGTTTTAAGGTAGATTTACATGTCTCCATATACTGATAGAAAACACATTAGACTAGCTGAGGATTACACTCTGGGCCTGATTACAACCTTGGCGGATGGGATACTCCATCACAAATGTGATGGATATCCCACTCGCCATATTACAAGTTCCATTATGTCCTATGGAATTTGTAAAACAGTGAGCGGGATATTGGTCACGTTTGTGACGGAGTATTCCATCTACCAAGGTCGTAATCAGGCCCTCAGTAGCTTGAGATACAAATTAAAGAGAGTATGAATAAGATTGAAGCCCGTGGTCAACTACAGGGCACCTCAGCCTACCAGAAAATGTAATTTTCTGGTTTCACTAACAGAAGGCATTTGGAGAGGAAAGTTAAGCAGCAACTAAAAGCGTGACCTTTGATGCCCGTGCAATGTTTCAGTGTTCTGAGTATTCTGGTGTGATTCACTGTATTGAAGGCCAGCAATAAGTCAGAAAGAATGAACATATACAATTCTCGATAATCAACTATGCAGTGGATATCACCCAGTACTTTAGAAGTGCTCTTTCAATGTTGTGGACTAGTTAAAAGCATGACTATTGGAATGATAGTAGTTGTTACTTGTTATTCAGTTGATTGGTTATATACCATTCCTTTGTTTTCCCAAGCCAGTACCCCTGGCAATAGTTGAAAAGGTCAGTAATAAGTGAAGATTTTTTTAGGAAGGGCGTTATTTTTACAAATCACACTTGCAAATGATGTGGTGTTCCTGCCCCGCTGCCTCAACATATGCTTAGCTTTCTGATCATTCCAAATAAAATCGCTGATTGACGTTTCCTGGGAAGATACGCAAACCCAATGAATATTACAAGATGTTTGTCAACACCAATGTAGCCAGAGTAGCTGTGCACATTTAGAGATCCTAGTTTCCATGGGGCAATATATACACCTATAGAAAGAGGCACTTGGTCATTGATGAATCTCTCCAGAGTGTAAGTTTCACTCTGAGGGGACCGTTGGTTTGTCTTCAACTTCCTCTGTTTTTACATGTGAGCTGACTTTTGAGCAAAGCAAAGAAGTTTGCCATTCTACATCACGTATATTTTCTACTCCAGAGAGAGAGAGAGTGAGTGAGAGAGACAGAGAGAGAGAAAGAGAAAGAGACAGACAGAGACTCTCTATAGAGGGAGATAATTATCTCTTTCTTATATATATATATATATGTATATATATATATATATATATATATATATATATACGGAGATCACTTTTGTCAATGCATGTGTGGTTTCCCTGGGGGCTGCAATTGGCCCCAGGGAAACCACGCACACATATAAAAGTGATCTCTTTACATATACATACATAGCGCAGAATGTTTATATGCCTGCTGAAAAGAACAGATCTGTATTTTATGTGAATAGCTGAGTGGATTACTAAAGCCAGCCGTTTCCTCTGCTTTAAAAAAACAGAATTGTATGTGCGAGCTGGGCTATGGGGAGATGAAGGGCACTTTTGTAGGGTGGTAGTGAGGGAATCTGAGGAGGATGTCATGGGAGTGGGAGCACCAAAAATGATTGTCAGAATGGGTTCCTCCAGCATAGTTGCATGACAGAACCATGCATCGCAGAACCACGCATGACTTAACAATGCGGTCAGAACCACGACCGTGTCTTTACCATGCATGCCTTTACCATGCATGCCCTTAAAATGAATTTAGTTGTAAAAGCATGCTTAGTAAATGTATATGTGGTAACTCCATGCATGGTTGTGTGATACACCCCCCCAACCCCCTCACCCCTGCCCTGAACCCTAAAAAATACCCTCTGCTGAAACCTACCCCACCCTGTCCTTAAAGCTACCCAACCTCCCACCCTAAGACCTAAAACCAAACCCTGTCCTGTCCTAAAAACTACAATAACCCCCCACTCTAAACCCTAAAACCTACCCCATCCTGTCCTAAAACCTACCCCGACCTCCCGGCCCCACCCTGAACCCTAAAGCCTACCCCTCCCTGTCCTAAACAAAACCTACCTGACCCCCGCCCTGAACTCTAAAACCTACTCTGCCCTGTCCTTAAAAATTCTCCCACCTGCCACAGCCCCACTTACATGTATTCCGCGTTCCTCTCCGGCTTTTCCTGTTGTGTTCCTAAACCATGCATATGCATTGTGCCTTAAACATGCATTTGTGTGGTTCAGGCACAACTGTGTGGTTCTGGCAAGCATGGTAATGCTTGCATGGTTACGCTATGTGATGCTTCGCCCGCTTAGAAAAGGCTGTTTCCCCACCAGTGCTAAAGACTGTGATGATGGATATGAGGCAAGGTGAAGTAATAGAGTGTCTTTTTTGTTTTTATTAGTGTCTTCAGAGAACCTCCTGATTGAGGGAAGAAATGAAGGTAAGGTGACTGACATTTACTGTTTCACACATCACATACACACACTGGCAATTTTGTGACCGTATCTGGCTTCTATGTTGGCCAGTGTTTTAGAGAAACAGCTTAGCCAGTCGCAGAGATGGCGTGTTGTTGGATGACTGCTGCTCGATCCCTAACTCTGGTTCAATAGGACAGCTCTGAGACAGGAAGACAGACTGGACAGCAGATACTGAGACAGCATCTGAGATAGTGAACAATGGAGCAGAATCTGGGAGTTGTTTTTTAGTCGCCGGACTTCCATCCAACGACTCCTCTTCCAATGATTCTGAGGGAGATGATGAAAAAAGTCATGCTGTCACTTTGCAAGCACAGTCTTTGCAGTGGGACAACAATGGATTAGCCTAACCCAGAGAGCAGGTGCATGCGACAGCAAGCACAAAGTACTCTCTTGGCAGCCCCCCCCAGTTTAGTTCAAGCCCAAAATCTACCTTTCACTGATGACGCTTGATGTAAAGTAGATACGGCCAACTTTTTGGCAATTGAAAATGTCCATCTCTTTTTGGATATTGACTTCCTTCTGCAAATTGTGCAGCAAACAAATTTGTGTGCCAAACTATTTCTGAGGGAGCATGGAGGCACCTTAGGGACCAGTTCTAGAGCACGCCAGTGGACTCCCACTTCGCTGGTGGAGTTGAAGATATTTTCGGGGTTAGTGCAGAAACCAACCTTGCAGTCCTACTGGACGACTTGTATGGTTTGTGTAACCCCCATCTTTGCACAGGGCCACAACAGGGAAGGGCCCAAATCATAGGGAAGGCACCTGCGCTTTTGGGGAAACCTCCCAACCCCAAACTAGAAACTGGGGGGAGTCCACAGAGGTGTGACCTGTGTGGGTTCCCCAAATGTTTCTTACCTAGAACACCCTGCAAAGGTGAAGCATTGAATAAAAACTCTGTTTTTCCTTGCATTTATATCACACAAACTGCAGGAATGTGCAGGGATCCACAAAATTCTTATTACCCAGCATTTCCCCACTTGTCCTGATAAAAGCGCTTTCCTTCTTGTCTGCCTGTGCCTAGTGCCTTTGTCAGAAATGGATCACCACAGGATCAACAGAAGCCCTCATGTAAGGACTACCATTGAAAGTCGTGTGATCCATTCCTGTCAGGGGCACTAAGCCCAGGCACACCAGTGGGGTAGCGTTTTTATCGGGACAAGTTTGGAAACGTTTGGTGGTAGGCAGTTTGTGAATCCCTGCATACTCCTGTAGTTTACGTCACAGAAATGCAAGGACAAATAGTACTTTTATTCAATGTTTTACCTTTGCAAGGAATTCTGGGGAAAAACATTTGGGGAATCCTCACAAGCGATATCTCCCTGTACTCCCCTTCATGTCTCTTTTTCAGAAATGTCTGGGTTTCATAGGTTTCCCTAAATGGTTCCTGATCCAAGGACTAATTAGGACACTCACCTTAGTTATCATTATTGCCACAATAAATGTTGGAACCTTCCTTGTCACAGGCACTTAGCCTATCAACACAAGTGAGAAACCATTTTTATTGGGATACCTGGGGGAATGCTGGGTGGAAGGGAATGTGTGGCTCCCTTCAGATTTCAGAACTTTCCATCACCAAAATGTGCAGAAAATGTGTTTTTATTTCCAAATCTTGAGGTTTGCAAAGGATTCTGGGTGACAGAACCTGGTGAGAGCCCAACAAGTCACTCCATCCTGCATTCCCCTAGGTGTCTATGCACAGGTTTGCTAGGTTTCCCTAGATGACGGTTGAGTTAGAGCCCAAAATTCACAGCTACACACTTTGCAAACAACACATCCTTTTCAGTGTAAAAATGTGATGTGTCTATGTTGCATTTTGGGGCATTTTCTGTTGCAGACACTAGGCCTACCCACACAAGTGAGGTACCATTTTAACCAGGAAACTTGGAGGAATGCTAAATGGAAATAAAGTGTGTGTCTTCCCTCAGATTACACAACTTTGCACCACCAAAGTGTGAGGAAAATGTGTTTTTTAGACAAAATTTGAAGTTTGCAAAGAATTCTGTGTAACAGAACCTGGTGAGAGCCCAACACGTCACCCCAATTCCCCTAGGTGTCTAGTTTTCAAATATGTACAGGTTTGCTAGGTTTTTCTAGGTGCCAGCTGAGCTTGAGGACAAAATCCTCAGCTAGGCACTTTTAAAAAAAACATAATTTTTCAGTGGAAAAATGTAGTGGATCCATGATGTGTTTTTGACCATTTTCTGCCACGGGCATTAGGCTTACCCACACAAGTGAGGTACCATTTGTATCAGGAGACTTGGGGAAATGCTGGGTTGAATGAAGTTTGTGGCTCCCCTCAAATTACAGAACTTTGCAGCACTGAAATATGAGGTAAATGTGTTTCTAGACAAAATTTGAGGTTTGCAAAGGATTCTGGGTGTCAGAACATGGCCAGAGCCTCACAAGTCACCCATCCTAGATTCCTCTAGTGCCTAAGTTTAAAAAATGGACAACTAGGCATTTTGCCAAAATCTCATCAGTTTTTAGTGGAAAAATGTGATGTGTCTATGCTGGGATTTGGGTCATTTCCTGTCTCGGGCTCTAGGCGTACCCACACAAGTGAGGTACCATTTTCTGCAGGAGGCATGGAGGAATACAGAATAGGAGCACAAGTGTTATTACCAGTTGTCTTTCTCTGCTTTTTTGCCTTTCATATGTAAGGTAGAGTGTAAGAAGTAAGTCATTTTGAGAAACGCAGTGTAACACCCATGCTAATATAGGGGCCCCCAAATTCAGAGAGTTGTGCAAATAACCACTGCTTCTAAACTCCATAACTCGTGCCCATTTTGGAAATGTATAGGTTTCCTTGACACCTATTTTTCACTCTTTATATTTTACCAAATTAATTGCTGTATATCCGGTACACAATGAAAAACCATTGCAAGGTGCAGCTCATTTATTTGCTCTGGGAACCTTGGGTTCTTTGTGAATCTGGAAGCCCTATATATCCCCACAACCAGAAGTGTACAGTGGGTATAACGGTATATTGCTTTTGAAAATATGCCACAGCTGGAAAACGTTACAGATGAAAATGTAGGCAGATATGGCTGTTTTTTCTCAACTCAATGTCAATATTTTTTCATTTTAATTGTTACTTTCTCTAGAAAAACCTTGAAAGATCTACACAACTGAATTCAGAATTTTGTCTACTTTTCAGAAATTATTAGCTGTCCAGGATCCACAATTGGTTTCACACCCTCTTAAGTCACTAACTGGAAGGAGGTGGAAAGCAAAAAAATAGGAAAAATGGGGTATATCCCAATAAAATGTCAAAGCTGTGTTGGCATATTTGATTGCCTGATTCAAGTCTGCCTGTTCCTCAAAGCTGGGAAGATGGTGATTTTAGCTGATGCCATTTGTAGGGTAAAAAACTGATGCTTTCTTCTGCAGCACTTTTTTCCATTTTTCCCCAAAAGCCCAGAATGTAGCTCTATCTTGCCTAATTTATTGGTCTCCATAAGGGGACTCCACAAACCCTGGGTACCTTTAGAATCCCCTGGATGTTTGATTAAAAGGACACAAATTTGGTGTGGGTAGCTTATGTGGACAAAAAGTTATGGTGGCCTAAGAGCAAACTACCCTAAATAGCAAACAAACGTTTAGCAGTAGGGAGAGGTGAGGCTTAGCAGTGAAGGGGTTAAAGTGCTCAGTGGTTTAAACTGTACTTGAAAAGTGTGTGCAGCACTTATTTTTGGCTTCAAAAAGTGATTAGCTGAAAATTTGATTCTGGTAGCTAGACATTGTGGATTGTGTATGTCTGTATCCAAGGAGATTCTGAATAGACAAGCACCTTCCTGCACCAGCAGCCTGGGCTTGGTGATTGTCTTTCTAGCTCCCAGGAAACCTCTTACATCTGCACTGGCCCATTACATTTGTAGAGGGAACCCTAAGACAGCCACCTCCATTTTGTGAACCCAGCTTCTCTGTACCCTCAACAGCCCAGTGAGCAAGAGTCAAAGATAGCAATATTAGAGACTTTGGCCCTCATTATGAACATGGCGGCAATCACTGCTCCGCCGGCGGTGGCAGTAACTACCGCCAACAGGCTGGCAGTCCGGACCACCAAATAATGAAGCACATGAGAAACAATTAGCGGTCCATCCACACACCGCCATCATTTTAGTGCTGATGACTATGGAAGAGTCTGCCCACAGGCAGACGGAAAGGTCACACCTGCCCAACAACTAATGAAGCACAAGACCGCAGTCAGTTCCGGGGTGGGAACATGGTGGAAATTAACCAAATAAAAAGAAACACTCACCGTAGGCACACACAACACGCCAAAGCAGACATGGAGAGAGAGTTGGAAATCATGCCAGTCCTGCTCCTTGCAATATACCTCCACGACCGTGACCGCCAACGAAGGCGACAACGGTAAGTACCGCAACCTAGTAAACATGAGAAGAAAAGGCACAGTTACACACCCATCCACCCTGCAACGCACTCCCAACCCCTCCCACCATCTCAAGCCATACACACCAGAATAAGAGGTACTTACCCGACACAAGGAAACAAAGACCTGCACCAAAGTACACACATGTGCACACCCCCACAATAAAACGATGAACCACGTCTCCATAGTGTGCCAACAGCACCACTGGGCACACAAACTTTAATAGAACCTGAAAATAGTAATATCCCAATAAAGCCATTGGCTAGACAATGCAGAATACCCTGCAGGGCCCAAGTTGGCCGAACTTGACTCCCACATGTGCACAGGGTACTCCACTGTTAAAGGACATCAATGGGGCAGCCAGGCACCTCAGGGAGCAGGGGCAGGGGGTGGCGGGATGGGTACTTACGCCTGGAAGGGGGGAGGCTTAGGCTTACATTTGGGAGGTGGAGGGGGTTTGGGCTTGCCCTTGGAAGGTGGGGCAGTGGGCTTGGACTGGGGGGGGGGTGGCAGAGGGACCTGGGGCAACACAGGGCTTCTTCTGCTCTGGTGAAGGGGCATGGGAATGGGAAGAGTGGACTGAGGGGACTCAGATGAGGAAGGAGTGAACAGGGAAAGGAGATGGGCATGTTTAGGGATGAGACGGGGTGGACCAGTGGGTTCAAACAGGTCAACACGGGTGAGGAAAAGGGGCAGTTGGGGTGGATATGAAGGAAGGTGTGGGAGTGGAGGTAGAGGGAGTGCTTGTACCAGGTGTAAGTGTGCTTGACGTGGATGCAGGTGCCTGTACAGTATGCTGATGTGCGGTGGATGAGTGGGTGTCTGGAAACGTTTGAGTGTCTTGGGAGGAGGGGGGGTGGACACAGTGGGACAAGACAGGCTGCCAGTGTGAATGGATGTTGTCTGGGTGTCTGCAGGTCTGGTGAGTGTGCTGGCTGCATGTGTCAGTCAATGTAGTTGTGGTGAGTGCAGGTGTGGTATCTGGGGTGGATGACTGGATGTCATATGTTGTTTTGACTGCAAGAATGGGGCCAGCAGCAGTGACTGAGGGTGCATTGCTTGTGGGTGTGCATGTTGAGGTGACAGACAGGGAGGTGGGAGAGGTGGACACACTAGGGGAAGTGGATGTTGTTGTGTGTGCCTTTGTATGTTGGGTGTGTGTATGCCTGTGGTGCTTGTGTTTCTCTGAGTGCTTCTTGTGTGTTGAGGTGTGTGCATGGCTGTCTGAACGTGTGTTTGGGATAGGTGAAGGGAGTGGGGTACTGGAAGGGGAAGAGGTGCTGGGTCGGGGGGAAGGAAAGACCAGGGACACTGGCTGCCGTCAAAGAGGAGGTCAGAGCCTGAAAAGATCTCTGTAAGCCAGACATTGCACCATGAATGCCTTCCAGATATGCATTGCATTGATGCATCTGGGATGCTAGCCCCTGGATGGCATTCACGATGGTTGTCTGCCCTACAGAGATGGTCTTCAGGAGGTCAATAGCCTCGTCCGTGAGGGCAGCCGGGCTGACTGGGGCAGGGGATGAGGTGTCTGGGGCGAAGCAGAGGTCCACTCTTCTGGGTGAGTGGGCACGGGTAACTGGGTGGGGAGCTACTGGGAGGGTGGAGATGGCATGGGGGTGGCGGAAGATGACAAAGAATGGGTGGGCCCACTAGGGTCTACCACCATCAGGGAGCTGCCATCGGAGCAGGTATCAGAGTCACTATCGCCAGTGGTAGTTGCCTCCACTGTGGTACTCCCCTCGCCCTCCAACCCACTGGTCCCCTTAGACTCTGCCTCCTTGGAACTGTGGGCTGCTGCATCCCCACTCGCCGGTGCCACTGCTCCCTTGCCAGATGATGCTGATGTACACAAAGACCACAAGAGCACAGGGGTAGGGAGAAAAAACATGAGAGAAATCTGTAAATGCCTGTGTGAATGTACATACTTAGTGTACACACAACCACATCCAGCTCACACACCTACACACAGAACCTACAACAAAAGCCATGACTAAGCCCCTGTCTAGTGATCACTACCCCAGAATACAACTCATTTCCTACATGAAACACGGACCTGATGAACTGTGTGGACTACACACATGAGGGACGATGGCCAGCCAATGCCCCCACTAGTCCTCGGGCCCATAAGGAATTCTACAGTACAAGACGATCAATGCCCATGGGCCTTTTTGGACCGCTGACACCTGCCCCACACAATTTTCGTGCCTAAGGGGGGCAGGACTGCAGGAACACACCTGTCAGAGTGCCTGGCACTAGACAGCATACATACCACAGCACCCAAACACATCCATCAAATTAGCATTAAACAGTGTTGGTACTCGCCCCCTTGTGGCTCCTGTGCTGCCTTCAAGCACCCATCCAAATCTGGATATGCCACTGCCAGAATGCAGCCCATTAGGGGGTTCAGATTCCGACGGGCACCCCTTCCACGTTGGGAGTCCTTCCCCATCTGGGCCTCGCAGGTCTTCCTGGCCAAGCACTGCAGGTCCTCCCACCCCTTCCTGCAGTGGGTGCTCTGCCAGTAGTAGACCCCCAGGGTCTGCACCCCCTTGGTGAAGGCTTGCCAGAGTCCCCTCTTCTGACGGGCATTGACCTGTATGGGACACAGAGAGAAGAAAAACAGATGTCAGAATATGCCCATCTGATACAGCTGACATGTCGTCCCCTAGGGGACTGAAACTTCACAGGATCATTTTACCAACTCACTAACAGTACACACAATCTACGCCTATGCAGTTACAAATCAAGCACACATTCATACAGGCATCTGCCACATCACACACATCCATGCAAGACAACCGCCAACTCACCTGCTCCTCTGGTCGCCCATATAACTTGGCATACAGGGGTAGGACCCCCTCCACCAGCTTCTCGATCTCCACCGTGGTGAAGGCTGGAGCCCATTCCCCTGTGACTCATGCCATTGGAGTAACCAGAGTCAGGACACAGCAGCACACTCAGTGGAGTACTGGCATGCATGGGAATCAGGAGTCAAGTGAAGTTGTGGTGACGACATGGCGTACGCTCCACGGCAGTGTGCACCGTCACCTCTGGCGACGATCATAATAGGCCCAGTTGCCCCATTGACAACCATGTAAACCAATGAATGGGTGCATGGCGGTGAACAAAGCCTTCCACCATGACAACTACTGCCAGTGGAATGATGTCACTTCCACTCCTTCATATATGGATGGCAGGAGGCTGTCATTTTGCTAGAACCACGTATATATTTCCAGGTCAGGGGCCCCATTCAGGGCCTACAAATCCCAGCCCTTAGTCGCCTGCCCACATGGGTGTCTGTTCCTCACTTTAACCCATCTCATGTAATGTGTCCACACTGGCATGCCATTAGACCAGAGGTATCTCTGCATACATATGCCTAACGTTGTACATCATACATCACTTTTGTGTGTAACCTACGTATTGCACACCAGTTATTAACTCACAGCATGTTTTGCATGTGTATATGTGTCCCTCATATGTGTTCTTTCCTCCCCGTAGGTACAGACCCATGTGGTGGGGGACGGTCCCATCTGTGTACAGACCTCTTGTTGATTTGGATACCATGGAGGAACGTAACATCATTGTCACCTACAGACTCAATCGTTCAACAATCCAGGACCTATGTACTTTACTGGCTCCTGTACTCAGACTGGCAAATCGGAATCAGCATGCCTTTCCTACTGAAGTGCAAGTGCTATCTGTACTCCATTTTTTGGCTACCGGCTCATTTCAGGTGACAGTGGGCATGGGTGCAGGGTTCTCACAGCCAATGTTTAGCCTCAACCTGTCCAAATTCCTGGATTCATTTGTACAACACATGCAGCCATATGTACTGTTTCCCCAAAGGGCTGAACTCTCTGCCATCAAGTCTGGATTTTATGCCTTTGCTAACATACCCCATGTGATAGGTGCCATTGATGGAACCCACAAAGCTCTCATCCCCCCAATAGTGAATGAACAGGTGTACAAGAACAGAAAGAACTTCCAGTCAATGAACATATAATTGGTGTGTACTGCTGATCAGTACATATCACATGTCAATGCAAGGCTCAGAGGAACAGTCCATGATTCATTTGTCCTGAGAAACAGCAGTGTGCCACACATGATGGAACAACTACAAGGGGACAGAGCTTGTCTCATAGGTAATTGTGTACATCACTGGATCGGTACATAGCTGACAGCCAGGCTGTATGCAAGTAATGGCAGTTTGTTAAAGTCCTCTTTCGCCCACATTTGCAGTTGATTCTGGCCACCCCAACTTGCAGTGGCTCCTGACACTGGTGAGGAATCCCAGGACAGATGCAGACAGGAATTATAATGAGGCCCATGGACGTACTAGGAGGGTGATTGAGTGCACTATAGGTCTCCTGAAGGCTAGATTTCATTGCCACCATCTTTCTGGGGGATGCCTGTGCTATGGCCCTGAGAAGGTGTGCAGAATAGTGGTGGTCTGCTGCATGCTGCACAACTTGGCTGTGAGGAGAGCTATCCCCCTTTTAGAGGGGGAGGGTGCTGTACATCCAGACCTGCACCCTCAAAGAGGGAATGAGAGTGATGGTGAGGATGAAGAGAGAGGAGATGTCAACTCCAGGAACCAACTGATCCGCCTATACTTCCAATGACTATGAGTTACTGTTCACTGATGCTGTTGTCTGCACTGCATAATGTTTGTCTGACTCGTCTGCTTGGGGATGTGGTGTCTCTAGTCATTGGCACTGTTACCTGAAGACTGTGGTGGCTTGTGCCATGGAAACAAACATGGTGTACATTTTGACTTACTCCAGACACTGTTGTGCGTTGGGTACCATTCGTGCAATAAAGGTATGATTATGGAATTGACTGGCTAATGCATTCACACTAACAATTGACTACTCATAATGACAGGGGACATAGGAATTAGTGTAGATGTGTTTTATTACGTGTCCCAATTTCATAGGTGCTCTTTACAGTGATAGGGAGTGGGCTCATGGTGCATATCCATACCAGGTACATGGGCACAGAGACTGGTGGCAGTGGGTATTTGTCCATATGTCCCTTGCAATTTGGTATGTTGGTATTGGCGGGTCACAATGGTAGCACAGTGGCACACAAGGGAGACAGTTCAGGGCAGAGTCACTTCTTAGCGGGGGCCTTAGTCTTGGCAGATGTTCCAGTGCCATATCTGGTTCTGAGGCACGTTTGAGTGACTGGTGCTGGGCTGCAGGACTAGGGCTGCTGGTCTCCTGTGTGTCCTCTGCCAGCACCACCAGTCCAGTTGTTGTTGCAGATGTGGATGGTATGTCTGTGCCCTGGCTAGTGGTAGGGGCTTCCAGATGTGTGGGGGTATCAGGCTGGCTAGGGTAGTGGTGCTGCAGCACCCCTGCAATGGTGGCCTTGGTGGCATTGAGCTGCTTCCATTCCTCCATTGCCTCTTGGTGTTGTGCTATCTGCAGCCTTTGATTCTGCTCCAGGGTGGCCAGGATCTGGCCTATCCTGTCTTGGGTCTAGTGTTATGCTCCCAGGACTCCAGATATCACCTCCTGGCCTGCAGCATCCATCCTTTGGCCTCCCACCTGGGCCACTGATACCCTCCCACTGGGACTAGTCCCCTGTGCCTGTGTTCCCTGCACAGGTCTGGCAGTCACACTTGCACTGGGGCCATCATCATCCTGCCTGTTGGTTGGTGGAGACTCTGGTCTCTGTACATGTGGTCTGGAGACAATGGTGTGGGGTTGTTTGGCCAGAGCTGATGTTGATGGCTGGGTGGTAGGGGTGTCAGTGGTATCCTGGGTGGGGCTGCTGGAGAGTGACAGTCCAGGTCTGTGTGACAAGCATGGTATTCCACACGGTCCATACATCCCTGTTCAGTCTTCTGAATGGGGCCTCTGTCTTTGTGTGGGGTGCTGGCACTCCTTGGCCTTTCTGTCCGGGTGGCATGTGTGGTGGTGCCTGTGGGGGGGAGTGGACATGTATGTTACATGTACAAAATCGGAAAAGGATGCATAGCCCTGCTGTATTTTATGCTGTTCATTCCACTGCCGGGCCAAGCAGGTACCTTTTGTGGGTATCCTTTCATTTTGCATGGGATGTGGAGATGCATTGTGGATGCAGTAGTGCCATTGTGGATCCTTGCAGGGGTAGGTGCCTGGGCACAAGGGGAAGGGTGTGGGCCTGTTAGTGGGTTTATGGGCATGCAGGGTGACTGGATATGGATGTTGTGGGCTGGGTGGTAAGGTGGTCCTGGGAGTAGTTGGAGGGGTGGGGTGGTACATGCATTACAGGTGTGGTGGATATGAAGTAATTTTAGATGACTTAACCAAGTCCAGTCCTCCAGTGAGTCCAGTGAGGCCCTCTGGGTGAAGGATAGCCAGTACCTTCTCCTCCCAGTCGATGTAGTCGATGTAGTCGGGGGTGTAGGTGTGGGTCCTCCACCAATCTTCTGTACCACACTGTAGTGCCTGGATGCCATAGGCCTCACCATCCCTTGTGCGTGGATGGTTTCCCACTGCATTGACCTTGTTTATAATCGTCTGCCATAAATCCATCTTCCTGGCGATGGGTGTGCTGCACCTATACCCTAATTAGTTGTGGCTCGACCCTGAGTATTTCATCCGCCATGGTGCTTAGGGCCAGATGTAGCAAACTTCCAAATTGCGACTTGCAATTTGCGAGTCCCAGCGACTCGCAAATTGCAACTCGCAATTTGGAATGCAGAAAGGTGTCTCAGACACCTTCTGCGAGTCGCTATGGTGTCGCAAAGACCCACCTCATTAATATTAATGAGGTGGGTCGCAATTTGCGACCCCATAGCGAT
Organism: Pleurodeles waltl; assembly: GCF_031143425.1. NCBI lineage: Eukaryota > Metazoa > Chordata > Amphibia > Caudata > Salamandridae > Pleurodeles > Pleurodeles waltl. The sequence goes on from NC_090447.1 coordinate 1,117,666,463, forward strand.
TCAGGGCACTCACGGGGATGGTGGCCTGCTGGGAACAGCAGATCACCATGTCCGTGACTGCTTTTAAATAAAGCAGTTTTATTTTTTCAAAGTGCAACCCGTTTTCCTTAAAGGAAAACGAGCTGCACTTTAAAAAATAAACCAAAACCTTTTGTTTCGGTATTTTTCAGGGCAGGTTGTGGTCCATTGGACCATCGCCTGCTCTGAAACATTATTTTTTGTGCCAGACAAAAAGGGGAAGCGGTCCCCTGGGGACCCCTTCCCATTTGCGCCTGGGTTACCATCCACTTCAAGTGGATGGTAACTGCGCTTTCATTTGCAACCGCAATCGCGGTCGTAAATGAAAATGCATACCATTGCGACTCGCAAATAGGAAGTGAACACCCCTTCCTATTTGCGACTCGGAAATGCATTTTGCGAGTAGGTTCCGACTCGCAAAATGCATTTCTACATAGCAAAGTGGCTTTAGCGACTCGCAAATGCGTTTTTCGCCGTTTGCGAGTCGCTAAACCTTTGCTACATCTGGCCCTTAGCTCCCTATTTGTGAAGTGTGGGTGCCTAGGGGGTGCCATGGTGTGTGTTATAGGTGTGGTGTTCTGGGTGTATTGGTGAGGGTGCTTTTGTATATATGTGTGTGAGTTTTGTTATGTTGTATACAGTGTATGCATGTAGTGTTGTCAGTCTGATTCTCTCAATTGGCGTTGCAAAGGATTTTTGGGGTGTGTACGTGAGTGTTTTATAGTGTTGTGGATGTATGTCAGGTGTGTGGGTTTCAAACTTGCCAATGTGTGCATATCTTGCCTTTGGGTCCCATTGCTGGCCGTGGCGGTCTATACCTCCAATGGTCGTTCGACATCCACTATCCGCCACAATGATTTGTGCATCATTATTTGATGGGCGGAGGATTTGTCTGCTTGGCGGTGGCGGGGTGGGGTGTACAGCCGTTCTGCCATCATGGGCCTTGGCAGTGGCTGGAGGTTGCAGGATTTTTGGTGGTTTCTGTTTTTGGCATCATTATATGGCGGTGTGCTGTTCACTGCCACTGGCAGGCTTCTGTTCATCTTTGCCCCAGTGGTCGGCAGTGTTTCTCGCCATGTTCATAATGACCACCTTTGTGTTTTCTTGTATTTTTTATAAAAAGTGCTTTTTCCCTACCCATTTCTGTTTACATTTGGCTCTCTGTTTTTGTGCAAACTTGGTATTTTAAACGGCTATTTGCTATATACATGTTTGTATAAATTTACATCTTGGTTTTCTGCAAACGTGGTCCATTTAAACTGCTGGTTCTGTTCTACCTGGGACTGTTTGAATTTACCTCTTGCCTATCTGCAAACTTGGTACCATTAAACTACTGTTTTGTGCTACACATGACTGAATTAATTTCCCTCCTACCTTTTCACAAAGACTGCATTAATCCTCACCCGCCCCCCCATGCAAGGATTTGAAAAAGGCTAAATACACCTCAGTGGCTACTAAGAGTGTTTTTTAGGAGACTGCTTAGTCAGCTCTGTACTTTAAACCGTGCTTGGAAAGTGTGTGCAGCACTTATTTTTGGGTTGAAAAAGTGAATAGCTGACGTTCCCCCCAAAGCAGTATTTCAGTGATTTCAAAAGTGTCCCTTAGTGAAAAGTAGATTCTGGTAGGTAGAAATTGTGGATTGTGCCTGTCTGTATCCAATGAGATTATGAATTGTGAGCACCTCTCTGTCCCTGCCCCAGCAGCCTGAGCTTTATATCACTTGTCCCCTTGTGTAAGTTTCTATTGGTTGTTGCATCTGTTGCTGTGATTGGTTGCTACGACCAGTATTTCTTTTGGATTAAGGGTTTAGGGTTACAGTTCTGATTGAGTGTTTGGGCTTGTGTTCTGATTGGCAACTGAAGCTATGGTTTCAACTAGACTAAGGGATTAGAGTTACAGCTCTGATTGGCTGTCAGGGCTAGGGTTCTGATTAGCTATTAATGCTAGGAGTTCCACTGGACTAAGGTTTTAGGGTTTAGAGTTACAATTCTGATTGGCTGTCAGGACTAGGGTTCTGATTGTTTAGTAGCGCTTGGGTTCCTATTGGCCTTAGGGCTTTGGTTTTGATTGGCTATTATGGCAAGGGATGTGATTGGTTAAAAGGGTCAGGTCTCCCATTGGCTCTAGGTAGAGGGTTAGGCTTCTGATTTGTTAGGTTTAAGGTTCCATTGGCCATCAGGGTTATTTAAGCCTAGGGTTCAGGGCATCTTAGCCCGGGTGGCAAGGTAAGTGTGGTGAGGACCAGGGCAATGAGGATAAGGGCAGCAAGCACAAGGGTGGCGAGGATAAAGGTGGCAAGGACAGGGGTGGAGAGGACAAGGGCTGAAAGGACAAGGGCAGCTGCCTGTGTGAGCCTATTCAGGACAGGTCTGTCCTAGGGCCAAAGGTGCTGCCCAATTTTTCACTCACCAGCTTCCACCTTAAGCTCTCTACATCCACAAACATCTAAGCACAATAGCAGGCATTCTACTCCTACGTCAAAAACAAACCTTACCTCATACAGATTTAAATGTCTCGTAACCACTACAAAACACAATTCTACCACAAATACAGGACTATGGAATCTTCATTCTCGCACAAAAAAACAACTCTACCCTATACCACTAACACATCCACACATCACCAACACAACACAAAGCCACATTATACATAACTTCAATGCATCAAAACACACACTCTCTATTCATACAAAACACCAGCTCTATCATCTACTTCCTCCTAAAAGACCCCATTTTATCATGGCAAACCTATACGCAACCTTCCATCATACCATCCACTAGCACTCTCCTCATTTTACCAAATACACACAATAATACAATCCTTACACTCCACCACACATATTACCTCTTTCACTGATCAAATCGAACACAAACTCTCATAACTGTTGTCCATCCCCTCTTACCCGTCACATACACTCTTCTTCAAAACACATCACCACCCCCTGTACTATTCAAATACCACTCACCAGCAGTAACTCACCTACAAATCCTTAACAGAAAATCAATATATAAAAATCTCCTCTCACTACTCCACATAAACAAAACATACACACAAGCACATAAAAATAACACACACTTTCATAATACTTCAGTCACACTCACTCCCACCTTCATGACTACATAAATAATCCAAATCCTGAAAACAACTTCACTCCTAAATTCTCAATCTTCATCAACATCCACCACAAACACCCCAAAACAGCAACATTCATTCACCCACATGCTCCACCACCACCGCCAATCCATACTCCTCCCACACTAAAAAGACACAAACTAAATAAACAACATGCTGCTTGTCACAATTTTGAATTCCCATCTCTATTACACAGCTAGGCTACTGTCCAAAAAGAACACAACTCACCATGTCACTCCCGTTCACCATCTTCACCACTGACACACACAGACCAAACAAAATGCCTTCTAAGCGTGGTAGATCAGGAACACAATATAGAAAAACAATACTATTATGACCCTCATACAGTTGATATCAACACTAATGAAAAACCTGCTACAAGTTCAAAATATACTGATCACTCTTCTACAAAACAAAATTATACCACCACCAAAACACAATCTCTAAACTGCCTTCTCATAAATGCTCAATCAGAATCTAAAAAAACAAGCATCACATCTACGACCTACTCACTGACACATAACCTGACTTACTCTTCATAACTGAATCATGGTTGTTAGATGACGTGGCCCCAGTGTGGCAAACCATCATATAAAACAGTATAGGCAAAAAAGGAGGGGGACTTGTTGTTATATCCAAACAAGCAATAAATCTCTGCAAAACAGACATCTCCATACAAGTGTGTGAGACCCTCATCACCAGAAGCAACCCTACACCAACTTTCTCCTGTACCTTCCTCCTCCTTTGCAGACCACCACCTAGGAATTCAACATTCCCAGGCAAGTTTCTAGACAGAGTGTCAAACCTTACAACACTATCCTCCAATCTATTGTTCTGTGCAAGCCACTCACCTGAATTCCAGGTGTTCCGATGGGGCAATGACAATTCCCCACTCCTGGTGAGGACTAACGTAATTGCGATTAAGAGTACGTTGCCCTTTCACAAGTCCTCAAGGGGAAGGGGGTTTTGGGAAGAGAAAAAGAGAAAATACCAGTTTCTGCTTCGTGGACTGCAGAATTAGTCTGCTGGGCTCTGGACCGCGTGTCGTGTTTGGCGCCAGGACTTTGGGTTCTTGGCTTTTAGTATTCCTGGCTGAAAAAGAATTAATTCATTAAGACATTAAACTTGCATAAACTATTGCAAAATTATATATTGCATACTTTTAGTTATTGTTGACACTTTGTGCATATGTTTCTATAAGGTTAACAAGTTTCTTCTTCTACTCAAAAACAATAACCGTGACAAAAGGGCTTCTTTGTGTTATGGCGTAATTTCTTGCCAATAATAGTTTTGATAAACTTGCTCTATTTCCAATCTCCTAAGGGGGGACACTTGTTACAGGAAATATATCTTTCCTTAATGTCTGTTTAGCGGTATCTTGGATTTCCATCCAAATGATAAATCATGCTACCTCTTATTATGATAAATTATTTAAAAGACAGAGCTCTACTTTGCTTCATTTAAGTGATTAATCTTTCCTTGACTTGAAATGAAGTTACGTGCCTGAAAATTTCAGAAGAACCCAAACTGGGCTTTTTCACCTTTCTTATTTTCCCTTTTTTACAGGAAATAAGGGATCATCAGCAGAAGATGGAACAGGAGAAGCTGACCGGAAGGCGAGGATCGTTGAATTTGACCGTAGGCTGTCCAGAGGACGAGAAATGCTGGATCTCAACTTGAAACTGATTAGAGAACGAGAACACTGGAACTTGACTGGAGGCAGGCTGGAGGACAAGGAATTTGACCTACACTTGAAATTGACTGGAGGCAGGCTGGAGGACAAGGACCTTGACTTGACTGGAAACAGGTGAGCAGAGCAATAGGTGTAGGAGGCTGGACTGGCTTGTAGTGAGTACCAAGGGGTACTTACACCTTGCACCAGGCCCAGGTATCCCTTATTAGTGTATAGGGTGTCTAGCAGCTTAGGCTGATAGATAATGGTAGCTTAGCAGAGCAGCTTAGGCTGAACTAGGAGACGAGTGAAGCTCCTACAGTACAACTAGTGTCATATGCACAATATCATAAGAAAACACAATACACAGATATACTAAAAATAAAGGTACTTTATTTTTATGGCAATATGCCAAAAGTATCTCAGTGAATACCCTCAGTATGAGGATAGCAAATATACACAAGATATATGTACACAATACCAAAAATATGCAGTATAGTATTAGAAAACAGTGCAAACAATGTATAGTTACAATAGGATGCAATGGGGACACATAGGGATAGGGGCAACACAAACCATATACTCCAAAAGTGGAATGCGAAACACGAATGGACCCCAAACCTATGTGACCTTGTAGAGGGTCGCTGGGACTGTAAGAAAACAGTGAGGGTTAGAAAAATAGCCCACCCCAAGACCCTGAAAAGTGAGTGCAAAGTGCACTAAAGTTCCACAAAGAGCACAGAAGTCGTGATAGGGGAATTCTGCAGGAAAGACCAAAACCAGCAATGCAACAACAATGGATTTCCAGACGAGGGTACCTGTGGAACAAGGGGACCAAGTCCAAAAGTCACGACCAAGTCGAGAGTGGGCAGATGCCCAGGAAATGCCAGCTGTGGGTGCAAAGAAGCTGCTACTAGGCAGTAGAAGCTGAGGATTCTGCAGGAACTCCAAGGGCTAGAAACTTCCCCTTTGGAGGATGGATGTCCCACGCCGTGGAGAGTTGTGCAGAAGTATTTTCCTGAAGAAAGACCGCAAACAAGCCTTGCTAGCTGCAAGTCGTGCGGTTAGGGTTTTTGGATGCTGCTGTAGCCCAGGAGGGACCAGGATGTCGCCAATTGCGTCAGGGGACAGAGGAGTCGCCCAGCAGGACAAGGAGCCCTCTCAGAAACAGGCAGCACCCGCAGAAGTGCCAGAACAGACACTACAAAGAGGAGTGAAATGGTGCTCACCCGAAGTTGCACAAAGGAGTCCCACGCCGCTGGAGGACAACTCAGGAGGTCGTGCAATGCAGGTTAGAGTGCCGTGGACCCAGGCTTGCCTGTGCACAAAGGATTTCCACCGGAAGTACACAGAGGCCGGAGTAGCCGCAAAAGACGCGGTTCCCAGCAATGCAGTCTGGCGTGGGGAGGCAAGGACTTACCTCCACCAAACTTGGACTGAAGAGTCACTGGACTGTGGGAGTGACTTTCACCGAGTTGCTGGATTCAAGGGACCTCGCTCGTTGTGCTGAGAGGAGACCCAGGGGACCGGTGATGCAGTTCTTTGGTGCCTGCGGTAGCAGGGGGAAGATTCCGTCGACCCACGGGAGATTTCTTCGGAGCTTCTAGTGCAGAGAGGAGGCAGACTACCCCCACAGCATGCACCACCAGGAAAGCAGTCGAGAAGGCGGCAGGATCAGCGTTACAGAGTTGCAGTAGTCGTCTTCGCTACTTTGTTGCAGTTTTGCAGGCTTCCAGCGCGGTCAGCAGTCGATTCCTTGGCAGAAAGTGAAGAGAGAGATGCAGAGGAACTCTGATGAGCTCTTGCATTCGTTATCTAAGGAAATCCCCAAAGCAGAGACCCTAAATAGCCAGAAAAGTGGGTTTGGCTACTTAGGAGAGAAGATAGGCTAGCAACACCTGAAGGAGCCTATCAGAAGGAGTCTCTGACGTCACCTGCTGGCCCTGGCCACTCAGAGCAGTCCAGTGTGCCAGCAGCACCTCTGTTTCCAAGATGGCAGAGGTCTGGAGCACACTGGAGGAGCTCTGGGCACCTCCCAGGGGAGGTGCAGGTCAGGGGAGTGGTCACTCCCCTTTCCTTTGTCCAGTTTCGCGCCAGAGCAGGGCTGAGGGGTCCCTGAACCGGTGTAGACTGGCTTATGCAGAAATGGGCACCATGTGTGCCCATGAAAGCATTTCCAGTGGCTGGGGGAGGCTACTCCTCCCCTGCCTTCACACCATTTTCCAAAGGGAGAGGGTGTAACACCCTCTCTCTGAGGAAGTCCTTTGTTCTGCCTTCCTGGGCCAAGCCTGGCTGGACCTCAGGAGGGCAGAAACCTGTCTGAGGGGTTGGCAGCAGCTGCAGTGAAACCCCTGAAAAGGCAGTTTGGCAGTACCCGGGTCTGTGCTACAGACCCGTGGGATCATGGGATTGTGCCAACAATGCCAGGATGGCATAGAGGGGGCAATTCCATGATCATAGACATGTTACATGGCCATATTCGGAGTTACCATTGTGAAGCTACACATAGGTAGTGACCTATATGTAGTGCACGCGTGTAATGGTGTCCCCACACTCACAAAGTCCGGGGAATTGGCCCTGAACAATGTGGGGGCACCTTGGCTAGTGCCAGGGTGCCCACACACTAAGTAACTTAGCACCCAACCTTTACCAGGTAAAGGTTAGACATATAGGTGACTTAAAAGTTACTTAAGTGCAGTGTAAAATGGCTGTGAAATAACGTGGACGTTTTTTCACTCAGGCTGCAGTGGCAGGCCTGTGTAAGAATTGTCAGAGCTCCCTATGGGTGGCAAAAGAAATGCTGCAGCCCATAGGGATCTCCTGGAACCCCAATACCCTGGGTACCTCAGTAACATATACTAGGGAATTATAAGGGTGTTCCAGTATGCCAATGTAAATTGGTAAAATTGGTCACTAGCCTGTTAGTGACAATTTGAAAGAAATGAGAGAGCATAACCACTGAGGTTCTGGTTAGCAGAGCCTCAGTGAGACAGTTAGGCATCACACAGGGAACACATACCTATAGGTCACACACTTATGAGCACTGGGGTCCTGACTAGCAGGGTCCCAGTGACACATAACAAACATACTGAACACATAGGGTTTTCACTATGAGCACTGGGCCCTGGCTAGCAGGATCCCAGTGAGACAGTGAAAATACCCTGACATACACTCACAAACAGGCCAAAAGTGGGGGTAACAAGGCTAGAAAGAGGCTACTTTCTCACAATAGGTACAAAGCCAAGCAGTGCCTCAGAGTCACAAGCATCCGTAAATAATTAAATGTGCACATGTGACATTTAGCAGTTGATTGCTTATTAAGGAAATGAGCAATTATTCTCCTGATTGTGGCACATGTTCAATACAGATCACATTGTGAAGAGCACATGTTTTGGCAGTTACAGTTGGAGCAGGTGGAAAGGCAGTTGGTTGCTTCTTATAGAAATAAGCAATTATCCTCCTGAGTGTAGCACATGTTCAATACAGATCCCATTGTGAAGAGCACAGGTTTTGGCAGTTACAGTTGGAGCAGGTGGAATACAATGTGCATAAACAGCAAGACATTGGTTATTGCATACTTGATATTCAAGGATGTAAAGAATATACTGAAATAGGTCTGAATGTTGCAAGCAACAGCATCTTACTCTAATCAAGCTCTTGGATGCAGTAGTGTACCAACAACAGTTCTTCCCCTCAAAGGCCGACGTGCTGGGTGTGGTTTCATAGGATTTAACAGATGAAATTGTCTCAGCAAATGAGGGGCATGAATGAAAGATGAGGGTTCCCAAGAACACTCAGAAGGATCATATAATTTCCAGTCTATCAGTTATTGCAATTTACCATGGATTCGCTTAGCGTATAAAATGCGATTTACCTCGTATTCCTGATGCCCATAGACAATGACTGGAGAGGGTGGTGAGTCAGGTCTGGTGTTTGGGTGGTAGGGTTTTAACAGAGTTACATGAAATACTGGGTGTGTCGTATATTCGTTAGGTAGTTGCAGATTCATCATAACTGGTCCTAAGACTTGTGTGATATTCAATGGTCCTAAATAATGTGGTTGCAGTTTTCTGGGACCTGCTAGGGTATTGTTACGATTAGAGAGCTATACTAAATCTTCAATTTAGTATGTGGGTTCAGAGCTTCTTTGTTTGTCAGCTTGTACTTTCATTTGGATTTAGTGTTTTGCCAGCTTCTTTTTTTTGATTTCCATTAGATGTCCTGTAAAATCTTTAATCGTTCAGTAATGGAGGAGAGAAAAGGGGTTAAGTCTGGGTTTACATGGCCATAAACATCTTGGCGCATGGTTTTCAACCAAACTTTTTGAGAACAGTTTTCTAAAGTGTTTTGTATGCCTGGGTGTCCAGCCAAAGTGGAATCATGACTCCAGACTAGTACTTGATGGTGCAATTCCTGCGTTGGAATGTACAATTTCCCTTCATGTAAGTAATAGTCCTGTTCGATCGTACAATATGGTTTTCTGAGCCACTGTTCAGGGGGTAGGTCATGAGATGCTGTCTTGACATTATCCATGAATGTTTCTATTGTGGTTAGAGCTAGCACTTTGTTTGCAGGTATTATACTGGTAGGGTTACAAGAACAAGCATCCTCTGGATGCCCTATCCGTGACAAGATATCTGACTGAAGATGTTCGGTCACTGTTCTGTATGTAATATTAAAATCTAATTTGCTGAAGAAGTGAAGCCAGTGCATTTTTCTAGGGGTCAAAGCCTTAATTGAGCTAAAGGATTGCAAATTCTTATTGTCAGTGTAGATGGTGAAAGTGCTTTGCTCCCCGCAAATGATTTTGCCACTCGGTAAATGTTGTTTTAATATCTAATAGTTCTTTTTTCAGCAGTGGTATAATTTTGTTTAACTGGAAGTCGTTTTTTAGAATACAGGGCTACAGGATGGAGATATCCTTTTTGTAGATCTTTTTGCGATAACATACCTCCCAGAGCGAATTGAGAAGCATCAGCTTCAACATAAAATGGCTGCTCAGGATCTGGGTGTGTAAATTGGGAGCGGAGGAGAAACTTCTTTTGAGGCCAGTTCCGCTGCTTGAGACCAGATAAATGTTTGTCCCTTCTTTAATAAGCTGGTTGCAAGGACCACTATTTGTGAGAATTGTGCGTTGAAGCGCCTATAGAAATTGGCAAAACCAAGAATCTTTTGGACATCCTTTAGAGATGTAGTGGTTGGCCATGAAAGAATAGTGTCTGCCTATTTGGGGTCCATGGTAATGCCACTGGGTGATAAGTGATATCCAAGGAACTCTACTGAGCCAGTGTTAAAGGTACATTTTCTAATTTGGCCTACAGGGAGTATTCACATAGACATTGCAGAATGGCCCTAACGTGCTGAGTGTGTTCCTGCTTTTCTTTAGAGAATATCAAGATGTCATCTATATAGATGAACGCACAGACATCTAGGATCTCATTAAATACATCATTGATAAAGTATTGAAATGCCACCGGGGCAGTGCAAACCCCGAAGGGCATTAAATTGCATTTAAACAAACCAAACTTTGTCAGAAAGGCAATTTTCCATTCGTCTCCTTCTTTGACATGGATCAGGTGATAGGCACTGTGCAAGTCTAGCTTGGTGTAAATGGTTGACCCCTGGACTTGGTCCAAAAGGACCAGTATCAGAGGCAATGGGTAACAATTTTTGATGGCTGCTTTATCAACCATTCTGCAATCAATACAAACCTGCAAATACTGTGATTTTTTTGCCACGAAGAAAAGAGGCTACGAAATGGGAGAAGTAGAATATCTTATAAACCCCAAATCCAACAACTCATCCAAATACTTGCACAGATATTGATTCTTGGGTTCAGTTACTGCATATATTCTACTGCAAGGAATGACTGGTCCAGGAACTATGTCTATCTGATAATCCTAAACCCTATGCGGTGACAACTGAATTGCTTTGAGTGGGTAAAGAAATCTTGGAAATCCCAATATTCTTCTGGTAGAATAGTGGGAGAAGAGTCATTGGTTTCGGCACAATGTAGGGGTGTCACAGGACAGTGGGCTTCTTGATAGCATATGGATATGCAGAAGGGAGTGTCCAAGGTGATTGTTCAACAAACTTTTAGGATTATTGCATTCCAGCCAGGAATATCAAAACTAACGCCAAAAGTGGGGTTATCAATTAATTCAAAGGTTGAATCTTCTGTATGGCCATTATCATTTACTATGGTTAACAGATTAGTGCGAACTAAGGCCAGAGGACAAGGCTGAGCCATCAACTGCCCTAACAGGTTTGAGTACAGCCTTGGTAATACGTGACACCTGCAGCTTGGCCGCTAGGGCCAGATCAAGATAATTATCTGTAGCACTTGAGTCTATGAGCAGTGACAAACTTTGTCTATTATGAGAGGATAGGATGAGAGTTCCTCTAATGATCAGGTGACTCGGTACATGGTTTAGGACATCACTCAAGTACTGGAAGTTCTGCCTTTCAGAGAGGCGATCTCAGTTCTCTCCGAGAGCATGTTTATATGGAATACAACGTGCATAATCAATAATCATTGGTTATAATAAATGAGACATTTAACAAAAATTGGTTATTGCAAGCTTTATATTCAAAGATGTAATGAAAATACCCAAATAAGTCTGAATGTTGTAAGCAACAGAATCTTACTGTAATTGAGCTCTTGCATGTGCGAGTGTACCCACAACACCTATGCATTCTTGGGAACCTAAACATTTGGTTTGACAACTCCAGTATGCCGCATCCAAAAGGCATCATCACTGGCCTAGTCATATTGAACCTACATCAGATTCTACGCAATCCCACACACATCACTGAACACATCATAGATGTCATTTTTGTAAACACAGAACTAGTTACCCTGCAAAGCATCACATCAGTCAAATGGTCAGACCATCATTAGGTAACTTACCAACATAAAACACACCCATGACCACCTTACATTCATCCACCTATTGACCATGAAACACACTCAATTTTGAATACTTAGAAACACAACTAACAGCCAACACAGATCAAAACACAATACGAACTTTACAAGTGGTTACAGGAAGCTTTCAATATCCTAATACCATTCAGAAAAATAAAACAGGTTAAAAGAAAACAAGTACCTTGGAAAAACAAAGAAACCAACAAATCAGAAGGCTGCAATGCAACTGGCTATACACATCATCCATCAAAAAAGCTAAGAAAGGCACTACTCAGACAGAATTCTAAATGCTTTATATTACAAATAAAGAATTTTATTAAATTCTCAGCAAATATTGAAAACCTAAATGCATGGAAGGAACTCATCCCATTCCTTAAGAATTCATAGACATACTGGCAAATCATTACACAACCAAGGCAGACACATTGGACTCCTATTTAAAGCAAAGCAGAACCACTAGCATCAACCCGTTTCCAAAACTCCACTCCAAGAGTAAGGCAACCCAGCATCTGCACTCCTTCAAACAAATATCACAAAGTGAATTTATGGATCTGGTCAAAGCAAGCAGGCCTTTCTGCTGCCCTTCTGACCCTTGTCTATCACACATCTTCAAGAACATTCTTTTATCTTCTTCTGCTGCCACACCAGTACGAAGAATCATCAATAATTCTTTAACTACAGGAATCTTTCCTGAAGACCTTAAAAAGGCATACAAACACCCATCATTAAAGAAAACAAACCTGGACCCGCATGACCCCAATAACTGCAGACTGATTACAAATGGACCTGTCCTCGACAAACTGATAGAAGAGCAGATGCATTGGACTCCTATTTAAAACAAAGGAAAACCACCAGCACTACCACGTTTTCAAAAATCCCCCACAAGAGTAAGCCAATCCAGCCTCTGCACTCCTTTAAACAAATATCATAAAGTGAATCTATGGATATGGTCAAAGCAAACAGGCCTTCTGGCTGCCCTTCTGACCCTTGTCTAACACACATCTTCACATTCTCTCTACCTCTGCTGCCTCACCAGTAAGAAGAATCATCAATAATCCTTTAACTGTAGGAATCTTTCTTGAAGACCTTAAAAAGGAGGCATAAATATGCCCATTATTGAAGAAAACAAACCTGGACCCACATGACCCCAACAACTACATACTGATTACAAATGGACCTCTCCTGGGCAAACTAATAGAAAGAGAAACTTTAGCCCAGATGTTAAATATCATTGAAGATAACTCCATACTTTTAGACTACCAAACTGGATACCCCCAGCAAAAAGAACTGAATCTACCCTCATTGTCAACTGGGATGATGTTAAAGACACATTAGACTCCAATGGAGTTGCTGCATTACTTCTCCTGGACCTCTCAGCTGCCTTTGACACAGTTGACCATGACACCTTAATACAAAGACTCTACGAAGCCGGGAAAGAGGGGATTGCTCTCGACTGGTTCAGATCCTACATTCAAAACAGAACAAATGTCATCCATTCTCCCCCTTTCTCATCCAAACCTTACTTCACAAAAGCATGGGTTCCTCAAGACTCAACCATCTCACCCATGCTTTTCAACATCTACATGATGTCATTACCGGCAATGATCAATGAATTTCAACTCACATGCTACAACTAAACAGATGCCACACAAATACTCCTCAAACTGGAAACTCACAAATCTTTAATTGCCTCAGAGCCATTGATCCGTTGATCAGTGGAGTGCATGGAGCTATCTCAAACTGCATGCTTCCAAAACAGAAACACTCACATATGGCGACTGGAAAAATTATGACCTAGTTTGCGATTTGGGACAAATTTCAAAAGTATCTAAGAAAGTCAGAAACCTTGGAATTGACATGGATTCTAAGTTAACAATGAATGCTCAAGTGGATAAATTATCAAGATCAAGCTTCATCACCATAAAAACTCAGCCACCCATCTTCCCTCACTTTGGAGTTCCACACAAAGTGCAGGCTGCTATCTCTCTTTTACTATCCAAACTGGATTACACCAATGGCCTCTACCATGGATTATCTCTATCTACTATGAAAAAACTACAATGCATTCAGAACTCAGCTGCCAGACTACATCTACATATCTCCCCTGCCTTAAGGGCCCTTCATTGTTACTGATTGCCATGAGCTCCACCATCAAGTTGCTTTGCATCACCCAGAAAGCAATACTTGAAACAGGACCACTTTTCATCAGCAATAAAATCACAAAACACATTCAGAAAAGAAACCTTCACTCAAGATTGGCAACCCGCCTCAAAACACCACCATACAAGAAAATACATTAGGTGGTACATCTTTCACTGTTTAAGTGACCAAACTAAGGAATTAATTACCCCCAAAAATAATATCCATGGATAACTATCTTAGCTTCAGAAAACCTTTCCTATGTGACCACCATACTCAAACAGCCATGTACTGCATAACCCTGTAATTGTAAACATTTTTAATTTAATTATATGTATATATCCAGATATGTGCATTTCTTTGCACAAATAGGTATAATAACTATTTTATCTCAAACTATATACATACTCTTTGTGCCTGTTTTCACTAATGTATATTTTACTTACGGTTAAATGTATACATGTATGTATGTGCATGTGTAGATGTATGCATGAGTAGACATATATTATGGATATGTGTATATATGTATGTATGTATGTATAAATATGTGTATTTTATTCTATGCCTAACATCTTCATAGGTTATTGCCTAGTTTCTATATGTTGTTTGATGTTTAAGAGTCTCTGTTTTTATTTTATCTATTGCAATAGGTAAATATTATCTTAACTATTTATCTTCAAGCATTTCACTCTGGAAATATTGAGGAAAGATAAAATAATGTTCTAAAAGTACACAAATAAATTAACTTCAAATACAGCAACTCCTAAAAGTCTGTTTTTATACTATATGACTTATATCTCAATATATTATATTCTTTGAACATATAGGGGGTGATTCTGACCCCGGCGGTTCACTACCGCCGGGGCCAGGGTCGGCGGGAGCACCGCCAACAGGCTGGCGGTGCCCCGCAGGGCATTCTGACCGCGGCGGTTTTGCCGCGGTCAGAAGTGGAAAACCGGCGGTCTCCCGCCGGTTTTCCGCTGCCCTGGGAATCCCCCATGGCGGCGCAGCTTGCTGCGCCGCCATGGGGGATTCTGACAGCCCATACCGCCATCCTGTTCCAACAGGATGGCGGTATGGGTTGTCGTGGGGCCCCTGGGGGCCCCTGCAGTGCCCATGCCAATGGCATGGGCACTGCAGGGGCCCCCGTAAGAGGGCCCCACTTCGTATTTCAGTGTCTGCATTGCAGACACTGAAATACGCGACGGGTGCCACTGCACCCGTCGCACCTTCCCACTCCGCCGGCTCAATTCTGAGCCGGCGTCCTAGTGGGAAGGGTTTTTGCACTGGGCTGGCGGGCGGCCTTTTGGCGGTCGCCCGCCAGCCCAGTGAAAAACCCAAAATACCCTCAGCGGTCTTGCGACCGCGGAGCGGTATTTTGGAGGGGGGAAGTCTGGCGGGCGGCCTCCGCCGCCCGCCAGACTTAGAATGACCCCCATATTTCCTTACTATGTAATCATGTATCTATATATTTATTACTTTAGTCCAACTGTACAAGAAAGAAAAATACTCTCACAAAAGCTTTACCCGATCTCACCATCACTCAATACCTCTATCAATCTCATCCCAAACCCATTCTGCCACTATGATCTCCAAAATAACCCTTCCTAGACTCTTCTCTCCTCTACCCCACTCTAAACCTCAGTTTACCACTATGATCTCCCAAACAACCCTACTAAATTCTCCCTCATTTATCTCTCCTGTATCTCATCCCAAACCCCATTTTGCTACTATGATCTCACTAATCCCATTCTACAGACTCCTTCCTCCTACACTCATCCCAAACCTCATCTTGCTACTATGATCTCCCAATAACACTTCTGGATTCTTCCCTGCTCTATATCTGAATTATTCTATTCAATCCAACTAACAGACTCACACCCTCCACTCAAATTAAATCATACCTCCTTATACTAATACTAATACTGTACTCATATTCCCCTATACTAATCCACCACTAATCTGTGTTACTTGCTGAAAAGCACTTCAATGCCTCATCAGGGGTAATAAGTGCTATAGAAATACAATTAAAATTGCAATCATTGGTTCCGCTGGAGTGGTAGCACCATGGCATCCTTTTCCATGGTCAGTCCTGTGTGAACACAATCCCTTAGCAAATGGCTGCATAGTTTAAACGTCTGATTTGTCACACAATTCACTCATAAGGCTATTTGCTACTTTGGCCAGGGATATTGGTCCCAACAGATTTGTGGTGGCGGCTGTGTAATGTGAATTGAGTTGACACCTATGCGTGCATTTGCAAAAACCAGAACCATTTTGAATTGAATCCCAGAGTCTTGGGGGGATGGAATGACTATGCTTCCTTGGCCAGAAAACCACCTAGTTTCTGACTGTCACTTTAAGGTTATTGTGGCAGCAAAAGATATTAAGAATGCATTCAGCGAAAAGTATGTCTGATTGAATCCGAGATAGGCATTTATGTTTATGGCATATCCATTGTACCACCTTATTTATTAAAGAGTCACATTTTTCCCTTTTGTCCTGGAGCCAGTCTAAGAGTCATTGTCATGTAAATGACTACCTCGTACCGAGGTGGTCGAGGTGCTGGTAAAGCCCTCTTTGGGTGAAGAAGTGGTGCACTCCAAATGGGGCCCAAGCTTAGAGTATGAAGGCTTCGCTGAATGTCAGTCTAGGTACTTGGTTGGGTGCTGGCTGCAGATGACAATAGAATCTATGAATGAACTTATATTGGTGCACCTGAGACAGTACCACTTGGTTGGGAAGACTTGACGTTAGCAATAGCAACCCTTCTTTGGCTCACTTGGGGCAGGACATTAGGGCCTACTACCTTTTAGAAAGACTGTGGTTGTTCCATGCACCAGAAGCTGGAATTGAATAGGTTTGGTCAAATTTTTTGTCGGAGACAGGGATGCTACTAGGTCCTTGTAGGATTTGTTTCTCCTGAACTTGCCCCAAACATGGGCAGCCACATGACTGACAATTTCAGGTTTTGCCATTAGCTGTCCGATATTCACCTAAGAGGGCCTCGTATTTTGCTGCCAGGTCTTGTTCGAGTCTGTGGGGCTCCTTAACCAAGGATTCTAATATTTCCATGGCCTTCTTTAGATTGTACACACAAGCTCTAATGGAATTAAGATTTTTGAGTGCTGAATCTTGGTCGGTGCCTTTACGTGGAGTAGCTGAATGGTCTTATGCGAAAGGGCATTTTCACCCAGAGTAGGAAGAGGGGTAAACCTATTGGAACAGATTACATTTGATGCATAACTATTCTCTTTTCTGGGCCCATTTAAATGATCTTCCAAAGGGAAACTTGCCGCGGAGGTAGGTAGGCTGCCTGGTTCAGTGGTCTACATAAGAATAGGCCACATTTACCTGCTAGCGATTTTTAATTGACTAACAAGGACTTTTTTTGCTTCCCTTCTTGCTGTCCCCATTAAAATAATGTGTGATTTTAGGTCTGGTTCATTGTCCTTTGATCGGGTTGAGTCATCGCCCAAGATACCCTCCACCTCCTCTATCAGTTTGTCGATTGCATCAAGGGTACAATGCTCTGCTGAGTTTCATTTGCGCTATTCGCTGCATGGCTTAGCCCTGAAGAATTATCCAGTGCTTTCCTTTTTCCCATTGTCCATCTAAAGACTTGAAATTAGGGTGACCACCTGGCATTGAGGCAAATTCTGGACAGGACTGTAAAACATTCAGGACAAAGGGTCAAATTTCAGGACAAAGATACAAGAAGAAATGTCAGTTTTACAGACACTCGCAAGAGAGGCCATGCCTCACTATGTTGTCAGTGCATTTATTTACTCTTTTTTAACATAGCAATATTTATTCCCCATGGTCTTTTTGTGATTGCCTCTTGGTATGCTACATTCAGGTGTCACATTACGTCCTTGTTCAGTAGTACATTAATGCCCTTCAGTACTGCAGCAAGGCCATCACCCCTACCCAAATCTACCCAATCTTTCTTGAAGAGAAAGTAACAGCAAAATTTTTATTATGTTTCTGAACAATTTAAAACCCCTGGTAAACAGTCTGGGAAACATTAAGGTAATTAACCTTATGCTAGTTTAAACAAATTGAACAAAAACATCTGGCTTACCCCAACTGCCCATTGACTTTTAACCTAATTTGTTTTTTTAAAGAGGCAGTGTAGATGGTGTGGGCAACAGTCTCTCACCTAATGTCAGGATGTGAGGTACCCACAACTTGTCTCTAGTCTCACAGCACTAAAGTGTATGTCCGGGACTCTACATTTACCTCAGAAATGGGAGCCAGGACTACCAATCAAAGATTATAAAAGAGGAGGATGAGATCAAGATCAAATGGGAAATCCATGGCAAATGATTCAAAGGGTTGTTGCTAAGAATCGGATAAATAAGGAAGAGAAGAACAAGGTGGGACAATTCCTAAAATCAGACAGATGGGTCCACCAAGACTATCAGAAGGTATTGGGTAACTGGGGAGTTGTCTCTGCACCCATTCACCTTGGCAAACTCTTCTGGTGCAATGGTCTGCTGTTCGTGCTTGTAAAGGGTGAGCAGGAGCCAGACCCCCTGCAAGGTTGTTCAAGGTCATTGCCCACTTTGTCCATGTCTTTAAATGGTTTTGAAATTGAGAAAAAGCCAAACAAGTGATCTGGGTTATCCCTAAGTGTCAAGTACACATAGAATCTTCAAAATATTTGGGATGTAAATTGCACAAACAAAATGTAAAAATATAAAACTGTAATTAGTGTTTCTTTAACATATGGCACTGTTTTCGCCTTTATTGAACTGGGAACCAGTTACCTTTTGATACCTAGTGATTAATATCTACCATTCTCCCACTGATTTATAGGATGGAAATCTCAGCAGAGCTTCACGGTCCCTCCAAGCCCAGTTTGTTTTTTGGTCTTCTCTTCTGTTTTCTGTAGAGGGCCACGTGGCACTAGTGAAGATGGTGCACTACCCCAATGACAGTATTATTTTGCAAACCTTCCCATGCTCGTCCTTCATTCCTTGTTCCGACATGCCACACATCTGATTTGTTCGCTGCGGCGCCGTCAGGTAGCTTTTTCCACTCTAAAGCTACCCGTGACTGCAGGTGGATTAGGTCTTCTGGACTTAGAATGCTATTATTCAACTGCACAGGTCCAATGGGTGGTTTGCTGGATTTCTGCCCACCTCCCTGCATGAAATGGGGTTTGCCAGTAAAGACCTTTAAGGAAGGCTTAATGCATTGCTCATTGTTTCCTGCTGACCTTTTTACAGATCACCATACGGGGTTATCATGCACAGCTTTCTCTTGCATTGCTAGAACCTGTAAACTCATTGACACGAAGAAACCCTATGCTCCTGCACTACCTTTGCTAAGCTTTCCTGAGCACAGGACGGCTGTGCTCAGAGCAACTCCATCAGTAGCATGCTGCAAGTATCTTAAAATTGGGGGATTTCCAAACCCTTGTGGCAGACTACCATCTTCACCCTGGCCAACTCCTTACTTACAACCACCTTAAATAATCATTAAATGCCCTATTTCATGTCTGCCACCAAGCACTAACCCTGCAAGAGGTGTGCCAGAAGCTCTACACCATAGGAACTGGTGGCAAACTGATAGAATGGGTGTACAGACCTTTCCTGCAACATGGAAACCACTCCAGGTCTTCTTGTCTTACTACATGGGTGATTGATGTGGCCAAACCTCTGCAAGATATGGACTGGACTAAAATACTGGGCTTTCCCCACAGAGTATCCCACGGCTGTCACTTGAAGTAGATTCATAGTGCCTTCTTGTGAATGCATCCTGTCCATTGCTTGCCATTGGCCTTGTGGTTTGTAATTCACAATTTGTTGCTTTCAGTTTGCTGGCTTTATTTGTTTTAGGCTATGAAGCTTGAGTTTGTCCCTTCCCTTGCCAAAACCTTATTTACAGCATCCTTCCGAGTGCTCCCTTTCTGTAAACAGGCCTGTAAATCTTGTTCTTATCTCATCACATTTGCTGTGTATTCAAAGAACAAAGTCAAATGTCAGGCTCTGTCTTTGGTGGAAACTTAAGGGGTTATTATGACATCGGCGGTCACAGGTGCCACAATACCACCAGTGCTGGCGGTATGTGTGGCACCCAATTATGACCTTCCCACTGGCTCAGCGGAAAAGTCACAACAACATTGAAGCCGGCTGGTTATCGAGCTGGCAGCAATGTTGATGTGCAGCGGGTGCAGCAGCACCAGTCGGGCATTCCACTGCCTGTAATTCTGGAAGTGAAATGCGCGATGGGGCTGTGCCTTAGGGCCCCTGCACTGCCCGTGGCACTGCCCAGCAGCCTCTCTGGTGTATAACATGGCTAAACACATTAGCAAAACCAATAACTCTTTCGTAGACGAGACCTATTGGCTTTGCCAATGTTTGTTAGTACAACTAGGTACCGAGGCCCATGAAAAACTGTAAATGTGTAAGTCCTATTTTTAAACATGCATTTGATGCCTCATCAGGGGTAGTAAGCACTATATAAATATAATTACATCATAATATAGGCTGCTAAAAGATGCACAAATACATTTTGGTTAAATAAAAAAAAGTGCTTCTCAAATACAGATTTGAATAATATACAGTTCATACCTAGTACTAACATTTTTTATAACACTCCATTAAAACCACACTCTCCACAGCTCACCTTGGAACACCATTACAGTACCTCTTTAAAATAAAATGTAATTGCCATCAGAAAGCTTAAGTAACTCCTTTGGTTAAAGTCAATGCAGGTTTTCAAGCCCCTTTGCATTTGCAGATTTACCAGTTGCCCACATTTGCATTTCTTTAGGGAAGGAAACACCCTGGCAAGAATGTCTGTTTCTTATCTGTCTGGCCCTTCCTCCCTCTGAGCACAGGAGACTCACTGCCTTTCAATCCAGCTGGGGAAAATAATCTGCCCGTAATTTCGCCCTACCGTCTGTTATCCTTTTGGTGAAAGGCTAAAATTACCGACAAAAGCCATCCGTTAAGCCATTCATCACGGAAAACGGACGGCAGGGCGAAATTACGGGCAGTCCATGAAATTTACAGACGGGTGGTCATTTTACTTGAAATACTCACAGATCAAGTGCAAGATTGAGTTACAGGAGGTATACTGATGGTAAAAAAATAGGACTAAGGGGGTGGCTCCTCCCCGCCTCTTCCTGACACTGACGGGCACAGGACAAGCCCCCCCTTTGACCCAGGCATGGCCTGTGTGCATCCCACAAGGTAAGATTGCAAGCTGAACTTTATAGTGTTTAAATGGAACAGCCGATGAAGGAACCAAGGTCCGCCTCAAGGGGCCTTAGGCTACTGGTGAATGTAGTCTGTTCAATAGTTTTTGAAGAGACAGATCTGCAAGCATAATTGTACATAGCCTATTATTTCACATGAAAAAGTATCTTTCATATTGGTGATTGAACTCTCTTTTCTTTCTTCTTCAGGTTTCCACACAATAGAACTTCCAAAACCTTATGTCAAAACAACACATTTTTTACATTGTGTACAGTTATAGGTTTTTAAACAGGTAGAGCACACCAGATGCTGAATGTTGCGGTTGCTGAGCAACAAGGCTCCCTCTCTTGATACAATGTATTGACTTTGTGAGAATCAATGGTGAATCCACCCTGCTGTGTTTTGAAGTATAGCCTGCAGGCTGCTATAGATGGGCACAGCTAGGGCTTGGCTTATTAATTATTCTCATTTCATTACGTGTGTATGACTAATTGATATCCATTCCAATGTCTGATTAAACTTAGCATTCAATAGATATGTAATCTACAAAAATCAAACATTCACCAAATCTAGAGAGCTCTACTGGATAAACGTGTATGATAATTGTGCCTGCATAGTGTACAGAGCAAGTGCCAATAATAATAAAATACATTGAAAGTGGGAAAACTTAAGAAATTATATATATAGCAACCCACGATTGGGCTGCAATGACTTCACTGTATGGGAATTCAGTGTGTAGGTGTCTGTAATGATAGCGTTATATGTGGGCTTAATAACCAGGGCTGGGCTCAGCAACTCAAAGTAGCCCTGGCAAAAATGTTCAGTTCAGTCCTGTTCCCTTTATCTCCTTGTTTTCTCTCTCTGTATTTCCATAAACCCATTCTCTCTCTCCCCCTTCTCTCACTTCCACCTCGTTGGTGCCATAGAACACTCAGCCAATCAATCAATCAATCAATCATTTGACTTGACTTGTAGAGCACAACTTGTCATACATGAGGGTATCCAGGCACTGGCAGGGTCCAGGGTCTCAGCTGAAGTGCCTGGTTTTCAGCGTCTGATGGAACTCCTATAGAGCAACTGAGATCCTTAGGTGCCGGGGGAGGCTGTTCCAGGCTTTGGCTGAGAGGTAGAATGAGCATCCTCCTGCACTGCTACGTTGTATGCAAGGCGCCAGAGTGAGGAAGGCAGAGCTAAGATATCTAGAGGGTTTGTGGCATCTCTGAAGGGAGTTGATGTAGGCAGATCCAGAGTCATGCAGGGCCTTGAACACGTGGGTGAGGAAGTTGGACTGGCATCTCTTCTGAACCAGGAACAAGTGGAGTTTTTTGAGGCAGGGGATGATATGTGTTCGATGAGGGAGATACAGGATGAGTCTTGCTGTGGCATTCTGGATTGTCTGTAGCCTTTGAAGCACATGGGCCTCGATTTCCACGTAGAGGGTGTTTCCATAGTCCAATGAACTGGTGACAAGTGCTTGGATGAGGGTGAGACTCGCGTTTTAGAGAAGCTACTTGAAAATCCTATGGAACATGCTCAGGATGAAGGAGGAGGCGGATGACACTGCACTGACTTGGGACCTCATGGTGTTTTTGCTGTCCTGTATGATACCAAGATTCCTGGCATGATCAGCTGGTTTTGGAGTGGGCCCCTGTTCTGTGGGGCACCAGGAAGTGTCCCAG
The DNA here is from genome assembly GCF_031143425.1 of Pleurodeles waltl. NCBI lineage: Eukaryota > Metazoa > Chordata > Amphibia > Caudata > Salamandridae > Pleurodeles > Pleurodeles waltl. The sequence goes on from NC_090447.1 coordinate 1,117,689,242, forward strand.
GGAAGTTGTCACTGGCATAAGATGAAGTCATCTGGCTTATCTGTGTTAAACTTGATGCAGTTATTACTCATCCAATTGATGACGATGGTCATGCATTGGTGGAAGTTGGTTCTGGTGGTGGGAGAGTTTTCGGAGAGGGAGAGAATGAGTTGTGTGTTGACGGCGTAGGATATAATGCTGATTCCTTGGGATCTGACAATGTTGGCAGGGTGGGATATGTAGATTTTAAGGAAGGTGGGCCTGAATGATGAGACTTGAGGGACTCCGCAAATGATTGGTTTGGGTTCGGAAGTGAAGGGAGAAAGGTGGACTCATTTTGTTCTGTCAGTGAGGAAGGAGATGATCCACCTGAGGGTGGCTCCTTGGAAGCCAATGTTGTGAAGTCTGGTGATGAGTTCGTGGTGTGTGGCAGTGTTGAAGGCTGCTGAGAGATCAAGAAGGATGTTGGCTGTCTCTCCTTTGTTGAGGAAGGTCTGGATGTCATCCGTGACCGTGATAAGGGTTGCCTCAGTGTTGTGGTTGCTGTGTAATCCAGAATGGGAGTCATCCAGGAGTTGATTGTGTTCCAGGTAGATGGTGAGTTGTTGGTTGATGGCTTTTTCAATGTCTTTGGCCAGGAAAGGGAGCATGGAGATGGGTCTGTAGTTGCTGAGCTTGCTGTGGTCTGCTGAAGGTTTCTTCTTCAGGTATTTGATTTCTGCATGCTTCTAGTCTTCGGGAAAGGTGGCAGAATCCAGTGAGGCATTAAGTAGAGTCGAAAGTTCAAGGTCAATGCTGGATGCTCCTAGGTTGAAGATGTGGTGGGGACATGGGGGACATGGGTCATATGAGGCCACTGAGTGGATTGATTTCATGATGGTGATAGTGTCCTGAGTAGTACGGTGGTTCCAGGTCGTTAGCCTTGGAATGATCATGTGTGTGGAGGTATGCCCATTGAAAAAGTCTTCAGGCTCGAGTTCGGTTTGAAGTTTCTTTAGAATTTGGCAATTTTGTCATGGAAGAAATCTGTGAGGCTGTTGTATCGGTCTTGAAAGGGAGAGATGTGGCTTATCACCATTGTGAGGTTGGTGAAATCCTTGATAATGCTGAAGAGCTCCTTACTGTCGATGTTTCATGCCAGGGCTTTTGTTAATCTCATGCATTTGGAAGTGATATAGGTTGAGTGTTGATTTGTAGGCAGTTCTGTTGACTGCATCTTTGTTGGTGTGCTATCTTCTCTCAATGTGTTTGCAGTGGTTCTTGGCTGTCTTAAGGTCCTCATTATACCAGCTGGCTTGCTTGGTGGATGTTCTGTGTTTCATGCTCTTGAGTGGGGAGACGATGTCAGAGCAGTCAGTGATCCATGTTTTGAAGTTTTCGACATCCTGGGTCATGTTGTTGTGGTATTTGGGTGGGTTGAGGGCGAGGGTGTTGGTCCATTCAGTCTCTGTTGCCTTGTTCCAGCAGTGACCAGTAGCATTGGTTTGTTTTGGAGGAGGGCATGGGGGTCGTGATGATGAAGTGGGCAATTGAGTGCTAAATGCACAAGTATAAGCTAAGTTGTCATACGTTAACACCTGTCTTGAGGTCAGCAAGAGAATGGTCACTTGATGGTGGGCTGTAAATAAGTAGTGAAAGTCAGTACCCAGTGTGTGGCACTTCTCTAGTGCAAACAGAGGTTGAGGTATTGCAGTAAAATGGAATATCCTTGAATTTGTTTCTCCTCTGTTCACCTCAGGGAAAGTTTGGGTGGGTGGTTTTTGTTGCTAGTACCAGTCAGGGAAGATATAATAGCATCAATGTATGAATAAATTAATAAGACTTGCATGGAATGGAACCACAGAGAGAATCACCTATGTGATTTCCATTGACCAATGGCAAACGGACATTGAGGTTAGCAAAGAGAAGGATTAAAATTTAGAGATCGCTAAGGATCAGCCATTCCTCCTCATGTTCGCTGCTATGGCCATTTGTGAGGCCTCTACCAGAGCCAGTTTCACTCAAACCAAATTCAAGACTTTTCAGCTGAAATGCTGCTTACAGACTTGTGGGGTAAAAGAAAGCTCTGCTAGGTGAAGATATTTAAAGAGCTCTGCGAGGTAAAATGAGGCACGCAAACAACACTCTGGGCTTGGAAAGCTGAATACAGAAAGTTCAGAAGCCCAATTATAGCAGTCATTTATGCGGGGATAGTCCGTTTTACATTATTAAGATGGGTATGTGGTGGATGCACTCAAAAGTACAAACATGCTCTCACACCATGACTTCCTTTCCGGGCGTCTTGCAGTCTTCAGTGTGCCCTCCCCTTCTGCAGTGCCGTGGGGTCTTTCTATGCCAGACTTAGGGCCTGATTTAGATCTTGACAGAAGGATCACTCCGTTGCAATGGTGACAGACATCTCATCTGCCAAAATCTAAATACCATTTTTTCTATGGTATTTAGATTTCGGCAGATGGGACATTGTTCACCATTGCGAAAAGTAGTCCCTCCGCCGAGATCTAAATCAAGCCCTTAGTTATAAGCATAGAATGCTGAGCATTCAAAGTGCTAGCATTAGCAACTTCAGACTTAGTACCTCCGCCTCACAGGCTTCCCACTGCAGCTCCAGAAAGTGTATTTGTACCTCATTTGCAAGGCATTTACTGTGACTCAGTACTGTGCTCCTAATTTCACAGGTGGGTCAATAGTAGGGTTCACGGCTCAGTGCCTCAAGGGTTTCTAATTGCGGCATTGGATTGGGCACCTATTTTCATAGGACTGCCATGATCTTTAGAAACGAGTGTCTCTGGGAGGGTCCCCAAGGCGCCTAATTGGGCAACTAATTGGCAACCATAGCTTTTCAAACAGGCATGTGAAGTGAATCGGAGGAGAGAAAGGGGAAGACTCTTTAATCAATAAGCCTAGGCAACATTTGCTAACAAATATTAATCGCACCATAAAAAAACAAACAAGAAAAGCAGTAACTGCACAGGGGCGACTCTTGCGAACAGCAACAAGCCTCATTATATTGCGCACCAGTTTCCCTGTCTCTAGCAGATTGCATCCAAGTTAGATAGTTTAAAATAACATGTAGTATAATGTGGTCTGAGGGAGGAAAAGGTTTATGGCTCAGCTGCCTTGCCAGAAAAACTTTCTATTGAGGTGAGGGTCATGTTTGCCTGACAGAAATACTGACGGGCTACGTCGTCATCAAAGAGGGCTGCAGTGTCTCTCACGTACTGCGCTCTTCCACATGGCAGAAAACACTTCATAACTTTCTCCCATGAAGCATGCTTGCATGCAGCAATCAAAATCTGGCCCCATCCAATCCGTGACATAAGAAAAGGAAGAAAGGAAAGGCACACTTGGACTATGGCTCCACCTACAGACACAGACCAGGCTAGTGAGTCCTGCGCCCAGGTGGCTTAATCTTGTGCCTTTATTCACTTCTTTCTAGATGACCCATCAAGAATTTTAGATTCTATTAAGGACACAGAGGCAAGGATTATGGTTCTCTTTCTTTAATGAGTAAAAACAGAGCAGCCAATAACATTTGAGAAAAAACTTTAACTTACATATCTTATGAGCCCCAATAGCCCTCTTTCTTTGTGAAAATAAACTATAATGTATCAACAACTTGAGTTTAATAAAACCTCCTGGGAACACCAACATGTCTGCTGCGACTGCAAATCAAAACGCAGCTGAAGGAGGAATTTTCCTCGAACCTTGAACTCATCATCGATCAGCAGATTCTTGATCACATTCACGTAGATGTGTTATCCGCTCCTAATGGAAACAACAGATGTTTAAGAATAATATCGAAATGCAGAACCTTATAACACTCTCCGATGGGTAATGTCAAATAGACAACATGCTTGATTCACTATACATTAAAATATATTCATAATAATATGAAATTACACGAAGAACTGAAACATAACATAGTTCTTGTGGGTGGGATAATCCTCTCCTCTTTGACCTTAATAGAATCTAAAATTCATGATGCTTCAGCTACAATTTATTTTATTCTATGGCAGTATCAGATGCTTCGGATTATGCTACTTTAAATTTGAGCAACATCAACAATTGATTTATGTTTAAGAACTTTAAAAGTGGAATCAGAATATCAATCCTCTGCAGCCATAATATCTTCCAAATGGTAAAAAGCAGAAAAAGCCTTGGATGCCATAGCTCCAGGCACAAAGTGGGCAACAAAAAGGGACACAATAATTCCAGTCACCCCAAGCAACCATTTACACCACAGGGGTAAAGTTGCTGAAGAGACTGGGTGGAAAGGTTTCTGTAAAGAAGTGAGCAATTGACTTGTTGAATCTCTGCAGAATTCACAGGTCCAGTCCTCATAAGGTCTGGGACATTGAAACACACATCATTGTTGATTAGGGAGAAAGGCTGGTTAGCACAAAATTAAGCAGTTTTAGTGTGTCTTGAGATAGGGAAAAACACTCTAGATGGATTAAATACCATACCAGTTATATCCAGGGCCTTCATATCCAAAACACATCTGCAGGATATCAGACATAGAAGAAGTGTCAATTTCCCCGACAGTTGTTTATGAGAAAGATCTTCATTTGCAGGCCAAGCCCTGAGAAATTGTAACACATCCACATCCCACAATACTTAGTATTTAAGTTGAGGGGGTGAACTATTCTAATACCACAAAGATGTTTACAAACCAAAGGATGCTCGCCTACTGGTTCCATTCCAGATGTGGGTGTCCTGCATAAATAGCTGAACAAAAAATATGAATTTTTCTGTAAGCCAAACCTTGGATAGCCAAGTGTGACAAAAAAATGACAGTCATATGAATTCCTGCCCCAACATAAACCACACTGTGTTCACTGCACCAATAAACCCATTGCTGCCAGGCTGCCTAGTATTGTTTATGAGTAGAGGGAGCCCAAGATTGTGAGAACAAGAACATTTTATTTTCTGAAACTCCTGGAACTTGCAGGCATCACCTGAAAGTCTCCACGTCATGAGAGACAAGAGATCCTGAACAATCAACGGGCGAGGAAGACCCATCGGAGAGAAGGTTTGGAAAGGAGTGAATTCAAACTGGAGGATCACACAACAATAATATTGATGCCAGAAACATAAGACTGGGCCTTCCAACAAGGGGTCACCATGTCCAACTCCACTGTTTGCCATTGCACTTGAAAGAGCACTCTCTGGATAATAGAAAAAGGATGGCACACATAGCGGAGCCCTGTTGACCAAGATTTGAGAAGGCATCCAAACTCACCGCCAGGGGACCTGGTCTCCAACTGAAAAAGATCAGAAAATTAGTATTTAGGTGAGATGTGAACAGATCTATTGTGAATGGACCCCAATTCTTATTCAATACCTGAAAGACTTGGGGATTAATTCTCCAATTGTTAGCACTGTGTAGGATGCAAGAGTTCCAGTCTGCTATTCCATTAGAGTGACCCAGAATAAACTCCACTGTTACTGATATCTAGTGTTTGAGACACTAATGTCAGAAATCATTTGCAATCTGGACTAATAGACCAGATTCCCCTCCTCCCCCAAATGGTTTATGTACCTTACTGCTGACTCATTGTCCATTCTAAGGAGAATACAACAATTCTCTTTGCAGGGAGAAAGGGACAGAATCACAAACGGCCCGCTCACAGCTCAAGACAATTGATCTGATAACGATGTTCCTCCTGGGACCATCTGACCCTATCTCCACAAGGCCACAATGACCTCTCCAGCCCCACAACTGGTATCCGACCCTATGATCACTTCCGGAACTGATGCGAAAATGACCCTGTCGGTCCACACATCCATGTGATCCAAATACCAGGACAGCTCTGTCCTGGCTTCTTCTAATAGCACTATCCATTCCGAATACAATAAACCTTTCCAAAGATGGAAGATCTTTAGGCGTTGAAGGGCCTGATAATAAAGAGGGCCTGAAAAAATGGCTTGAATGGATAAAGCCAATACACCTACCAGGCGAGCCAATATCCTCAATGATATAGTCAGAGAGGCAAGAGCTCTCCTCAACTATTTCTTAATGGAAGACTGCTTCAATAGCAGTAACTGAAGCTGAGCTCTGATCGAGTCTTTCTGAAAACCTAAGAACTCCAGACTCTGAGAAGGAGTTGTATTCATCTTCTCAGAGTTGATGACGAAGCAGAGATCTTGAAGCAGTTGGAAAGCCAATGAAAGATGTAGAAAAACCATCTCCTTGCTCTGTCTGTGTTGAGATAAATGATCAATCTTACCATTCGCTCCCCTGCGATGTTGAACTACTGGTTGAAGCAATTTGGTAAAACACCAAGGGGCTGAGGAAATATCAAAGGGAAGAGCAGTAAATTTGTACAACTGGAGGTACCAGCAAAATTGGAGAAAACCTTGATGGGGAGGGAAGATGGGGACTGTGATATTGATATGCACCATCCAATCACCCTCTTTTAAGAGTTCTCAGAGCATGTGTATGCCTTCCATCTTGAAATGGTGATACACAGTCCAAAAGTTCAAAAGGTTGAGATTCAAAACCAGGCGGGAGCCCCCGCACTTCTTCTGTACTAAGAAGATTGGGCTGATAGATCCCTGAGGATGGGGCATAGTCTCTACTATGGCCCCCTTCTGAAATAACAACAACATTTTGTTTTCTATGAAACTGCTCTCTGTTTGGGAAAAATGAGAGGACTGGGAGGATTCTCTTTAAAGGGAGGGAAGTCAAATTCCATGTAGATCCCCTGGGCCATCTGTAACACTCAAGAGCCTTGTGTAATGGTCTCCCATTTTCTTAGGTGAAACTGTACCTCCCTCCTAAAAAACCTCTGATAAGGGAAAAGGTGTTACCTGTAAAATCAGCATCAGAGGCGTTGGTTACTCCATGGTATCCACCCCAGTGGGCAAGGCCATGACCTCCACTGTTATGCGTAGGGTAGCAGCTGTGGAGGAGTTGCAGGAAGGTACTCTGCCCCTTTGTGAGAAACCTCTCAAAGCCTGGTTGAATCCATGGTCTGGTCCCCAGCCTCAAATGTGCCCGGCACTAGCAAAAAGGGCACTCCTAAATACCTTTTTCATTGATATTTGGACCTTGTCTAGGGCTGAGAATGTGGCCACGTATTTGCATAGATCCTTGACAAATTTATCACCAAACAGTAAACAGCCCGCCTCTTTAATGGCCAAGTCCACCTGCTTCAGTACAATATGCTTGAGAAAGACCTGTGGCACTCCATTTACATTGCACAGTTAGCATTGCTGAGAAGGGACAGTGCTATCTGGGCCCACTCAAGAATCACTTCTGGATCCAACTGGGAATTCAACTCTTGTACCTAGACTACAAGATCAAGAACTTTTGTCAGGGGACCAGAAAAGTCCAAGAGTTTATCTTGGCATCTGCACCATGCACAATCCAGAACCTTCTTGGGGTCTTTTGCAAACTTATTTAAGAAAGGTCTCCATGTTGGGATCTAATTCAGCTGTGTCTGCAACTTTGTCAAGAACAGATGGACGAGGACACGCCGATCTTACGGTGCTATGTACTTCACATTCAAACCCTTTACAAAGTCTATCTTGGACAAAACGTGTCACTTCCATACAAGGGACCCATTAGGTAGAGCACAGATGGATAATATTCTCCAGGTCAAACAACAAATTTTGGCTTCTTGGCCCCAGCATGTTGGTCGCAGTATGATGAGCTTCGCATTTCCATTCTGACGCCGGCTGAAAATACCTTTGAGATTGATGTGAATCAGAAGAGGGAGAGGATGACGCATAAGATGCCTCTTGTGTTTGAGGAGTTAGAAATGAAAAGATTCCCGAAGGGCCTTGGGGAGCAGTGCTCCCATATTTGTGGTATTTGCACAAACACTTACACTGAGGAAAAGCCCCCCATGAGGATCTGTGGAGGAATTCTCAATCATTGGTTCAAAAATTCTGGGACAAGTTGTTTTGAGAGGAACCTCCTATTAATTTGCTTTTGCCATATCTGACCAATGGTTCTGTAAAAGGTTTGAGATCCTTAATTAATGGCCTGTTAATGGGATCCTGCATGTGGTTACCTAGTGCCTCCACTAGCCTCTCTTCCATTCAGTGCTCATAAGGCATCTCATCCAAATCTTGATAGGTATCTTCCTCATGGACGTAGTATGCCATGTCTGTGAAGAAATTATGAGGAGTGGAAGAGTCTTGAGGGGGAATAACAGCCCAAATGCAGGTTTGTGAATTATCTGGGCTGATAACATATAGACAGTGTAGAAAACTGGATTCTGGTTGCAGTATCCCCCCCCACTTTTTACCTGCTTTTTTGATGCAACTTTGACTGAAGTGCACTGGGTCTCTACTAACCAGGTCCCCAGTGCCAGTGTTCCTTCACCAAAACAAGACTCCTGATCATTTGATCCCCAAGTGGCCAGGCCCTTTAGTATCTCTGTAGGCCCCTAGTAAATGGTACCACAGGGACCTAGTGTATGAGAGCTACAGCACAACTTGTGCCACTGTGAGGGACCCTGCACCAATCTCATGCAGACTGCCATTAAAGTGATGATGTTCCCAAAAGTGAAAACACGACATGGCCTACACTCTGTGTGCCATGTCCCCTAAACCACTGACTGAAATATTTGTAAGTCACCCCTACGGCAGACCTGTAGTCTTAAGGCAGGGTGCGTTAAATTACATGTGTGGGCATTTCTACAAGAGGAGATATGTCCCTGCTATGTCTTTGTCAATTCTTAGACATAGTAAGTGTGCCATTTTAAATGCATGTGCTTGGCACTGGTCAATACAAGTTCCCCAGCTGCAGGATGGCTGCACTGAAGCTAGGGATGTTTTGAATCAAAACTCTCATATTAATACACCCTCACTGATTCCAGTAATGGATTTATTAATACATGCACCCAGAGCCATGAAAACCTACCTACCGGCTGGTGAGCTTACTGATCTGTTCTGGCCAGTCTGCCACCAATAGATGAGAATCGGACCCACCAGGATGAGAGCCTTTGGAATCTGGAGGCAAGAAACAAAAGCCTGCACTGGCAAGGGTGTTAACACATCCCTCCCACCAGGATGACTGACAAATCTGCATTCTAAGGCAGGGGATTTCAAAGAAGCTCACTGCCTTTGATATGCAAACTGACCTTTCACAAAGAAAGATACTGATCCCTTTGCCCACGGCCCATCTGGTACCTAGACAGGCGGGGAAATTAGCAATGCAAGAGGCGTGTTACATTTCAAAGATTGGGAACAACCCTAAGGTGACCAGCCCAAAGTGGACACAACTTAGGAAATTCTGCCATCTTGTGTGGTGGACATTAGGAACTCTGGACAGGGTGATGCCCTCTCCCCACAGAAAGTGGCCACGTAGGGGGCATAGTGACCCAAGGGGAAAGTAGCCCATTGGCTACTACCGTTTACTCCCCCAAATACCCCCTAACCTGAATATTTAGGGGACCCCCTATACCAGATCCTCAGATCTTCACTGGACACAAAGAAGGGCTGGACAAGAAGCCTGCTGAACCTAAGAACCAAGGTGAATGATTGACTTGGTGCCAACTCTTCCAGCCTGTCTGCTACACCTGATCCTCAAGGAGCAATGGACCTGTCTTGACACTGCAGTCTCCATGAAACTGGATGAACTGACAGTGCTTTTAAAATCACCAAGAAGACCTCCCTTTGAGTAGAGGAGCTGCTCCCCTGCATCCGTCGTCATCCAAGAAAGAACTGTGAGGACCGGGACCAGCAAAAACCTGATGCCAGACATCACCACTATACCCGAGCTGCCTGGCCGGAGCTGAGGTGACCCAGCGGTGTCAGCGTAGTCCCCAGGCCCTTCAGAGACTAAGCCCACCCTGAGTTTGCCTACTGTGAAGTTCGATACAGCCTCTGCAGCCTGTTTCTCCAGACTCCCCTGCAACCATGAGTGATGAGAAGACAAAGACCTGCAAGAGTGTTACCACGTCTCACAGCCTTGTGAGACCTGAGCGAACTTGTTTGCTATTTCAAACTAGTGCCCTGGTCCACACCTGCAGACTGTTTCTGCAGCCCTCCCCCCCCCTTCTGCACCGGAGGAACTTGCGCACCGGACCTGATGCCAGAGGAGACCTCTGCACCAGTGCCCCACAGCCCAAGGAGAAGTGGACCAATGGTGGTCACACATGTCTAAGAACCTAAAGGGTCCTGCCCCCGTGGTTTCCCATAGACTGATCTTCCAGTCCATCCCTGCAGCAACTTTGGCACTGGACCATTCTCCATTGAAGTTAATGAGACACCCAACACAGTAATACGCCTCCGCACCCAGACACCCCAGAGCCTCCTGAGGTGAAATATTAGTGTGGCCTTAGACCCTGCCCTATACTCACGTTAAGTTTGGAGAACTTTACTGCACCCAAAAATTGCATTGTGTCAACTTCTGAAAACTGTAAAAATCCATAGCTCTAAAAATGCTCACCTGATTCCGGTGATCTTGGTATCAAAGTTTATATAACAGTATGTGTTATTTTTTTTAAATGGTGTCAGATTTCTTTGACAAGTGTGTGTCTCACATACTGCATGAGTGTGTGCCTTACATGCTTAGTACTACTCTCTGATATGCCTAACTGTTCAATTACACTACCCAAAAAGAGAGCATTTGGGATGTCATTTGTGCCTCTGTGATATCTCTGGGGGATTGCTTGCACTTGCATGGTGTACCTCATTTTGGGCCACTATATAAAGAGTCAGTTTCCTAGAGACAGTAAGTACAGTCTTTGCCAGACTGTAAAAATGTGGAGGGAACCACGTGCTAATTCTATCACTCCACTCTACCACATTCTATCCCACTCTACAACACTCTACTTTTTAAAATCAAATTTATTGCATGATTTGTTAAAATCATTACATTACAATACACAGTACAAAATGTAAAACAATTCCCATATGACCACCCTATACCCATCCATCCAATGCACATTGATACATTTTATGGTTGTTTCGTACAAGATAAATACACTAATATCACGTTTTTTAAGACAGCTTTGAATGCCATCGCTATGTTGCCAACATATATTTAAAAAAAATATATATATATATATATTTTCTTTTTTTTTTTTAGTAGAAAAATAGATATAAAATGGTTATAAAATTAAAGGTGTTAAAAGAAACCCAATATTGCCAGTGATGGAAGCTAGAGTATAGCTAACATGCTATGAGTTGTACCATACTCATGTGAAAATAAAGTCAAAGCGCTAAGGCAAAATCAATAGGCTGCCGACATATATCTTAAGCGTATTTCCTATAAGTGAAAAAAGTGAAAATAAGTACAACCCATGACGAAGAAAAGTATGCAAAATCTCACCACTAAAAGTTGCTGCAATATAGCTAATGTGTGATGAGGAGAGCCACACTGATACCGAATCAAGGACAGACGTCTACCACAAAAACAGAACCATTGCCATTCCTGACCACATGACCAGCTCTGGCCTAAAAGGCGACATTTATGGGAAAACAGTATAAACAATGAGGCTGAATCAAAAACTAAATGCTCACACACCCTCCACAATCATCACTTGAGCTGTGGCCTCTACCTGTTTTGCCAATCACTGCAAGAATTTCACCAGATCACAACTTAAACTAAGTACCTAATGTATAAGCCGGCCAAGACATCCTTCCTACAGGACCTTATTCCCTGGTGTTCCATCCTCTTCAAAGAAGCTCTTGCCGATCGTGTAGTAGGATGGAACATAGAAGAAATGCATTGATTAAGTCCTCCTGCCCTGAATGACATATCCGACAGCTCTGCTGCTCTGCTCGTCTTTTCATATTGGCTGATAACATGTGATGGGTAATAGATCCAACCTGTACCTCATTAACTGAGACTTTGTTTGTTCTTTAAGAGGTTGGTGAAGGTAGCTCTGGTGTTTCAGCTGCTCGTAGGTTAGGAGTGTCATTGATCCGTGTTTACGTTGAGCCAAGGTAGCCTTATCCTCAAGCAGTGAGAGCTGTTTGCTGCTCAGTTTTACTATAATTTTAAACTCCTAGTAGCTGATCGATAAGTCCCAAGCAGATGTTAAGTTCAAAGAGCTCAAGGACCGCAGCTAATAGGATCATGCTTGGGAGCCATGCTTTTAATCCAATTCATTCCATATATAATGGTAGGGTGATTCCTCTTTTGAGGACCTTAATTTGTGGAAATGTAACTTAAAGGCCCCCATCCAAACCAAAGCTTGTTTAGTGATCTCAAACTCTAGTCTGATCTGGGTGGGTGACACATGGGAGGGGAGCTGGAAAATCGCTTTGTAGACCTTAAGAAGCATTTTGTCATAGTTGGCCTCTTGCTCTAGGCAAGAGTGCTGGTTTAAGGATGACAGTACTTATGTTTGTAGGCAGCTATGCCAGTCCTACAACAAGTCGCAACTGTCGTCCCAACCCTGCCGGCTCACAAACAGCAGCTCACCAAAAACCCAAACGGTACGCATGGACTCAAAAGTGTGACATCTCAGGGAGTGTCGTGGTTAAATGGAGGTTACCCCTTTCTCACATAAACACCATGTCTCAATCAAACACAGGCAATGAAGAAGATGCAGTAAAGTTTCAATAGGTTTTATTTAGCAAAACTGCAATCGCTGATAAGTTGCATGGGCTGCAATGATTAGGATAATGAACAGTGAAAGAAACAGAATGGTAAAGAGAAGAGTCATTAATACAAAGATCCCCACCATCTTGCAATAACATGTAATGCCATGAGATGTGAAATATGTCCTTATACCCTGATGTTATGTACCTGATCGCTAACTTAAAAGAGAGGTAGGTGTGTTAAACCTAATCTGCCAATGCCATGTCCATGAGAAGAGCCCGCTAACCCTCGGTACCTTGGAATAAGGTTTCTAGCTCAGACTCCATAGAGACACGAAGCCTGGGTCAGTGTCAAGTCGACGTGCAGCATCGATAGCAGCGATTGCATCTGGTTAGAATCCCCCTGACTATCTGTTTAAGTGAGGAGTATTCTTACAGATCTGCTTGGACCCCTGACGTAGGTTTGTTCCCAAACAATAGATAACAAGGCATTCTTGGGATGATAATTTACATAAACAATTCCCTCAAAAACGTGAAGAGGGAAAGTACCTAATGTGAACACCTACAGTTTGTTTATCTTTGTCGCTTGATATTGACGCCGTAGAGTGGTGGCACTGATAACGCGAACTAAAACCTAGGCCTAACTAAAAACAAGGCAGCCATCTTAAAAGATTTCATTAAATAAATGCACTAAAACAGAGCAAGCTAAGTAGGGTAAAAGCCACAAGGTGATGGGGGCACAAGTCTGCAAGCCAAAGCCAAAGCCTAAGCTAACTCTTGTATCCCATTAAAACAAACCTGGATTGACTACAATTTTATCCAATAATCCACTATCCCTCCGTTTGAGCCCCTCACTCCCATATGCTAGAGTGGGCACAATCTTTCACTGTGCTACCTGAAGGATCGGTGACAGGGTGGGCCTTTTAATCTTGTGGCGAGGGACCTAAGACCAATGTACAGTGCATTACCTTTCCCTCTGATTTCTTACAGTTGGTCGGTGTAACTTCCATTCCCATTGAAATAGACTCCCAGATATTTAAAGCTATTAGTTGACTTGAGCATCTCTGCGTCTAGAAACCACATTAGCTTTTTTAGGCCTTTGCCTTGCATAGCTAACATCATTGCTTTGGTTTTGTTGATTATCAGGCCATTCTTCATTGACTAAGCTGATGTTGCATCAAGGAGACGTTGCAGACCAACCTTTGTGCTACTTATTAGAACCTAGTTGCCTGCGTACAGAAAGTTAGAGAGCTGAAAGCCCCCAACATGGGTGGATGGGAGTTGACCTCATTTAACACCAAGGTTAAATCCAATAAGAACAAATTAAATTGTGATGATGCAAGGATGTAGCCCTGCTTCAGGCCCTGCATGGTTTTAATCATCCTAGATAGACAACAACCATCCCCAATTTTTACTCGGACCCATGTGTCCTTGTATAAAAGTTCCAAGGCCCTGAGAAGGCCTCCCGGGGTGCCATAATTGGCAAGTTTTCGCTAATGTTTCCCTGTATCGACCTTACCAAAAGCTAACTTATAGTCGATAAACCCCAAGTAGACTTGAGAGCCATAAGGATGACTCAGGTCCCAGTATGCTTCAGAAGTCCTGTTTGATTTAAGGGGATAATATTGTTGGACTGAGCCCACAACTGTAGCTCCTCCAGTAGCACTCCTGCAAAGTATATTTTTGCATCATAATCAATGCGAGCTACCAAACGATAGTTCCCCAGGGCTCCCTTGTCACTAACCTTATAAATTGAGGCTAGAAGTGAGCCACAACATGATGGTGGAAGACTGTTAGCTTGCAGAATAGTAGTAAACAGTGGTGCCAGATGACTGGATGAGAAGGTATGGTTCTCTATTTAAAATAGCTCGGGTATTCCTCCAGGGCCTAGAGCCCCCTCCTTGCACTCTTTTGCTATTTACTTCTGACTTGCCTGGGAGAAATAGAACACCATGTAGCCACTTGATTATCGCAACTGTGCTTGGGTGTTGATAAGTTGCTAGACCCTGTTAAGTCCCCATCAGTGAGGAACTATACTTTTGGTGACTCTGAATTGAAATGATCGTAAAGGAAATGATACCAAGTTGACTCAGAGATGTTAGAGGAGGACACAGCTGGGGTAGCTGTATTAAAGCCATTAATTGTCTGCCAGAAGTTTGCAGTATTATTTGATTTACTGTCATACAATAATTTGGCTCAAAATAAGCTCCAACTTGCCACTCAGTGGTTCTTTTTTCTCAGTTTTTAATTTCGTTTAGCCTTCCTCAGTAGATGAAGGGTTCTTGGATCTCTTTAAAGATCTCCATAGTGGGTTTATCCTCTTTTTGGGCCATTTTATCTTGGCATTACTTGCCTCTCCTATAGAGAGAGTTGCACTGTTTGAACTCTGCTTGATCCTCGATTGACCCTGCTTGGCATGGTGCATTATAAAACCTTCTGTGTATGTTATCCATGAGATCACCAGCAGGCGAGTGAGAGGAGGGAAAGAAAAGTTTGGCATTTGATGCCAAGGATGCAAGGGATGTTGTGGTGCATCCAATGTGCTTTAGATCAGTTGTATGCTCATTAAGCCCTAAATCTATGGCACATTCAAAGTAATATACACTGATATCCATGATGATCTCCTGTGTACGATGATCACTATCCAGTTTTTCACCAAAGCTAAATGCAGATATATTTTCTAAAAGGGGAAGGCTATCACAGGTGTAGTCAACTAAAGAGGCCCACGTCACCACTGAAAAAGAGAGTCCCGGTGGCTGGTCTGGGGCAAAGCAGCCATTTAGTGCCCTAAGGCCAAGATATTCCAGGTTGCTCTGCAAAGCCCACCCTTTCTTATGAGATTTTCAGTACCCTGGACGCGCATGAGGCGGTGTCATCCACAGGCTATCTTGGGCCTCTGTAACCTTGCTCACAGGAAGTGTACTCATCAGTCACATTTCAAAATTTCCTGAAATCACAAAATCCCTGTAAGATCACTGACAATTAACCTGTTATAATATCAATCCACTTATTTGTTGAAGCTGCCCTTGCTGATCTGGCTGGGACCTGGAGCGATAAATTCTATGGAGGCAATGTCATGCAATGTTGATTCTCTGAGTGGACCAATTGTTTGAACGAAGATGTTTTACTGATTTAAGATGTCAAACTAGCCTCTAGATGTATATTCTGGATAACAAAGCATGCAGGATGGTTCAATAGACACTTGTGGAGTTATATGAGACCCTCTGCAAAGCACAAGAGATCGATAAACTCCCTGATCCCCAAGGAGGGTGACAGGAGGACCACTTAAAGTTCTTAATTGCATCACATGACTCTTTAGCGAATCCCTTGCAGGAGAGGCAGGTGTAGTTGTAGGCCCTTCTTTATTACTGAGGATATTAGTTAAAAGAGCTTTGTTGCTCTCTGTCTGGATGTTGGCTGTAGTCACAAGTGTTATGTTTAGGATAAAAGTGCTTTTTGCTACAGGGCCCACAAAGTTGATGAGGTAAATTTCCCGAGGAGTTGGCGTTGTAGTGGTGATTAGATGGCCAGAAAAACAGGACCTATCGAGCAACCCATTTTTTGGTGAAACAAGAAGACTTTCGGTCTAAGTACCTGGTGCTAAAGTTGTTTGTCACTGGATTTAGCTCATGGGAGCTGCTAAGTACAGAGTCTGTTGATCGCACACAAGTAAATAGCTTGCCTCCAATTCGGTACTGACAGTTAGGGTTTCTGCCTTGGCCAAAGCTTGGGCCACAGAGGTGGACTTTGAGGACCAATTCACGCCCGCTGAGATTTCCTCCAGACCTCTTTGAGGTCCCAAACTTCTTGAGACAGGGCACTATGTGCTTGTTTTTAAAGATTGAAAAATTGGGTAGATCGCAAAATTTTGAGACCGGACAGCCCTTTTATTATGCTCCTTCCTTTTATTGGATCTCTTCCTTCTTTGTTCCCCATCAGGAGTCAAACCCTCTGTGACTGAAGCCTGCAAAGCAGAAAAGGGGGACCAAACTCACAGTCCTTGCTTAGCCCCATTTGATTATTGTCATTGCAGAGGTGCATCTCACACGCCGTCTCACCGGTGTCCCAACCTCTCTGTCAACCAATGGTTTGGAGTCATCGTCCAAGCTGCCCTGGGTTCCAGCATCAACTATCACTTCTGGTTCTTGTTCCCCCATAGCATTGTTTGGGGATTCACACTGACCACTTTCTTCAGATCACCCACTAGCCAAGCTAGACTAATTTATCTCGAATCGGTGAGCAACTGCAACTCAGAGTAGGCCCCTGAGTGTCAGACTGGGCCTTTATTATCAGATCATTCAAATTAGTGATATTTTCATCAATGCTTGCAAAATACACGCCTAAGGTGTTCAGTAGGCTGATCTGTACGTCCATCTTATTAGCTTGAAAATTCATAGCCTCCACTGAATTCCGCAAAATGTCAAGTGCTCTGACTCATAATAATTCTTGAGGCCCCTCTGGGTCTTCAATACCAGCTCCAAGGGGGCTAGAGATCTTTGGAGCCTCAATGCCATGTGAAGCCAACATGTTCTCCCATTCTTTGGAGTGCAAGTAAGAAAGAACTTTGACAGATGTTGGTGGTCACCCTCAGCACAGGCTGATTGGATTGAACCATTTTCCTGTACTTTTTTACATTACTAAATGTCTATTTTCTTGAGGAGTAGGGGCGGCCCCTTCAAAAAACGTTGTACAAGTTGTCCAGAGCCAAGCACTCTTTATAGAGGGGGTTTGGTGCGTCTGGACCAGAAAAGGCCTGTTTGTTTCCCTCTTCTTTCATTTGTGAAATTAGCTGAGACAAATTTTTGCCTCCTAAGGACGAATTAAAGGAAGGCTGCATTGGGTTTCCTCCGATCACAGAATTATGTTCTGATTCCTTGTGTTCTGATTCGGACTCCTCGGGGTACTCTTTATGCAAAACATTAAAAGGAGGTACTCTTGTGAAAGATGACACTCTGGCGGTCATTACAACATTGGCGGTAAAACCCACGTACCACTGTCCAGAAGACTGCCAACACATCGCTGCGGCCGCGGATATCCACCACAGCTATTATGACCCACAGCTCGGAATCCGCCAAAATTCAGACACCCACACAAGTCCGCCACATCAAAGGTCACTGATAAACTGGCAAAAACAAAACCTCCACCATCACACCAACAGAAATATGCCCACACTATCACGGCACACAAATCCATGCTGCGGTCTTTCAACCGCCGTATTCCAATGGCAGTACACACTGCCGCTCTCAAAATTCACACACTCCTACAAAACACAGCCACATTGGACAATTTGAAATACACACACCTGACACCCACACACCACTCCCACACACCCAATAATATATAAAACACCCACCCACATCACCCACAAACTCTTACGACAACAAATCACGAACGAAGGCCAGAGAGAGACACCACCATCAACAATACTAGCATCCACAGGCACACAACACCATCACCCACATAACTTCCACGCACCGCACACAACACACCACTACATATCAGCACACTTATCACCCCACACACCACCCCACACATCACTTACAACACCCCATGGCACGGCAAAGACACCCCAGGTTCTCTGAGGAGGAGCTCAGGGTCATGGTGGAGGAAATCATCCGGATAGAGCCACAGCTATTCGGATCACAGGTGCAGCACACCTCAATTGCAAGGAAGATGGAGCTATGGCAAAGAATAGTGGACAGGGTCAATGCAGTGGGACAGCACCCAAGAAATCGTGAGGACATCAGGAAGAGGTGGAACGACCTACGGGGGAAGGTGCGTTCTGTGGTCTCAAGACACCACCTGGCGGTTCAGCGGACTGGCGGCGGACCCCCACCTCCTCCCCCACAACTAACAACATGGGAGGAGCAGGTCTTGGCGATTCTGCATCCTGAGGGCTTCGCAGGAGTAGGTGGAGGAATGGACTCTGGTAAGTCAAATCTTAACTATTACATCCCCCACCCTATCTGCATGCCAGCACATATCCCCACCCTCACCCTCACCCCATCACTCTAACTCCTCACAAATTTCCCAGCATCACAAACCACACATCCTAACACCAAGCCCTGCATGCAACAACAAAGTATGGACATCCATCACTAAAGCATGCCCACTGCACATACCCATACACCCCCCTAAACCATCATCACACAAGGTCCCACACAGGAATGCAAGCACTGGGGTACACGGTCACCCACCCATTGCACACCATGGCACACACAGATGTAATAACCATCCTTTTATACCCCTGCAGAACCCCTACCCAACATCACCGGACAGGAGGGTCTACACATGTCCACACCACCAACCGAAGAGGCCCACAGTGATGACAGCACCTCTGTCCAACTGGATCTAGATGACCAGCCTGGCCCATCGGGAACCTCGGGACAGTCGGTTCCCCACACCCAGTCACAGGCCACCACAGAACTTCCCCCCTCTGGAAACACCAGCACAGCACCCACCCAGCGGGCCTATACCGCCGTCCCCAGGACACGTCAATAAGATGTGTGTCCACCACTACAGGGAACCCAGGCTAACCCACCACCCCAACAACAACAAGGACCTTGGGGCAGCGGTAGTGGGCACACGGTCCAGGGGACAGAGGCCCAGGAACACAGGGGAACTGGGAGGGCTGCTGTGCGACAGGGGGTGGACAGGCCCAGGGAACCCACTCTCCACGAGGCCCTCTCTTCCATCACGGGAGCCTACCACCACTCCCAGGAGACGATGGCAATAGTGCTTGCCAAGTTTCAGGAGACCCAGCGCCTGCAGGAGGAACAGTATATGGGCTTCAGGGAGGAACTCACAACCATCAATTCCACCCTGGGCACCATCGTAGGGGTGCTGAAGGAAGTACTCAACACTAGGAGGGACACTGTGGCACTACAAGGGGCCCCTGACACTAGCCTGGACGATGAACTGCCCACCACCTCTGCCGGCGCTAGTGGACAGGAGGTGCCGCCACAGGACCACCACACCAGCACCCCACCCCCTGCAGAGGGAGAACCACCTCACAAACGGTCCCTGCCTGAGATCCAGGAACAAGACAGAGAACGATGCCAAGACCCCCGCCAAGAAATGAGACCACCCTGATTGTCATCCTACTGTCCCACTTTGTCCCCCTGTCCATCCTTAAACTGCCCCAGCTCCACTTCCTATCCCCATTTGGGCAAAGCACCTGTGAGACTAATAGACTGGACTCTGCCATGGACATTCCTCCGCCATCACCCCTCACCATTTTACAACCCCCTCCAATATTGAGCACTTAAATAAACACCCTTAAAGCACAAAACAATCTGGAGTCTGTCTGTGATTTCAGAATATTGTATTAGCAATAACTGTGGCAAAAAGCTTTTTCATTAGTAATGTCAACATACCTATGTCACACAGCTCTAGTCCATGAGGAATCAAAGCAGATGTCACACGTTGGGACCCAGATCTGTGAAATCGTAAGGGAAAGTGACAACTCAGTGACCATACCTGGGTGAAAACGACAGACAGTAGAGAGGCAGTAGTGTTTAAGTACATGTAGTAGGCAGGTCTGTATTCTTACCTGTGTTTCACTGGAAATATTGCTGGATCACTGAGTCCCTGTTGTCCATGTCTTCTTCCTCTGCTTCCTCGTCTTCACTGTCCACAGGCTCCACAGCTGCCACAACACCGCCATCTGGACCATCCTCCTGCAGAAAAGGCACCTGTCGTTGCAGACCAAGTTGTGAAGCATACAGCAGGCCACGATGATCTGGCACACCTTCTTTGGTGAGTAGAATGGGGATCCACTGGTCATATGGAGACACCTGAACTTGGCCTTCAGGAGGCCGAAGGTCCGCTCGATCACCCTCCTAGTTCGCCCATGGGCCGCATTGTAGCGTTCCTCTGCCCTTGTCCTGGGATTCCTCACTGGGGTCAGTAGCCATGACAGGTTGGGGTAGCCAGAGTCACCTGCAAATGACGAGGGGCAACTGTTAGACACACACTAACCTGGAGGGATATCCCCAGACCCAAACAACCATTCTTACTGACTAGCTTCCAGGTGCTCACCTAATAGCCACACACAGTGCCTCTGGAGTTGACCCATCACATAAGGGATGCTGCTATTCCGCAGGATGTAGGCGTCATGCACTGAGCCAGGGAACATGGCATTCACACGGGAGATGTACTAGTCTGCCAAACATACCATCTGTACATTCATGGAATGATAACTCTTCCGGGTTCTGTATACCGGTTCACTCCTGTGGGGGGGGGACCAAAGCCACATGGGTCCCATCAATGGCACCTATGATGTTGGGGATAGTACCAGGGCATAGAAATCACCTTTCACTGTAGGCAAATCTTCCACCTGAGGGAAAACAATGTAGCTCCGCATGTGTTTCAGCAGGGCAGACAACACTCTGGACAACACGTTGGAAAACATAGGCTGGGACATCCCTGATGCTATGGCCACTGTTGTTTGAAATGACCCACTTGTAAGGAAATGGAGCACTGAGAGCACCTGCACTTGAGGGGGGATTCCTGTGGGATGGCAGATAGCTGACATCAGGTCTGGCTCCAACTGGGTACACAGTTCCTGGATTGTGGCACGGTCAAGCCTGTATGTGATTATCACATGTCTTTCCTTCATTGTCAACAGGTCCACCAACGGTCGGTACACCGGAGGATGCCGCCATCTCCTCACATGTCCCAGCGGACGGTGCCTATGAAAGACAACAGCGAGCACAGAGTCAAACAACTAAGAGGTACGTACCCACAGCTTACACAGAACACCATTCATAATCTAGAAAGTGGCCTGTACGTGTGTTGAGTCTAGGCCTAGGTATGTGTGACGCAGTTAAACTTGTAGGCATGTGGGCCCCTGAAATGGCAGCTGCCTGACCTGTAAAGTGGGACAATGGGATGTGAGGTAACTGCACTGGCGTTGTATACCGTCGCGGTAGGCGGTCGAAGACCGCAGCGCAATGCTGCATTGGTTAACATTGGACCCTATGGGTCCCAGGAGCCAATGACGATGTACGCCGGCGGTGACGGTACGCACCGCTGTGGACGTGACCACCATTTTCTATCTGTTCAATCACTTGATACCTGATCTTCGACAGGAGAGGACCTACACTGCAAGTGCTGCTGTGACCTCGGTCTGGAAGAGACAATGGCTCGAGTGTCTGGGGAAAGGGCCCCTGCCTTCACATCAGGGAGGAGTTGGAGAAACTCGTGGATAGGGTCCTCCCCCAGTACATGCTACTCTACGGTCCTCCAGACAAACAGGTAAGTACACTGGGAGCATGCTGCATGTGCTATGCCTGTCTGGAGAGGGGTGGATGTAAGAAGGAAGGGGGGAGAGTGCGGCGTGCATGAAACGACGGTGAGTGCATGTGCCACATGGCAAGGGTAGGGATGGGGCCAATCACTTAGACGGTGCAGTTGGTAATAACTTTCTCTTCCCCCTGTACAAATCATGTAGGTCAGCGCCCACCAGTAAAAAGATATTTGGCTATTTGGCGTGCCATCGCCAAGGACGTCCGTACCCTGGGGGTCTACCACAGATGGAGCACCCACTGCCGGAAAATATGGGAGGACATTTGCCGCTGGTGCAAGAAGACGGCAGAAACTCAGCTGGGGATGGCCTCCCAACGTGGGAGGGGTGCCCGTCGCACCATGACCCCCCTGATGTTCAGGATCCTGGCGGTTGCGTACCCGGAGTTGGATGGGCACTTGAGAGCATCACAGCAGCCACAAGGGGGTGAGTACACTCGCATTCTGCTAATTTTGCGCGCAGTGGAGGTGTCTGGGTGGGGGAGGTGGGCTGTGGGTTTCCCTCGGCCAGGGCGAGTTCCGTAGACAAGGTCCCTCCATAAGGCAGGCCATGTGGCACCCCACTGCACCTCTGTAGAGTGCCAACTACACCTAGTCATGCCCCTGTTTCATTCATGTGTGAGGATGTCGTCCATAGCCTAGTAGGCCATTTCCCAGGAATTGAACAGTGGAGCCCAAGAGCGCGGCGTAGTGCAGGGGGCTTCTGTGTCTGTCGTGTCCACCAACGGTAGTGGTAATGCATGCACTCAACATGTCTTTTTTCTGTCCCACCCCCCTTTTTTGTGGTATCTCTGTTCTTGTGTGCATTAGCATCATCAGGCGGAGGAGCAGTGGTACCAGAGCACGAGGGGGCTGCATCCCACATGGCCATGGAGGGCCACACTACGGAATCGGACTTCACCAGTGGGACGGAGGGCGAGGGGAGCTCCACGGCGGGGACAGAAGCTGAGACCAGTGACACGGACTCGTCCTCTGATGGGAGCTCCCTTGTGGTGGCGGCAACATCTGTGCCCCCCATCTACAGGTACAGCCGCCACCCCCCCTTCCAGCACTGCCCTCCCAGCAGCCCCTCAGCCTTCGCCACGTGCCCGCTCACCCGGGAGGGTGGGCATCACCTTCGTCCCAGGCACCTCAGGCCCTGCCCGGTCACCCCTGCTGCCCTCAGTGAGGAGGCCATTGACCTCCTCAGGTCCCTCACTGTTGGGCGGTCTACCATTTTGAATGCCATCCAGGGTGTAGAAAGGCAGGTGCAACAAACAAATGCATTCCTGGAGGGCATTCATTCTGGTCAGGCGGCTCTTTAGTTAGCTTTTCAGACTCTGGCCTCAGCACTGATGGCAGCCATTGTCCCTGTGCCTAGCCTCCCCCCTCCACCTTCCTCTACCCAGACCCAATCCCCTGTACCTCAGCCTATCTTAAGCACACCTACAGAGCAGCATGCACACACGTCAACAGACAAGGGAAGCTCAGGCAAACATAAGTACCACACATCCCACAGGCACTCACGCAAGCATCACACACATGCAGACACACCAACATCCACTGCCTCCATTGTGTCCCCCTCCTCCTCGTCTCTCTCCTCCCTCCCAGTCTCGTCTCCACTCACACCTGTATGCACTACCTCCACAGCCACTACTACCATCACCAGCACACCCACCACCACACCCCGCTCACGTGCAGTCACCACCCCACTACCATTCACACGTCCCCTGTGTCCTCTCCCATGTGTCTGTGACGACCCCTCCCAAGATACACAAACGCAGGCACACACCCACCCAACAGCCATCCACCTCACGACAGCCTCCAGCGCATGCATCTTCACCCAAAGTCAGCAAACAAACACCTCCTACAACCACAACCTCTTCCTCCACTCCCAAACCACCTCCAGGTACCCCTCCCAGTGTCACCCAAAAACTTTTCCTGTCCAACCTTGACCTCTTTCCCACACCTCCCCCACCCCGTCCGTCTCCTAGGTCCCGAACTAGCACCTCAGCAACAAAATCTCCGGGACCAGTGGTGCCTGTAGTCACCGGAATCTGGAGTGCACCGGCCACCAGGGCAGCCAGTGTGGCACGGAGCCACAGCACAGACAGTCCCCCACCTGTGAAGCATCAGAAGTTGGCCAAAGCCGCTCCCAGGGGTACAGGTGGGAGTGTGGAGTCAGCTGCGACACCTTCCAAGGTGGGGAAGGGGCACAAGAAAGTCAGCAAGTTTGGGAAAAGCAGCACAGCGGAGAAGACCACCATCATCCCCGCTGCCCAGGAGGCCACCGCCAGCACCAGCCCAGCTGCCCAGGAGGCCACCACCAGCACCAGCCCAGCTGCCCAGGAGGCCACCGCCAGCACAAGCCCCACTGAGCCATGAAGGACCACCAGCACAAGCCCCGCTGGGCCATGAAGGACCGCCAGCAAAAGCCCTGCTGTGCCATGAAAGACTGCCAGCAAAAGCCCCGCTGGGCCATGAATGACCGCCAGCAAAAGCCCCGCTGTGCCATGAAGGATAGCCAGCAAAAGCCCTGCTGGGCCATGAAGGGCCGCCAGCAAAAGCCTTGCTGGGCCATGAAGGACCACCATCAAAAGCCCCGCTGGGCCATGAAGGACCGCCAGCAAAAGCCCCGCTGGGCCATGAAGGACCGCCAGCAGCTGAGTCACTGTAATGGAGACCGCCGCTCCAAGCACCGCTGAACAGGGCACCGCTGCCTCAAGTACTGCTGAACAGGGCACCGCCGCCTCATGCACCACTGAACAGGGCACCGCCACCTCAAGCACTGCTGAACAGGGCACCGCCGCCTCAAGCACCGTTGAACAGGGCACCTCCGCCTCAAGCACCGCTGAACAGGGCACCGCCGCCTCAAGAACCGCTGAACAGGGCAGCGCCGCTCCAAGCACCGCTGAACAGGGCACCGCCGCCTCAAGCAGCGCTGAACAGGGCACCGCCACCTCAAGCACCGCTGAACAGGGCACCGCCGCCTCAAGAACCGCTGAACAGGGCACCACCGCCTCAAGCACTGCTAAACAGGGCTCCGCCGCCTCAAGCACCGCTGAACAGGGCACCGCCGTATCATGCACTGCTGAACAGGGCACCGCTGAACAGGGCACCGCTGAACAGGGCACCGCCGTCTCTTGCACCGCTGGCCCATGAGCGCCAAGGGCACTGACGCTACTGAGTCCGTCACGGGCAGAATGAAGCACTCTGGGCACCAAGCCCCCTCCAGAACCAGTGGAGAGATCCATCCACTACCTCTGTCCTTACAGGATGAAGCACTCTGGGCACCAGGCCCCCTCCAGAACCAGTGGAGACTGTTATCCACTTGAGAGACTGTGGCTTTGCACTCCCCAGGATTGAACAGTGGGCAAACCACCCACTGTAGAGACTTGAGAGACTGTGGCTTTGCACTCCCCATGATTAAACAGTGGGTAAACCACCCACTGTAGAGACTTGAGAGACTGTGGCTTTGCACTCCACAGGATTGAACAGTGGGCAACCCACCCACTGTAGAGACTTGAGAGACTGTGGCTTTGCACTCCCAGGATTGAACAATGGGCAAACCACCCACTTGTGAGACTTGAGAGACTGTGGCTTTGCACTCCCCAGGATTGAACAGTGGGCAACCCACCCACTGTAGAGACTTGAGAGACTGTGGCTTTGCACTCCCCAGGATGTAACAGTGGGCATGTGGCCCTCTCGTGGATTTGGCGTCGTGCTCTCAACCGGCTGAGGTGCCCCCCTTTCCCTCCCCCTGAGGTGCCTGTTTTCTTGCTCTCTGTTGCCCCTGCAGTGTTCTCTCCGTCATGGTCGGGGATCTTGTGTGGGCCTCACCCATACCGTGTGGGCCCAGTGTTCCACAGACTTAATTGGAGCACTACCTGGACTACTATGCTTGCTATATATTTTGTACATGGTGTATATATATATTTTTGCCTACTTGATTTTAATATATTACAATGGTTACACTCATTTTCCATTGTCTTTGCATTCTTCCAGGGGGAGGTTGGGGGGGTGTAACTGTGATGTATCAATATGTATTAGTGTGTGTGTTGTAGTGGATGAGGGTGGAGGTGTTGCGTGTGTGTGTCGCTGTTTTTTGCCTCCCCCTCCCCTGTGTTGTAGGTGCAGTACTCACCGTGGTCTTCGCCGCCGGCATTCGTGCTCCTGGTAGAGGAGCAGGAAGACAATCGCAGGGAGAATTTGGAGTTCCGGGTCCATGGTGTCCTCGTTCCTCGTGGGGTGTGTAGAGGTGAGCGTTTTCCCTTCGAAATCCTGTTTCCGCTGTGTTTTTATCCGCGGTGAATCCGCCCCGGAAAAGGTGGCGGATTGGCCTGTTGTGATATTGTGGTCGGTACATTGTCCTCCGCCTGTCTGTTGGCTGTGACCGCCGCGCTGTTCGTTTGTACCGCCGTGGCGGTCAGAGTGTTAAAGTAGCTGTCTTTGTTGCCGGTTTCCACCACGGTCGTAATGGCAAAAATGTTACCGCCGGCCTGTTGGCGGTCTTACAGCCGCTTTAACACCGTCCGCCAGGGTTGTAATGACCACCTCTGACCTTCATCCCTGTGCTGGGACAGAATTTGGGACAACAGAGAACTTATGTTTGGGGAGGAGAGCCTGATGTGAGGAGTGGGGCAGCTTTCCGGCCCCCCTGCCATCCTAACAGGGGACAAAGCCCTTTTACCAATAATCACAATATGGTCAAGTGGGACAGGCAAAACCCTTTATATTAGAGTTAGTAGAAAAAACAGCTGACCCAGCATCCTTTAGGTAGTTAAATCTACACGTGATTTTTGGTTGTCAAGTTGAGGAGTTGGGCCTTCTGAGCCTTACTGACTCTTGTAAAGTAACATCAGAACCCTGCAACATTAAAGGCATGGTTGGAGTTAATGGTAAAATCAGGTCTGAGGAGGCTGAACTGGCTAATAGGTTGCCCTCGTTTTCCTCTTTTTTTGGGTCATTACTGGCCCGCTATACTTGCCCGATCTCATCCCGTGGAAAGCCCGTGCCACCTCATCCTTCATTTATACTGTTAACTTCACCCCCAAAAAAGTATCTCAAGGAGGGGGGTACGAGCATGTAACTGGGGTTTTATCCCCCTCACCATTATTGAGCTCCTTTTGAGTTCTTTCTCCCTTGTTTCCTTAAAACTTCTTGTTTCTGGCTGTTCTAGCTGCTCCGCCTCTTATCACTTTTTCCCTGTTGTGCGCCACCACACCCACCTTCTCACTCCTTATTGTCCCTTTATCTCAGAAAGGTCAGCACACATACACAAGACCAATCAGGACCTGTTGGTTACAGTCAATCAGAAAGCTGTATAGTACTGTTCTAGCTGCTCCACCTGTTGTCACTTATTCCCCATTCTGCATCACCACACCTGCCTTCTCACTCCTTACAGTCTCCCTTTATCTTAGAGAGGGGGCACGAGCACGTAAGACCACTAGAACCTATTGGTTACAGTCAATCCAACAGTAAGGTTGTGCTGTTGGCGCATTGACATGATGGAATGCTGATACAATGATGCAGGAAATAGGCCTCAACAGCAGCGACAACAGGTAGCAGATAGCAGAGAGCAGCGATCTGTAGTAGCAATTGATAGTAAGCTGCATAAAGTAGGGGGTGGTTTTCAGCAGCTAGTACAAGCAGCTAGTACCAACTGGTACCATCTAGAAGTCATTAAGTGCTTGACTTGACTATTGCCTCCAAGAGCAGCATGCGGTTGCCCCTTCCCCAGGCAACTCAGAAAAGCTGAGAGCCCCGGTAAGATGGCCGATGAAACCAACCCCTTGAGGGAGCAAGCTGCATTGGCCTATTGTCAGCTGCCTCCAACCCACTCTAAGGGGACTGGCAGCTCTGAGCCTCACCTCACCATCTGCCTGTTCCCCATCTGCGCTCCCACGCCTAAGATTCATTAGCGAGTTCTTCCAGAGATCTCCTGGGGCTTTGTGAGACCAGTGCCTCCTGCGCTGCAGGTAATCGATGACTCAACTGTTCCCCTGCTCCACCTGTTTCTCTTGGTTTCTCTGCCCCGGGCTGCAGGCGAGTGTGCCCCAGCCTCCCTGAGGGCCTAAGGCTGTGCCTATGCTGTCAGCGGGATGCCCACAGCCTGCCTCTGGCCTGCCACAGCCTGCAGCAACCTTCAGATGCATGGCCCACATGATCCTGCTCCACATTGGCGCCACGGTCCCAATCTGTGAGCTGAAGCGGAGAGCAAGGATCAGGCAGGCTACAGTACACAGAGGACCCCTTCCCTTCAGCTTCTTGCGGCTCGCTCTGTCACATTCGCCCCAACAGTCTCCTTATCCTCATGTGACTCACCACACAATCAAAATCCACTTCAATCTGCAACATTCTATGACACTCTACTTCACTCTATGCCATTCCATTCTATGCCACCCTACTCCATTATACCCCACTCCACCACACTCAGCCCTGACACTCTACCCTATGCCACTTCACACCACACAATTGTACTGTACACTATGACATTCCACTCTAGGTTACTCTACTCTATGCCACTCTACTCTATGCTACTTCACTCCACCCCACTGTACTCCACTTTATGCCACACAACTCTACTCTATGCCACTTACACCACTCCATGGCATTCCACTCTACGACTCTCTACTTCATACCACTTTACAGCACTCACGCCACTTCACTCCACTCTACATTACTCTACTCCACTCCACTATACGAAACTTTACTCCACTGTACCCCACTCCACTCTATGAAACACTACTCCACTCAAGATCACCCCAATCTACAAGACTCTACTCCACAACACTCTACTCCACTCTACCCCACTCTTCTCTGTGGCACTCTACACCATGACACTCTGCTCTATGATACTCTACTCCATGCTACTACACTCTATGCCACTCCACACCCCTCTCTACACAACTCCACTCTATGCACCTGTATGCCACACCACTCTATACAACTCAACCTTATGGTACTCTACTCCAATATACTACACTATATTTCACATTACACTAGGCCACTCTATGAATCTCCACACTACTTCACTCTACTTCACTGTATGACACTCCACTCTATGCCACTCTACAAAAGTTGACTCCACCCTATGTCACTACATCCCATTCCACTTTACCCCACTCTGTTCCATTCTACTCTATGACATTCTACTTCATTCTACACCACTTCATGCTACACGACTCTACTCCACTACACTCTATGACACTCTAATCCATTCCACTTTACGACACGCTACTCCACTCCATTCCATGACACTCTACTCCACTCTGCACCAATCCATTCTATGCTACTCCACTCTACAACATTCCTTTCCACTCTATGCCACTCCACTCTAAGACATTATACTCTAATGTATGCCAATCTACTCTACTCTGTGAAACCACTCCATTCCATGCACTCCACTCTATGACAGTCTACTCTACTCCACTCCACTCTACTCTACTCCACTCTATGCTGCTCAACTCCACCCTACTCTACTATGCCACTACACACCACTCCACTCTACGGCACTCACATCTCTCCAGTCTTTGCCACTCCACTGCACATCAATCTATTATCCCACTGTATGCCACTCCACTCTATAACACTCAACAACACTCCACTCTACGCCACTCATTTCTTCAACTATCTACTCCACACTATGCCACTTCACTCTACAACATTCTATTCCACTCTTTGCCTCTCCACTCTATGCCATTCTTTTTCACTCCACTGTATGACACTCTACTCCACCCTGTCACTCATCTCTACACCACTCTATGCCACTCAATTGTACTCCATTCCACTCTACACCACTCGACTCAAAGGCACTCTACTCTATTCTGGTGTTCTCTACTCCTCTCTACACCACTGTGCTCTACAATACTTTACTCCACTCTACAACACTGTACTGTACTCAACCCTACTCCTCCCCATGAAACTCCACCCTACAACACCATACGTACCCTTCACCACTCCACTCTACAACATTCTACTCACTCTATGTCACTCCACTATACAGCACTCTGGTCCCCTCCACTCTATGCTAGTCCACTCTACTCCACTCTATCGCACCCCACTCTATCGCACCCCACTCTATCCCACTCTATGCTACTCTATGCCACTCCACTCTATATGACTCTACTTAGCTCCAGTCTATGCTCACCTATTCCACTCTACCCCATGACACTTTTTAACACTCCACTCTATGACACTCAATTCTGTGACTCTCTATGCCACTCCACTCTACGACACACTATTCCACACTACGCCCTCCACTCTATGACATTCCACTCCACTCTCTGCCACTTCACTCCCCTCTATGACATTCTGGGCCACTCCACTCTTGGCCACTCTTCTCCATTCTATGCCGCTCTAATCTATGATACTCTACTTCACTCCAGTCTACCACACCACCCTTTACAACATTCTATTCCACATTACACCACTCCACTCTACAACACTCTACTCCACTCCACGCCACCCTATTCCAGTCTCCAACACTCCAGTCTATGCCACTGAACTCTGTGCTAATCCACTGTATGATACTCCACTCCATGCAACTCCACTCCATGTTAGTAACTTTTAACCATTCTCAAAAGCAGCCATGCTGATGTACAACATGGCTAAAAACACATTGCTGTAGCCAATAGCTCTTGCATAGGCGAGACTTATTGGCTTTGTCAATGCTTATTTTTTAGTGAAATTCTGTTCAGCTTTTTGCTGTAGCAGAGAGGAAATTTTCTATGGGATTTTAAAAGAGAATTGCTATTCTTTATACCCACCCTACTAATATGAATCTGCACAAAACTTGACATTCTGAAAAATTAGCACCATTCCCTTTTTAATTGCCAAGCTTTGTGTTGATTCTTCAAAAGGCGACAAAGTTATAAATAAACCAAAATCAGCGTTTTCAATGGAACTCATACCTGCCCAAAATGAGAAGTCTTTAAGCATGCATTTGTAACAAATACATACATAATTGTCCTTGTAGTATATGTCACCAAACCCAGTGATGCCAATATTGGACACTATTATATTGTTACATGCAATTAATATTTTATACGTTCATAGATTTGGGTGCTTTCATTGCCCAAAATGCAGGGGTATGAAAACAAATGTTAACAGGATTTCATGAAATATAGAAAATATTTTATCATCATAAAACAACCCCCTAATCACTTTCAGAGTTCACCATTATCAAGCCTACGAGGATTATGCAGCATAATGCAATAGAGTTATCTAACGTATCCAACAAGTATAGGCAAATCACGTCGCACTAAACAGCACATTCTTCAACAATATTATGTTGATCCATTCGAGTGGGGAATGTTTTATGTTGAAATCTCAAAATTTTGAGGCCAAATATGTGGACTATGTGGTAAATCCATAATTATTTTGAATCTGCCAAATCTAGCCTCTACAGTTGTTTATTGTTTCATCATCAATCTTTCATGAAAGGTAAACAAAACCTAAATCTTTTAATTCCAATTTGTGTCCATTTTTAGTTGTACCTGAGAGGGAGCAGCTTCAGCAACCTATCATTTCCAAAGAAAAAAATGTGTTTCGTTCTATTCCTGTTAATGCCGACAGCCAAACAGTGTCATCCAATAGTTCTCTTATTATCTTCAATAGACATTTCCCTAATAGAAAAAAACATATTTTTTCATGCTACCTACATGGAAATAAACATGTGATACTGACGGATAGTCCTCTGCTGAGGCCTGTACCGGACGTTAAAGGCTTTGAAACTGAGTTACAGGCTTGAACAAAAGGCAAGGGCCTATAATGAGGGAGAGACACTTAAAAACCAGTATATCCAAAAGATATTCCACCTACTGACAGTAGTATTTGTGTAATTAAGAAGGGGGAAACAGAAAGACAAACAATGGAAAATTGGAGCAGAAGGTTTATAGCAGCCATTATTATCCCTGACCAACTTAATTGTCTTCAATGGAGTTCCTAACATTCCAATGTTGGAATGTGAAAAACGCATTGCATGTCGTCTTCTGACATTGCCATCTTGGGATTCTAATGATACTTACAAACCACGTGGCTTTTGGACCTGCACCAAGCACTCTAAATAAATAAATACATAAATAAATAAATAAACATTAACAAATGATTTATTATACAGTACAGTTTTGCAAAAACATTGGCTAAAAAGCAATAGCTTTTACAAAACACTTAGATCCTGATATATTCCAGTACTTCAGGGCTAGCACTGCACTCAGGAGCACTATTTTACTGCACCAGCAAATCACATATATTTCTATATGTGTCTAAGAGAAAACTGTGTGCTGCCCCTACTGGACTGCTTTGGGCTGAAAATCCCTCTGTAGAGCTAGTACTAAAACCAATCTCCTGCCTTCATTCCTAATATGGGTTTGTCCTATGACATGTGGAGCCATTCCAGCCCTGGCTGAGTGCTACCATAGAGTGATAACTCATTTAAAATATTCATTAATATACCATTGTTTGTACTGCTTCCCAAGCCGGTCTGTCTCCTTTGCTGTCCTTCTGAGATGCCCATCTGGTGAGGTAAGGACTTACTGCTTTTAGGCAAGACCAGAAGGACCCTATCTGCA
Source organism: Pleurodeles waltl (assembly GCF_031143425.1). Taxonomy (NCBI): domain Eukaryota; kingdom Metazoa; phylum Chordata; class Amphibia; order Caudata; family Salamandridae; genus Pleurodeles; species Pleurodeles waltl. The sequence goes on from NC_090447.1 coordinate 1,117,721,584, forward strand.
ATCAGGTGTTTCCCCAGGAGCCTGGAAGGCTGAGGGGGGGGGGTTCCTTTGTTACTGGGGGGGTTGTTTTCTAGCAGTGCAGCAGTTTTAAAAAGCACTGCAGAGTTCCTTGTTTATCTAACAGTTTCATGCAACAACAAATGTACCTGCTGGAGGGAGATCTGAGTTTTGTCTAGTGGCAGTATTGACTCATCTGAGTTAAAGGGTTAATATGCCTGCTGCAAAGAACATGTACTATGCATTACAGAACAGCATTTCATGTGCATGGCTCAGTGGGATACTGCTTTTGTTACAGAGATCCTTTTGTTACTGTGCAGTTCATAGGTTACAATCATAATCTATCACAGTGAGCTATGAACTGCATCAAAGACCTGCATGTAAACTGGATGGCACAGGCTAGAAAGTTATGTTTTTCCCCAGTCTTTGATTATTCTAATTTTGCTAAAAGGTGTTTGTTTGGGTAGAAATAAAATGTTATTAGTAAAGTGCACTCTAACCACAGTGTTACTTTCTGCGTTTATGCTTCCACAAACCAAACACTCTTAAAAATGCCTACCAGTGTGGATGATATGTGAATCCAAAACCTTATAGTCCCTTTGTTTTAAAAACATTTTCCACACACTGACTTACACGATTAGGAATCATTTTAGTATGTGTGTATGTGAAGTAAAGTACTCCAGCACCCTATTAGGTAAGAGAGGTGCTATAAAACAAATTAAATACATGTGAGAGAGGAGCTACAGAGAGATGAGAGGCACTTGTTAGAGAGTGATGGTGTGGGAGTCATTGAATAGATCCAATAAAAATGTCCATATCCTGGTACTTTGTAAGGACATCATTTAATATGCTTTAAAAACGAATACAGTTGAGTATATAATTAAATATGTGTTGTAGAATGCACCATTTTTACAATTTGTTTCCAAACTTTCTTGGTGTGAGAACCCCCCCAAAACCCTATTCTAGTGGTCAGGCTTGCTCACTATGTACTCTGTGGGGGCTGGTCTGACAAAATTTGCCAGGGCTGCTTGGGGTTCCCAGTGTGCCGGTGCCCGAAGCTCTGCTCAGAAGCCTGCAGCCAGTGAAATTGAACAATAGCACACTGAATACCATGGTTGGTAGTCTTTAATCCACTACTGCAAATTCCCTGCACATTTTTCTCACTTTTGCATGTTCCTGCTTTCTGGTTTTGTGACAGTTTTGCAATCTTACTTTTCCTCTTTCTTTCCGATCTGTATGGGATTTTCTCTGCAGCCCTCCGTAAACATCTGATGTGAGAAATAAGTGCTGGTCCATAAAAATAAGTGGTTGTGCCCTCCACCGGCATACACCAGCCTAAATTAAGCACTGGTACTAGACAGTCACTCATGAACTCATACCTAGAAACCATTCATTTTCTCAGAAGGCACTCAGGAACCCAATGCCAGGTTCCACCCAAAGGCCCATCTTATTAGATGGCAGTGCTTTTTGCTCTCCCTTAAACCTCCCTTGATACACAACAGTATTCAAAGATTAGCCAACTCTTGTGAAGTTGTCTAAGAAATTTAGACAGTTTGTATACAACTGACTGACTCCCTTTGCCCACCTTAGGATATCATCATACACCTCATGAATTGTGTTTTTTAGTACAAAAGTAATTAACTTCCTCTAACGGTTCTGCTATACAGTTAACTGTTCACATAAAAAAAAAAAAGATTGGTAGCGTTACGTAAAATATAATTAGGTGCAGCTGGTACAAGATGGTAAGGACATAGACATTTCCATTTAGAAGTTGGCATGAGTTCCATAAACTTTGATATCTTTGATATTGGAATTGTGCTTCTTTTGTTGACATGTAATTGGCAAGCATTCGATTTGAAACAATTGAACCGTTCACGCATTGTTGAGAATATATTTTAATTGGCTGAGATTTCACGATAATTTAAAAGTTATACTTCAGCTTCGATATTCTTGGGTCTATTAGTAGACATGTTTGGCAGCTCTGTGTAAAACTTTTGAGTACATCACAATGGGACGTGATGTTTTGCTCAGACATTATCCTTCACTTGCTCTGCCCGGTGATGATGGGTGCACATGAGTTAGGAAGTATCAAGCGTGCACTGCTGGGGAAAAATATCTTTCAGCAGCACATTAAGCGGAAGATACATTAATGCAAGAACCTGAAAAAACAAACATACCCTTGCGGTCCGCAGAAACGCAATCATTCACACTAATCATCACACTGCAGACAGAACTGACCAAGACGAATAATGTATGCAATTGTGTCGTGTTTTCCTGCTATCTGATAGCATCATTTTCCAGAAAAACGGCCCGCAGCGCGCCCCCCCACCCCCATTCGCCCAAACCTCAGCACCACCCCCCCCCCCCCGACCTCCTCCTGTGAGAAGTTGCTCACTTGCGTGCTCTCCAGGGAGCGTTTACAAATTGTAATCACCACCACTCTTCCTTTGATTGTAATGTGTCTGATATTTATTGCAGAAATCCAACTGTTTACGATTTTGTACGTGTATGAATTTTTAATGTCATTAGCGGGATATGTAAATCGAGAAATCTCGGCGAATACTAAAAAGAAAAGAAAATATTTTATGTTATCACCAGCTCTGATGTTCCTTGCCCGCAAATCATATTACAGGCTCCTGTCGGTGAGTTACTTGATGCGTGTCCTCATTGCTATCGATTGACAGGTATTTATGTTAAATAGTCCAAACCTTTTAAGCCCAGTCCCAACCTGCAGCCACTTCCTGCCAGATGGCCTCGGAGCTCTGCCTCTGTCCGCGCTCCCAGGCAGGAGTGACGAGTGACGTTTCCTGCCGGTGTGAACGGGCGCTTCGCTGAAGGTGATGAGGTCTCAGAGCTCCCAGGCCTGGCTTTCAGTGGCCGAGTCTGTATAGCTGAATGCTTTGTGTCCTTTCTTCCATCCTAGCCTATCAGCCTGAGGAGATAAAGTGAACACGTGTCATCACCAATCTCACCCAAGGTGCAAGTGGTCTCCCACACTACATTCACTAGACACAACATGCACAGTGTAGGAATTAGGGATTTTCCACTGCATCTTCTTTTTGCTCCTTCTGACGTTTACTCATCGTTTAGACAACCTCAGAAACAATAAAGGGAATTAGAAAAAAAAAAATCCTTTCTCTTTTTGTGAGGAAGCGGTTTATTATGTGCTGTGGTTGTGGAACCTCACCATGTAGTAAACTCATAAACGCTCTTGGGTCCAGTCAGACTTCTTTGCATAAACCTTAGCTTAATCTTGGATAGCTGTGACTTCGAGTAGCCAGGCTTTGACAAGGGAACAGGTGCAAAGCATTTAGAAGTGCCAAAACAGTTGAACAAGAAAGAAGCATGACACAAAGAAAATGTAACACCAGTTTATAAAGTAGCTCTTATTTTTATGATATAGAAAGCTTCAGCAACTAGGAGGTTAGCGGTTACTTAGAAAACTTTTAAAAATGTTTGTAAAGTTGTGTTTGACTACTTTGGCCAACTTTGGGCAAAAAACTCCGGGCGGGAGTGAGTCACTGGGGCCAGTGAGGCTTGGCAGGACAGTTACCATGTAGTCAAAGCATTCCCCAGTCCACCTCTAGGATCTACAGGCGAACCGTCATAGACATCAATGGAGTGGTCCTGAAGCAAAGGATTCAGGATGCTGAAGATACTGAAGGATGCTAGGGATGTTGGCCTGGTGACGAGGGCCTACCTGGAGCCATCCCTCATCCATTAACCTGGAGGTGTGACTTTGGCTACAGAAGTCGATGTCCCTCAAAGACCGGTTGAAATCTAGCCAAAAAACAGTTGCAACTACTCTACTGGTCTTCTAGTCTCTAGTTACTATGAAACCAGTGGTTCTCTTTAACTGAGTCTATCAACTCTCCTGGATCCAGCAGACTCGGGTGCAACTTTTGAGCATTGAGACTCGGTCTTCCAGGCTGCATTTAGGCAGCCAGCGGTGGTCAGGCAATCTTTGCTACCAACTTACCAAGAAAGGCTTCTTTATCTTTTATGGCCCTGTAGCTGTAACAGAACATCAGCCAACTGATTCCTGGAGTCACTGCTTCTGTCGGGGGCTCAGGGATGACTTTTCTTAGAACGAGATGCCACGGGCACAGTCATATCTTATCTAGTCCAAGGATCAGCAGGTATTTCCAGTCTGGTGCAGCCTCGCTTTGCTGGGTCCTTGGAACATTAGGGCTGTCCTTCTCCAGTCTCCTTTCTATTGCAGATGTGATCTAATGTCTGGGTGTAAGTAGTGCCACTTTTATGCCCAGAAAGTGCCCTCAGGCTACTAGACAATGGGCTACCTGGTCCCCACCCACCCAATGACAACTTCTTGTCAAGTGCGCATTCTAGCTGTCTCAGAATGCAATATTCTACCTACTCCTAAGATCACAGAACCCCTCTCTTGGTGTGTGGACTCAGTAGCCCACCCTAAAAGCTGTCTGGCTGCAAAGGACATACTTTGGGCCTACTAAAAACATGGGGCTTGGAGCCTGCTCATTGCTTACCATTTGTTGGCTTTCCTGTAACTCTCAATTGGATGCCTCTTATTCATCTCCAGCTTCTCCATCTTGTGCTTCTCCCTCCATGGAGCATGGCTGCTTTATCAGCTCTTTTGATTGGTTGCTTTCTATGCTTTCACTGCAGCTTTTCACGCACTAACTTTTATTTTATACTTAAACACCTCACTTAAGCACATATGTATTCCAGCTATCTCCCTTAGTCTTTTTCTCTAGTTCGCTCCACTTTGCTCTCTTACTCATTGCTTACCCCTTCCCAACAATTCAGAGGCAGTGCTTGAAGTATTTCTGAGAGCTTGTGTCATCAGATGACTGCTTAAACGGGTGATATGCCAGCAACTGTTCACACACTTACGTTGGTAATTGCAATCTTAATGGGAACTTCAGTTCAAACCATGTTTCCAGCAGGAGCAGTGCCAATGGCTGAGAGTAAAGGTGGCAAATCAAAAGATTATACATGCCAGATATCACCCCTTTAAACTGCCCCCACATGTTGAGATAAGTGAGCACTGGGTAGGAGGGGACTAAGAAGGATGAGTGGCTAGTCTGCATGTGAGGCAATGGTGCTGTTACATATGTTGCCACTGCATGTTGGGTGGGAGGCCACATTTTTCCTTGAGCAATGTAAATGATTTGAATTCACCCTGGAAGATCAAGTGACTTCGTGTATGAATCCCACCTTGTCATAGAGATGGGTGCCCACCAAGAGGAGCCTATTGGCAAGTGCCCAGGCTCTGGACAAGGCCTGGTCCAAGAGGGTTTGCTTGCCCAGCTGTGATAGGATCAGGTAGATGTAGGGAACACAACCCTGCTAGGCTTCTCTTGATATGGTGCCTGATTATGACCCATAGTGGGGGATCCTGAACATTAGGTTGTATATAAGCCAGTTGTGCCAAGTGCAGGTCCATACAATAGTGCTCAAAAGAGGGGAGACCAAGGCTAGTGGAAGATAAATGAGCAATGAATTTACCAATGGCCAGGTGATGCCTCATCATTCCCCAGATGAAGGCCTTCATGCCCCTGTCAGCCTGCCTCAGGATCTTAAGGGGCTTCAGCAGAGGGAGCATGTTCAACACATACAGGAATATCGGGAGGGTCACCATCTTCACTGCCTGCGATCTCCTCCAGAACAACAGGTTCAGATGCATCAATTTCTCAAATTCAGGCTGCATCCACCTCAAGAGCAGGTCTAAGGTGTTTACACCCATGAGCTCAAGACCCTATTGATGAAGTTAACCAAATACGTAAGAGAGAAGGCCCTCCACTGGAATGGAAAACCATCTCTGATGGCTCAGGTGACCAACTTCAAGAGCGGCAGGGCTTTGCTCTTCCCTAATTAACCTTGCATTCAGAGATGACTTCAAAAGCATCACTAGTCTCCTGCAGCGCTGGGATGGAGGAGGAGAGTGCCTTAAGTGTGAGCAGGATGTCATTTGCAGATAAATAGTGCATCAAGGGGTGCCCAGAGTGGGAATTCCCACTAGCCGCTCTGACTGGTGCGTCTCCACCACCAAGGGCTCCATGGGAAAGAGGAAAAGCAAAGGAGACAGAGGACACCCTGATGTATTCCTTGGTGAACCCAGGAAAGAGTCCAAGAGGAAGCCGCTGCAACTGACCTGTGCCATGGGAGAATCATATAACCAGCGTACCCTAGAGATAAAATCTGTGCAGAGCCCAAATTGAATGAGCACAGCAAATAGATAGTCCCACTCTAACTCTATCCCATCAAATGCCTTCTCTGCTTACAACAAGAGGGCTAAAGCCTCCTCCGACAAATCCTTAGTCAGTCACACTGCATGGAATAATGTGCACATATGATTTTGGGATGAGCGACCCAGGACAAATCCCACCTCTGTTTGATGAACCAGGGAGAGAAGGACCCATTTAAGATGGGCCGGTAGAATTCCAGCCAAGATTTTGATGTAATTATTGAGGAAGGAGATAGGGTGATAGCTGCCACAGAGGAAGTTGTCCTTCCCAGGTTTGGGGAGGACCATGATGAGAGCCTTGATGGAGAACAGTCCAAGGGAGCCCATCCGGTCAGCTTCTCTGAAGGCATCATAGAGGGAATCTACCACCTGACCTTTCATCCAGTTGTAAAATTTGGCTGGAAGCCATCCTTCCCAGGGCTTTATGGTATGGGAGATTAGAGATGGCTTGTGCTACCTCCTCTTTTCTGATATAAAAGTAGTTCCCTTCCCTTTTTGGAAGCTGGGTAACTGAACTGTTGCAAAGAAGGAGGCGATCTGTGTGTGGATCGGGACCCTGCATCTGGGGTGAAAAATATCTAGTAGTAGGAAGCTCAGGCATCCGCTGTTTCCTCTGGGTCGATGACAATGTCCCCAGAGTCAGTATTAAAGGGAGAAATGACCATCCCCACATCTCTCTTCCGCAGTTGAAGTGCTAAAAGCCTACCCACTTTTTTCCCATGTTCGTAGCACTAGTATGTCAATTTCTGAAGTGCATATTCCGCTTTGGAGGTAAATAGGCCTGTTTCTTACCCACAGCCTGGTCAAAATGGGAGAGGTGTATGTGCCGGGCATGACCTTGCAAGATCGAGGTTTGTCAACAAGAGGATAGGTGTGTGGTCCAAGTTAGCTTTCAATATTATCTTGTAATTGTAACATTGCAACATTGATTTGTAGTGTATCCACATATATATCCAAAAAGCACCTTAGCCCATAGACTATTCTACAATTATTTATCCCAGTGAGCCTGATTTAGGAGGGTGAGTTTGCATCTGTAGATGTACTCATGTGTAGATCTACTCTTATATCTATATTTCCCTCGCAATATGTGTACTCTTTCATATTCCCAAGTAGAGATTTACACTTAAGGGTAGGCTTACAAGTCCCTACCCTCTCCAGGGAGGTGATGGACATACCTGCAATTACCTTCATGACCATAAAGTTACCAAAAAAAACTTTACAACCTTATTTTATGTTCCTCCTGTGGTGGGGAGCAGTCTGCCACTGGAATAGAGACTGCTGAATGGAAGGTGAATGGGAAATAATATACGCATGACCTGAATCACACACACTGACAACCATTCACTTAAAACACAAATAGAGCCCATTCTCTAGGTACTGCCCTCTCCCCATTTGACTGAGTTACACTACAGCCAACAGGATGCAGACCATAGCGCTCAGGAGAAAGAGACACTTCTCAGAGGTGGAGACATCCCTTGTACCTTATAATTAACCTGACGTTCAAACACTATCAACAACTAAAAGGTACACCTCCACATATTCACAGTGGAGCAAAGAAGGTGGCCTTGTGGCAGGAACTAACAAACCCAGTAAATGCATCTGGGGAGGAGGCACACACTGTAGAAGAGATGGGTGAAGGAGAAGTCTTCAAGAATTCAATCAATCAATCAATCAAAAAAATGTATAGAGCACGCTACTCACCAGTGAGGGTCTCAAGGCGCTTGTGGGAGGGGGGTGGGTCCCCTAACGCCTGATCTGACCCAGACGTTAAATAATGGTACTAAGCAAGCTTAGCACCATTATTTAGCCCCTCCTCCCACCTGTGCGTCATTTTAGCACAGGGGGGTAAATATGGAACTATAGGGATAGCACCATTTTTTGGATGGAAGCACCTACCTTGCATCTCATTGACGCAAGGTAGGTTCACTCATCCCAAAAATGGTGCAAACTCCTATATTTTGACGTTAGACGTGCCTAACATCAAAATATGAATATGGAGTTAGGATTGCACTGAATTTGCCCAAAAACAAATGATGCAAATGCAGCGCAAAAAAGTATAAATATGGCCCTAAATTGGTTATCACAACAGGTGCAGGAATACTTCACAATGTGGCAGGGTGTAACAAACGGCCTACCTTTACACACTACCCACAGCATACACACATATGTCACAAGGCTATTGTAAGAAATTCGGTTAGGAGGTTTAAACCCTTCTCAAGCAGCAACCACAATCCTTGTCAGGGTGGACCACAAAAGATGGCAAATTAACCTGTGCTTAACTCTTGGGACAAAAACAAGTCAGGCTTAACTTAAATAATGGCCAGATTTAAAGAAAAGTGGCGTAGCGTGGTGATGCACCAAAATTGGCAGCGCTGTGTCACTTTAGAAACACAGGGATGTGCCATATTTAAAGGAATACAGTGCACCCCTGCATTTCCCCCTGGGCACGTGCTAAATTTAGCTGCCAATGCAGACATCCTTGCACTATTGTGCAAGGATGTCTGTGTTGAGGGATGTGATTGTTTATGTGTGGGAGTGTCCCTTCCTACAAATAAACAATCACTTAAATCTGAGGCAGCATCAAAATGCAATGAGTGTTGCTGTGGCACGCCCACAGCAACACCCATTGCACGCCCCTTCCATGCACAGTGCTGTGTGGGAAGGGGCTGTATTTACAACGTGGCGTTAAGTCACAAAAAGTGGCTTAACGCCACCTTGTAAATACGGTGCTGTGCTTAAAAGTGATGCTCCTGTGGCGCTAGGGGCCTATACATATGGCCCCAAGTATTTATGCAGCACACAAACAGTAATAAAATGAAAAAGCAACACAAAAAGAAATCCCACTCCAGTTTAGGAAAATAGTGTGAAGCACGGGTCTCCAATCTTTTCTGTAGTGAGAACTACTTCTGATCAGTGAAAATCACTGTGAATTACTAAAGATCAAGGCACTCGTGCAGTGATACTAGACACTTTTCACTCAGCTCACTGACTAAGGGGGTCATTCTGACCCCGACGGTAAAAAACGCCGGGGTCGGCGGTAGCACCGCCAACAGGCTGGCGGTGCTCCGCCGGGCATTCTGACCGCGGCGGTACAGCCGCGGCCAGAAGCGGAAAGCCGGCGGTGTACCGCCGACTTTCCGCTGCCCATGGGAATCCGCCATGGCGGCGCAGCTTGCTGCGCCGCCATGGGGATTCCGACCCCCTCACCGCCATCCTGTTCCTGGCGGTTCTGCCCGCCAGGAACAGGATGGCGTGAGGGGTGTCGTGGGGCCCCTGGGGGCCCCTGCAGTGCCCATGCCAATGGCATGGGCACTGCAGGGGCCCCCGTAAGAGGGCCCCACTTTGTATTTCAGTGTCTGCTTTGCAGACACTGAAATACGCGACGGGTGCCACTGCACCCGTCGCACATCCTCCACTCCGCCGGCTCCATTCGGAGACGGCATCCTCATGGAGGGGTGTTTCCCACTGGGCTGGCGGGCGGCCTTTTGGTGGTCGCCCGCCAGCCCAGTGGGAAACCCAGAATAACCGCGGCGGTCTTTTGACCGCGCAGCGGTATTCTGGCGGTTCCCTCCAGGCGGGCGGCTCCCGCCGCCCGCCGGGGTCAGAATGACCCCCTAAGTAGAATGTCCATACAGCCAGAAACTATAGTTTGAACAAAATACTTTCTGACTAGGAGTGCTATGACTGGGCTGTTGTGTGCCAGTGAGAGCATGGTCTTGCGTGCATATGAATGGGATGTATGAATAGGTGAAAGAGAATCTGTGTCATATGTACTTGTGGCACAGGGCGTACCTTTCCCCATATGTAGAACCATTATATGTATTACTCAAACATATAACCATTTTTTAGTGGGCGAATTTGAAAGTGCATGATAATGTTCTGCAAAAATATTTATAAAATGAAACATTTTTCCACACTTAATATTTGTCAAAGTGTCACATTTACAAACATAGGCATCTTTCACCCAGGGGCCTGTAGACAGGGTACCACATGTATAACAGAAAAATACAGCCATTTATTTAAATGGAAGGAATTTAGAGTGAAGAAACATGCTTCACAAAATATTAAGATATAATTGACTTAAAATTTCATACTAATATTTTGCTTCACTTAAAATTTTCCAAGTAAAAAAAAAAGACTACGTTTTAGCTATAAATATTGCACAGTATCTACTGGCCACTGGGAGAAAGAAGTCTGCTGTCTGTATATTTGCCACTTTGAAATGGGTCAAAATTAAAATGAAAGGTTAACTTAATCATTAATTTAACACTTTTTACTTTTCAACAACATTTTGTTCTCACACTTGTAGACAAGGACTTTTAGTGAAGATTTAAATGTCTCAGTGCTTCAGTTCTTCACCTCTGTGCCCTAAGGTCATAAATCTGGCTCCAGCACTGCTCTTTATTAGGCCCTGCTGTCAGCAACCTGAAGATAATATTGTAAAATAAACACTGCCTTCCCTTAACCTTAAAAGGGAAATGTGACCATGTGACCATGTGACCCTGTGGTTATTAAAAAATGAACTCAAGGGTGTGAGCTACTCTGAAGGTGTCTTGCAATCACTGGTTGGAGACACCTGGTGTAAAGTGTAGTAAATGAAATGAGACCAAAATGATAAAAATCTAACCAGGAGAACCAGAGCTATGCAATTTTAAATGTTTAAATAAACATAGTGCCAAGAAGCAGAAAACTCTAACAAGTGGCCAATGAGTCCTGTCCACAAGTAGCATTTCATTTATAGGCAATGGACACACATGGTACCATATACAAGGAACTAACAAGTAAATTAAATGTAACAATCAGGTAAACGTCAAGGTAGAATCCTAAAAGAAAACAAAAAATGTGTACAGAAAACTGGAGGGGTGAAGGCAAAAACTTCAGGAGGTGACCCTGCAAAGAAAGCCAAGTCAAACAGCTATCAATGTTAATAAAACATTACAGGGGGATTCTATATCTTTGTTTGTCGGATCATAATTGCTTTATTATTTTTTGATGTTTCATTTTTTTGACCAAATTTACTCAAACACAACTTACATTATTATTTTTTCACTCACTTCTAAAGGCCTGTGCTATCATCTAATTTACTTCTACTTCTTCTCTTAGTGCTGCACCGAAACTGTGAAAGGCCACATACGGTAAACACATAGTAGAGACTGGTAGATCAACAGTCTGGTCTTTTGAGTTTGGGACATACATATCTTTTTTTCAGAAGCGATAAGGTAGATGCATGTCAACTGACACACATTGGTATATTGACCCATGTTCCTATTTTATTCAATTATTGGCTGTGATATACTTTCTTGCTTTTCTTAAGGGTACAACATAGCTTTGTAATTCTTTTCTTTATCCTAGTTGATAGCATCCAGGAGAGGACCTTGTGTGTTTGTTTTATCGAAAATCAAACATGTCACCATGCCATCAGAATATATGTCTTAATATTTTACATGTGACTCTCTTGTGAGCAACTGTGACATAACAGTCAGTGGTGTTTGTACTGCAAGGAACACCACAGCAATTTAGCCCACTACTCTCCATCGATCAGGTAAGTCTGTCAATATATGACATATACCACTATATCACATCATTTGTACTTTCTAACCATCTTTTATATGTTTCTGCAACTGTCTGTGTTATAGTTTATTTGTTAGGTATAGATTATTGTGTCTATTTCATGTTCAACTCTCTGTAGTTACTTTGTGCCAGATACTATGGTTAAACTTTGATTCATAACTCTTTAATTCATACTTTCTATTATTTTTCTCTACAGCTGCTGCATCGGGGGAAACCTTAATACAGCTGTCTTCAAGGATACTGGTTCAGAAACTTCTGGTTTAGGGATGACAGCCCTTTTGCTTATTGCTGACTACGCCAATCCTACAACAAGTCGGAACTGTCGGCCCAACCCCCCCGGTTCACAAGCAGTACCTCACCAAAAACCCAAACAGTAAAATTTGATTTATGACAGCCTTTACACATGGACTCAAGAGTGCGAAATCTCGGGGGAGTCGTGGTTAAACGGAGATTACCCTTTTCTCACGTGAGCGACATGTCTCAGTCCCACTGAGGCAATGAAAGAGATGGAATTAGGTTTTCCATAAGTTTTATTAACAAGACTGTGATCTACTATAAATTGCATGGGCTGCAATGATTAGAATAATGAACAATGCAAGAAACAGAAGTGTAAAAAAGAGAGCCATAAATACAAAGACCCCCACCATCTTGCAATAACGTAAGATGTAAAGCAGGTGTGAAATAAACCCTAGTACCCTAGTATGATGAACCTAATCTTTAACTTAAAGAGAGCTAGGTGTGTTAAACCTAATCCGCCAGTACCATGTCCATGAGAAGAGTCTCCCAACCCTTGTTACATTGGAATGAGGTCTCTAGATCAGACTCCATGGTGACATGAAGACTGGGTCTGCATCAAAGCAACATGTAGCATAGATAGCGTTGATGGCATCTGGTAGGAATCCCTCTGATAATCTTGTCTGTGTGATATGTATTTATACAGATCTTGAAGGACCCCTGGCACAGGTATGTTCCCAAACAATAGAAAAGGTACATTATGGTACTGTCAAACGAAAGTGGGAAAGTACATGATGTGAATACCTACATATCTCATTTATCTTTGAACCTGATAGCAATGTCTTTACAGAGTGGCACTGATAATGTGAAACTAAAACATCTTCCTAACTATAAACATAGCAGCCAGCTTGGAAGAAATAATTAAATAAATGTGCTAAAAGAGAGCAAGCTAAGAAAGTTAAACATCACTGGACAACGGGGGCTCAGGCCTTGAAGGCAGAAGGCTGAACTAAACTCCTAATCCCCATTAAAACTAAATAGGATCTACTATAACCTTATTTGCTCGGGTTAGTCCTGTGTGCTTCTTGTGTGTGTGTTTTTGCTTTCCTTACTGTGCCTTGTCGCACCCATTTCCCACAATTTTTCTGAGTGTCTGCGGTTTCCCACCTTTGCCCCCTCCCACCTCCAAGGAGTACTTATCCAGGCCGCAACATGGCTGCACTGCTGGCACGCTGAAGGTGCACCAAAGGTAAGCCCATCTGCTCCTGTCTGTGCCTGAACCATACCCAGAACCAGGGACCTGGATCTATCACCATATTCCACTACTCAAGCTCGGAACTCATTGCCCTCAATACCCCCCATGGGGATTGGTGTTGCACCTCACCTAGAGAACAACAGGTCCATTCACCTGCCATCACTGCTACTTTACTTGCCACTCCGACACACCTCCACCTGACAGCATGACCACCCAAGAACCCATTCTACTACAATGTATCCTGCTCAATGTACAGTCCCTCTGCCAGTACCCAACCGAGGTATGGGACACCATTCACTCCCTTGATCCCGACATCGCTTTCCTAACCAACATATGGCTCACGTCTCCTCTGTGCCAAATAATGCTGCAGCCATTCCTAACAGTTGCAAGATCAGCCACATCGACTGACCCAAGAAACCAGGAGACAGCATCACCATCATTTGCAAAGATACTTTTCAGGGCACCACTTGCACGGTCCACAACACACAGCTCATGGAATACCTCAATTTTCAGATCGCATAGATGTCAAGACCACCGTCAATGCCATCCTCGCCCTTGGGCCTTCTGGACCCAGACCTAGCTTTGCGAGTTACCACGTCTATCGACACTGAACACCACATCTTCATAGGAATCCACAATTTTCACTGTGATGACAACAACAACACTAACACCAAAAACCTCCTAGACAGCATGCATATCATGGGTCTCAATCAAATAGTGATGAACGCCGCTGAGCACACGGTCAACACCATCTTTACCTCCAGCAACAACATCAAATTCAGCCACACCACGAAAATCACCTGGTCGGACCACTCCATCATCCATTTCACCAACACTACCACTCTCAGTTGCCCCTCCCAGTCCACCTCACATCACCCAGCGGGTCTCAGGCAAGATCACTGAGAACCAATGGAGAGACGCCCTCAGATGCCATTCTCCAGAGGTCTCTTTGGACATCAGCACAGCCATCAAAAACTTCAACACCTGGATCTCAGATGCGTCCACAGATTAGCACCCTGCAAAATGGTCATACACAAACCCACTAAGCAAGCAAAATGGTACCCCCCAGAACATTGGCCCAAGAAGCGCAAACGTAAGCAAGTTGAGAAATGTTGGCATACCAAAAAGCTCTCAATAATGGAGCCCCCTTCAAACACTCACTCAACCAATACTACAAGTACCTGAAAGATGCCAAAAAGCCAGACTTACTAACCAGGATCCAATCCAGTTCCAGCCCAATCAAGGACCTTTCAAGATCGCTAAAGAATTCTCAAATCCATCAGCAGCTAAAAACATAATTTCACCAGCACAAGAACTCTGCAACTTCCTCGCTGACTACTTCCATGGCAAAATTTCCACCATAAACAGAAAACTTGCACCTCAGTCAATGGCCATTGACATTCTCAGCCTACTCAAATACAGCAGCCCGTAATGGATGACACTTTACATAACTGGAGCCTACTCACCACGCAATCCACTCACAACATTATGAGATCTATCCACTCATTCTCCCCATGGACCCATGTCCACACCACATGCTCAACCAAAGCAACAACACCATTTAACAAATTCATCATGACAGCCATATACTTCAAAGATTGGAAACAAGCCGGAGTCAAGCCTCCCTCAAAAACCCCCCTGCAGACCCAAACATTCCCAAAAACTACAGTCAAATCTCCCGGCTTCCCTTTCCAGCTAAGGTCATTGAGAAGACCATAAACCAGCAGCTCACCACGTACCTAGAAGACCACAAACTTCTGGACACTTCTCAATCCAGATTCAGGGCCAACCACAGCACTGAATCTGCACTAAGCACTGCCACAGATGACATTAGAACCCTGCTTGACCAAAGAGAATCAACCATTCTCATTCTCCTTGACCTCTTGGTGTCATACTGCACTGTCTTCCATCACACTTTGATCAAGAGACTACACCAGATAGGAATCAGAGGTAATGCCCTGCAGTGGATCACGCCCTTCTTCTCCAGCAGAAATCAGAGAGTCTTTCTCTCCCCTTCACCTCTGAACCTCAGGGCTCTTCCCTCAGCAGCCCCCTTTTTAACGTCTTCATGATCCCATTGGCCAACATCGTAAGGAACCACTATTTAAAAAAACATCTTCTACACAGACAACACCCAACTCATCTCCTTGCTATCCAAAGACCTGTCCATGACAAGGACCAACGTCCACCTCTACACGAACTCCATCACCAAATAGATGAAGGACAACTGACTCAAACTCAACACTGACAAGACAGACGTCCTCCTATTTAGAAACTCCTCTTCACCTTGGGATGACTCCTGGTGGCTAGCCGAGCTAGGACTACCCCATGCCCTCATACTCCACCAGGAACCAGAGGATCATCTTCGACAACAAACTCAACATGGAGAAACAGATCAGTGCAGTCTCCCTCACCTGATTCCTCACCTTCCAAATGCCTCAGAAAATCTTCAAGTGGCTCCCAGTCAACACAAGAAGAACACTCACACAGATACTGATCAACAGCCGCCTTGATTATGGCAATGCTCTCAAAGCAGGAATCTCAGCTCACTTCATGAAACGACTCCAAGTCATCCGGAATTCAGCTGCCAGACTCATCCTGGATCTCCCTTGAAGGACCCACATCTCCCACCATCTAAAGACCCTTCACTGGCTTCCTATACACAAGCGCTGTCAATTCAAGAACCTGAGCTATGCATACAAGGCCCTGCACAACCTAGGACTCACATGTCTCAACCACCAACTGAACATCCACCAACTTCCAGACACCTTTGCTCAGCAGCATTCTCCCTTGCGCATACCCCTCACATCCTTCGCAGCTCCTACGGAGGTCACACTTTCTCCTTCATTGCAGCCAAAGCCTGGAATAGCCTCCCATCCCACCTTAGAGCTTCTCTGTCCCTCCAGGACTTCAGAAAGGGACTTAAGTTCTGGGTATTTTACAAGCGCACAGCAGCCACCATCACCTGAATACTCCCATGGGTGAGAAGTGCGCTATACAAATCTGCTGATTGATTGATTGATTGAACTGCTTAGCTAGAGAGAGGTGTGGACAGCCCTTCCCCCTGGGAAAATAAAATCAATCAACAATTTACTTCACTTCTCTCCTAAAACCTCACTCACTCAGATACCCATTTATACTCACATCTGTATGCACCATTCTCCAAACCAGAATTGTAAAACTCTACACTGTTAGCACCTTTGATGATAATACTCTGTAATATATAACATAAATATACATGCATTTTAAATTTAAAATGCTTGTTGCCATGTGACATGTTTATGGTGTTTATATGTGTAAAGTAATTTTATAACAGCTACATATTATATACTTCACAATCATTTTCATTTCAAATGTTTTTATTGACGATTTTAGAACAAGACACAAGGTTATCAAGAATACATGAGATTGTTATGCTGTAGCTATGCAACAGTAAGTGTGTTGTATACAGTCATCTGGTTACAATGCAAATACAACTATCTGTCTTGCTAAGCTGTTTGGTGGGAAACTAAAAAGAGTGAGGGAAGAGGAGAGACAGAAAGGAGAAGAAGGGTGGGAGGGATTATTTAGGATGCTCCTGGACCAAATGTGTGGGTGTGTTGGACCTGAACTATCTAGTTGGAGACCCCTATTAGGAGACCAGTGTGCTCTGTTAGTATCTCTTGGGGGTTGATCAGTTTGAGGTAACAATCTAGGTTGTTCCATAAGGCAGAGATCCACAGGTATTGGGAAGAGAGAATATTGTGTGTTCCACTGATGTATCTCAGCCACTCCCACCATGTATTGTGGGAGGCATTTCCCAGTGATTTCCACGTACACAGGATGGCCTTATGAGCTAAAGTAAACATGAGGTCAATTAGGTGTAAGTTGTTCTGTTATAGCCCAGTAGTGATTTGTGGGTTAAATATGTCACATACTGAGAAGAAAATGTTCCTAGGAAGATTGGTGTTGAAGATGTCATCTATGGTGTTGTAGACTTTGTTCCTGAAATTGTGTAGCAGAGGGCATTCGTATAGCATGTAGCGGAGATCCACGTTCTCTGAGTTACAGCTCCAACAAGTGAGGCTAGGCGTTGTAGAGTCCAGAAGGTTGTGTGGATTATGTGTAGTTTGGTCTGTGCTAGTTTGGAGTTATTTTCTTTATGAATGGAGAGCTCAACAATTTTGGCCAGCTAATGTCGGTAAGATTGGGTAGTCCGTCTTGGGCCCAGTCACTGCACCACTTCTTTTGGGTGGTGGTAATAGTGATGTAGTCATGGGTCAAAATTTGGCATAAATCTTGTAGGCCATGTGGCTACTTTTCATAAGTAATGATAGAAGGACTGGGAAGTGAGACCTCTTTAAAAGAAAGGCTTTGTGTTTGGTGATGGCTGCCTTGAGTTTGAGGAAGCTGTAGAAGTCAGTAGGATCAATGTTGTATTTACACCTAATATCTGAAAATGATAGGTGGTGTAGTCTGGAGCCAAGGTCTCCTTCTGTTGAGATTCCCTTTGATCTACAAAAACTACCAATGGATATGTTAGGGCTGTGATTTATATTTTTATTAAACCAAATGGAAGTTTATAGGGATTGTGAAACTCTCATGGTTGAGAGGTGCAAGTCAAGGTGCAAATTGTGAGTTTCTAGTGTGCTCCAGAATCAGATTTCCATGTAAGTGATCATCCTTGGAGATGGTCAAGAGGGAGATTGACGGCAAGAGATCAGAGAGCTATTGCTTCAGAGAAAGCCAGGGTGCTATGGCGTGAAGGTACCAGTATAGCTATTTTGCACCTTGAGCAGTATAAAATGCTAGTTGGTATTGCCTGAAGTGAGCAAGATTGGCTCCGTCTAAGTGTTTAGGAAGATAGAGTTTTTTTAGGGCGATACAAGGTTTCTTGGCATTCCATAAGAATTTGTTGAGGAGGCGGTCTATGATATTGAAGGAATCATCTGAGCATTGAATGGGGACATGTTGAGAAGGCATTTAACAATTGGAGTGATAATAATTTTTATGGATTCCAGTTTGCCCCACCATGTCAGAAATGTTGGTGACCATCCATCTAGCTAATCTTGTACCTTCTGAATAGCTAAGGACTCGTTGTGTCTGATAGATTCTGTGAGGTCATCATTGAACTCGAGGCCTAGGTATTTCAGATAGTCGGGTTGCCACTCTAGTCTGGAGGAACCTAAGAGCTCTTCAGTACAGATGAGATTAAGAGGACATACCCCTGACTTGTCATGGTTAAGAGTGTAGCCTGAGACCAGGAAGTAGTCAGTGATCTTTGCAATAATTTCAGGAATAGCTGTCGCTGCATACTCTGTCATTATGAGTATATTGTCGGCGTATGCCGCCTTTTTCAAAGAGATGTCCTTAATGTTAAGGACAATTGAGTTGTTGTTTTCATTGATTGAGATTGGTAGCAGTTCAATGGCTAGTAGGAAGAGTGAGGGAGACAGGGGGCAGCCATGTTTCATGCCTTGTTTAAGTGGAAACGATTCAGATAGTGCACCATTGCACCTAAAGTTGGCAGTTGGGTTTGCATATAGGGCCATCATCAACTTTATGAAGGAGTCCCCTAAATTGAAACAGGACATTGTGGACTGCAGGAAGGGCAACAATGCCATTTTGAATGCTTTTTCAGCATCAAGCACAATGGCTGCTACTGGTGAGTGTTTGGTTTTAGCAATCTGTATTGCATGTCCTAATAGCCTAATTTTGTCATCGGATAGTCAGCCTTTACTGAAACCATCTTAGTATGGCCCGATCAGCATTGGTAGCATTGGTTCAAGGAATTTAGCCAGGATTTTAGTGTTAAGATTACAATCTAGGTTAATCAGTGAGAACGGGATGTAGTTTTTAGGGTGGGTGTGATCTCTGCCTTCCTTGGTTATGAGGGCTTTGGTTGCTTCTGAGGTGGTTCCTCCAATGTACCGGTTTCTGCATAACACTAAAAATGGTCCAGTAGAGCAGTTAGTAACTCACCCATGAATAGTTTATAGAATTGGGCTATACAGCCATCTGGTCCAGAAGCCTTACCAAATTTAAGACATTTGATGGCTGATTGGAGTTCTGCTTCTGTAATAGTCTGATTGAGGAGAGTGTGGCGTTGGGGGTCTAATATAGGGAGTTTAAGTTTATTGAGATATGCTAAGATGCTTTGAGCAGCGTCAGGATTGGCCGAAGAGGCAGGCTGGGAGCCTGTGCCTGCAGTAGAAGACAGAGGAGTGGCGGAGGAGCACGGCATAGGTAGGTTTATTTTTTTTTATTTTTTTATTTGTTAACTATTTCCACACCCACCCCTGCTGCTCCCCTTCCCCGCGTGCCGCCAGGCCCCTGTAACGCCCACGAGCTGGCGACTGTAGGCTATCCAAGGGGTTAATGCTTGTGTTTACATCATATAATGTACAGTAGAAGCCTAAGAAGATCTTTGAGATTTTATGAGGGTTGATGTCCCTCCTTGTCTCTGTTAGGGGTCAGTTGAGGTTTATTCAGTTTGCGCCATATTAAGTGGGTTAGAACTTTGCCAGAGGTGTTGCCAGCATATAACCTTATTGATTTAGACTTGGTCACCCATTGATCTGCTCTGATACTCCGTATTTTATTGTATTCATACTTTTTCTGGTTTAAGGTGTTTAAAAGGGAGGTCCCCTTTTCAGTATGGTGTCTAAGTTAAAAAGAAATTTATTCTGGTTTCCAGTTTCTCCATCTGTGGATTTGCAGATTTGTTAAATGGGCACTAATCCCTATGAATATCCCTGAATAGTGGCCTTGAAGGCATCCCAGTGAACCTGAGGGGAGCAATTGGTCAGTGGGTTATCATGAAAGAACTGTGAACTTGCTTGACAAACCGTCTCTAAATGAGTTCGGTCTTTTAGGATGTAGGGACTGAGGGCCAGATGTATCATCAAGGCCTTTTGCGATTCGGAAATAGCGATTTTTAAGAAATCGCTATTTCTGACTCGCAAAGTGCCATGTATCACATTTGCGAATCGGTAATAGCAATTTCTTAAAAATCGCAAATGCTATTACCGAATCGCAAATTGCGATACCGGCCCCATTCGCACCTATGGGCCTGTTGGCCCATATCTGCGAATTTTTTGCATTTCCAAAATTGCGATTTCTGAACCAGAAATCACAATTTTGGAAATGCAAAACCCCAGGGTGCTGGGGGCCTAATGCCCCCTCTGCTGCACCCCAATTTTTTTTTGAGGAGATGTAAGGTGCACACATGCCAAAAGGGCATGTGTGCTTTACATGTAAAATTTAAAAATGCATTTTAAACGCATTTTTAAATTTTGCACATGGTTACCACCAAGTTGAAGTTGGTGGTAATTAGCGATTCCTAAATGCCAAAATCACATTTAGGAATTGCTTCATACATTTGCTAAGGAATCGCAGATAAGGAATCCTTATTTGCGATTTCTAATTTAGAGAGTCGCAATTTGCGACTCTCTAAACAGGGTTGCAATTTTAAGGAATCTCTAATTTTGCGATTCCTTAAAATTGCATTCAGAATGTATTTCATACATTCTGAAATGGCATATTGCATTTGCAAACGGGCATTCAAATCAGTAGGTTTAAATGCTGTCCAGTGTAATGAGGTCAGGATGGCTGATTGATCTGAAACCACTCTGGGTTTGATGGAGGAATCAGATATCATACTAATCATGTTGCTGGAGACTAATATGTGGTCAATTCTAGAAAATGATTGGTGAGGTGGCGAATTTTTTTTATAATCTCTTGAGTACAGGTGTTGGATGCTCTTGAGCTATGATCAATAGTAGGATCAGAAGAAAGATTACAATCTCCCCCTATTATCAAACAGGAATTGCTGGGAAGACCTGCTATCAAGTCATCTAGGTGTTTCCAGAAGTCTATCTCACTGGTATTGGGTGCATAGATATTCAGCAGGAAGAATTTTATTCCCGATTTCGCTAGCTTTTTGAGTGTCCATCTCTAATTCTGATCAATGGATGTATTTAGTACTGTGATCTTTGCCTGTTTGGTAATAACAGTAAAGGCCAGTTCTTATTCTTGTGTGTGGGTGAGCCAATGACCTCCAAGAAACAGTGTGCATTAAAAGAGGAGATGTATTTCATGAAGAGCTTAAATCCGTGTCGGATCAGTATATCACATTTGAATTTGTATGTGTATAAAATATGTCCCCTCCTCTTAACAGGGTGGTCTAGCCCTCTTGTGTTAAATGATAGAATTTTTAAAGAATCATTCATCACAATGTGTAGGGTCAAGTGGTACTGGAGGGGAACAGTCACATTGTGTAGTCATGATAGGATAATTAAGGAGGATGTGAGAGTTTCATGCATTAGCATATCATTGGAATGGTTGGTGTGTTTAATTCCAGTCAGTCCTAGTAAGGCAGGAACATCCAGGAGGAGAGAGAAAATGGAGAGGGAAAAAAGAAAGATATAAATAAACAGAGCACACCAACTCCATAACACATTCCCTCTGCCCAACCCCACCCACCCTACCCAACCTGAAAAGAGAAATGTATGGGACCCAAGGAGAAGGCCAAGGAATATCTCCAGTGTGCAACAAAGTAAATTTGGAGATATATAAGTGGGTTTAAACATAGGCATGGTACTCTTAAATGGAACAATTTAACGCTTATATAAAATGTTGAGAGTGAGAGAAACAGTTTGACAACTTGACTTGATAGAATGGGGATCTATTTCAAAGCAGGTACTGAGGCTTAGTGTCTGTGGAGCAATCAGAGTGATATGGACCACAATAGTCATGGGATGTAACCGAGTAAAGAGACAGAGTCACAAAAATATTATGTGATTCTCAGGTTTTATAGGGACGCGAGTGCTGAGCACCCAGGTGTTCCTTGGGAGAAAAAGGCTATGTTATCAGGGGCTGGTCTAGGTCAGTAGAGTAAGGAACTAGACAGTATGCTTAGTGTGCGATGGTTAATGGGGTAATTGTGATATGATATTTTGACTGCCTGTCTGTAGAGCATGTGTCTGTGTTCTATCTGTGAGACAGGCATCTATGTCAGGGTGCATTGTAGAGATGAACTAAGATGTTGGTTATTGGAGTGGTATGTGGAGTATTTGGCCAGGTCTAAATATGTATGGAGAGCTGTATTGTATTGTGACCTGTGTAAGTGGGATCATCAGGGTGGTTAGGTTATATATATAGGCATGAACAGATTACATTCAGATAGAAATGCAAAATGGCATGAGAACCAGTCAGTGGAAACACATATTTGTACAAGAATACAGCAGTAGGGGGCGTTTATGCAGTATGTGTCTAGGTATGGACAGATTACTTTCAAATAAAAATGCAGGTTCGGTAATGATTTAGATAACAATGAAAATTCAGCAAGGGAACCAGTTATCATTGACACAACTTAGTGAAATAATGCAGCAGTAAGCAGTGTCTAGATATGTTACGACGTCCCTGAACTTGAGGGGAAGGAAGTATCCATCTCAGCTTCATGAATGTTGCCCAGGAAAGAGGCTTGGTCTCGGAGATCTTGGAATAGATGGTCAGTTCCTTCGAAGGTGATCTGAAACCTGGCCGGCCCTGGAAATGAGAAGGGGATGTTCATGTTTCGGATTCAAGCCCTGAATGAGAGAAATCCTTTTCTTGTTTGATCCATGGATTTGGAGTTGTCCTCTCATATGGTGATCTGGTGGGCTTCCCAGGTAATGAACTTGTTCTTTTAAATGAATTCTAGGATCATCTCGACAGATCATTGGTCTAGGTCATCCCCCGATGTAGAACGATCATTTTGTCTTGAGGGGATACGATGAGCTCTTTCAAGTTTGGAGTGCTTGACAAAGGAAATGTTGGTGGCAGGAGGGATCTATTCTTCTAGGAAGGCGACGCAGGAGCCATGTTGTCTTTCACGATTTTCCAGAAGGCCAAACAGCCCTATGTTGCCCCTTCTGTTTCTGTCCTTCAACTTGGCAAGGGCTCACTGGATTGATGAGGAGGTTTTGTGGAGTGAGCTCAAGCTTTTTTTTTGTAGACAGAGATTTGTCTTCCAGGTCACTTATGTATTGTTCAGCTTTAGAGAGCTTGCCTGTTATTTGTTTGAGATCATATTTTATGCCCACCACATCTTGTTGCATGACGTCCATACTTATTTTTGTTGTTTGAGTGAGCTGTAAAACATCAGTTATTTTTTTAAGAATGGCGTCCATTCTGTCCTTGAGATTGTTTTTGTTTTTGAGAGGAGATTCCGGTATTGGAGGGTCTGACTTTGTCCTCTTTGTGGCTGATTGTTAGACCTGACAGACTTAGGGTGGTCATCCCCCAATTTTTCTGCCTGCCTGCCTCCATTTTTCTGACCTTGAACTCTGCACATTTTTACCACTGCTGACCAGTGGTAAAGTGTATGCGCTCCCTCCCCTAAAAATTGTAACATTGGTTCCTACCCATTTGGCATATTTAATTTACTTGTAAGTCCCTAGTAAACGTGCACTAGAGGTTCCCAGGGCCTGTAAATTAAATGCTACTAGTGGGCCTGCAGCACTGTTTGTGCACCAACTACAGCAGCCTTTCAAACCTGCCTTAGACCTACCAAATGCAGAGCCTGTGTATGTGCAGTTTTAAACTGTCATTTTGTCCTGGCACGTGTCACTCCTAAAGTAGGCCCTAGGTAGCCTCAAGGGCAGGGCACAGTACATTTACAAATTTGACATGTACTTTTAAGTGTAACATGTCCTGGTAGTGAAAACTGCTAAATTTGTTTTTCACTACTGTAAAGCTTATCTCTCCCATAGGTTGAAATTGGGTTTCCCTTGAATCATCTTTTAAGTGTAACTCTCAACTGGGAAAAATAGAAATATGGAGTTTGGTGTCTCTGGACTGACAAACTAAAATCACAATTTATGGCGAAGACGGATTTTAAATTGTAAGTCTGAAAATGACACTTTTAGAAAGTTGGCATTGTCTTACTTTAATCATGCTGTGGCTCTGTCTTTGAATACACACCTGGGGTGGTAATGCGTCTCTTACTAAATAATTTATTGTCTCTGGGACTCATTTTAGGCCGATGAATCTTTTGACCCTGATTGAAGACACCTTAAGATGAGATAACTAATCAACATGTCAATCAATAAGTCAATAACGTCATCAATATTTACCATAACAAATCAATTAGATTAATCAATAAAACCACCATGACCTTTCAGTCATGAATAACCACACCAGTTTAGTACGATTATATGATGTTTATTCTCTATTGATTACAATTCTACTAGTAAGTTTATTAGTCTCAAAACCATGAAACACATCAGCATTGTCATAATATGGAAACTCGAATAAGCTTTCATCAAAGCAAAGATCATGAACATTAGAACATAACACGACGTCAACATAGGTTAACTTTAGCAGAGTATCATTAGCGCATTATTCAACAAAGCATTGATTCAGTCATTTGTCTATTTGCATCCGTCTAGTGAACTCCTTAACTAACCTCGAATTGGCATTGGCATGTTGGGCTTCAAGCAAAACAATTTTGGTAACACAAATTTAGAAAACATCTAACTATGGTCTCTGTCAAAAGAAGCAGTTGGTACCTAGAAAGGAAAGGCAAACAGACAATTACAATTTCATCACCATATAGTTACCCCCCGTAACGGGTCAGCATACAGAGTCAGTCTTCTTCCTCAGGACATCAGTTTATTCGCCATCAGCCAGAAAACAAAGCAAAGTTCAGCAAGACAGGGTAAGTAGGGACACTTCCCTCATAAAGAGGAGAAGTATAGAACGGGCAAGGTAAGGGTGAGGATAGTTTGAAGAGTCAAACAGCAAAGTTTTAGGGAGAGTGACAAAGTGTCTGGATAATAGCAAGAATAGTTTGCAATGGCATCTCCTAATGGCTCCTAATGGCTCCTCGTGTCAAAGGTTTTTATCCCTTTTCTGTTGTACAGTCCCCTTATTTCCAATTGGGCAGGTTTGGCACACCACTATCTCCATCCATTTGTTTTCCAGTTGTACCATCAAAATTGTCACCTCATAACAGTTCTCACGTAGTTTATTGGTTCTTGTGATTGACGTCTCCAACAGGTAGAATGTCCGGTATGATTTCATATTCTCGTGGTCCTCTCGCATCCCCAGTCAGTGGTTCCATTGTCTATACCGGTTTAGGCGACCTTGTACCTGTTGCGAGTCTTCACTGTTGCATTCAGCAAGAATGTTTCCTTGAGCAAGTCGAGTTTCATGAGAACGGATCTACTACAGTTACACTCATCTTCTAGCTTCTGGAAAAATATGATTACATGTTCTTCAGCAAGTCAGCACACTGCACGTTAGAAAAGCGCATTTAATATTAAACCGGGCAGCTAGGCCCCAACTCATGCTAACTAAGGCCTAGTGAATTAATTAGCAAAACCTTAATGTATAGCTTTTAATACTAATACAAAATCATACATTAGTGCATCAATAACTCATTATTAGTCAATTTTATTAGTCCCCGTATATATTGGCGGCCACTCCCCATGGGCACTTTTCGGACTCACGTTAGTAAAACACATTATTACATTTTCTATGCCGCATTATTATGCATTAGTTCATAAACATTTCATGTTAATTTTGATTATGAGAGCTACGCTCCAACAGGGTGGATGACAGCTAGGCTTTGTGTATTTCTTCTAGAAACCCAAACACAAAGGGAGCTGGGGTGTGACATTTCCACTCTGATGGCCCATCACTAGGCTGATGGGCCATTAACTGGCTTGATGGAAGGGGGAGGAGCTTAGCGCTGGCTCATTAACACATGAATAGAAGCTGTGCCTCTCCTCACACAAAGAGCTGCATAACCCCCTGTAGAGTATCTGGGGCCAGGTAAGGAAGGGCAGGGACCTTGTGATCTTCAAAGGCCTCTTTGAAGTCTCCCCCACATTAAAGGCACATTTGGGCCTAAGTACTGGATCCCAAACCCCACCAAATCAGAACTCTAATGGAACCAAGGACACTCTGTCAGGAAGATGGACCACTGTGATGCCACTAGGGACTGCCACTCAGCAACTGTATTGTTGTGTTGGCCAACTGCTTGCTCTGTGCTATAGGAGGGACTGCCACGTTGCTACTTGCTGTGCTCAGTTGGCCTACTACTTCTTGCCTGAAGTGAGAAGGACTAGACCTGTTCTCTACATCTTTGAATCCAAGATTGCCCAAGGGCTTGTTGGCTTGCTCTCTGTTCTCCACAGTCTCAGGGGCATCAACTGACTTACCCTGAATAAGATTATGGTCCCAAATTTCTAACATTTGTGAAAGTGTTTAATTAAATTAAAATTATTGTGATTAATGCATAGAGTAAACACAAAGGTTTTAAAATGAAAAGCAACATGCAAATGCAGATTTTCAATGAAGGCTTCCGTAGTCGCATGTATTTTACCTAATTCGCTGATAAATACCTTTTTTCCTTTCCTTTTCTTCTTTGTTTTTTTCTGACCTGTGTCATGGTCATAAATGTTAATATTTGATTACGCAAATGTGATTTTGAGACAATAGACTGAATAGAACATGTATTATACTTCATCTTTCCCACTGAAATGTTTTTCATAAAATATAGTAATGCATTAAAATCTTTAGTTTAATCTCCATAGAATGCTTCCTTATGAATATGCTTTGTCAATAGAAGCATATGGGAAAGCAAGTGATCTCACTGATAATGTATTGCACCCACCCCAACCTGCTTTGACTTATGGAAAGTTGCATTGGGAAACTGAACTACGTTGATAGTTATGTTATGAGTTTGTAGTACATTTGTATCTTATGATTAGGATGCTCTTTGTTTATTTTGCTTAATCAAAGGAAGCTGTCCTGTGCCTATCAAGAGTCTAATGGTTGATTGGAAGGGATGTCCAGCTACTGCAACAAATTGTAACAAACTATTGATGTTAAAAATTATGAAAAAATTTGTTCCTAGACTAAGGAGCGGGCGAGAGAGTGGGCGAGACCAAGCGCACATTGTGACCCAGACTCTTTGCTGATTCCACAGTTTTTACAGTCTCAGTTTTCTATTGAGAGAACATTTATTTCCCTCACTTGAATTCTATGCTACCCATGAATCTATTGAATCCCTCTTTATGGGAAGTTCTGCTAATGATTACAAAAAGGCTAAATGGTTTCACACCTTGTCTAAGAACACTTTATGGGTTCTACTTGAGTTTTTTACTCACACTCTCCTTAGCTTAGATTATCTTATATAGTATGTGCTTTATGAATTGTTGTGTGTGGTATTGGTATTCTCCTTGACTAACTGATAATTTCCAATAAAGAATTAAATATTAGAGAATTAAATACAACTTTAAAACGTATTCAACTTTGACTCCTATAAGAATAATGAAACCAATATCTGGTATAATTGGTAGACTGTTGACTTGCAGCTTCTGATTAATTCCTCACTCACTTCAAAGGTCCATTCCTCTTGCGTCCAGTGAGTGGATGAGGGAACTTCATGTTTCCGAATAGAGTGATTTTAAATATTTGAAGTTCCCAATAGTCCTATGCACTTGCAGGCCCTTTACATTTTAAGTTAGCGCAGGATCCCTCAGATTGCATCAACAAAAATAAATATAGGTTTCAGCAACTTCTCCACATTATCTCAGAAAGATATGAAAAGAGAGTCGAGTGAGAAGCCTTGAGATGGAAGAAAGACAGTGAAGAGAATGGAATATATCTTAAATTTTTCATGAGACCTCTGAAATGAGGAAAGCAAATGAACTTGTTCTAAGGTGTTAGCCTCCCGACACCTTGGTTGCACTCTTCTGTAAACCAATAAGAGATGTGCCCAGCTGTATCCCTGGTGGCATTAGGGTAACCAATGCAAAGTTGAATGAAGTGACTCTGTGACAGAGACACCATCTCAAACCAGTTCTGCACCAATCAGTGCTAGGATATATATTGTGCTTTTTCAACACAATCACCACACTGCTTTTTACTGGCGACAAAAGATTTGCTCACATGTAAATGTGTAACTTTACTCTTTTTTCGCTATTCACTATTTCTGAGCTTAAATGTATTACTAAGTGCCGACCTTACTATCTTCACACACCAAAAACAAGGGGTGAACCCTGCTTGAACGGGATTTTCAAGTATAAAGTAACTACTGGTTCACCTGTAGGGGGCGGAATTTCCTTGGTAAAGTATAAGGAAAAGTAATAAAGTTTAATAGGTATTCAAAAACATAAAAAATGTAAAACAAAAATGTAAATTCACTAAAACAATGGTTATTAACCAAGATCTAAATAAAATAAAATGTAACAGCACATTATTTCATCAAATTACATGTTGAATATATAAATACATAAAATATACTAAATTAATTTATATTTTTTTCAGCTAAAAAATAAATAGATTCCCACCCTGACTATCATTTGTATATTTATTATTTAGGATGTCTGCTTAACAATCTTAATTATTATATTTTATTTTGGTATTAAAAAACTTCATACATATTTCAACATTTGAAATAAGTAAAACAATTCATATAAGTCATTGTTTGTATTATTTTTTATGGGAGTGTCTTATGGTACCTATGTATCTGTATGTGCCCATGTCTACGTCAGGTACTGGACTTACTCCAAGGCTGCACTGGAATATATTTGCTACTATTTTGGGTCCTTTTTATCTGTAGTAGCTTTATAAGTGCATTTTGTGACTATCAGAATGTAAATGAGTGCTCTCATTTGCATACCTCCCCTTAAAGCAGTCCTTTCCCCTCGGTAAGCCATTCCTTATGGTTCCTTAATCCCCTCCCATTTAGTAGTAAGTATTCCTATGCTCCTGCCACTTCACAAGGTTCCTCCCACCTATACCACCAAAACATATAGCTACTTTTCCAGAGGCTTCCACAACTGGGGTGGAGACCTCCACACAAAAAAGGTAGGAGAGGTGGAGATCTCCTCATTGAGGATTGAGAACAACATTCTGGAGTATGTGAACAGAACTACTGTAGTACTGCAAAGTGCAGACTGTGAATAGGCCCACATTGAGATTGAGTGACCAGTTGTCCATTTCAGGGAGCTTGCACTCCTTCTTCAGTGGGCCAATGATGTTCCTTGGAGACCCCCAGTCAAAATGGAGAGCCCCAGTCTCTATAGACACCTTGAGTGCTGGGACTATTGAGTAGATGTGGGTGTATGTTTTGTGAGTCATGCCTGGTGTTAAATCTTCCCTAAAACGTCTTTTGCCTCACTTTTTTCGGATCTCATTTTTGCTAGCATTAGGACTATGCACTTTACCACTGATAAGCACTGCTGAAGTGCACATGCTAACTCCTTAAAACATGGTAATATTGACTAATCCCCAATTTGCATATTTAATGTACTTATAAGTTCCTATTAATGTGGTACCACATGTACCAAGGGACTATAAATTAAATGCTACTAGTGGGCCTGTAGCACAGATTGTGCCACCCACTTATATAGCCCTTTGAACATGTCTCAGGCCTGCCATTGCAGAGCCTGTGTGTGCAGTATTAAACTGCCATTTCAACCGGGCAAAATAAACCTTTTGCCAGGTCCAAACCTTCCTTTTTAATACATATAAGTTACCCTTAAGGTATGCCCTGGACAGTCCAGATGTCAGGGCACATTGTATTTAAAAAGTAGGATATGTACTTTTAAGGTATTTATGTTGTGGTACTGAAAAACTCTTAAATTCATTTTTCACTGTTGCAAGGCCTACCTCCCCATAGGAAAACACTGGACTTAGCTTAGTATATTTTCTAAGTCCAGTTTCCAATTGGGAAGGGATAACTAGTTTGTGTTTGGTGTCTCTGAAATCACAATTTGAAATCCTAATATGGTGAAGTCGAATTTTAATTTGTAATGCAGAAGAGGTCAATTTTAGAAAGTTAGCATTTTCTTACCATGCCCATTTAGTGTCTGTAGCCTATTTCTGGTCACCTGATTGGGTGTAGCTAGCAGTTGAGCTTTTTGTATACGTCCTAAACAGCCACACATAAATGGGAGCTTATGTGTGCCTTAATGGGCCATCACCGGCAGGATGGGAAGGAGGAGCTAGGGATAGCCCCACTTGCCCCTGAATAGGCTGTGTCCTTTCTCCACACAAAGGGCTGTTGTAGTCTGGAGCCAGGGTGGGAAAGGCAGGATGCCTGGGGACTTCAAAGGCAAACCTTTAGAGGCTTCTCACCAGGATTGCTGTGCTGCTGAAGGACTGCCACTCTGCTGGCTTACCTGTTGCCTGCTGCCCTCCTGCTTAGGTGAGAACGACTGAACCTGTATTTCTTGAAACCAGAACTCCAGAGTGATTAGAAAGGTTAGTTGGCTGGCCCCCTGACTTCAGCCTTAGGGACAGAAGGCTTCAACAACCATTCACTTGCACCTAGACTCTGCCTCCTGTGAGTCTACCCCACCAAGAGGTGCCACACTAGTCCTGCTACCTTGGAATTGGATCCTACAGAACCAATGCATCTTCTCTGCTGCATGATGCAAACCCAAGCAGCACGATGCATCTCTGTACTGCGTGGGTCAGAGGCGCTTCAAATCCTGTGCAACACATCCATGGTGCAGACCCTCGCATCTCTCATTGTCAACAGCCTTAACAACAATGTCTGACTCCCCGTAGCAGCCTCGCAGTTCCTCAGAACCGACACATTACCCTGACTGCTCAATGCAGCCCGAGTCTGGGCTTCAGCTTGCAAGCCTTTCGTCGATGGGATTCTCGATGCAACAGAACCTTGCACCTCACATTGCTTTAGCAGTGTGACATATCCTTATCGAGGAGCCACACAAGCTCTGAAAACTAGGATTAACATTACTTTGGGCCAGTTGTAGCAAAGGTTTGCGAGTCGCAAATGGCTCGCATCGCTATTTGCGACCCCGCAAAATCCGAAATAGGATGTAAACATCCCATTTCCGATCACCAAATAGCGATGCAACCCTTCACCGACTCGCAAAATTTGTGACCTGATTTTGCAACCCACAATCAGGAAGTCGCAAATTGCGAGTCGCAAACCATATGCAAAAGCCAGTCGCAAATTGCGACTAGTCGCAAAAAGCACGTTTTGTACACCCAGATTACCACTGATTCAGAGCAGGTGGTAACCAGAACCAAAGTATAAAAGGAGACCCAGAAGGCATCTGGGCTATTCAAAATGGCTGCACTGTACGTGATTGCGTGGAGGAGGAGAGTCCAGGCTGCCCAGCAGAGGAGGAGGAGGCAGAGACAGGAGAGGATATACCGAACCAGGCAGACACGATTTCAACAAACTGAGGATGAGATTTATGGCAACTATAGACTGAGCAGTGCTGTTATCTTAGAGATTATTGAACTGCTGAAACCTCAGCTTGAACGACAGTCAATGATTGGCAGCGCCATCCCTACACTTGTGCAAGTGCTATGCTCACTGCACCTCTTGGCCTCGGGTAGCTATCATGGGGTGATTGCAGTGGCAGGTGGGGTATTCCAAAGTGCACTCTCACGATTCTTCAGTTGTTTCCTAGATGCCATACTCACACACATGTCCAGATATATATACCTACACAGAAATGAGGCAGAAATGAACAGCACCAAGTTGGACCCACTCACTAAAATCCAGGTGGTATGTGACTCACATAATCTCATTACTGACATTGTAGCTAAATATCCAGGGAGTACACATGACTCATACATATTCAGGCATATTGGGATACACCAATGCCTAGCACGTGCTGAGTTTGGAGAAGGATATTTATTAGGTATTGGTGACTACACTCTGAAGCCTTACTTACAGGTCGCTGTGTAACCCTGTGATGCCCTGCTAAATGTGCCTCTTTTGTCAAACAGGTGACAGTGCATATGCCCTGAGACCATGGATACTCACCCCATACCTAACACCTGGCAATCAGAACGAGAGGCGATACAACATTGCACATCAGCAGACCAGAACTGTAGTCGAGAGGACCTTTGGTTTGTCAAAGTCAAGATTCCGATGCCTCCACAAAAGTGGAGGAGCACTCCAGTATGCCCCAGAAACAGCATGCAAGATAGTTGCCAACTGTGCCATCCTATACAACATTGCCAACAGACATGGGCTACATGCCACCCCTGAAGACAAGACACAGGCACGGAGGATGAGGAGCAAAAGCTACCACACCAACAGCCTGGGGATAGAAGCATCGCAAATGAGGGCAGACAGAGATAGAACCACATTGCAACCCAATACTTTGGCAGGTATGTGGCAACTGTGACCACACTCACTATTGTCAGACACACAAAGCCCAGTTGTGTAGTCAAACAAACCAAACCTTTTTATTGCAAAACTATTATGTTGATATAACTGTGCTGTATGCAACAGTCTGGTACTGAAACAGTCAAATCAGACACATTATTTTAATGTGCCTCTATACCGGTACATGTCAGTGGCTCACAGCCTCCTATGACTGAGGCTACTATGGCTCACTCCAGCTTGGTCCTCTGAGCCCTGCCGTGCACTGCTACTCTGCAGCACACGCGCATCAATGACAGACAGACTGCTGACTATTGAGCCCTCCTCACTGTCCTACGGGGTATCCCCTGTGCCCCTTGCAGCCTGTCTGGTCTCCAGGATGTCAACCACATGGCTGATGCGGCCAAGTCCCCGTGCCACATCGCCAGCAAAATGACCCAGTGCTATTTGCAGGCTCACATTGTGCCTTGACAGGCAGGCTGTGTTCATTGCCAGGCACCCTATGGATGCAGCAAGTCTGTCTAAATGGGCTGCACTGTTGCGCTCCCTGCACCGTGCCAGTTCCCTGTCCAAAAAGTCAATGGATTGTGTCAGGTTCCCCAGATGCGTGTTCATTGTTGTGAACTGATTGTCCACATTAGCCAGCCCAATGGCCACAGTGGTCTGCAGTCTTGTGAGGTTCCGGTTCATTAACCTCAACTGTCTATTTTGCAGGCGCTGACCCTGTAATAAGGATGCCTTAAGTCCTGCACACTCGACATCTGGGACATGCTCACTGTGCACAGACTGCAATCTGCGGCGGCGTCTACCCACTGCGCCTGATGATGGCTGTGTGTGCCTTTCCAAAGGCTTTGGCCCTGGTGTTACTACTGCTGCCTCCATATCCAGCGCAGGATCGTCCATGGACTCTGGTGCCAATTCCATGTGTGGTGTTGTCCTGCACTCCCCTGCAGTGTCAGTGGCAGCCTCCTCCTGTGGGTCTGTGCCATGTTCCTCTACCTGCAAGTTGGCACTGATAGGGGGGCCTTGTGGGAGACCTGTGGAACATAGGGGATACACTGTCAGTCTCGCACATATGTTTTTTGTCTCAAAATAAACATTTGCCTATATTTGGACTACTGTACTACATTGTCCATAGTGCACTATTCTAGAGGTTGCTAGACTGGAATGGAGCTAGCCTGGAGGTGCCTGCTGCTGTGTACTGGGATTGTGGGTATAGTGCATTTGTGGGTGTGAAAGCATATATTTTGGTACTTACTTTCTGATGTTCCGGGTGCTGAACTGTCCACATCTCCAATGCCCAGTACAGCCTCTGGCTCCAGTGTTGTCTCCACCATGGTTTCCATTGCTGTAGGGGGTGGAACAGTGGATGGGGCTCCTCCAGTGCCCTGCATCTCCCGCATGCACTTTGCAACCCTCTCCTTGGTCCTGGAGCGAATGTCATACCACCTTTTCCTCATTTCATACAGGGTGCGGTGGTTTACCCCAATGGCATTGATCTTGTCCTGGATGTCTTGCCATGTCTTTTTTTTTTTGGGTGTCAGGGACACTCATTGCTGCCTTGCCAAATAGTTGGTCATGGTGCAGGCAGCACTCCTCAGTTAGCACCTCCAACTCCTTGTCAGAGAACTTGATTTTTCTTTTCCTGCCAGCACTGGTTGTCTCCTTCTCCATTGTTGCTGCAGCTCCTCTCACCTGGATGTGGCTCTGCAGTTTGGGCTGGGTGGGCTGCTCTCTCCTCCCAGTTCCATTTGGTTACTTCCTGGTTCTGATGTCATCACCAAGAACCAGGAAGTGGGTATTTCAAATGTTTTGTTACACCTGCAGGCAGTTTGCGAGTCAGTCGTAATTTGCGACACCGGACCACACCCTTCGCGCAATTTGCGACCTTGCTTTTAGCGAGGTCACAAATTGCGACCTTGCTAAAAATGGAGGTCGCAAAATGCGGTGTGACACCTCTGTGAGTCGCAATTTGGAATGGCAAGTCTTTCTGGTATTTGGTTTTGCGAGTCGGAAATAGCGATTCGCATGGAGTCGCTATTTCTGAGTCGCACATTTTTTCCTACCTACATCTGGCCGTTTGTTCAGCAGACCTAAGTGAGTCCTTGTAGCCGGCTCGTGCTCTATCGTGGTCAACCTCAACTTGTGACTTTCTTCCAGCCCGACACGACCAGATATCCACAGTTCGCTCTTTACACTACTTTGCGCTATTTTTACTAAAATCTACAAAACTGAATGCCCCTGGTTCTAGTGATTGCATTTTTGTCGTTTGATCTTGTTTTATTTAATAAATGAAGTATTATTTTCCTAACCTGTTGTGAGATCTTTTGTGGGGTGCTTTCACTGTTTTACTGTTTGAAGTGTTGTACAAATATTTTACACTTTGCCTGTAAGTTACACCTGAATGCTCCATGCCAAGCTGCCAGGGGGTTGAGCACAGGTTAACTTGGGGTTTGCTTGTGTCTTACCCTGACAAAGATTTTGGTTGCTGCTTGACCAGCACTCACACATCAGTCAACCAGTAACCCAATTTCTTATTGAATGAATGAATGAGACAGTCTTTTATAGAAGACGCTACTCAAAAAGAGTTCCCTGTCACATTTAGGTACTGAGAACAGTGGAACAGAGGGCAAACTGAGGGGCAGATTTATGGAAAGTGGCACTGAACCAAGTGCAGCACCAATTTCCCTGCACCACTTAGCACCCCCTACTGCCACGATGTGTGAGCGTATTTGAAATACACTGCACAATGGCACAGGGTAGGGGGCAATAGAGTAATTTTAAATGACTCTATTGATATACTCTGCAGGAGTAGTGCCAAACTGTTGGTGCTACTCCTGCAGAGTACATGGGGGCCCATTCTAAAGAATGGAAGTCCCCATTTAAGGGCTGCTCTTGAGCAGGTGGTAAAAGTGTCCTAATAAATGATGAAAGGAAATCCCATAGATTTGAACCGTCTCAAACCACACTTTGAGCAGACTGAATTGTC
This sequence comes from Pleurodeles waltl, assembly GCF_031143425.1. Lineage (NCBI taxonomy): Eukaryota > Metazoa > Chordata > Amphibia > Caudata > Salamandridae > Pleurodeles > Pleurodeles waltl. The sequence goes on from NC_090447.1 coordinate 1,117,756,988, forward strand.
CATGCTCCTAGCAACAGATGAAGGGGTGAAGGAAGTGAGTGAACCTATTCCTGACTTTCCTGTCTGCTGGAGAGAAAGATGGGGCAATGGAGGGAGTGAACCTCTCCCCCTCCCTGACCTCAGAACAGCAGAGGGACTGTCGCCAGGTATTGGGTCAGCTTGCCTCCCCATACTCCCTGATCCCAGGCATCAAACACTTGTGTACAGATGAAGTGGACACTGGGGACAGTCCACCCATTAAACAGAAGGTTTACAGGGTGACCGATAAGGTAAGGGCTAGCATCAAAGATTAGGGCCCATATTTATACTTTTTGACGCACAACTGCGCCAACGCAGTTGTGCGTCAAAAATTTTACCGCCGGCTAACGCCATTCTAAAGCGCCATGCGGGCACCTTATTTATTGAATGACGTTAGCCGGCGCTGCGGACTGGTGTGCGTCAAAAAAAATGACTCACACCAGGCAGCGCCGGCGTAGGGGAAAATGGAGGTTGGGCGTCAAAAAATGGGGCAAGTCAGGTCTGAGGCAAAATTCAGCCCTCAACCCGATTTGCAACATTTTTTTTGACGCCCAACCCCCATTGAAATGACTCCTGTCTTAGCAAAGACAGGAGTCATGCCCCTTTGCCCAATGGCCATGCCCAGGGGACTTCTGTCCCCTGGGCATGGCCATTGGGCATAGTGGCATGTAGGGGGGCCCAAATCAGGCCCAAATCAGGCCCCCCTATGCCACAAAAAAAATACGAAAAACAATACTTACCCCAACTTACCTCTACTTCCCTGGGATGGGTCCCTCCATCCTTGGGTGTCCTCCTGGGGTCGGCAAGGGTGGCAGGGGGTGTCCCTGGGGGCATGGGAGGGCACCTCTGGGCTCCTTCTGAGCCCACAGGTCCCTTAACACCTGCCCTGACCCAGGCGTTAAAAAACGGCGCCCATCAGGCTGGGCGCTGTTTTTTAAGGCCTGCCCCCTCCTGTGCGTCAAAATGACGTCAGAGTATAAATATGGGGCACTTAAGGCCTTAAAGTCATTTTTTGGAAGGGAACGCCTACCTTGCATATAATTAACGCAAGGCTGGTTCCCCCTTCCAAAAAATGACGCACATGGTGGAACTTTGACGCCCGCGGGGTCGGACGTCAAAGTATAAATATGGGGCAGGGTTTGTGCTGATTGTGCGTCCAAAATTTTGACGCACATTCGGCGCAAACAGAGTATAAATATGCCCCTAGGTGTCTAAGATGCTAGCCCTAGGGGTTATTGAGTTTTCTAGCAGCTCTCGGGCCAGCCCTGTGGTCTTGGTCCCAAAGGCTGCTACTCCTGGTGCCACCCCAGAACTCCGGTTCTATGTAGACTAAAACTGATGCGCACCCCATCCTCCAAACTGATGAGCTCACAGATCAGTTGGGAGCTGCTCAATACCTCCGCACGTTTGATTTGACATCTGGGTTTTGGCAGATTGCTCTAACTGAGGGGGCCAAGGAGAGGTCAGCATTTTCTTCCCCAGATTGACATTTACAGTTTAACGTGATGCCTTTTTGGGATGACGAATGCCCCAGCCACATTCCAGAGGTTGGTCAACCAGGTGTTAACTGGGTTGGGTGACTTCAGCGCAGCACACCTGGATGACATTGCAGTGTTCAGTTCCACTTGGGAGGAACACTTGCAGCACCTCTACAGAGTGTTGGAGGCCCTGCAAAAGGCATGCCTCACTATTGAGGCAAGCAAGTGCCAAATAGGGCAGGGTTCTGTGGTGTATTTGGGACACTAGGTGGGGCGTGGCCAGGTGGCACCCCTACAGCCAAAGATAGACACCATTCTGGCTTGGGAGCCTCCCAAGTCCCAGACTGAGATGACGGCCTTCTTAGACCTCACTGGCTATTATCTGAGGTTTGTCAAGGGATATGGCACCATTGTTGACCCCTTGAATGAGTTGACTTCAAAGAAGCAATCCAAAAAGGGGATCTGGACAGAGGCTTGCAGATCGCTTTTGATACCGTGAAGGCTGCCATGTGCACAACACCTGTGCTGAAGGCATCTGATTATTCCTGCAAACAGACACCTCAGAGCATGGTATAGGAGCACTCTCACAGCTTAATGAAGAGGACCTAGATCAACCTGTAGCCTTCATTAGCCGAAGGTTACTCCCCATGGAACGTAGGTGGAGTGCAATTGAGCATGAAGCTTTTGCTGTGGTTTGAGCTCTGAAGGAGCTAAGACCCTACTTGTTTGGGACTCACTTCCGGGTTCAGACTGACCACAGGCCCCTCAGATGGTTAATGCAGATGAAGGGTGAGAATCCGAAACTGTTGAGGTTGTCCATTTCCCTACAGGGGATGGAATTTATGGTGGGACACCGCCCTGGTACAGAACACACCAATGCTGATGGTCTGTCCAGATTCTTTCGCCTTAGTGATGAGAACTCCAATGAGGTTGGGTAGTTGCTCCCTAATTTCAGCTGGGGGAGACAGGTGTTTTACTTGGCATCCTTGGCGTGGCCTCCCCAACTTTCTGCCTTTGTACCCCAGGTTGTTGATGTGGGCTGGACTCTGTTTTTGCTGTTTTTGTTTGTCTGGGCCCTTTACTACTGCTATCCAGTGCTAAAGTGCAAGCGCTCCTATATAAAATGTGTATGTAATTGGCTTTCCCTGAGTGGCATATTTGATTTACCAGTACGTCCCTAGTACAGTGCACCATAGGTGCCCAGGGCCTGTAAATCAAATGCTACTAGTGGGCTTGCAGCACTGGTTCTGTCACCCACGTCAGTGGCCCTGTAAACATGGCTCAGAGCTGCCACTGCAGTGTCAGGGAGTGCAGATTCAAACTGCTAATTCAACTTGGCAAGTGTACCCACTTGCCAGGCCTAAACCTTCCCTTTTTATACGTGTAAGGCACCCCTAATGTAGTCCCTGGGTAGGCCCATGGGAAGGGTGCAGTGTATGTAAAAGGTGGGACATGTACTTATGTGTTTTACATGTCCTGACATCGAAAACTGCCAAATTTGTTTTTTCACTGTTACAAGGCCTTTTTTGCTCATAGGTTACCATTGGGGGCACCTTTAAATGTTATTAAAGTGCAGATTCCTTTTGGGAGCAGATAGACATGGAGTTTAGGGTCTCTGAACTCACAATTTAAAAATACATCTTCTAGTAAAGTTGTTTTTTAGATTGTGTGTTTGAAAATGCCACTTTTAGAAAGTAGGCATTTTCTTGCTTAAACCATTTTGCCACTCTGTGTGTTTTGTAAATTCCCTGTGTGGGTCAGTTTGACAGCTGGGCTGCTTGCACCTCTCTCTAGACAGCGATGCAAAGGGGGCTGGGGTGTAGCCCGCATATTCTGATGAGCAATCTGTGCTAGAGGGCAAGGGAGGAGTGGGAATTCACACCTAGCTGAGCTGTGCCTGCCCTCTCACAATGCAGTCTCTACCCTCCTGATGTGAAGCTGGGGCCTGGCCTGGACAAGAAAGAAAGGATTTCACAGGCACTTGAGAGGCCTACTTCAAAGGCAGAAAGGAGTATAAGAAGCGCACCCCAAACCCAAGACTTTAGATTACTTCAAGGATTCAGGGGGAAACTCTGCCTGGAGAAGAGCTGAAGAACTGAGGAGAAGTGCTGCCCTGCCTATGACTGTGCTTTTTGGAGCTATCCTGTAGTTGTTGCTTCTGCCTGTGCAAGGGGACAGAGACTGGACTTTGTTGCATTCCTGCTTGAGAAGTGACTCCAAGGGCTTGGAGTAGAGCTTGCCTCCTTTTTGAAGCCTCAGGGACAGCAAAGGCTTCATCAACCAGACCTGAGTCTACTGGCTGGTGACTCTAGCTTGCCAGAGGGTGCCATCCCAGTTCCTGGACCCCTGGAAGTGAATTCCTGGAGAAAAAACTGTTTACCGACATCGGATGATGCCGTGCGACTTCACAAAGGACGCCGCTGGCCGGAGCCTCAACGCTGCTTGCCCCGAGGCTGTGGATCTAGCTGAGTGCAAATCTGACGACCTGTGAGCTGACGCTGCTACCCCGGAATCACGACGCCCCTGCCCTGAGGCCGTGGACCTCGTGGAAGTCAAACGATACTGTAGGCCTCACGTCGCTGCAATCGCTCATCCTGCCCAACTTCACTGACACTGGAGTGTTGTAAGTCCAACGTCTGTGATGATCTGATGCCATTGCAGTGCCTGCAGGCCTGTGACATTATCACGACCCTGTAAGGTCACCTTGAAGCATCATAACTCAGCCGAATTTCACATCTGCTGTAACCAGGAAACTGACTTTGCATCTGACGAGACCTCACCTCCACCACCCTGTAGAGTGGATCCCACAACGCCACAGTTTTCCTGCCCCTATGGCACTGGAACCGACGCCGCATCTGATCCAGTGAAGCCACTCTCCCTGACTCCGTGCACCGGCCTGTTTTCTACTTGATCTGAAGGTACTGTACCTGGGGGTCGACTGACTCCATGAATGGTGCCATTGACGTGACATTGTAGGAAACGATGCCATTACGACGCCGTGTTTTACCAACTTGCAGTGTTTTCACCTCAAATCACAATTTTCTTGCTTTTAAATGCTAAATTTGTATGTTTAAATGTAGATTGTTGATTTTTAGCATATTTGGTCTTGTTTATTTAGATAAAATAATACAAAAAAATCTAAACCTGTGTTGTGTCATTTTGTAGTGTTTTCACTGAGTTATAGTGTGTGTTGGTACAAATACTTTACACATTGCTTTTGAAGTTAAGCCTGCCTGCTCATGCCAAGCACCAAGGGGTTGAGCAGGGATTAACTGAGGGTGATTCTCCTGACTAGAGTGAGTGTCCTTGCTTGGGCAGGGGGTAGCCTGACTGCCAACCAAAGACCCCATTTCTAACATGGACCTAATTTGTTCAGGCAAATGGTTCCACAGACCTGCAGCTGTAACAGTGAAGGAGGAGCCTCCTGTATATTGCCTTTTAAAGCAGGGGACCACAATTAGACTGACATTACTAGATCATTGAGATACCTGGGCCGCCTATTATGAAAAGGTTGATGTGTCATAGTCAGAGACTTATACACTATGCGTTGATGCACTGGCATCCAATGTAGTCTTGGTCAAAATGTGGATACTGAGGAGTACCTTGGAATTTTAAACAATAGGTGGACTGCCATGTTCTGCATAACTTGTAGTGATTGGGTCAGATATTCCGGAAGACCCAAGTTTAGAAAATTGCCATAATCCATCCTGGAGAGGATCAGTGTCCTTATCATTGTAACCAGTGCACAGTGTGGAAGGTAGTGAAGACATTTCCTCTGCATGCAGAGAATCCAAAAGATTTTTTTTATAACTGGTGATACCTGTGCCTCAAATGAAATTTGGGCATCAAGCATAACACCCAAGTTCCTGGGCACCACCGTTGGAGGAGGCAGTGGGGGCACATTCTAAGGCTATGCACATATCCATCTGGGAAGGGGATTCCAGCCAAACAATATGATTTCAGCCTTGTCTGGATTGCAATGCAATTTATTGTCATTCAGCCACTCCAGCAATGCTGCCCTACAACAAACAAATGCCTCCTTATCCTTTACAGAGTCCCCATCATACATGAGCAGGGGTTGAGTATCATCCCCATATGAGATGACTCTGATGTTAAAAGATTCCACCAAATATGCCTACCGGGACATATAAATGTTGAAGAGTGTGGGACTTAAGGAGGAGCCTTGTGGCACTCCCACCTCAACCTCTTAGTGTCCGAGGCATTTGGTTTCATCCACACCACTTGTTCATGTCTCTCCAGAAAAGAACCCAGAGAGCCAAGTGCAGAGCCCCTCACTACCAGATGTTTTAACCTGTGCAGCAAGATGTTATGATCAACTGTGTCAAATGCTGCAAACAGGTCTAGCAGCACCAGGGTTACGTTGAGGCCCAAGTCCAAACTACACCTGATGGATTCAGAGACCTCTAATACAGCTGGCTTGGTGCTGTGGCAAGCTCTATACCCCTATTGGGAAGGATGGTGCAAGTTGTTCTCAGTGAGGAGATTGTTATGCTGTTGATTTACCAATCTCTCCAAGCCGTTTGGGGGGCTGGGAGTAGAGAAACAGGTCTAAAACTAGACAAGGATTCCAGATCAGCAGGAATCACATTGGCTCTCCTATAGTCATCTGTTAAAGTGACATAATAAATAAAGGTAGAAAACAGCTCCTGATATATCAGACCAACCATGTCCCTGATCAGCTTCAGGATATGAGGTGGTACGGGATCAGTAGGAGATCCTGATTTACATTTTGCGAATGAGGCTGTCACTTTCTCCACTGATGGAACCTGAAAAGACATCAATTTGGAGTGTGTTGGAAGAACGGCTACAGCTCCAGTCTCTTGCTTTCTTGAAAGGTTATTCATCCCGGTTAAATTGGTCTGGATTTTAAGGACGTTATCATCAAAACAATCAGTAAGGCAGATGCAGTGAGACTGGCTAGGCTCTGACGGGGCCGATGTAATTTTAGGATCAATAAAGTTGGTAAAAAATCTCCTTCCAGCCATTATCCACCTCCTTAATATATTGTCCTTAAAAGTTGCACCTGGTTTATGCTTTTATAGATGTGCTTTTGGGATTTACATGGCCCTCCTTGTGCCCTTATTTGATTTACCCCCTCCACCTTCCATTTTGGTGTAAATAATCACCATTTTTGGGACACTCCCTCCGCCATCCCCAGATTGACATCTCAGGTGTAGGGTTACCTGTGGGGAGGTCCTACGGAGTAAATGTCTGCTTTTACCTTTGTGAATTGTCATCTGTAAGTATGTGAATCAAATAAGAGGAGAACAATACTTCCTACTTGAAAATGCTTATTTAATCGGGCCAACATATTTTGAAATGTTGTACTTTGTTTTGATCTTTTATACTCCTACATTTCTATGGTTACATTCCTTATTATGAAAGGACCTTTGTCTGTGTCAATATATGTAGGTTGAAGTGATCAGAGGCTGGAGGATAGAGATTAAGGATTACTGCCCGTTTGGTGTGTGAGAGTGTTGACGAGGGATTAATTTGATGTTCTCTTAGGTTTATCGTCTTTCCAGTTAAGTGGTGCCACTTTGATTATGACGTCTAACAGGATTTTATTATGATGTTCTTTTAAGATGGCTGTTTTGTTAAATTGGTTCTCATTTTCTGGATAGTTACCATTTAGGGGGTTATTCCAACTTTGGAGGAGTGTTAATCCATCCCAAAAGTGACGGTAAAGTGACGGATATACCACCAGCCGTATTACGAGTTCCATAGGATATAATGGACTCGTAATACGGCTGGTGGTAAATCCGTCACTTTTCCGTCACTTTTGGGACGGATTAACACCTCCTCTAAAGTTGGAATAACCCCCTTAATGTCTTAGCTGATCAGGTACGTTTGTATTTAATGAAGTTGTTTAGTTTTAGCATGCCCACCTCTCAGATATTTCTGGCCCATGCCAATTTCATTATGCATTCATTCTTAAAGAGAGTACACTTTAGTGGGAAAGGAGAAAGGAATTAGGAACTGATAAAACTAGCCTACTGGTTTGGGCCTCTGTTAGACCTGATAGCCTTAGTTTGGTTTTCCCCACAATGTTTCGCTTGCTTGCCTCAAATTTCTGCTGATTTCTTTTTGTTGGCTTTAGGGCTCTAAACACTTCTCCACTACTGCAGTACATGTGCTCATTCTCAAAAACATGGTTTGATTTGCATATACCTAATTCACATATTTAATTCACTTATAAGTTCCTAGTAAAGTGCACCCCATGTATCCACATTTCTGCTGATTTCTTTTTGTTGGCTTTAGGGCTCTAAGCACTTCACCACTACTGCAGCGCATGTGCTCTCGCTCTCTAAAACATGGCTTGATTTGCATATACCCAATTGGCATATATTAATTTACTTATACGTTCCTAGTAAAGTGCACTACATGTGCCCAGGGCCTCTATATTGAATGCTACTAGTGGCCCTGCAGTACTGCTTGTGCCATCCACCTACATAGCACTTTACAACATGTCCCAGGCCTGTAATTTCAGCCCTAATGAAGTATTGCACTGCCATGTCAACTTTGCATTTAAAACCCATTGCCAATCCTTAAATTCCCATTTTATTACATCTGGGTCACGCTTAAGGTAGGCCTTAGGTAGCCCAAAGAACCGTGTGCTAGGTAATTAAAAGGCAGGAAAAAAAATATTTTTAAGTTTTACATGTCCTAGTAGTGAAAAATCCCAGGGGACGTGAGGCGTGGGGAAGCAAGCATAGTAACCTTACTGCCAGGGGCGGTGATGTGTCAGTTTCTGGACACCCAGCCTCAGTTCCTTACTGCAGTGTGGAGTCAATGAAGAAATTGGCTCCCAGTAATGATGCATTGAATATCCAGACATGCTGTGTTGGTCTGCAGTGGCAAAGCAGGAATTGTGTTGATCCTGCAGTGGCGGTGCAGGCGCTGGGTCAATTCTGCAGTGGCAGCGCAGGAGCTGTGTTGGATCTTTACAACAATGCATTGATTCCCAGTGACAGTCTCTCCTACAGCATCCAGCTCTTCATAGTTGCAGGATGTCCTCAGTACTGAATTGTTCTAAAGTTGTAGTCTCAGAGGGTCAGTAATTATACTCATTTCTGCCTTTGAAGTGGGCAGACTTCAAAGGAAAGTATTTGTAGTGCACAAGATCCTGCCTTTCCTGCCATGGCCCTAGACACACTGTAAGGGATTGGAGACTGCTTTTGTGACGTAGGTGCAAGTGTCAGCTCCTCCCATCACTCTAGCCCAGGAAGATCAATCAGGATATGCAGGGACCCCAAACTCCATATCTGTCCCCAATGGGAAATTCAACTTCAAAGATATTTCAAGGCAATTCCCATGTTGCCCTATGGGAGAGATATTCCTTGCTATAGTGAAATCAGAATTTAGCAGTATTTCACTACCACAACATATAAAACACCAATACATTTCCAACCTTTTAAATGCACTGCACTCTGTCCATGGGGTTCCCTTGGGCCCACCTTAGGGGTGACATACATGTAGTAAAGGAAAGGTCGGTCCTGGGAAGTGGGTGCACTTGCCAGGTTGAAATGGCAATTTAAAACTGCATACAGAGACACTGCAGTGGAAGGTCTGTGACATATTTACAAGGCTACGCCTGAGGGTAGCACAATCAGTGCTGCAGGCCCACTAGTAGCATTTGATTTACAGGCCCTGGGCATCTATTGGGCACTGTACTAGAGACTTACTAGTACATCAAATATGCCAATCATGGATAAACCAATGACCAATACAATTTAGACAAGAAACACTTGCACTCTAGCAGTGGTAAAATGCCCAGAGTCCTAAAACCAGCAAAATCAAATGCAGCACACAGTCAAAAACAGGAGGCCAGAGGCAAACAGTTTGGGGAAAACCCTGCAAAAAGGGCCATTTCCAACAACGCTTCTAAGGTACTTTGCTCTAAAACAGTGATACTCAAAGTACAGCCCGGGGGCCGCATGCGGCCCTCCTGACCTTTACATGTGGCCTCAACAGCAGGACTGGGCTGCTGTTTACTCAACTCTACACAAGGATTAAAAAGTATGTTAAATAAAAGGCAAGCCTTTATTTGAATGTTAATCGGAGGCAAAGAAAGTAAGTAATACGTTGTCCAGCCCCTGTAGGAACACCTTCGTTTTTAAAGACATGCTACACTAAACTTTTTAAAATATTAAAATATAATAAGGGCTCTTCACAAATCAAAAACTGTTTATCATTAACAGGCAGAGTCGTTTCAACATAGTACATCAGATTATATCAGTGCATGGAGAAGCATTTTCTTTTTAAGTGATTGTTATCAATCCAGAAACATTCATCCCCCCCCCACTAGAAAACAATGCCAATACTGAACTAAGAGGCAAGTTGGTTTTCATATTCATTCTTTGGGTGGCCTGGGTTCCTATTACACATGAACATTATTATAGTTCATTAAATCAAACACAGGAGAAGGTTTTGTACAGTGCACATCCTGAAGTCATGTATTTTGAGATTCTCGTATATGTACTAATGAAGAAAAAGGAGGGAAAGTGAAATAAAAGAATTGTCCAGGATCACACATTTTGGTAAAGTGGGGAAGCCAGGATTCATAGCAGGTTTTCTGGTTTCACATTATGCATTTCAACCACTAGATGTATATGCTTCGCTTCTCCTACACCCACCATACTGCACACCCCCCACGACCTCAAACACCCCCCCACCCTCCCCACCGACGGACGCCACCCTGCTAGCATCAATGTGGCCCTCGGTCGCATCACAAACCAAACTTTGTGGCCCCAGAGAAAACGTTTGTGAGTACCCATGCTCTAAAACAAATGCATGCATTGATTTCTATGAACTAGCTTAAATTGTTAAAAGTGATATCTTGACTTGTGTATGTTGGATTTTTGTTGTTTTGGTTTTGTCTTACTCAGATAAATATTGGCTATTTGTCTAAACTGGCGTGGAGTCCTTTTGTGGTGTTCCCACTGTATTACTGTATGTATGTGGTCAAATACTTTACACATTGCCTCGGAGATAAGCCTGACTGCTTGAGCCAAGCAACCAAGGGAGAAAGCAGATGTAATCTTAGCTGTGTGACTCCCTTACCATAAATAGAGTGAGAGTCCCTACTTGGACAGGGTACAAACCACTGCCAATTAAAGACCCAATTTCTAACAGTTACAATTTTGAAAAAGCCACTGTTAGAAAGATGACATTTTTCTGCTTCTCCAGTGCCTGCAGCCTGTCTCCAATACACATCTGGGGTGGGGTGACAGCTGGGCTTGTGCATTTCCTCTAGACACCTACATAAAGGGAACTTAGATATGACTGATGGGCCATCAACATACTGATGGGCCATCCTGCGCAAAATGGGAGGGAGAATCTGGTCACAGCCTCATACTCACACCTGAGTAGGCTGTGCCCTCCTGGCCCTACACAAAGGGCGACTTTACCCTGTGTCATGAGTCTGGAGCCAGGGCAGGAAGGGAGAAACTCTCTGTGCACTTCAAAGCCCTTCTTTGATGTCTCTCCAACTTCAGAAGCACCACTGGGTGTAAGAAGTAGACTTTTGACTCTAACATCAGTAAACCTCTGAACCTGTAGATACTCTGCCAAAAAGAAGGACTGCTGTGCTGTTACAAGAACGGCTACTCTGCTGGACTACTGCTCTCGAAGAAAAGATTTCTTGCTGTGATGACCTGCTGCCTGCTGCCCTCCTTTTCTGGTTGAGAAGGACTGGACCCACAATGCTTTAACACAGAACCAGAGTGACTCCAATGGCTTGCTGGCTTGTCTCCTGTTCTTCTGAAGTCTCAGGGACATACATGATTTCCAACTCATCAGCTGCAGCACCTGGACTATATTGCCCTGCCAAGGGGTGCTAATCCCATCCTGGGCCCTTGGAAGTGCTTATAAAGTGCTGCAGCTGCAAAAATCCATGCATCAATGCCGTTGTTCTGATCGGAACTAGCACATCTCCACTGATGCTGATGCATCGCCACTGCTGCGAGGATTGAGGACACTTCATCACTGTCAGTGAGGCTCATCTCCTTCATACCCGGCACATCTCTGACTTTGTGTGGCTTGGAACCGATGCATCGCCTATATCTGAAGGATCGATGATAATTCATCACCTCCTTTGCTCCTCACATCTTGTTCTCAACGTCAATTCAACCACGAACCAAGTAATTTTTCAGCAGGCCAAGGCTGGCCCCTGTATCCGATCCATGCTCTATTGCGGTCAGCCTCACTTTTCAGACTTGACCCAGTCCAGCGCAACCAGAGAGCCTCAGTAGTTGCTTTATGCTTTTAAGCACTGCAACTAATTTTATTCTTTAAAAATTCCTATCTAGACTTCTACTTATTGGGTTTTTGTCATTTTGGTCTTGTGCTGTTCATTAAATGAAGCTCTATTTTTCTATCCAGGTGTGCTATCTTTTTGTGCGGCGTTTTCACTGTTTTACTGTTTGAAGAGATGCATAAATACTTAACACATTGCCTCTTAAGTTAAGCCTGCTGCTCTTTGCCAAACCACAAGGGTGTGAGCACAACTTAATTAAGGGTGTGTTTGTGAGTTACTCTGACTAGGATTGTGGTCCCTACTGTCAACATCAGGACAGTGCGCGCTCTACAGGCGAGGTAATGCAATAAACTAACCCTTGTGAAATGTAATAATTCATGCATTATGTATTAATGCAGTATGTTAATCTTTTGCATAGCAGAGATCCATGTTGAAACATCATTAATGCTGTTTGGTATGTATTGCTCATTTTCAAGGCTTTGCTGCAGTATTACAACGTGTGGTTAGGGTGTGGTCCCTATTCTAAGCCTTTCTAGAATCCATTCCTGCAGCCTGACTGGGTGTGGCACGTGGGGAGGGCCTGGGTCTATTTAAGGGACCCAGCCCAGCTCCACGTGCTCACTATTCAGAGGTCCCTGTGCAGAGCAGCAGCATTTTCCTGAGCTCCTGTTCCGAAGGCCTATCTAGGATTTCCAGGCCCTGTCTTCATTTCCTTGGTGATCTTCAAGCAGGGCGGTAAGGTGGAGGTCGGGTTAGGCCCCTGACTCCATTTTTAGAAATACTCGAGTTTTGGGCCTTTTGGTTTCACCGCGTGTGCGATGGTTTTCTTGACATTTAACTTCTGCAGTTCGGATCGGCTGTGTGCACGATCGTGTCTTGGCATTTAACTCTTGATGGTTGAATGTGCAACAGAGTGCTCGATTCATTCTTAGCATTTAACTCCTTCAGTTCGGATCAGCAGTGTGCGCAATCGTATCTTGGCATTTGACTGTTAATGGTTGAATCGGCAACAGAGTGCTCGATTCAATCTTGGCATTTAACTCTTGCAGTTCGGATCGGCAGTGTGCGTGATCGTATTTTGGCATTTAAACCTTAATGGTTGAATCGGCAACAGTGTGCACAATTCATTCTTGGCATTTAACTATCACAGTTCGGATCGGCAGGGTGCGCAATCGTATTCTGGCATTTAAACCTTGATGGTTGAATCAGCAACAATGTGCACGATTCATTTTTAGCATTTAACTTTCACAGTTCGGATCGACAGAGTGCGCAATCGTATCCTGGCATTTAAACCTTGGTGGTTAAATCGCCAGCAGTGTGCACGATTCATTCTTGGCATTTAACTTTCGCAGTTTGGATCGGCAGAGTGCACAATCGTATCCTGGCATTTAACCCTCGGTGGTTGAATCGGCAGCAGTGAGCGCGATTCACTCTTGGCATTTAACTTTCACAGTTCGGATCAGCAGAGTGCGCAATCTTATTTTGACATTTGGATCCTGATGGTTGAATCAATGACAGAGTGTGAAAGTGATTCTTGGCATTTAACCCTTGTGTTTCAGATCGGCGGAAAGCGCCATCATTTCTAGACATTGAAATCTTGATGCACATTTTTGGTATTTAAAGTGTATAATAATTCTTAAGCAATTGAATCTTGAAGGTCTAGACAAAGTGTATCCTTGCAGTATCATTCATGAGCTTAACACAGTTTATTCCAAAAAACCAATGTGTTCACTGATTACTGTTATAGTCTGCCTTTGCAGTGTCATTCATGAACCTAACGCAGATTATTCCTGAAAACTATGTTTATTGATCACTGTTATTAAGTAGTTTCTATTCAAAGAATAACTTGATTTAGTTCAAGGTTCTGAGCCTCAGATTGTATTCAAAAGAAACTCTCATATCAAAGTTTGCATAATCCTTATTTATTTTCCAGGCACTCAGAGCTAATAAGGTTATAATGTAGGAAGGCTCTTGATCATTCATGTTATCAGTCCATAGTTATCCTGAACAAAGTTTATGAAAGTCAAAGTGCATAATCTGATTATTGTGTTCTTAACTTTTCTTTCCACAGGTCTCCTTCCACGCTGTTCCCAACTTAAAACCACTTCCCCCACTTGGCCATTCTTTAACTCTGTGCTATAACGGCTAGTAGAGTTTGGAGCTGCCAAGAGGTGGACATATTGGGAACAGGCGCAAACCCCGAGGATCCGGACTCCCTGACACCTACTTGGACAGGGTTCATACCTCTGCCAACCAGAAACCGAATTCCTAACAGCCTACAAAAACAGGGTGTCATCTTGGGTGAAAAGATCTGGTTGCCTTCTCTAATACATAGGAACATTAGACCATTGAAAAGGCCATTGTTGTTCAGGATGCAGAGAGAATGGAACCGGCTGTTTCAGCATGAGAATCCCACTTTTGGTTAAAATCTCCCAGGAAGATGTTCTTCAAGAAGGAAAGGGCATGACTCATTGTAAAGTCCATACATTTATCAATGAATTTCTGTGTTTAATTTTTTCCAAGAGGTTGGCACATTATGTGGAATCTTGGATTGTTTGGTTTGTGGGTTTTTGAGGATGGTACACATCCCAAGTTCTTGTGGTTTAGGGCTGCTCATACATACATCGTGCCTGAATCTTTTCGACGCCGTATGTGGTCAGCTTCTAGAAAGAAAATGCCCAGAAGAGGTTGAGAAATCTGGATTAATGAAGTCTCGGCAAGCAATAAGGTGTGCAAGCTGTAATTACAAATATAGGCCCTCATTCTGACCTTGGCGGGTGGCGGAGGACCGCGGCGGTAATTCTGACTTTCCCGCTGGGCTGGCGGGCGGTCGCCTTCAGACCGCCAGCCAGCCCAGCGGGAAAGAGGCTTCCACTATGAAGCCGGCTCGGAATCGAGCCGGCGGAGTGGAAGCTGTGCGACGGGTGCAGCAGACAGTGAAATACATGTAGGGGCCCTCTTACGGGGGCCCCTGCAATGCCCATGCCAGTGGCATGGGCACTGCAGGGGCCCCCAGGGGCACCGCGACCCCCCCTACCGCCACCCGGATCCCGGCGGTCGGACCGCCGGGATCTGGATGGCGGTAGGGGGGGTCGGAATCCCCGCGGCGGTGCAGCAAGCTGCGCCGCCGTGGAGGATTCAATGGGGCGGCGGTACACTGGCGGGAGCCCGCCAGTGGTGCCGGTCCGACCGCGGCTTTACCGCCGCGGTCGGAATCCCCATTGGAGCACCGCCGGCCTGTCGGCGGTGCTCCCGCGGTCCTCCGCCCTGGCGGTCTTTGACCGCCAGGGTCAGAATGAGGGCCATAATTATTTTTTATCAGAGGTGCAAGAAATGATCTTCTGTGAAGTATGGAGCATTCCAAGTGTGTTTGGAAATCTATTAGTATGGGTTGTAAGAGCGTTTGCTTTTTACATTAGAAAAGTGACGCTGCCTTTCATTCTTAATTGTATATTCAAAGGTTAGTGTCAAAAGTTGAATAGAAAATAAATAAGCAGAACAGAGGAGAGAGTGGAAAGAGATCTGAGGGTGCCTATCAGAATGATGTAATATGAAATCCTATCCCCACTGTTTTCTTTTGAGCACGTTTAAAAAATACGCAGCAAAGGTATTTAGCATAAAATGTTAGCAAAAGCTAGCACATTAAAAGCACAATGTTCAAAGTTGTGCTGCCAAGCGTTGAACGTTCTGCATATTAAAAAAGGAGATTATCAGCACATGTCACAAAAAAGCTCCATTAAGGAGGCAACCTTCAGATAAAAGTACAGACAAGAAACGATTCAGTAAAATTTCAAAATATCTGAGAGGCAGAGTACCGAGGATGTAATTCCCAAGAAATATCATGCATGATAACAGAACCTGTGGATTGCTTCTGCAGATCATATCTTGGAACTAACAGGCAGCTTCTGGCAGCCTATAATATTAATAAGCCCTCTAGCCAAGGTCTAACTTGTCAGATGAAGTTGTCTGGGCTACAGCAGCTATAGTGCGTTTCGTCTGGGCCCTATCAGACGCTTGCATGCCAGTCCACAGTCACAGTTTAATATATAATCATATAATATATTCATAGGAAAACCTTACAGAGAAGCTGTAGTTTTCAGCAGTCAGTGTGCATCGATGTTTCAGTGGAAATGTACCCTCCCCATTTTCCTCAAACTAGGATTAAGCCCTGATTACGAGTTTACTACTATGACATGAACTAGTTATCACACACAATAAAAGCTAAATTGAGGCATTTGTCATTTATGGTGTCATAATTATGCCTATAGCAAGTTTTTGGGGAATAGCATATGTATTTTTGCGCTTATCGCACTAAAAGCTGCATACTCCAGTGCTTACCAGATATTTACCCCCTCGATGAATATCAGCAAGTTTCTCCTGCAGAAATTAATCCGATAAATGCGTTTTGTAACTCAACCTTGTAATTCTTATGTGTGCATTAACAGGAGGTACCGCATCTATTAGAGTTGCCCCTTCATTATAAGGACCTACATGCTTTCGTTTTATTTTGAACATGGCACTGAAGTTGTCCATAGTTTGGTGGTAATATCCCATGGACATGTGTACAATACACGATTTTTCTGTGCGCTTTTTCGTCACTGAAATTTACTTATTTAAACATGTATACAGCACAGCTGTCACCTGAAAGTTATTCTGGCGCTAAAACCCTAACCCAGATATCCTACGGCAATTTAAGGACCTGCTGAAGACTATCGGGGGAAGAAAAAGTTTTCACGGCCCTTCTGAAGCATAGCAAGTGGGATATATGTCTAATAGAGGTAGACAGCTGATTGCAGAGTTGGGCTGCCTTTACAGAGAAAGTAAGCACTCCCTGACGACTCTTCTTGAACTTGGTGACAAGAACAAAATTAGCTGACGGTGAATCCAGACATATCCCCGGTGTATACTTCTGGAAGCTATTCTGGAAAAATCTGAGGCCATATCCTTGGAGGGCCTTAAACATCATTCAGAGGACTTTAAATGCAATTCTCTGCCTAATCGTGAGCCACAGAAGATCCCTTAATGCCTTTGATGTGGGAGATCTTCTAGGCCTGTCTACAGCCAGTTTGGCCGGTAGTGCCTGAGCAATACGTAATCTATATTGCAAATAGTCAGGAGTTCTGAATAGGAGTGCATTGCAGTTGTTTACCCTACTCAAAATCACACTGCTTATGACCAACGATTTAACAGATGAGGTCAGCAGAGGAAGGATTTTCTGCAAGCTCTGTATCAATGAGAAAAAAGTCCCAGCTACTTTAGTGACATGAGCTCCCAGGGATAGATGGTTATCAAATATAACTTTTAGGTTTCGGACTGCGCCTGAAGGAGAAAGCTCAGCCTGAGTAGGTAAAGGCTGGAAATTGAATGGCAAAGCAAAAGGAACATTATTGGCTGTGCAACACAAAAACTCAGTTTTGTCTCCGTGGAATTTCAGAGTTGGCATTAAGCCATATTAGAACATTGGAAGTTGGCTACTCCTTTGAAAACAATGGAGTGCTGCGGGCTTTTACTGGCCGGTAAAAGCCCGCAGCGCCAACATTTCAATGGGCTTTGTTCACAGCAGCAGCTGTGAACAAAGCCTCACGGAGCCCAAGGGGATTCTAATCCCCTCGGGCTCCGTGAGCAATTTGTTTTTTTAAGAGAACATTCTGCCCTGAGTGGCAGAATGTTCTAATAGCCTTAGAACCCGCCATAGCGGGCTCTACCGGCTATTAAAGGCCCTTTCCCTTGTTAAATGCCCTCGCCTTCGGCTCGGGCATTTAACTCGGGAGCGGGCCTTTAATAGCCGGTAGAGCCCGCTACGGTGGGTTCTAAGGCTATATTACTATATCTTTCATGCAGTTGTGAAAAGCTGTAATTCCTGCCTAATGGTCGCTATACATTGCCAAAATGAGTTGTGTGTCATCTGCATAGTTCACTACACTAATGTTGTTGGTTTTAATAAGGGTCAACAGGGGACTTATATAGAGATTAAATAGGGTTGAACGAAGGGCAGACCTCTGGGGGACTCCCTGATTCACCTCCCTGTAGGCAGACCGGTAAACTGGGAGAGCAACAGCTTGATCGCGTGACAACAAGTAAGACTGCAGTAAGAATGCAACACCCCTGATTCCAGCTGTAGGGAGTCTTTCTAAAAGAATATTGTGGTCTACAGTGTGAAAGTGGCAGAAAGATCTAATAAGATCATGATAACTGATCTACCTCCAACGATCCATCCATGGCCTTGAGGAAAGCTGATTCAATTCCGTGACCTGGCCAAAAGCCAAACTGATCCTCATCGATGAGCGTATTAATCTCCAGGTGTCTCAATAGGATTTTACTAACATGACGTTCCACTATTTTAATTGGAAAGGGCAATAGGGAAGTTGGCCTATAGTTGCTTGTAATGGCCCGATCAAAAGAAGTTTCTATTTAAATGGAGGAAGCAATAGCTTTTTTCCATGCTAGTGGAACTATATCAGTGTGCAGAGACTGATTACATAGCAGCCGGAGCAGTGGAAAGTAATCATCTGAAAGGTCTTTCCAACCCCTGTTAGGGTACGGATCAAGAGGGGATCCTGATGTTATTAAATTTGGCAGAGAGAGGAATCCATCTTTCCAGACGGCCTCAAATTTCTCCACTGCACATTCAGGATTAACCTGCTGGCAATTGGGTACAGGTAAATTGCCAATGGTATGAAAGGCAGGGGTGTTCATCAGATCAATATTGGAGGCTTTTTCTGGTGCTTGCTTGTTCATGAGGGGAGGCGAAGTGTTGATCTCCTCTAAGATTTTATTTATCTTATCTTCAAAAATATTGTGAGGTTATTGCAAAGGTCTTGGATAGAGCAAACATCCTTTCCACAGTCTGAGTTGGATAGTTTCCTATAACCTCAATTAACTTTTCAGTGTCATTAGAGGAAGTTAAAATAGCAATTGCATAAAAATCAGCTTTAGTCACATTAATAGCCTTCTTGTAGCTCTGTAAGGAAGATTTTAGCAGGGCTTTGTCTTCATCCTTCCAAGAGTTCATCCATTTTCTCTCAGCTTGCCTGCAGGTTAATTTTAATTGTTTTAAGGAAGGATTGTACCAAGGGGCAGAGGGGCAATAATACTGTTGCTTTACAAGCAGAGATGGTTAAATGTATTTTTCATTTTCAGTAAAACAAGAGGATTGTGTCACTGTTCAAATGATACCCCTGCAATATTTGTCCCTGAGGCAATGGAAATAAATCCACCAGTGTCCTATAAATGTATTTCTTGTGTGTCATCTTCTGTATTTGTTTGTACAGAGATTTTTCTATTGACAGTGACAATATTTGCAGACGAACATTTATTTGTGCCTCTAATTGTAGTCTAGCTCTCAAAAGAAGTTTTTTGCATGCCCTACATAGCTTGGGAGAGTAGGGCACAGTACAGATTACTTTCCACTTGCATAGTGTGAAAAAGGCCACTTTATTGAAATATGTGCATATTACAACTTAAAGTTGACAATCCGCCTTGCAAAACTACAACCTCACTACACATACAAATAAATACCCAACAACCTACCCCACCCCTACTGTTCCACCCACATAACCCACCCAATAACTATCTCATTCCCACTGTGGTGCATTTTAACATTTCCAACCTTAACTTTTCCTCCTACAGCCTATAACTGCCTATATTAACCTTAAAACAGCTAAAGGTCCAAGCCTTACATTTTAACTTCCTGCTTACCCTCACATTCTATGTATTTCTCTTATGGCAAAGCTAATCAAACTTCAGTCAACTCCAGCAAAACTCATGTGAAATACTTCAGACCAGCACCTGTCTCAAGCGACAACTCGCCAACAATATAACCTCTCCCTTTCGTACCTGTGTCAACAACAGGACAAAAGACACCAACTAAAACAGGAGCCACCCACACCACCTAAATAAGGGGTTGGGCAGGTTGGGAAAAGAAATAACTATAGGCTCCCAGACACCAATCACCAGGTCACCTATTACCAATAATGGTGGTGGAGAGGCCCAAAGAAGCTCCACATATAACCTATTTTGGCTATAATCGACTCCCAGGGAGCCCAACACCTAAGTGGCAGTCATTAGACTGCTAAACCTCCCAATATCCGGGGGGGTAGACCTCCCTGCAGTTGGCTGCCCCAAAATCCCATCGGGAGAGAAGAGTGCAGCACAGTCCACTTACCACTTCCATAGTGTGAAAAAGACTGCTTTGTCGAATCAGGGGCACATCACAATTTAAACCTGACAAACTGCCTTACAAAACTACATCCTCATTATACATCAAATAAACTATCCAATAACCTACCCACCACCCCTACTGTCCCACCCAAACTCTATCTTGTTCACATTGTGGTGTACTTCAACAATCCCAACTTTAATTTCCCCCCACCTGCCTATAACTGCTATTTAACCTTAAACCACTAAAGGTCCTATCCTTAAACTTGAACTTCCTACCTACAACCCCCACTATGTAATCGACTGATGGCAATGATGATAAAACCTCTGTCAACTCAAGCAAGACATTTCTGGCCACCGCCACCCAGAAAGAGGCTGCTTGCTGACTTTATCTGCCGTTCCCCAAACTCCTGCTCATCTGCTTGGTGTCACCAACTTTACTTGTGGACATTCAAAGTCTTACACAACACTTCTGTCAATTCCAACAAGTATAATTCCATTCCAATTCTAGAAAGATGCACACCATCACTCTCAAAGAACTCAGCACTGTTGTACCTGATATTTGCATGGTGGATAAAGGCCAAAACCATATACCCTGTCTACCTCCAAATGTTTCAATTCCCTCCTCCATTGCCTACATGGAACAAACTCTGTCCAGAGAACAAAACAACCCTGCCAAAGGGCCTTGATCCACAATAAATCCTTCTTCATGGCCCTCATCAATACCACAAGGGCATCCTCCCCCAAGTTAATAACCAAAACATCTGGGCATAGACCCCCTTCCATCATTCCATTTAAACACCTGACCAGTTCAAGCGGCCTCATTCCGCCTTTTCCTCTCCATGTAACACATAACAATCGCTGATCAAAACTCAAATGAGTCCACTAATCCTTCTGAGCCATTTGTCACTCCACCCATTTGATGAACGAATGCCCAGCAATCCAAAGGGCCACTTCATCTGATTCCACACCCACCAAAGAACCTGAATCAAGAAACAAAGGTAAATATTGAAATAGAACCCCTGCAGCACCACCTTCTTCCCAGGATGCATGAACATAACGCTGGAAGCAATTGGATGTCCACTCCCCCAACCACATAATGTCCTTCCACACCCAGCCGCAATTGTGCACCTCAGTCGCAGAGCCAATGCAGATAGAGTGTGTCCCATGATCGACCTGAGAAACCCACCAGCACTTTCCGTAGGACTGACAGAAGTTGAAAAGTTGTGACCTTCACCCCAGACTGCCACCTGAACACTTCATCACTGGCTGCCCTGGTGCGCAGTGCCCACAGGTCACCCCACGCCACTGGGTATTGGCAGGGAGCACGTAAGGTGTGGAGAACCACTTTCTTCACCTGTGTTCTTTGAACAATCTTAGAACAGCGGAAGCATATTTCAACCCTGTTACTAAGTCTTGTGACATCTTCCAATAATACTCCACCCGACCTTTGCACTCTATCAACTCCAAAACCCAAAATGCACCAGAGAACAACCATGTTAATGGCCTCCGGAGGTACCACAACCTTCTTTTTTCCCTTACCCAGCCTTAAATCATTCTGTGTCCCAATTTACCTGCCGATGGAGCACAACCTTACAGCACTTTTCCCATGAAGGTGATCCCAGCTACTTTTCCTGCAATCTTTCCTTTCCTGCCAAATCGAGAAATAACAGATCCACATCCTCAGGCCTTTGCCACCTCGCCACCCGTACCCATGAAGCCAAGAATTCCCCCATGCCTGTCTGTATGCCGCCAGCGTGGATTCTTCTAGAAATCCTACAAGCAATTGCACCATCCTTTGTTATATCATCCTGTGTTGCTGCAACTCCTCTGGAATGGGCCTCTTGCATCTGTATGCGTCCTTGGCCAGCCCATGGAATCTCTACCACTGCGAGCGAGCAAAGCACCAGCAACGTCATTTTCTACACCCGGAACATGTTGCACCCTGAACAAAACATCATGTCTGACGCAACCCAGAACAAAAAATTACAGCAATGTCAGCACCTGAGTATCCCTGGCAGATTGTCTGTTTGCTAGCTGCACCACTGCCATATTATCCACCTGGAACAACACCCTAGGGTTCACCAACTCAGATCCCCACAACGTGACAGCCACAACTAAGGGAAAAAGCTCCAGGAACGCTATGCTCCTGCCCCATGCTTTCCAAGCCATTGACCATTCCTCTGTACACCAACAACCTTGCTAAAACAAACCAAATCCCAGTACACCTGCAGCATCTGAAAAGATCTGTACCTCCCACACCAAATCCTCTTGTCTGATCCTCATTAACCCCTGTTGAAATGCGCACATGATGATGTGGCAAGGATGCGCCTGTGAGTGCCAGGCCTAGTCTCCTGCAAAATGTTCTACCAGCCCTGACCACTCTGCACGCAAAATTGAGGTGTCCCAGCAGAACTTGATTCTCCCTCTCCTTCACTTTCTTTGCCAGCATGAACACCAATAAACCTCGTAGTTGGTGATGACAGAGTTTATTCTTATCATGAAAGAAAAGGTCCAATACACAGCTTACAGCCAACATGTGTTTCGTCACATTGACTTTATCAAGGCTAGTGTGGAACGGTCATCAAAAAAAGACGTCCAGTAGTACAAGACAATATGCGTACACTCAATTGATGTGTAGAATGGTATTTTAAGCCATCTGGGGCAGATAACATCCATGAAGATAGACCAATGATGTCAAAGGTGATTTCAAAGTATATATCCTGGAGGAATGGCCATGGTAAGCCTTATTATGGAGTTAATCGTGCTCCGAATCGTCGAGTACGCATATTGCGGAAGGGTTTCCGTCCCACCCCTACTGCAGTGCCAAGTTCCCCCACACTATATTGGTTAACTTTACGGACTATTGTGTTAAGGAACATAGGCCCTCATTTTGACCTTGGCGGGCGGCGGAGGCCGCCCGCCAAAGTCCCGCCGTCAGGTTACCGTTCCGCGGTCGAAAGACCGCGGCGGTAATTCTGACTTTCCCGCTGGGCTGGCGGGCGGTCGCCTTCAGGCCGCCCGCCAGCCCAGCGGGAAAGAGGCTTCCACGATGAAGCCGGCTCGGAATCGAGCCGGCAGAGTGGAAGCTGTGCGACGGGTGCATTTGCACCCGTCGCGTATTTCACTGTCTGCGCAGCAGACAGTGAAATACATTTAGGGGCCCTCTTACGGGGGCCCCTGCAATGCCCATGCCAGTGGCATGGGCACTGCAGGGGCCCCGCGACCCCCCCTACCGCCATCCGGATCCCGGCGGTCGGACCGCCGGGATCTGGATGGCGGTAGGGGGGGTCGGAATCCCCTCGGCGGCGCAGCAAGCTGCGCCGCCTTGGAGGATTCAATGGGGCGGCGGTACACTGGCGGGAGCCCGCCAGTGTTGCCGGTCCGACCGCGGCTTTACCGCCGCGGTCGGAATCCCCATTGGAGCACCGCCGGCCTGTCGGCGGTGCTCCCGCGGTCCTCCGCCCTGGCGGTCTTTGACCGCCAGGGTCAGAATGACCGCCATAGTTTGTCTAAGGCAATAGAAAATACAAGCTTTTCCATTATAGAGGCACACCAGTCCCATATTTTTTCAGACATGTCTCATGCGCGGCTCGGCAACAAAGTGAATTTGTGAGGATGATTGATTTGTTCAGATCCCAGGGGGCTCAAGCATTTATTGTACAACTGTCCAAGTTTAAGATGCTGGGAAATGGACAATTCAATCTCCTCTCATCTATTAGGGAGGCACAGGAGCTTCTCCAGAAGATATCTAATTAGGTCCTGGACAGTTGACATGGTTCAGAGGTCACACCTAAAGACTTTCTTAATGATCATATGTTGATTCATCCGGGGTATTGCACCTTTTGAAGAGTGGCATGCATCTGTGGGGACAGGGGTGGATATTTGAGTTTGAGTGCAGTGGGGTGTAGCACCATGGCACCTTTCTGGTGTGGAGTTGAGAGTGTGGTAGTGTGGGCAATTCCCCCCTCGGGTGAGGGAGGATAGATGGGAATGGGGTTTGTAGGGGGGAGGCTTGGGTGGGAGAAAGCGCTTGTTGGGGGAAAAGGAAAAATTGAGCTTACTCATTGAAGATGGTTTTGGACAGAGTGTGAAATTTAGAGAGGAGGGCTGGAGGCAACACAGCATAGACTTTCCAGAATGCAGATTGTAAGAATTATTTCCTGCAATGTTAATGGTATTCCCAACAAGCGCAAATATGAGGGACTGATACCATAGCTGATGTTACTCTCTCCGCAGGTAATTGTTTTACAAGAAAAACATCTGAAGTGTAATTCCCCTAAAATTGTATTCCTAAGGGGTATTCACAGGCATAGTTTGCTTCAGGGGGCTTGGCAGTTAGAGGTGTTGCAATCTACCTAGGTAGTAGTATCAACTGGGAAGTAGGGGAAGTCGTCAGAAATCCTTGCAGCAGATTGTTGTGGTTGAAAATCCTGGTCCATGGTTCCCCCCTCCAGTTGGTATCAAATATGCATACATACAGACAAGAGATCATTGTTTCTTAGTAAAATGCTCCTTTTCAAAGAATGATGGGCAAATACAGCCAAAGTTCCAGCATGGAGCATTTGTCTAGCAGGTCACAGTTAGGCACTTGAAAATCTTGTGATTAATGAACGCATGTATTGATAGCTATGCCTAGAGGTGGAGGGGCTGCAAATTAGCAAGGTGAGCCAAACTACAGCCACGTCAAGGGCCTGGCTTGGCTTGTTGAGCCTGTGCATAAACTGTACATAAATTCTTTGTCAAGTAAATCATACAACAAATATCGTGCAAAATATAATAATTTCTAATCAAAATTTAAGACAGTGTATTTCTTTAACAAGTGGTAGCTTTCACAAGAACACCTCACATTATATCACTGCACCGAGAAGTAATTATTAAAAATGATAGTTTATAAATATGAACTTAGTACCACTCCTGCCCCCATTCCACTCTGACAACAGTGCCATTAGTGAACTAAGAGGCAACACAGTTGTCATGTGAACCCGGTATGTGTACCAGATTGTTATGAAAAGCACCATTATAGCCAGATGCACTGGAATAATGCAATTGGTGCAATTTCCACAAAATCCGTCATCTGCTAAATAATCTGTAGATTTTAACACACAAAGGCCCTCATTCTGACCCTGGCGGTCGGTGATAAAGCGGCGGCCAAGCCGCCAACAGGCCGGCGGTCTAAAATATGCAATTCTGACCCTGGCGGGAACCGCCAACACAGCCCGCCAACTTAACACTCCGCCCGCCACAGCGGTACAAACAAACAGCGCGGCGGTTCCCGCCAACAGCCAGGCGGCAGACAATGTACCGCCCACCCTATTACGACCCACCAATCTGCCACCTTTTCCGGAGCGGGAGCACCGCCGATAAGAACACGGCGGAAACAGACTACGAACGGGAAAACGCTCACCTCTACGCACTCCACGCGAGATTCCGGCAGTATGGAACCAGAGTTGCAGGTCATCCCCGCACTCCTATTCCTGCTCATATACCAGGAGCACGCCCGGCGGCGCGGAAGACATCGGTGAGTACTGCACCTACGACACAGGGGAGGGAAAAGATTACCGGCACACACCCACCCACCCACACCCACTACAACACACACATCAATGCATTCCCACAGATCACTGTCACAACCCACAAACCACCCCCCTCCGAAATAATGCAAAGACCAAAAGAAGAGATCTTAAACGGGCAGATATATTGAAATATGTACACCAGTAATCCCAATAAATAAATAAACTATGTACAAAATATATACAGCTACTAAATGTAGTCCAACCACTGTCCGTGGATCACAGGGGTCCTGTGCAAAGGGGCAAGGCCCAGTCCCACGACAAGAACTCCACGGAGAGAACACTGCAGGGGCATCAGAAAGAAAATAGGACAGGCACCTCAGGGGGAAGGGAAGGGGGGGCACCTCAGCCACTTGAGTACACGACGCCAGATCCACGAGGGGACTCCATGACCACTGGGCCATCCTGGGGAGAGCAAAGCCACAGTCCATACAGTCCATACAGTGGGTGGCCTGCCCACTGGGCCATCCTGGGGAGAGCAAAGCCACAGTCCAAACAGTCCATACAGTGGGTGGCCTGCCCACTGGGCCATCCTGGGGAGAGCAAAGCCACAGTCCATACAGTCCATACAGTGGGTGGCCTGCCCACTGGGCCATCCTGGGGAGAGCAAAGCCACAGTCCAAACAGTCCATACAGTGGGTGGCCTGCCCACTGGGCCATCCTGGGGAGAGCAAAGCCACAGTCCATACAGTCCATACAGTGGGTGGCCTGCCCACTGGGCCATCCTGGGGAGAGCAAAGCCACAGTCCATACAGTCCATACAGTGGGTGGCCTGCCCACTGGGCCATCCTGGGGAGAGCAAAGCCACAGTCCAAACAGTCCATACAGTGGGTGGCCTGCCCACTGGGCCATCCTGGGGAGAGCAAAGCCACAGTCCAAACAGTCCATACAGTGGGTGGCCTGCCCACTGGGCCATCCTGGGGAGAGCAAAGCCACAGTCCATACAGTCCATACAGTGGGTGGCCTGCCCACTGGGCCATCCTGGGGAGAGCAAAGCCACAGTCCATACAGTCCATAACAGACCCCACTGCCACTGGAGGAGGCAAGTTGGCCAGAGGACATCCTGCAGCCCTGCCCGAGATAGATCCTGCCCTGCCACGTCTGCCAAAGGGCCAGCGGTTCTTGCCTTGAAGGGCCCAGTTCAGCGGTTCCTGAGACGGCGGGGCCCAGTTCAGCGGTCCTTGCCCTGAAGGGCCCAGTTCAGCGGTTCTTGAGACGGCGGGGCCCAGCGGAGCGGTTCTTGAGACGGCGGGGCCCAGCGGAGCGGTGCTTGAGACGGCGGGCCCAGTTCAGCGGTTCTTGAGACGGCGGGGCCCAGTTCAGCGCTCCTTGCCTTGAAGGGCCCAGTTCAGCGGTTCTTGAGACGGCGGGGCCCAGCGGAGCGGTTCTTGAGACGGCGGGGCCCAGCGGAGCGGTGCTTGAGACGGCGGGGCCCAGTTCATCGGTTCTTGAGACGGCGGGGCCCAGTTCAGCGCTCCTTGCCTTGAAGGGCCCAGTTCAGCGGTTCTTGAGACGGCGGGGCCCAGCGGAGCGGTTCTTGAGACGGTGGGGCCCAGCGGAGCGGTGCTTGAGACGGCGGGGCCCAGTTCAGCGGTTCTTGAGACGGCGGGGCCCAGTTCAGCGCTCCTTGCCTTGAAGGGCCCAGTTCAGCGGTTCTTGAGACGGCGGGGCCCAGCGGAGCGGTTCTTGAGACGGCGGGGCCCAGCGGAGCGGTGCTTGAGACGGCGGGGCCCAGTTCATCGGTTCTTGAGACGGCGGGGCCCAGTTCAGCGCTCCTTGCCTTGAAGGGCCCAGTTCAGCGGTTCTTGAGACGGCGGGGCCCAGCGGAGCGGTTCTTGAGACGGTGGGGCCCAGCGGAGCGGTGCTTGAGACGGCGGGGCCCAGTTCAGCGGTTCTTGAGACGGCGGGGCCCAGTTCAGCGCTCCTTGCCTTGAAGGGCCCAGTTCAGCGGTTCTTGAGACGGCGGGGCCCAGCGGAGCGGTTCTTGAGACGGCGGGGCCCAGCGGAGCGGTGCTTGAGACGGCGGGGCCCAGTTCAGCGGTTCTTGAGACGGCGGGGCCCAGTTCAGCGCTCCTTGCCTTGAAGGGCCCAGTTAAGCGGTTCTTGAGACGGCGGGGCCCAGCGGAGCGGTTCTTGAGACGGCGGGGCCCAGCGGAGCGGTGCTTGAGACGGCGGGGCCCAGTTCAGCGGTTCTTGAGACGGCGGGGCCCAGTTCAGCGCTCCTTGCCTTGAAGGGCCCAGTTCAGCGGTTCTTGAGACGGCGGGGCCCAGCGGAGCGGTTCTTGAGACGGCGGGGCCCAGCGGAGCGGTGCTTGAGACGGCGGGGCCCAGTTCAGCGGTTCTTGAGACAGCGGGGCCCAGTTCAGCGGTTCTTGAGACGGCGGGGCCCAGTTCAGCGGTTCTTGAGACGGCGGGGCCCAGTTCAGCGGTTCTTGAGACGGCGGGGCCCAGTTCAGCGGTCCTTGCCTTGAAGGGCCCAGTTCAGCGGTTCTTGAGACGGCGGACGGTCTATGGCCCACTGCTAATTGCCTGGTGGTGCCCTCCTGGGCAGCGGGGATGGTGCTCCTTCACTGCCCACCTGGGCTGTGGGTGGTGGGGCCCTCCTGGCCAGCTGGGCTGGGTCCTCCCTGGGCAGCGGCTATGGGGGTGGTGGGCTCTCCCGGGGCAGCTGTGCCGGTTCCTCCCGGGGCAGCGGCTATGGGGGTTGTGGGCTCCTCCTGGGCAGCAGGCCTGCTGCCTGACCTCTCCGACTTGCTGCCCTTGCCCTCCTTAGTCGTGGGCCTGTGGCCCTTTCCTCCCTTTGGAGCTGTGGCTGGTGACTGTCTCTGGGTGGTGTCCGGGGGGGATGTAGAAGGCGGGCTCCTGCGGCGCCCCTGTCGCCTTCTGCTCCTCTTCCCAGGGGGTGGGCTGGCTGTCCCCTTGCTGCTGGGCGAAGATCCAGACATGCGGGCTGGCGGGCTCCAATACCCCTGCACCCTTGTCAAGGGGGCTGCAGGGCTGGTGGTGGCTGAGGTGCTCTTCTTACCCCGACGAGAAGGAGGGGGGGGCTCAGGGTCAGGAAAGAAGTTAGTAGTGGCGAGGAAGAGCTTCTTGGGACAATGGAGAGTGGGAGGTACAGTGGGAATGGGAGTGGAGGGAGAGGATGTGGTTGTAGGTGAGTCACGTTTGCTGTCTTTGGGTGCAGGTGCAGGAGGGATAGGCTGTCGTGAGGTGGATGGCTGTTGGGTGGGTGGGTGGCTGCGTTTGTGTGGTGTGGAAGAGGGGGTGACAGACACAGTGGAAGAGGACACAGGGGACGTGTAAATGGCAGTGGGG
This sequence comes from Pleurodeles waltl, assembly GCF_031143425.1. NCBI lineage: Eukaryota > Metazoa > Chordata > Amphibia > Caudata > Salamandridae > Pleurodeles > Pleurodeles waltl. The sequence continues at coordinate 1,117,785,808 of NC_090447.1, forward strand.
GTGGTGACTGCACGTGTGCGGACTGGAGTGGAGGGTGTGCTGGTGATGGAAACACTGGCTGATGGTGAGGTGAATGGAGGTGTGAGTGTAGACGTCACAGGGAGGGAGGAGGGAGACGAGGAGGTGGGGGTCACAGAGGTGGTAGTGACTGTTGGCATGTCTGCATCGGAATGTTGCGTGTGTGAATGTCTGCGTGATCTGTGGTGCTTATGTTTGGATGAGCTTCTCTTGGGTGTTGAGGTGTGTGCAGGCTGGTCTGATGGTGTGGGTGGGACAGGCAGAGGAACAGGAGACTGGGAGGAGGGAGTTAGTAGAGGCAGGCAGGAGACAGGGACAATGGCTGCCGTCAGTGCTGAGGCCAGAGCCTGGAACGATCGCTGATGGGCAGCCTGACCCGAATGAATGCCCTCCAGGTACGCATTGCTGCGATGAACCTCCCTCTCCACCCCCTGGATGGCATTCAAAAGGGTAGTCTGCCCAACAATGAGCGTTCGGAGGAGGTCAATGACCTCCTCACTGAGGGCAGCGGGGGTAACAGGGGCAGGGCCTGAGGTGCCTGGGGCGAAGGAGATGCCCGGCTTCCTGGCAGAGCGGGCACGGGGCGAACGCTGAGGGGCTGCTGGGAGGGCGGAGATGGTGCGCTGGGTGGCGGCTGTACCTGTAATGGCGGGGGGCACGGATGGTGCCACCCCCGCAAGGGAGCCCCCTTCCGAGGACGTGTCCGTGTCGCTGCAGGGTCCAGTCGTCCCCGTCGTGGAGCTCCCCTCGCCCTCCGTCTCACTGGTTCAGTCTGACTCTGTGGCATGGCCCTCCTGGGCCATGTGAGATGCAGCTCCCTCCTGCCCCGATGCCACTTCTCCTCCGCCTGATGATGCTGATGCACACAAGCACAGAAAGACAAACAAAAAGGGGGGGGGAGAGAGAAATAAAGGGATATTGAGTAGATGGATCTCCGGTACAGTTAGCGGACATGACAGACACAGATGCCCCCTGCACTAAGTTGCGCACTTGGGGTCCGCTACGCATTCCGTGGAACATGCCCTACACGCCTAGAGTTGACAACTGCACCCATGGATGACACGGCCCAGGGATGGCTGTACTGACAAACTACTGAGGGTGGTGGCTGGGGACACAGGGGCTTACGGGGGTGCCCAGCCTACAGATATCGCCCTGGCCTAGGGGGACCCCCAGCCCTCCTCCCCCAACCAGACACCTCCACTGCGCGACAACAGAGTAGATAATGCTTGTACTCACCCCCTTGTGTCTGCTGTGCTGCCCTCACGCGCCCATCCAATTCAGGGTAGGCCACCGCCAGGATCCGGAACATCAGGGGGCTCAGTTGACGGCAGGCACCCCGCCTACGTTGGGAGGCCATCCCCAGCAGAGACTCGGCGGTCTTCTTGGTCCCGCGGCGGATGTCCTCCCACCTCTTGCGGCAGTGGGTGCCCCGTCGATGGTGGACCCCCAGGGTCCGGACTTCCTTGGCGATGGCACGCCAAATCCCGATCTTCTCATGGGCGCGGACCTATGTGACACGTACAGGGAGGGAGAAATACCACGTTCAAGTTTGTCAGCATTTTCCTTTCCAGTGGCCCAACGCCCCCCATCCCCGCCAGGCCCCCCGCCATGCCCCCCGCCAGGACCCCCGCCAGGCCCAACATGCCCCCCATCCCCGCCAGGCCCCCCGCCATGCCCCCCGCCAGGCCCAACATGCCCCCCATCCCCGCCATGCCCCCCGCCAGGCCCAACATGCCCCCCATCCCCGCCAGGCCCCCCACCATGCCCCCCGCCAGGCCCAACATGCCCCCCATCCCCGCCATGCCCCCGCCAGGACCCCCGCCAGGCCCAACATGCCCCCCATCCCCGCCAGGCCCCCCGCCATGCCCACCGCCAGGCCCAACATGCCCCCATCCCCGCCATGCCCCCCGCCAGGCCCAACATGCCCCCCATCCCCGCCAGGCCCCCCGCCATGCCCCCCGCCAGGCCCAACATGCCCCCCATCCCCGCCAGGCCCCCCGCCAGGACCCCCGCCAGGCCCAACATGCCCCCCATCCCCGCCAGGCCCCCCGCCAGGCCCCCAAGCCAGCCAGTGGCCCCAAATCCATATTGAATTAAACTCACTTGTTGGTCTGGAGGACCGTAGAGTAGCGCATACTGGGGGAGGACCCCATCCACAAGTTTCTCCAACTCCTTTCCAGTGAAGGCAGGGGCCCTTTCCCCAGGCGCAGCAGCCATTGTCCCTTCCAGACCGAGGTCACAGCAACACTTGCAGTATAGGTCCTCTCCTGTGAAAGTTCAAGTCGCAAGTGGATAAGTAGATAGAAAATGGCGGTGACGTCCGCGGCGGTGCGTACCGCGGCGGTGCGTCCCGCCACCGCCGGCGCCCTTCGCCATTGGCTCCTGAAACCCATAGGCTTCAATGTTAACCAATGCGGCTTTGCACCGCGGTCTTCGCCCGCCGCCCGCCGCGGTGTGCCACGCCAGCGCATTGACCTCACATCCCATTGTCACACTTCACAGGTCAGGCAGCCGCCATTTCCAGGGCCCACATGGCTCAATTTCAACTGCGTCACACAGGCCTAGGCCTTGCATAGCCACTCAGACACGCCATTCACTGCATAGAGAATCGTATACTGTGCTAGCTGTGAGTACGTACCTGTGGGTTGCTTGACTGTGTGCTCCATGTTGTCCTTCCTAGGCACCGTCCGCTGGGTTGGCCGAGGAGACGGATGAATCCTCCCGTGTACCGACCGCTGGTGGACCTGTCGACAATGGAAGAACGCCACATTATCCTGACCTACCGTCTTAACCGTGCCACTATCCATGAACTGTGTGCCCAGCTGGAGCCCGACCTGATGTCCCCCATCCGCCAACCCACAGGGATTCCCCCTCTGGTGCAGGTCATGTCAGTACTCCATTTCTTGGCAAGTGGGTCATTTCAGACAACCGTGGGAATTGCTTCTGGGATGTCTCAGCCCATGTTTTCGAAGGTGTTATCCAGAGTGTTGTCTGCCCTGATGAAATCCGTGAGGAGCTACATCATTTTCCCTGAGGTGGGCGAATTGGCTACAGTGAAGGGTGATTTCTACGCCCTTGGACATATTCCCAACGTAATTGGTGCCATTGATGGGACCCATGTGGCTTTGGTTCCCCCAAGAGACAGGGAGCAGGTGTACAGGAACAGAAAAAATTACCATTCAATGAACATCCAGGTGGTGTGTTTGGCTGACCAGTACATCTCGCATGTAAATGCCAAATTCCCAGGGTCAGTGCATGACGCCTACATCCTCAGGAATAGCAGCATCCCTTACGTGATGGAACAGCTACAGAGACACCGTGTATGGCTATTGGGGGACTCTGGGTACCCCAACCTGTCGTGGCTACAGACCCCAGTAAGGAATCCCCGGACCAGGGCAGAGGAACGGTACAATGAGGCCCATGGGCGTACTAGGAGGGTGATCGAACGCACCTTTGGCCTCCTAAAGGCCAGGTTTCGGTGCCTGCATATGACAGGTGGATCCCTAATGTACTCACCTAAGAAGGTGTGTCACATCATCGTGGCCTGCTGCATGCTTCACAACCTGGCTTTGCGCCGCCAGGTGCCTTTCCTGCAGGAGGATGGTCGAGACGGTGGTGTTGTGGCAGCGGTGGAACCTGAGGAGAGTGACGAGGAGGAAGACGACGGGGCTGAAACAGACAACAGGGACAGAATCATTGAACAGTACTTCCAATAGGACACAGGTAACATTTCAAAGATAATTTAGTAAATGTTAACTACTCTCCAGCATCTCTGCTGCCTGTCTATTTGCCCCAGTGTATGATGACTGAGTTTTGGCTTTTCCCTCCCTATTTCAGATCTGGGGTCCCCACTACGAGTCCTGTGCTTCGTTTCCCCATGGACTACAGCTTTGTGGCAGCTGTTTGTTGACTTCACCATGTACAAGGACATATTTGCACTGTCATGTCAATTACAATCTATTGAAATCACAGCCAGACTCCAGATATTTTGGTGCAAAATAGGTGTTTATTGAAGTGCTCAAAATGGGATGGGTGGTTTCAAGTGGGTGGGGGCTATGGTGAAGGAATGTCCATGGCAGAGTCCAGAGTAACAGTCACACAGGTGCATTGTCCAGAGGCCTGTGGAGAGATGGAGCATGGGCAGTTCAAGGATGGACAGGGTGACAATGTGGGACAGTGGGATGACATCAGGTGGTATCCATTGCTGGCGGGGGTCTTGACATCCTACTCTGTCTTCTTGCGAGATCTCAGGGCCCTCTTGCGGGGTGGTTCTTCTCCTGCAGGAGGTGGGGGTCTGGTGGGCTGCTGCTGTGCGGGGGCCTCCTGTCCACTAGCGCCGGCGGAGGTGGTTGGCTGTTCTTGGTCCAGGCTAGTGGCAGGGGCCCTTGGGTGTTGTTCAGTGTCCGCCCTGTTGTTGACGAGGTCCTGCAGCAGCCCTACCATGGTAACCAGGGTGGTGTTGATGGCTCTGATGTCCTCCCTGTACCCCCGATAGTGTTCCTCCTGCAGTACCTGGATCTCCTGGAACCGGGCCAGTACCGTCGCCATCGTCTCCTGGGAGCGGTTGTATGCTCCCATGATGGTGGTGAGGACCTTGTGGAGAGTGGGTTCCCTGGGCCTCTCCTCCCCCCCCTGTCGCACAGCTGCCCTCCGAGTTCCCCTGTTTCCCTGGGCCTCTGCCCCCTGGCCGGTGTGCCCACTACCACTGCCCCCAGGTCCCTGTTGTTGTTGGGGTGGTGGGTTATCCTGGGTGCCCTGTAGTGGTAGACACACCGCAGATTGACGCGCCCTGGAGACAGAGGCATGGGCCCGCTGGGTGGGAGCTGTGCTGGTGTTCCCAGAGGGGTTTGGGTCTGTAGTGGCCTGGGCCTGTGTGAGGGGAACCGACTGTCCAGAGGTCCCCGATGGTCCGGGCTGGTCATCGGTGTCCAGGTCGACAGAGCTGCTGTCATCGCTGACGGCCTCTTGGGTGGGGGGTGTGGATAATTCTGGCCCCTCCGCCGCGGTGTGTTGACGGTCGGGTCCTGCAGGGGTATAGAGGTATGGTTATAGTTTCAATGTGTGGCATATGGGGGTATCTGTGGGTTCTCGTGTCCCCAAGTGCTGGCATTCGTGTGTGGGGGCTTTGGTGAGGGTGGCTTGTGGGGGGGATGTGTATATGCATTGGGCATGCTTTGGTGATGGGTGTCCATGCTTAGTGGACGCATGCAGGCCTAGGTTTTGGGATGTGTGGGTTGTGATGGTGAGACATTGGCGGGGAATAGGTGTGCTGGGGGTGGGGGTGAGGGTGGTGGTGGGGGTGAGGATGGTGGTGGGGGTGAGGATGGTGGTGGGGGTGAGGGTGGGGGTGAGGATGGGGGTGGGGGTGAGGGTGGGGTTCGAGGATGGGGGTGAGGGTTGGGGTCTGATTTGGCATGCAGGTGGGGGGGAAGCAGTATTGAAGCTTCAACTTACCAGTATCCATTCCTCCGCCGACTCCTGCGAGGCCGTCAGGATGCAGGATGTTCAAGACTTCCTCCTCCCATGATGTGAATTGTGGGGGTTGAGGTGGGGGTCCTCCGCCAGTCTTCTGCACGGCGATGTTGTGCCTGGATACCATGGAACGCACCTTCCCCCGTAGGTCGTTCCATCACTTCCTGATGTCTTCCCGATTTCTGGGGTGCTGTCCCACTGCGTTCACCCTGTCGACAATCCTCTGCCATAGCTCCGTCCTCCGGGCAATGCTGGTGTATTGTATCTGTGTGCCGAACAGCTGGGGCTCTACCCAAACGATTTCCTCCACCATGACCCTGAGTTCTTCGTCTGTGAAGCGGGGTTGTCTTTGGGGTGCCATGGGGTGGTGTGTATGATGTGTGGGGTGGAGTATGTGTATTTAAGTGAGTTGAGTGTGGTGGTGTGTGTTGTTTTGTGTGTGGATAGTGTGTGGGTGATGGTGTTGAGTGGCTGTGGCTGTTATTTTTGGGATGCTGGTGTCTCGCTCTTGCCTTCTTTACGAATTTTTTAGCGTAGGGGTTTGTGGGTGATGTGGGTGGGTGTTTTATATTGTATTGTGTGTGTGGGAGTGGTGTGTGTATGTGTATCAGGTGTGTGGGATTCAAATCGTCCAATGTGGCTGAGTTTTGTTCGTTTGTGTGTATTCTGACCGCGGCGGGGTGTCCCGCCAATGGAATACCGCGTTTGAATGACCGCCGCGTGGATTCGTGGGTCGTAATGGCATGGGCGTATTTCTGTTGGCGTGACGGTGGAGGTTTTGTCACCTCCACCTTTCCGCCGACCGCTGGTCTGGCGGTCTGTTGTGGCGGTCGGATTTTCGGAGGTTTGCCTTCTGCGGGTCAGAATGACCGTGGCGGGTTTCCGGGATTATGGAGGATTTCTGACCGGCGGTAGGCACCTTTTACCGCCGAGGTCAGAATGACCCCCAAAATGTTCTAGCTCAAACAGTTCAAAAGTTACTAAAACCCCATGACATGTGTTACGTCGCAGTGGAAGACGCTTTGCAAAGGCTGACCGCTGATCATTCTGTTGCTTATTGCTATATTTGGGTGTTAAACTGGTACGAATGAGGTATAACCTATGCCCAGAGATTGGTAACAAGTGTAAAAATCCCAAAATAATGAAGTGATGCTATCATAAAATGTGCCACATCACACCACATAATTATCCTTTTCTTGTTCCAAAATTTAGTAAAAGCTGCTGCATAATATGGCCCTCCGTTGCTGCATAATTGCAGTGGCACTTATTATAGTGTATTCAACTAAAGGCATTAGGTAGAAAATATTTGTTTAAGATCACACAATTTTGTTAAGGGGAATCCATGATTAACCAAGTTTTGGGGTTTCAGTTCGTACACATTAACCACTAAATGGGTTTCTCCTTTTTACCTCAGATGTTAAGGCTTTGTTTGTACTTCTTTGTGCAATAATTCATATGAAAGCTTGGTTTAGTATTGGCTTGAGGTTCTAATGGGACTACGAGATAAGCCAGAGCCAGGCTTCAAGCTCAAGTCTGGCTCGAACTATCATTGGTTCACCCACCTCTAGCTTTTTCCCTGACAGGGTCAGCTTTACTGCAGGTGGGAGCTGGCATGACAATCTTTGTTGGCACCACCCATACCCTCAAACAACCAACATCTCCACAGATTCCCTTAACACCACACTCCAATGGTGTACCTTATCTCTTCATAGACCCACTCATATGTATTTAATTTATTTTATAGCACTACTCATCGCCAGGGTGTCGGGCATAATGTTGATGTGTGTTACATCTCACACATATTATGCCTCATATGAGTGTGTAAGTCAATGTATAAGAAAATGTTTCTTGAGACAATGATGGCTACATGGCATAGGAGTCATGTCATCCATATTTGTTAAGAGTGCCTGCTCTAGAGAAATGTAAAATTAGGATTTAAAACATAACCTTGTGGTTGAGGTTGTTTTCACTAATAGGTATCCAATATTATCCTAATGAATCCTATTGAGAAATCTTAGCATAACAAAAGATTAGGAAAAAACAACTTCAAGTAACAAAATGAACCATGTGATAATAGCGGTAACCCACTGAGCCATCTACATACTAAAATATTTGTTTCATCTGCATGTTACACCTTGTGCTTTGCAGGGGGTAGATTATACCACTGTGCTACTTGGACTATGTACTGTGTCTATGGAAGATATTTTAAAATGCAAGACCCTCTCTGAATCCCCCTCCTCTTTCTACCGGAGCTTGGCCCCTGGTGGATGCTAGAGCCCCCGGTTAAAAACAGAGTGCCCTGCCCAGGGCCTGGGAAGGAGGAGGCTCACCACATGCTGAGACTAGCCCATTGTCATTCTGTATGTGACAATCAGCTGCAGACAGAATGACAATGGGCAGGTTGATCGTCAGTGCAAGATCGGGGATAGGCTGCTCTTGTGCGGAGAGAAGGAGTGTGAGTAGCCCAAAAGGGAGTTCTTCAGAACTCTGAGATTTCTGTAAATCATCAGAATTGCGTACCAAGGTCGTCCGTAACAGGGATCATCATGGACAATGAAGGTGATGCCCAAATCATGGATGGTCTGTGAAATTTATGGATGGGTGGTCACCCTATTCATACCGGAGGAAAAGAACTGAAGCGCACTATGGGCCTGATTCTAACTTTGGAGGACGGTGTTAAACCGTCCCAAAAGTGGCGGATATACCACCTACCGTATTACGAGTTCCATAGGATATAATGGACTCGTAATACGGTAGGTGGTATATCCGCCACTTTTGGGACGGTTTAACACCGTCCTCCAAAGTTAGAATCAGGCCCTATATCTTGTTAAAACCAAAGTCAGAGCATGTGGAGAACCTACCTGTGGCAGTCCTCGTCAAACTTGCATGCTTTCAAACTGCATGGCTCACGATTCCCCACTCTTTCGTCTCTAGCCTTGTCAGCAAACCGGAGCCAGTTGCATAAATTTCTACACTATCAGAAGCCTGGATAAAGATGGATGTAGACCCTTTTTCTCTATTCTGATCTCTGACAGAGTAATAGGGTTTTTGCTTGACAAGCCCTGAAGCTCCATTATTTGAAATGCTGCACTTCATGATGCAAGTGCAGCATGACAGTCAGATATGTACTGTGAGTGTGTGAGGCTTTGTTTTAACAACCCTCGCCTGACACATGCACAATACAAGTAGCGGAGCCCTGTCTGCTGCCCACTTGACAGTATAGCTTTTACATGTAAACGATTCGATCTATGGGATTATTTGTTTTCATATAATAGCTGTAAAAGTTAAAGCAATTAGTGCCAGAACAAGTTGGCGAGTAGATGCCCTGGCACTCCTTCTAAAGGAGCCGCTGATGGTGACATCAGATGCAAACTTAGTCAGGTAGAAATGAGATGTGCATGCTATTGCACAATAAAACCAGACTTATTGAATTTGCAAGTGTCTGGTCATAATTCTTACTGTAGTGGCGATGGAGGAGTTGTATTTGTGGTGCTAGTATTATCAGTGGTAATAGTATTGATGGTATTGATATTGGTGGTACTGTATTGAGGATGGAGCTGCTAAAGAAATTGTGATAATTGTGCTAACAATAGTTGTGAAGTTTTATTGGTGGTATGCCAGTGATAGTGTAATTGAATCTTTCAATTTGGTTGATGGTATTTGTGAGGGTGGTAAATGTGGTGGTATTAGTGCATCGGTGGTGGTATTGTTCATGGTGTCAAGTGGCTGTGTTGGTGATGGCAATGGTACGTCAGTGGTATTGGTGGTATTGATAATTGTGGTTGTGGCTTAGTAGTGGTGATTGTGCTATTGATAGTAGTACTGGTGGTGGTGACTTTAGGGTACTGGTTCTGCTGATATTTTTGCCTGTGCTATGGGTGGTGATATTGGTATTATCGTGGTGTTATTGGTGGTGGTACTTTTTGTGGTAATGGTACTCGAGGTTTCTGTAGCATTTGTGTTACAGCAACGTGATTGTTTCGTTGATTGGTTTTTGATTGGTGCCCCCCCTTCTAATGATATTTAAATGCATGGCACAATTGAAATGCTTGTTACTTAGCTTGTTATTTAGATAATATCACTAGTTTTTTTTAATTGTTTTTTAGTCCCTATATCACCTCAAATAAGTGAGCACTCTCCTGATCCGACTTCCCCTCTTGCTTATATCGGGGGCCATTATCAGTCAATGTCTGAGGTAAGGTATCAGCCAGCGCCTTACATCGATAAGAACTGACCAAGAGGTATGATCATCAAACATCAAGGCCTTCCAACGAATTCCAAACAGATTCCAAAATGACCCAGATTCTGCATTGCTCCTGTTCCATTTCATTTTGCCATTCAATTCCCTAAAATATCTCACAGTGTTCCACCACTCCCTCCAAGTTAGGGATGAGGGTTGGCACCACACTTTACATATCTCTCTCCTTGCCAGGAGGATCAGGTAGATTATGTCAATACCCTTTGACGTTTTGAAGAGGCCCTAGAACCAGATCCTTGCTGTATCATACCAAACATAATAAGAGTGGTTCTTACCTCCACTTCGAATCCCAGGATATCAGAAATCGTCTTACCAACATTCCTCCAGAAATCTTCCAGAATATGACAGTTAGAAAACATCAGCTCCATACCACTTACATTTACAATCCACATCTCCTCTCATCTTGGCCAATTTCATCGGGGTCAAATACACCCTGAGTAAAGTGAAAAGGTGATTTTTATTTCATGCAGCAGACTTAATCACAGAGTAAAGAATGCTTATAGATACTTGCCATAACTCTTCCAACTCAGCACTAGGCAAGTATCCTTCTCAGACCAGGTGAGGGGGTCTCATATTTTCTTTTGCAGCAGCCACCAGATGTCCATACCAGCATGATATCTCCTTCTTCCTTGGTTAGTGATCTTGAAGATCCTGTTCAATGGAGATTAACTTCACATCCATCCACCCCTGACTCATGAGCCAGGCAGATATTTGGTAAAACTTAAATCTGAAGAGTGCTCCATTAGTCAACTCTTTCTACATATCACTCTGATGTGGCTGCTTTACTAGTGATAATATGACTAGTGAAGCAGCCACATAAGTGAATGTTTTTTTTTAAATTCTGAAATTAGTTTTTAAGAGCATATTACATCCACCTTTACATGTTTTTTTATTTTTACTTTGTTGTATGTACAAGCATTAAAAAATAGCCATCAAATCACACCGGCGAAAGTTAGACCTTGTGACTTTATCAATGCTACAATATTAGTATTAAAATGTACATCTCCTATTATTGGGGACCTATCAAAATCCATATCCTTTTTCTCATTTCTCTCTTTACATTCGACGCCTGCCACAGACCAATACAGTACCTCTGAAGGAGTTTCATTCTAAAAAGCACTATAGGGATGAGGATTCATTTTGCTTTAGGTGCAAGGCTCTCATAGCTGAAAGTTGTTGTCTACAAACATAAAAGTCCAGTATACAGAGCAGTGAATGTTCAAAACTTTTGAACCATGTGAAATTAAACAGTCTATGTATTCTGTACACTTCAAACCCCACCCTCCCTCTTGCAAATTCTCCAGCAAAAATACATTTCACAGGAAAGGTTTACAGCAACAACGATGTTAATAAAATATTGTCATGCTAAAAGTACTCTTTGCAAGGTTTTTTTCCTGCAAAAACATGTTTTTAACAAAATGCTTTTTTAATGCTGGTGAAGAGTCTTAAATCCACCTACGAACATCTGATGTGGTAAAACATGCATGTTTTAAATAACTGGTTGTGCTGTCTACCAATGTAGTTCACAACTCATCATCTCGCCCAACCAACGCCTGGCCATCATCAATTCTGGAGTTTACTACATTTGGTCCAGCAACTAACACACACACTGAACACGAGGCTTGATTCACTGATGACAAATATACATGGATTCCTTTTATCCAGTGACCCTGAAATAACGTTATCATGAGAAATCGAGAGTTAAATGAAAATAGGGATAGGGTGTTAGATTGCATAGTGAAAGGTGGGATATATCACATTGCACAAGATTCCCACACAAGCACAAAAAACATTCTCTGAGCTTTTCACTTTTAAGCGCTCTATATTTCAAAATATTTGTCTTGTCCTACTCTGAATACCTTGCCATAAAAATGCATATGTTCAGTCTTCCCAAGAATGTCACCCATGCCTCTGGTCTCAAGATGATGCCAACAAATGTATTAACAAAGAGATGGATGTGTTGATTACTTCCTTTTTCTCCTTGCATGGAACCAGGAGGACTTAACACAGCGATAGATATTCAAGACGTATAAAAGCCTCTGGGCATGATGGGTGTAAACTGTTGTTAAGTGTAAACAATTTTGTTTTAGTCTTCATACCTCAGAGGGGTAGAATGGTCAAGCAATCATGTTACATGGAGTCACTAATGTTTTATATTTAACAACCCATCTCTCCTCTCTTACAAAAGATTTTGCAAGAGTATCGCCCAAAAACTCATCTCACAACCTGGCTTCATAAAGGATGTTCAAACTGTCTGCCTTCAGCATATTGACAAAGTGTTAGTAATTAGAAAATAATGGGCCTCATTTACAAGAAACTGGTGGATTGCTCACACCCTGGTATCTCTGCATTTACAATATAATGCACCACGGTGGTTGTTAGCACAGCTGCGTCAGAATTACTGATGCAGTTGTGGCACTTTGCTGGACTAGCGTCAAAAACTTTGCGTGGAGAGGCCCATAGAACAAACACAGCATAATTTTAACACCTGCCCTGAGCAGACCTTGAGAAATTATGCTAGGATGATGCAGTGAAATCTTGTAGATTTCAGTGCACCATTCTTAAGGGCCGCCTTGGGTGGAACACCTCCATTGCATACATTATACCTGGTGCAGGTATAATGTGGCACAAGGGATTACAAACTGGTGCAATTGTCCAATTGCACCAGTTTGTAGATACGGTGAAGGGTGGGCAACTGTTCTGCGCTGCTGTAGCGTTAAAAAATGTATGTTATGGCGACACAAGGGTCTTGTAAATGAGCCCTAATGTTTCTTTACATCTATTTGAGTTAGCATAACTAGGCTGCAAAATTAATTTACTAGGCCTTTGGCTGTTTCACTGACAGCTGAAGAAAATGTGACTTTTAAAATGTGATATGTTTTCTATGTGCAAGTTTTTTCCTCTCCATGTTTTGTCTTTAATTAAAATAGTGGTAATGGGATTAATTTCATGGTGTTATTTTCTTTGACTATATATAACTGTGTGCTTTCGGATGAAGCCAAGTTGAGATGTTCTTGTTATGTTGCAACAATCAGGGCTGTTGTTGCCTGCATCCAAAACTGTATTTCAGATTAATTTAAAATGGTGTATTGGTTAGCTTGCTCCAATGGTACAATGTCATTTCCCTTGTTTGCAGGGTAAGGGGGATCATTACTTATTACTTATTTAGGCAGTCCCTGAAGTAGCCTGTATTATGCAGCAGAATTTCTGCGATGTTGGTTGGTTTACATCATGCAACTTTATTAGTTTAGCCCCATCCTTTACCTCATGTTATATCGAGAGCATTCTTTTTCACTACTCTGAATCTATAAAAGGTGCCTTTTCTGGGATGTTTGGCAGACTTCCATTAGACTTTCTCAGTTGCAGACCTTTTGCTCACCTCTTGCATGCACAATCCATGTCAGTCTGTTATTTGATTTATGCTACAGACCTTTCTCTTGCTTTATCTGATTTTTTTAAATAGACTTCCTCGTCACTTACAACTTGAGTAGATTTATTCTAATTCATCGATGAACTATATTTTGATTATGACTTAGGTGGTCATTCTGACCCTGGCGGTCAAAGACCGCCAGGGCGGAGGACCGCGGGAGCACCGCCGACAGGCCGGCGGTGCTCCAATGGGGATTCCGACCGCGGCGGTAAAGCCGCGGTCGGACCGGCACCACTGGCGGGCTCCCGCCAGTGTACCGCCGCCCCATTGAATCCTCCATGGCGGCGCAGCTTGCTGCACCGCCGCGGGGATTCTGACCCCCCCTACCGCCATCCAGATCCCGGCGGTCCGACCGCCGGGATCCGGATGGCAGTAGGGGGGGTCGCGGGGCCCCTGGGGGCCCCTGCAGTGCCCATGCCACTGGCATGGGCATTGCAGGGGCCCCCGTAAGAGGGCCCCTACATGTATTTCACTGTCTGCTGCGCAGACAGTGAAATACGCGACGGGTGCAACTGCACCCGTCGCACAGCTTCCACTCCGCCGGCTCGATTCCGAGCCGGCTTCATCGTGGAAGCCTCTTTCCCGCTGGGCTGGCGGGCGGTCTGAAGGCGACCGCCCGCCAGCCCAGCGGGAAAGTCAGAATTACCGCCGCGGTCTTTCGACTGCGGAACGGTAACCTGACGGCGGGACTTTGGCGGGCGGCCTCCGCCGCCCGCCAAGGTCAGAATGAGGGCCTTATTCTCTTATGTTATGACCTCTCAAAATTGTTTTTTTTAATGCATTATTGATGCTATTTTGAATCTGGCAAACTAATTACTTTACTTTGAATATTTTCCTACAAAGGTGTCCTAGGGCCCCCATACTTCGAGACAATCAAGGCCAGAATCCTGTGTATCGGCCCTTTGAATGTATTAATGCAAACACTGGCAATTTCAAGCATGAGAGTAAAAGGAATACTTCAAAAGTGCAAGTGACTTGGGAAAAAGTGTGTTAAAATCTTGTTGTGGAGATGGGGAAGGGCTACATATCATTCTCAAATTGGCCCTGAAAGTTGAACTGTGTAGTGGTTCTTCAGGGTGTAATAGTTTTGCATAGCACACATCAGTTTTACTTGATAGGATAAATTGAGTATCAAATGATTCAAACCATGGTGGACTTGTCAGTCCCCTGGCCGCAGAAATGGAAAACTACATGAACTATCATGCTAAATGTCATCCTAAAACACAGTCACAATCTGCACTGCTGTGTCTTGCAATAAAACATTTTGTGTCACATTTTGGGCTCGATTACAAGGACCACCAAACTTGCTGTAGCACCTAGACCGCCACACTCCTGCTGGTTCTACTGCCAGATTACGGTCCTGGTGGTCGGACCATCACGGTGATTGAAGTCATCGTCAGGCGTGGCGGTGCCGAATTCAGCACCGCTGTGCTGATCACCACTCCCCTTTCTGCCAGCCTTTCCATGGTGGCTGCACCACCATGTAAAGGGTGGCGGAAAGGCAGTGCTGGGGCCCTCCTGCCAGCCACTTCCAAATGCTCACTGTATGCTTTGCGAACAGTGCACATTCTGAAGGTGCTGTGTGTGATGGCAATAGCCTTGGCTCTATGTTACCGCACTGTTTCCACTTGGCTGACCAGCGGAAACGTTATAATGTGACATTCCTGCCAGTCAGCCCAATGGAAACATCGTAATACGACAGGAGTGAGGCCCCTGGCTTGACGGCAGCCTCACCCCTGCCGTATGCCCGAGATCGTAATTAGGCCCTAATTCCTTCAATAAAGATAGTATAAATGTGAGGCTTGAGGTTGGCTGAGGTTTCTTTAGGAGTGGGAGAACTGTAGAGTGTTTCCAGGCATCTGGGGAGCTGGCTGTAGAGATGGAGTCATTCAGGGTTGGGGTGAGTGCTGTGTTGATAGTGTTCAGTCCTTTGAAGAAGCCGTGGTGAGGGCAGTGGTCCGAGGGGGCCTCTGGAGTGAATGGACTGCATGATTGCAGCGGATTCCTATGTGCTGATAGCGGGTCAGGTGATAAGAGTGGTCCCCTGGGTGGAGGTGGTGATAGGCAGGAGAACTACAAGGGCAGAAGGTCTGCTTAGGGCTCAAAGTTGCTGTAGATGCTGATGATGTATTATTGAAGAATATGGAAAGCTGGTTGCAGCAGTCCTGAGAGGGGGTGATGCGGGAGGAGCTTTGTGCTGGGGACATGACATTTCTCATTACAGCAAATATTTCCTTTTCACTGTTGGTGCTGGCTTGAAGTTGGAGATGGAGTAAGGGAGGCAGTTGATGTGTTGAGACTGGTGGTGAAGGAGTTTAGCAGACCAAGAAGCTTCTGTGATCTTGTTCCAGTTTCATTGTGAGGCTCTGGTGGTAGAGCTTTTGCAGAAGTGGGGAATGGGTAGTATAAAGTTGACTATGGCATGGTGGGGCTAAGTGATTGATGTAGGCTTGTCTACTATAATGTCACTGAAATTGGTGAAGATGGGATCCAGTGTGTATCCAGCAGCTTGGGTGGGGCTTTCTGCTCACTGGGTCATGTTAGCATTGGCAAGGTCTTCCAAATGGAAGTTCAGGTTGGCTACGAGGATGAAGGCGCTGGAGTCAAGGATCAGCAGGGGACAAAATCTGTTATGTGCCACTGAAATTGTTGTGTTCTCCAGAGGAACTGTGGACAAGAGTACCTCTTGGGGTGAAGAGATGATGTGTGGTTTGAAGGTCAGATTCTTGTTGATGCTAGAGGTGTTTTGGAGGGTGGGGGAGAAATGCATGGATTCTTTGTAGATGATGGAGATACCACGTCCATGTCTGTGTAATCTGTCCTGTTTGATGGTCTTGTATCTTGAAGAATTGCTGTGGAATGTTGGGTGCTGACAAGGGGGACAGACAGGTTTCAGTCAGAAAGAGCAGATCCAGTGAGAGGTTGTGAAGCAGGTCCTAAATCTTAGTGGTGTGTTTGGTGAGGGAGCAGTTGTTGAGAAGTGATCAGGCTAGCAAAGAGTGTGGTATGGTGGGAGTCAGGTGTGTTTGGTTGAGAGTGTGGCAAGCTTTAAGCGTTAGTGGTGTAGATGGGGTTTCAGGTGGGTGCAGGAGGATGCAAGTTAACTTGCTGGTGGTGCAGGAGAAAGAATTTTCTATTTTGTATAGCGTGGCACAGAAGCACCATTGGGAGAGGCATCCAGGGTTCAAGGCTTGGAGGGTTACTGTGAGGTAGTGGTGTTTGGAAGAAAGAAGAAGAGTTTTGGAAATGGGCATAGGCTGGGTGGGGCAGGGACAAGCACAGACCGCCTTGCCTTTAGCATGTTAGCAGAGCACCCACTAAATCTGCACTCCAGCTGCCATTAGTTAAAGGCGAGAGAAGATAAAAGAGCCGGAGCTTGTGGGCAGGCCAGGGAGACGACACAGTCAGTGGAATAGTGCAGCAAGAAAAGGCAGGAAGGCCATGGCAACACGAAAATCAGAAGAGATATGGAGCAAGGGGGAGGAGGCAAAAGAGGGGAGCAACTGGCACAATGCAAAATGACAAGAAACCAAGATAGAAGGAAACAAAAGAGAGGGTAAGAGTGACAAATAGTGGCATAAAGGGAGACAAATGACATAAATGAAATCAAAAGAAAGCAATGGCATGGCAGAATGAGCACTATCAGCAGAATAAACGGTGGCAAAAAGCAATAAACAGCACAAATGAAATGAACATAAAGCAAATAACAGTAAGCAGGTGAGAGAGTAGAAACAAGAGCGAGGGTAAAGTACAAGAGAAAAGGTGCAGAGAGAAAGAGAGCTACAGCAGAAATAGACAGCAGGGGAATGAGGTTAGGAGCCCCAGACCACACTGGAGCCAGGCCTGCAAGGGCCGGGTCTGGTCAGAGGACCAGGTGCACAGAAGCCTAAGAAGGGTTCGGTAGCTCCAACTTATTGGATTAAATGTTTCTTGGGAAACAATATGAAAGAAAATGAAATGGAACGTCCGTTGGTGTAGATACGAAACTTACACTCTAGGAGACTGCAGCCATTACATCTAGGCATTCAGTGCCTGTATAGTTTAGTGACATTGTACGGTTCTCTGCAATCACATTGTTAGTTTCCAAATTCATGGTCTTGGTTCAGCATATTGTAGAAGCGCAGTCAGTATGTCTTGAGAAATGTATTCCAATAATGCAAGGCTGACCTGAAGCAGTATTCACCTCTCCACATAACCTTAATGCCTCACTCCACAGTGATTATCAGGCTTCAGTGTAGGGGATCCGCTTCTGTAACACTATTACAAGCCTTTTCTTTTCACCAGTCTGTTGGAAAGACCCTCGTGTCCCCCCAAAAATGACACCAATAGATCTTAAAAGGGTAAGCTATAGACCCCCTGTTATGGTAATATAGTGATGGCCAAATTCCATTCATACACATCCAATATGCATTAGGTTTTTTATGCAAAAAGGTGTAACACCTTAATTATGGTCTTCCCGTGATGTGATTGTACAACCTCATAATAACATTATTCATTTACCTTTAGTGAAAAGAGATGAGCAGGGGATTTCATCATGGACTAATCATATCTGTGCAGTTTATTTTATTTCTAATACCTTGTTCTGCAAAAAAGCAAAACAACAACTTGACCGCATTTTTTCAATGTTTAAATTAGAATATATATGTAATATGGAGTGCCTATATTTTTGCCGCCATTCCACTGATGTGTAAAAGTATTGACACTGCATGATAATATGCTATAACTATATTTCAGGAGCATACGAAGATATTAAAAAACTGCGAGATTTGGGGTTTGAGGAGAGGTAGAAAATGCAAATGCCTTTGCTGATTACATTTGTTTTATTTTGATATATTTCACTCTGGACAAAAATCAAAATTCATTTGCACAGTAGTTAATTTGAGAAAAACAAGTTTTAAGTTTAGCATTAATTTTTTGCCGAATTTGCAGTGCGTTATTTTTTGAGAAGCCGGACCTGCCTTGCACATTTAAACCTTTTCTGGATCCACCACTAGTTTAAAATACGGCAGTATGAGCACATTGTCCTTTCATCGCAAAAAATCGGAAAATGTCCAGATGAAGTGAATCTGAACCATCAAATACCTTAAAAATATGTTGCTTTTTGTTTGCATACTGTGTTTTTGTCCAAAGTGATTTAAACATTAAGGGCCAGATTTACAATATTTTGGCGCAGTGCATCACTGCAAGCCTTCTTGCTGCGCTGCCCTTCGTCAAAACAAAGGGCCAGGAATGAGCTGTATCTATGAGATATGGTGCATTCTTGTCCTTTTCCCCTGCGCTACGCACAAATTGCTGCTGTGTGCCAACGCAGGCATCCTTGCACCTTGGTGCAAGGGTGCCTGCATTGCTGGGTTGAATGCACCTTCCTGCACAAAAACAATCCCAAGAGGAAAAAATGGCGAGAAATGAAAATATTTCTCCCCGCTGCGTTGCTTCTATGCCATGCCTGGGGTAGCATAGTGTTTTGACTCATTCCCAGGTTTACAAAACCCTGTAAATCCGGGAGTGCATCACAATCCATGCAATACCCATGGAAACAACTTCCTCTATGCAAAGTAAGGAAATGCACCGACTTGCGCTGCATTACCTTACTCCTTATCTACAAGGCCATGCAAAGTCATGCAAAGTGGCTTTGCGGGGCCTTATAAATATGGATCAGCAGCCTGCACCACAATGCATTGAAAAAAGTGATGCATCGGCAGCCAGGCTGATTGTAAATCTGGGCCTCAGTGTATGAATATGGTATTATTTAGTAAAGCTACTTATATAAACCTTATCATCATTACCCATCGAATTGGTACTCCTTTTAGCAACCTCAAAAGTATGAATCATATGGAAAGTCCTGAAAAGATTTGACCATGTGACCTACACATTAGTTAGTGCTAATAATTAGTGCTCAAAAGTGGGAGGTGGGCAGAATGTTTCACCCTGTGCACAGAATTCGACGACTCCACGTTACTCTTGTAATACGGAGTTCTGATAAAATTCTGCCATTCGCCATGTGGTGCAATGTTTTCCCATGTTTGGTCAGAGATGTGACTAAGATTTGGTGTCCTGATGCAGGCAGTCGTGGGTGGTTGTTCGGTCAGAGTGCTGTTTCTTGAGTAGATTTGCTTGTGCTCGAGTAATTTTTCTACTTCAGAAGCAGCAAAATTGTCTCGAATGACTGTGCACTGATGTGCCCGGATGGTGCCATTTGCACTGATTTTTCTACACTGCTCATTCCACTGGCACTAAATTGCAGTACGAGCAACGCAACACGCCATGTCGGAACTCTGTAGAAGTTGGCGCAGTTTTATATAGTGCTGCAGAATTCCACTGAGTGAAACTCTGTGAGTTTTGTCCAATCCTAATCAAAAGTGAGCACTCAGAACACTGTGCAATCTTGCTAGTGTGGGATGCAACAAGGAAGTAAATCACTTGTCGAACCTTCGAAAATACAAAAAGTCTGTGTTCATGCTAGGGTGACACAAGTTCAAAATTATCTAGTGTGTTTTGAAAACGGTGGAATATTAAATGCAATAAATGTTTTTTTTTTATCTCTATAAAGTTTAATTACTAAAAGTGAATCCAAGTTTTGACAACTAAGCTAGTCTGAAATGTCTTTATACCTTTGACTTTCTGTCTTGCTTCCACATTTCAAATAAGACTGTAAATCAATTTTACATTATTTAAGGTATTCATAACTGTGAGTTCTTTGTCTAGGGCTAACTGATCTTGCCCTGCGTAATGCTTCATGTTTCTGTGAGCCTTTTGAAAACATTACATTGCTGTCTTGCACGTTCGTGATTTTAATGCCAATCCACACCAGCAATTGATGTTTTCTCTTCAAAGCCTAGTGTTTCCAGGTGGCAGTTATATCTGAGACTGGAGCGGACAAATGTGAGTGCTCAACTCTCTGTTGTTGAGGGGGATATAGAACTTGGAGGCAGCAACAGGGAGGAACAGTTTCAGCAACTGTTTTTGCTACTGAGGAGTAGATAAGGGTTACATTATGTGCAAGCTCCTCCACAATGTATGGAGTGGTAATGTCACAGATAAATCTCAAGACCAGGATCATAAATATGCGGAAGGGACTGTTAGGGCCAATATCAAGCACTCATCAACACATGGCATGGTATTTGTAATTATTTCTATTTATTTGTTGTACAAATATTGTAAATCAATTATAATCTAAGAAGTACAGAAAGATTGTAGGGGAGAAAAATCGAGGGAGTGAAACAAGACAAAAATAGTAATAAATCAGAAAAGAAAAGTGACATATCTAAAAGTTCATGAGTTCATACGGAGTATTTTTCAAAAATGTTTTGAAACTCTTTAGGAACGAGGATTTTTTGCTACAGCTGAAAGAAGTGTTGCATATTTCCCTTTCTACTCAGCTAAAGCATTTTCCACCAAGTCTTCTTTGCCATTTGGAGTGGATGAACCTACCATCTTTATATGATTTGAGCTTCCTTTAGATTGTTCTCGGTGCAAATAAATCTAAAATAATTTACTGTTTAAAAATGTTTTAAGTGGAGCATTGAGAAACACAGAGAAACAGTAGAAAAGTCTATAAAGCATGATTGCCGGCATGATGAGGTTCCTTTGCAGAGTTCCAAGAATGGAGATGGGGTGCAGGGTGCCCCAGGGGTCCCCTTGGACAGCCCGTCACATAGAGCAGACAGTGAAAATCAGGACGGGTGCTGGTGCACCTTACGCAGTACAGAATTGCTGCCGGCTCAATTATGAGGCGGCGTCAATGTGGTAGGCCGTTTCCCGCTGGGCCAGTGGTGGAAGCGCTGTCTGTGCCACTAACCTAGTGGGAAACTCTTAATGGGGCCCTCAGGAAGGGGACCGCACTGGCGGTAACATGACCGTGGGAGTTTGGCAGACATCCTTTTCCATCCGCCAAACTCATAATGATCCCCAATGTCTTTAAGTAATTCAAGGAGTTAGCCTATTCCGCTTTTCAGGAAAAAATATAATTCATGCCAAGCTGTTTGTTAAGGTTGAGAAGTGGAAAGCTTATATCAGTCTTGAGAAAATGGTCCACTGTAAAGGGCATCATAGAAATGAAGTACTGGGACCTAGGACCTGGAACTCAATGGCAGTTTAAAACATTCTTGTTCACTCAATGATTTGTATTCACTTACTGATTGGTATAGTATAATGAAACACCTAATATTTTACAAGTATTTTATTACATGTATGATAGAGCATAGAAGACAATTAAATTTGTAGTGCAAGCCCTATAAAAAATAAAATAAACCTCTGTGATGTATTCCCAGCAACCTGATGAAGTGCAGTATATGATATCCACTTAGGCCTTGGGGGTTGCAAATTACTGGTAATTGATGATGGATCAATGTATATATAAGTTTCCACTGGCATTACCCTATCACTAACATTCAGAATCTACAGTTGCAGCCATGTTGACAGTCATTTCCAATTACCATGGTGCAATTCTTTCTGATTTAAACCTCGTTAAGCCCTATTCAAAAGCAGTGGCTGTGGTTGATTCAAAATATGGCAGCCCTTTTGTGAAGTGTTTATTCTGTCAAGTTTAAGTTATAATAGATCAGTGGATTGTTGAGAGTTTCAGTGAAGATAGTTAGATTGACAGATTACCCATAATATAGCATTATTGGTGGCAGTAGCAGGTCAATCAAGCCATTAAAGGCTCACTCCAATGTTAAAGGCTTGAACACAAGGCAAGGGCCTTCAACAAAGAAGCAGGCCTTTAATGGCTGGTATTGCCCGCTATGGTAGGGTAGAGGGCAAAATGTCCTAATTAAAAAATACAAACACTTCTTGGAGCCCAAGGGGTTTCAAACTGCACCGCAGTTCTAAAGTCTTAGATAGCTTGTGCAGGGCTTTTCTGTTAATTGTTAAACATTCATAGAAATATCTGAGAAAGGAGCATGAAGACAACCTCTCTGGACTTAGCTAAACTGCTTTGCCTTGCTCAGCAAAGGCAAAGAAACCCGGGACCTCTGCAGCATTTCCCACTCCCTCCTTTTGTGGCTCCAGTGAAACTGTGAGCTGCAGGAGGAGAGAGGGGGAAGGCTTCTGTGCGCCTTGCTGCACTGATAAAGCATTTCTTGGTTGTGCCTTAAACAAGGTAAATAAATCTTTTCACCCAGCATGAAGGGGTGGAGAAATAGTTTTGTCAGGATCCCTCTAAACAACATATTTTAAAATGACAGTATGTCCCAAATGACCACACAAGGAAAACTCCAGTCTGAAATAAAGTTAAGGGGTTTTAATACAAGCTCAGAATCAGAGTTATATAAAAAAAATCAAAAAAAGTTATAAAGATACATAATCACCATTGTTTGACTAAGACAACGGAAAAGATTCAAACAAACTAACACCAAGTGTCATGGTTCCGAGCGGGTATGATCAGGACTCTGGTTGGGATACCACTTGAGGTCACTGAATATCCTAAAGAGGTAGTATACTGGGGCAGAAGAGCAGCTAAAGGCATACACGGAAAGGACAGCTATGGACGGGCACAGGAAAGTAAAAGCAGAGCAACCCTTGTGTGAACAAACAGGAAACAGATTACTAATGGACAAACACGCTGGGGTTGTACACAGAGTAAGGTGTAGAACCTCCCACAGTGACAGGGAATGTCAATGCCTCTGTGCAGTTTGCTCTTACAGATAGTCACTGTTAGACTTTTCATCCTTGGCGTGGTCTCCCTTAACTTTTTGCCTCTGTTCCCCAGGTTATTGATGCGTGCTGGACTCTGCTGTTTTTATTACTCTGGGCACTTTACCACTGCTAACCAGTGCTAAAGTGCAAGTGCTCTTGTTTAAAATGTGTATGTGATTGGTTCTCCATGATTGGCCTATTTGTTTTAATGTTAAGTCCCTAGTAAAGTGCACTAGAGGTGCCCAGGGCCTGTAAATCAAATGTTACTAGTGGGCCTGCAGCGATGGTTGTGCCACCCACACAAGTAACCCTGTAATCATGTCGCAGACCTGCCACTGCAGTGTCTATGTGTGTATTTTTACACTGTAAATTCGACTTGCCAAGTGTACCCACTTGCCAGGCCTAAACCTTCCCTTTTCTTACATGTAAGGCACCCCTAAGGTAAGCCCTAGGTAGCCCCAAGGGCAGGGTGCAGTGTATGGATAAGGTAGGACATATAGTAATGTGGTTTATATGACCTGACAGTGAAATACTGCCAACTTCGTTTTTCACTGTTGCAAGGCCTGTCTCTCTCATAGGATAATATTGGGGCTACCTTTAAATATGATTAAAGTGTAGATTCCCCTAGAGAGTAGATGGACATGTGGAGTTTGGGGTCCCTGAACTCACAATTTAAAAATACATCTTTTAGTAAAATTGATTTTAAGATTGTGCGTTTGAAAATGCCACTTTTAGAAAGTGAGCATTTTCTTGCTTAAACCATTCTGTGACTCTGCCTTGTTTGTGGATTCCCTGTCTTGGTAGGTTTGACAGTTTGGTTGTTTTTCACCTCACACTAGACAGTGACACAAAGGGAGCTGGGGTGTAACCTGCATTTCCTAATTAGCCATCTTTGCTAGGAGGGAGGAGTGGCGTGGTCACTTTCATCTGAAAGGACTGTGCCTGCCTCTGACAATGCAGACTCCAACCCCCTGGTGTGTGTCTGAAGTCTTGCCTGGGCAATGCAGGATTTCACAAATAGGTGTGAGCCCCCTTTGAAGAAAGGTGACTTCAAAGACTAAAATGGGTATAAGAAGGGCACCCAAATCTACAGACTTGAGAAACACTTCTGGAACCAAGAGGAACCTCTGCCTGGAGAAGAGCTGAATAGCTGAAGAAGAAGTGCTGCCCTGCCTGTGACTGTGCTTTGTGGAGCTTTCCTGCAGTGCTGCTTCTGCCAGAGTAAGAGGGCAAAGACTGGACTTTGTATGCCTTCCATCTTGTGAAGAAATCTCCAAGGGCTTGATTTAGAGCTTGCCTCCTGTTGTTTGAAGTCTCAGGGACAGCAAAGACTTCTCTCTGCCAGCACCTGGAGTCTCTGGAGAGACTCCCGCTCTGACAAGTGGTGCCCTATCCAGTCCCTGGGCCCTTGAAAGGAAAGCTGGTGGAAATCCAAGGAAATCGACTTCCGACGACTCCGGACCGACGCCGCTGCTGAATCCGGTGACGCCGCCTGCACCTGACGCCGTGACCTTCGCTGGAACGCGACGCTCTTCGCAGGCCCGACGCCGCTGCAGCCCCGCTGAAGTCCGCGACTCTGTGGAAGTCGCCGCACAACGTCATGACCGACGCCGCTCGAAGTGCGTGGATTCAACGTTTCGCACAGGTGCTGCGATCCCCGACTTCGCGCATCGGCTTGTTTTCACTCTTCACCAAAGGTACTGTACTTGGGGGTCTACACGACTCTGTGTCCGGCGCCGCTGGTGTCGGCTTGTTGGAAACGACTCCATCACGATGCTGTGTTAACACCTCATCAAAGCATTTTTGTTTCTAAGCACTATTTTTTAGTTTAATCTTTAAAAATCCATAACTTGACTTGTGTATGTTGGATTTTTGTCGTTTTGGTCTTGTTTTGTTTAGATAAATATTTCCTATTTTTCTATGCTGGTGTTGTGTCATTTTGTAGTGTTTTCATTAACTTACTGTGTGTGTTGGTACAAATACTTTACACCTAGCACTCTGAAGTTAAGCCTACTGCTCTGCCAAGTTACCAAGGGGGTAAGCAGGGGTTAGCTGAGGGTGATTCTCTTTTACCCTGACTAGAGTGAGGGTCCTTGCTTGAACAGGGGGTAACCTGACTGTCAACCAAAGACCCCATTTCTAACAGACCCCCTGCCAGCCCCATAGAAAGGAGGCAGCAGAAGTGATTCTGTCTCTGGACCCTAGAGCACAAACAAGGATAGTACTTACATACACAAGACACGCTCTTGTGGGTCCAGCTGGAAACACAGTGGCGATTCCTGAGAAAACAGCAATAGCACACTGTCACTGTTAGGCACGAAAGACAACGTATAACACTAGACAAGGATGGGGGCTGGAATTGCCTCCTGGAAACCAGGAGCCAACCCCAGTACAAAGTAGGACACTTATACACTGGTGAAGACTGATAGAACACTTACCAGACACAAATAACCAAGAAGAAACGGAAACAGAACGAAACTAACTTAAGAGGCAGAGGCAAGAATTGGGAACAGGCTCAGGCTGAAGCAAAGTCAGGACTAGGACTTGAAAACAGGGCACAAACTTCTGGATGGAACAAACAGAGATAGGACTGGGAAACTGAGATCAGGCTCTGGCTGAAACAGGCAAGGACAGGGCTGGAATACAGTGTGTAGGAATAAGCAGTAAACAGGACTGGGAAACAGGGAGCAGGTTCAGGCTGAAACAAGGCAGGAGCAGGACAGAGAAACAGGGAACAGGCTCTGGAAGAAACAGACAGGTACAAGGCTAAGAGATAGGTAGCAGACTCTGGCTGGAACAATCAGGAGCAGGGCAGAGAAACAGGAAACAGGTTCAAGCTGTAGCAGAACAGGAACAAAACTGGAACACCATCCGATAAGTGGTCTGTAACATAAAGGAATCAAGCTCCATTGCACAACGGGGATCTTGAGGAAATGGCTGCTTATAAGCAGTTCCAAGCTGGGCTGCACAGGAGAGGTATCAGGTGTGTGTAGATTCAGACACTTGCAAGTCCTGGAGGAGAGGATCCGGGGAAAAAGAGCAACTGGACTTAGAAAATACCATAGAAAACAATGGGAAACATAATCCAGGCTTTCCTGACTACCATGCTGTGCATTATGGGATTTGCAGTCCCAGAAAGCAAATGTAGTACTACACACGTATACCATGGTGAAAAGAGAAACAAACAGGAGTCAGTAAGGGACTCTAGATAAGTGTTCAAGGTGATTCCCAGGCTACCGAGAGTCCCCTCACAGCGCCCCCTAGAAATGGGACGACAGAGTCGTAACACCAAGAGAGCTAAACATTCCACAATGAAAATACAATACAGCAACAAGATAATAAGATGGGTATGTAACAAATGCTGTTCAGTTCTTTTAAGCATTAAGGAAATTCAAAATCATCTAAGCTTAGCTGGCTAGGGCAATGGAAAATGCTGTAGATTAGCAACGTAACATGTGCTGGGCTAAAACATATGTGGGCAAAAAGTAAAAAGAAAAAAGACAAAGAGAATTTGAAAAAAATACATCTGGGATAAAAGATGAGTAACTGAAGTTGGCACAAAAAGGTATAAAGGGAAGGCTTCAGCATTTCAGAAGTTCAGTCAAAAGTCTTCTTATGGGATTAGGGGAAAAAATTCTAAATCTCAGCAAAGTATTTCAAAAGAAAGGGTAAGGGCAAGGAGGTCAACACCTCTAAGAGTCCAAGCAAAGACAAGCAAAGAGTGCACTGGAGAAGGGTAAGGAATAGAATACTGCTAGTCCAACTGGGGAACATTATGCTAAAGTCCATAGTGCAAGATGATTCGCTCATCCATCACTCGACATGACTCAGAAGGTATAATTTTCCAATGAAAGTTCATCATACAACATGGAACTGCATTTAGGGGAAGATTCCCATTACCAACATGTGAAAGGCATCCATCTTAGCATATCCATATGAGCTGAAACAAATGTAGACATTTTACTTCCACAGTTCCAGAATGTACTGGGATGAGGGTTAATTTCTCAGGCTCACTAAGTGTAGAACAATAGACATCTATTACAATGCTAGCATTTGATGGGAATGACATCTGAAAGGAAAGTTCACGTTAGCAAGAACGACTAAACATTTTCCAACACATTTTATGAATAGGGCCTTGCAAGCCTCACTTATGGTAAGTAAAGTGATTTGATATGGCACATTCAGTTATGCAAAATAAGGCAGATATATCATTCAAAATTATAAACGCATCATTAGTAAACATTGTCAGTGTTCATGTTACAGTAGTTTTAAAATGAAATTACTCTGTTAATACATTGCCTTATCTGTAGTGTAGAACTGCATTTTTCGAGATTTTGCATGTAATATATAAAGCATTTCTCTTCTTTTTAGTGCACACTATTGATTAATATCATAGAGAATCACATACAATTGAATAATTTGGTTATGCATTAAATTTTAAGGCTATACACCACACTTTATTTCTCTATTGTACAGTGATGCACAAAAACATAGGCTTTCAGTGCACCACTTTACAACAAATCTATTAGTACTTCAATTAACAAAATGCAAAGATTGTCACGTATAGATGATCACTGTGACATCAAAAGTAGCAATAACATTTCTGCTACATCACTGCACGGGCCCTGCCTTTCGCTTTCCCCTGCCTATTCTATATATTGTGAAAAGGCAGGGGAATAAGTGAGGCTATGTATTAGATCACTGTAATGTTGAGAGCAGGAGGCCTATACTAGTTTATATAGGCTGCTGCTGCTCCATTGTCTTCAATGGAGCTCTCAACACTTCAATGTTCTTATGGCTTTTATATTCTTTTTGCATCAACATTCTAATTTTTCATTGTTTGTTTCTCTGAGTTTGATTGAGAACATACTAACCTCAGTGGGTGGAATGTTCTGCTAGGAGTGGAGCTCTTCTGCCCCTGGCTATGCCTGTTGTTGAAAACCCTCTCCCTTGTTTCAGGTGATCTGTTCCATTCAAATTATGGCACCCTTGCAGAGTGGTGTTGTGTCACATTTAAATTATAACAGCCATCTGAAAAGAGAAGGTAGATCAAACTTCCTATCACTGTTCAGAATACCTGCACAGCAGGGGTGGACACTCAACTATAGCGGAGGATCTTCGCCTTGCTGCTGAAAGCAGAAAAATAAAGGGATAATAAAAGTATTTTATTATCCCAATATTTTTACACTTTTCTAGGGCGAGGCCATCCATTCTTTCCATCGACATGTTGAGGAGAAGCGGTGGTGCGCTTCTAAGTGTGCATGTTAGTTTGGTGGGCACACTTGGAACTCACCACCCCGCTGTATTTTACAGCTGGCTGGAGACGAAGCATGGTGTTCCAATCCCTCCTTGTGCGGCATTTCAGACTGCTCAGACCAATCCTGGCACTTCTTTCATGCTGTGTAACAGAGGGAAGAAAAAGACGAGAGGCGGCTGGAACAGCAGAACAGGGAGCCAGCAGGTAAGTTAGTTTTTTTTTGGGACTACCCCCGCACACCCAGCTCCATGCATTGGCCTCCCCACCCCTTCCTGGCAGCAGCTGCAACTGCTGTACAGAAGGGAAAATTATGCCTAGGCCCTATATTGATTTCATGCCCTGTGATCTCTTTTGAGATTACCATCCAGTGGGCCCTCCTCAGATAGACACACATACTACTAAAGCTTTTAATTTGAAAAACGGTCTATCTAGTGGTTTAATAGCACTTGCTAAAGAGTGGTGCTATGTACCCAAAGCATTAATCCATGCATTTGTTAAAACCCTTCCACCACATTATTTTTTTCACAAAATCGGAATCAGAAAGGGAATATGACCAGAACAAAATGGTAAGTGATTTGTGTAGTTCATAACAAAGGGCTAAATTGTACCCTTATGTTATGGGAAATGAAGAGCTATTTCCATGGAGAAGGGTCTTAGTACAAGAGGAGCTAAGGAAGGGGGTCTTGGTTTCAAAGCAAATGTAAAATTTTATTTCATCAAGTGCTCCATTTGATGAAAAGTCAGCCTGGCCATGGCAATAGACAGCCTTCAGTGAAGGTGGATTTTGCCAACTAATTTTGTTTGGATCCAATGAGGGGGAATACCCTCCTAACCCAGACAGAACGTTGGTGATGGTTATGGTGGAGTCAGTGGACCCAACCAACATCAGGGCCAAATAAGTAAGCCTTCTTTTGTGGGCCCAATTACGATCAGAGTCAATTATAGGTGGATTTAGATAGTTTGCTTCCAAATCAGCAAGCCATCCAATGTCAACTGTGACTTGACTTGGCACAGGTTGACCTGTGCAGCTTCGGTGTGTGGACTGACCTCCAACCACAACGTGGCCTTTCTCATGCCAGGGAGGAGCATGAACTCTCATCTTGAGTAGCCTGAGCTTAAATATAGATAATAATGGGCTCAGGATTCAGTGTACCAATACTGGGGAGTCAGTGATACCGGGCCCTGGTGTTATTGGCAGATCACAAGTTGATACCCTATTGACCCTCATGAAATAATAAATAACAGGAGAATAGCTATGCTGCTGTCCTGATTTACATATGTCAAATTGTGATGTCATTGCTTTTACTGGGGACGCAATCCTCAAGATATATATTTTGCAGTTAACCATGCTAACCATGCAGTGTTACTGCACTCAGAAACATAGGGTGAGACAGTATCATACTACTTGTAAATCTAGAAGTGGGCTGGGATTTACTGGCCCTTCTGGGAATAAGAAATCACATGCTGGTAATGAAGGCCTCAGTGGGGAGCATTGGCTCAGGCCTATTCCTCGGTCGGCTCTAAATGAGATTGCAGCCTGAAATGCAAAGCTAACTTTGCTGCTAAATTTCCATCTTAATAAGAAGAAACAATTCTTACTAGTTCTTATGGTCTCTTTCAGTGAGATTTTTTGTATATGTGTCTTGTTTTCTGAGTAAGACCAGGAGACACTGCCTCCTGCTTGCTCTTAGTTTCTAGTACACACTGCTTTGTGCCACAGGGGACACGTTTCTTCAATTCTGATGTGTAAACCAGCCAGTCTGGGATTCTGGCTCTGTTTACAGAAAAAATAAATCTCTATACTACAATTCCCAAAATGATTATCAGCTCAGAGTTAAAAATATAACTAGATCATGAGGTCTCGGGAGACCAGAAGCTAATTGTTAACCACCTCTCATCCCTGCGGATAAACTCGGGTTTTCCTGCAGGTAAAGCATACAATCTCAACCAGTGCTTTTACGAAGAGGCCACTTATTATATTCAAACTGACCTAAGAATTTGACCATCAATATATTTTGCTTACGTTGGGAGAAACTTCGGAGATCGGTAGCTAGATCTAGTGTGGATTATTTTATCAGTGACAGAAGATCCCGACACTAATGCTGCTGTCAGCGAAACTGCATTTTAAAAGAAGAAACAAAAGATAATACAAGTGACACAATATCAGAATTACAGGGCCAGATTCCTAGCCCTTTGAGTCTGTCCTTCAAATTGACAGGAAAACTACAGACCTTAATTGCGCTTCATTTGTTAGATCTGAAACGTTGCTGTATTTCACTACGCATGAAAATAGTTAACACAAAACATGACAATTTAAACAAGATAAGTAAATACATTGGGGGCATGTGCCTCATGTTTAAAGTTCTCATTGCTTTTTTTGTTTGAGGAAAAAAAACCTACAAATGTTGTGTGTTTTGTAAGCAAGATGCTGCATAATTTCTGAGCTAAATGAAATCCAATACATAAAATATCTCCATTTGAATGCGTTGTTTTAAGCGTTCCAGCAAAAACAAAATGGTGAAGTAAACATACCGAAAAGTCATATGCATGTTTGGAGATAAAGAGCCCAAGCAACAGACTAATTATTTTAGAAAAAATGCAATTAGCACAGTGTGCAGCATGCGCAGCTTTTGGTGGCCTGTCTGTTTACTCGCAAGCTAGAAGACTGGAGTGTTGAAGCAGATGGCGAGGGGGCAGCGCGGGTGTCGGCGTTCACACCTTGGCATGAGAAGGAAAGGGAGCCTTCTGCGAGGCGTCTGCTGGAGCCAGCGGCACGGAACCTGATCCGGACAACGTTATGGAGATGGTGAAGGCATCCAGCTGTTCCGCCCCTGCCCTTCTTTTCACGGAGATGATTCTTATCTTCTGTCTGGCAAACTTGCAAAATTGCTGATAGGTGGTGATTTGCAGTCTGCTCAAGGAACAAATGTCACACGATTTTCTTCGGTTTTGAAAGTGAAGACAGTCATTAAAGCGTCTCCCGCTACAATCTTATGTTCTAAAGATGTCAACTTTAAATTGCCATTGCCTCTAGGTAATTGCATTAGTCTTAGCTTTTGCTTGTAATCACTGAAGCCAGACATTGGCTGTTTCACAGGAAAATGTGGGTGGTCCCGTATGCTATGCTCGTGATTTGGGGAGACACCCATCAGTAAAGAGCAGAGTAGATACTAATTAAATGACATTTTGACTGTATCTTACACGGTATTCCATCCCCCCCTTTCATTTTCTAAATGTTTGTGATGTTAAGTTTTCTCGCTGTTCTACGATTCCTTTTTCAGGTTATATTTTCTAGCCCCTCAACCTAAAATATTTTATGTTGTACAATTAATAATCTTTGCGAAAACGTAATATATAGTTTTCATTTTCCATTTAACTTTATTGTGGGTAGGCATGGACAAAGCACTGCACGGTGCTTAGTATCAGATGGTGTATTGCTTCTCTCAACATGAGTGTTATAAACACATTTAGGAACATATACAAAAGCAGCAAACATATATACACACATATATTTAAAGGGAGGCACAAATTCTAACAAGCATTTGTAATGTAATAGGTCTCTCATATTTCTAACAATTGAATTATCATCTTTTGGCAACAGACAAGCAAAAACAAAAGAAAATATGAGTGGAAAGTGAGAAAGATGACTTAACAAAATAAAGAAAGTAAGCTTTAAAAAATAACATTTTGCAATTTTGTTTGTCCTGCTGGGCATGTTTTTGCTAGTCATATGCACCTCGATCACGTTGGGACCAGTGGACGGTCACAAATTAAGTTGAATCAATCAGTGCTTGATCCCTGGTCCACACAGAGGAATGGAAATGATGCTAGACATGCCTTGATAAATTATGAGGTTGTAAAGAAGAGTGCAGTACAAACTAACAAGTGGTTAGCAACAGGAGGGCTCCAAGCCCTTTAGTGAATACAACAGTGTCTTGCATGCGAGGTGCATGCACTTGCAGGCTCGACCCTAAAAAACAGATTTGAGGCAATATGCAAGTCACATTACGGCATGAGACATTGCGCTTGACATTACAGGAAGTGGCATTATGACCCATGAACCCACAGGAAGTGACATCATACGAAGTGACATCATATCTTAAGACCTCGCACATACGTTTAGCAGGTCTATCATGAGTACATTTGAGCATTTTACGAGATGTGACAAATGTAAGTTGATTACTACTTGAACCTGTTACTTGAGTTCCCTGTTTAAAGGAATTAACGGTCTAAATGGGGATGAAGTTTGGTGTCTCAATAACTACAATAGAAAAACCACTAAGTGCTACAAGCTAGGCACACACACACTGCCCCCAAAAGGTTGTCACCCACATTTATTGTCAGATATCTCCCATGTTCATATTCTTGGCATAACTATATCTAAATACACCTCACATTCAACAGTCCAACCCGAAAATAGCTCACCTGGAATTAGTACTACCAGAATACCCCACAAGCATTCCTTCCATCATTTTGTTGTATCCTTCAGTGTGATTTGGGGGAAGCCCTCAACATTTATAAGTTCATGTTTTAAAACTATCACAAATGCAGCAATGTAATCTGAAGTACTAAGGTGAAATGCTTCGACAGGTTAAAAAAATACACTTTTGTAAAATTCTGAAGCAACTTTATAATTTTATACAGCTTTATTTAAATGGTAAATATTTTCATGGCTCTGCTCATGCAGGGCTCCTAGAGTCAAGCCAGACCCTTTGCTCAGCTCTCCCTGTTACTAAAGTGGCTCACCTATCACTACTCAGTCTGATTTAATGTCACTGTTATTACTGTTGCTGCAGACCTTCACTATTAGGCCAAGACCTGTCTAAAAATAATTAAGGGGATGTCCTACCCCATGCCCCACCCCTTAAAGCTACGTCCCAGGCTTGAAAAAGTTTTGAAGATTTGCTATTGCTGTGTGTGTAATCCTTAAAGCAGTGGAACTGGAAAAGCTTTACTAGGGGAGTCCATAATTTGGGTGTCAAGGTGTGGCAACGGAACAGGGGTAGATTCACAAGGGGCAGAGCCATGGAAAGCAGTCTGACAGTCAAGTTATACATTAAAAAAAAAATCTGCTACAAAAAATTGGCAGCAAGGAGAAACGTGACAGTAAATCTGTTCTGCTTAATTGGTTGCAAAGACTACATTTTAAAATATCTTATTCTGGTTAAGGCACCTGCTGTAGAGATCTCTTTGTGGCTAGGAAATCTCACTGAATAATAGTAATGCTAAGATAACTTTGGTGGTTAATGTACTTACTGGGTAGATCAAAGTTTTGTCTGCTCACAGTTTTGACTCAAAGTGGCATTAAGGGTTAATGTGTTTTCTGCAAAGCACACCTTGTAAATGCATATGACAGAGTTTTATTTTATGTAAAAAGGTAAGTGAGTTCCAGATTTTAACAGAGAACATTTTGTCACTTGCAGTTCATAAATTGCAACAATTCTAATATCGCAGAGTGATCTATAAAGGACTTGTGACTCCTACAAATTGTAGTCCTCACTGTCTGTAATACTTCCTCATATTTCCCTATACTAGTCCCCCATTAATCCCTTTTGGGTTCCGGAGTAGTGTGCTACTCGCTGAAAAGAACCATGTCAGGTGTAGTAAGTGCTGCATAAATACAATTACAATCCTGTACATTGATTTACACACTTGTATGATTTATTGTCAATTTCAAATGTGTGTGTGATGTAAAGCACTCAAACACCCTACCTGGAATGGGTAGCAATACAAAAGATAATTAAAAAAATAGTGGTATTTGTGAGAAAGTAGCCTCTTTCTAGCCTTGTTACCCCCACTTTTGGCCTGTTTGTGAGTGTATGTCAGGGTTTTTTCACTGTCTCACTGGGATCCTGCTAGCCAGGGCCCAGTGCTCATAGTGAATACCCTATGTTTTCAGTATGTTTGTTATGTGTCACTGGGAACTTGCTAGTCAGGACCCCAGTGCTCATAAGTTTGTGGCCTATATGTATGTGTTCCCTGTGTGGTGCCTAACTGTCTCACTGAGGCTCTGCTAACCAGAACCTCAGTGGTTATGCTCTCTCTGTACAAATTGTCACTAACAGGCTAGTGACCAATTTTACCAATTTACATTGGCTTACTGGAACACCCTTATAATTCCCTAGTATATGGTACTGAGGTACCCAGGGTATTGGGGTTCCAGGAGATCCCTATGGGCTGCAGCATTTCTTTTGCCACCCATAGGGAGCTCTGACAATTCTTACACAGGCCTGCCACTGCAGCCTGAGTGAAATAACGTCCACGTTATTTCACAGCCATTTTACACTGCACTTAAGTAACTTATAAGTCACCTATATGTCTAACCTTTACCTGGTAAAGGTTAGGTGCAAAGTTACTTAGTGTGAGGGCACCCTGGCACTAGCCAAGGTGCCCCCACATTGTTCAGGGCCAATTCCCCAGACTTTGTGAGTGTGGGGACACCATTACACGCGTGCACTACATATAGGTCACTACCTATATGTAGCTTCACAATGGTAACTCCGAATATGGCCATGTAACATGTCTATGATCATGGAATTGCCCCCTCTATGCCATCCTGGCATAGTTGGCACAATCCCATGATCCCAGTAGTCTATAGCACAGACCCTGGTACTGCCAAACTGCCTTTCCCGGGGTTTCACTGTAGCTGCTGCTGCTGCCAACCCCTCAGACAGGTTTCTGCCCTCCTGGGGTCCAGCCAGGCTTGGCCCAGGATGGCAGAACAAAGGACTTCCTCTGAGAGAGGGTGTTACACCCTCTCCCTTTGGAAAATGGTGTGAAGGCAGGGGAGGAGTAGCCTCCCCCAGCCTCTGGAAATGCTTTCATGGGCACACATGGTGCCCATTTCTGCATAAGCCAGTCTACACCGGTTCAGGGACCCCTTAGCCCTGCTCTGGCGCGAAACTGGACAAAGGAAAGGGGAGTGACCACTCCCCTGACCTGCACCTCCCCTGGGAGGTGTCCAGAGCTCCTCCAGTGTGCTCCAGACCTCTGCCATCTTGGAAACAGAGGTGCTGCTGGCACACTGGACTGCTCTGAGTGGCCAGTGCCACCAGGTGACGCCAGAGACTCCTTCTGATAGGCTCCTTCAGGTGTTGCTAGCCTATCCTCTCTCCTAGGTAGCCAAACCCTCTTTTCTGGCTATTTGGGGTCTCTGTCTCTGGGGATTCCTTAGATAACGAATGCAAGAGCTCATCTGAGTTCCTCTGCATCTCCCTCTTCACCTTCTGCCAAGGAATCGACTGCTGACCGCTTGAAGCCTGCAAAACTGCAACAAAGTAGCAAAGACGACTACTGCAACTCTGTAACGCTGATCCTGCCGCCTTCTCGACTGTTTTCCTGGTGGTGCATGCTGTGGGGGTAGTCTGCCTCCTCTCTGCACCAGAAGCTCCGAAGAAATCTCCCGTGGGTCGACGGAATCGTCCACCTGCAACCGCAGGCACCAAAGAACTGCATCACCTGTCCCCTGGGTCTCCTCTCAGCACGACGAGCGAGGTCCCTTGAATCCAGCAACTCTGTCCAAGTGACTCCCACAGTCCAGTGACTCTTCAGTCCAAGTTTGGTGGAGGTAAGTCCTTGCCTCCCCACGCCAGACTGCATTGCTGGGAACCATGACTTTTGCAGCTACTCCGGCCTCCGTGTACTTCCGGCGGAAATCCTTTGTGCACAGTCCAGTCTGGGTCCACGGCACTCTAACCTGCATTGCATGACCTCCTAAGTTGTCCTCCGGCGACGTGGGACTCCTTTGTGCGACTTCGGGTGAGCACCGTTTCACGCATCCTCGTAGTGCCTGTTTCTGGCACTTCTGCGGGTGCTGTCTGCTGCTGAGAGGGCTCCTTGTCTTGCTCTACGCCCCCTCTGTCCCCAGACGCAATTGGCGACATCCTGGTTCCTCCTGGGCCACAGCAGCATCCAAAAATCCTTACCGCGTGATTTGCAGCTAGCAAGGCTTGTTGGCGGTCTTTCTTCAGGAAAACACTTCTGCCCAACTCTCCACGGCGTGGGGGATCCATCCTCCAAAGGGGAAGTCTCTAGCCCTTGTCGTTCCTGCAGAACCTTCAGCTTCTACTGTCCAGTAGCAGCTTCTTTGCACCCACAGCTGGTATTTCCTGGGCATCTTCCCATCTCCGACTTGCTTGTGACTTTTGGACTTGGTCCCCTTGTTCCACAGGTACCCTCAACTGGAAATCCATCGTTGTTGCATTGCTGGTTTGTGTCTTTCCTGCAGAATTCCCCTATCACGACTTCTATGTCCTTTGGGGAACTTTAGTGCACTCTGCACTCACTTTTCAGGGTCTTGGGGTGGGCTATTTTTCTAACCCTTACTATTTTCTAATAGTCCCAGCGACCCTCTACAAGGTCACATAGGTTTCGGTTCCATTCGTGGTTCGCATTCCACTTTTGGAGTATATGGTTTGTGTTGCCCCTATCCCTATGTGTCCCCGTTGCATCCTATTGTAACTATACATTGTTTGCACTGTTTTCTAATACTATTACTGCATATTTTGGTATTGTGTACATATATCTTGTGTATATTTGCTATCCTCATACTGAGGGTACACTCTGAGATAGTTTGGCATATTGTCATAAAAATAAAGTACCTTTATTTTTAGTATATCTGTGTATTGTGTTTTCTTATGATATTGTGCATATGACACTAGTGGTACTGTAGGAGCTTCACTCGTCTCCTAGTTCAGCCTAAGCTGCTCTGCTAAGCTACCATTATCTATCAGCCTATGCTGCTAGACACCCTATACACTAATAAGGGATAACTGGGCCTGGTGCAAGGTGCAAGTACCCCTTGGTACTCACTACAAGCCAGTCCAGCCTCCTACATTGGTTGTGCAGCGGTGGGATAAGTGCTTTGAGACTACTTACCACTCTTGTCATTGTACTTTTCATAAGAGAAAAATATACAAAACAAGTTCAGTGTATGTACACCTAACCAAAAAGTTTTGCATTTCTTTTCTCACCTCTTTTCTAAAGTGCTGAAAAGTACCTTTAAACTTTCTAAAAAGTTCTTAAAAGTTTAAAAGTTTTTTTTGTTTTTTCCTGTCTTTCTAAAAAGTCTGAAAACTTTCTTTCTCTTTTTCTATCACTTAAACTCTTTCTAAAAAATGTCTGGCACAGGCCAAAATGTTGATCTGTCCAAACTTGCATATGACCTCCTTAGCTGGAAAGGAGCAAGGAGTCTCTGTGTAGAAAGAGGTTTGAGTGTAGGGAAGAATCCTTCCTTGGAATTATTGCTTAACATGCTTAGGGAACAAGATAAGGCCAAAATGTCCTCATCTGTCGAAAAAGTAGCTAATGGTTCCCAATCTGATCCAGGGACTCCTCTAGGAAAAGATTCAGGAAAGAAACTTCCTAGCCTGCCCATTACTAGACAGTCAAGCATAGTTGGTACTGAGGTTGAGTCACACCATACAGATAGTGTTGTCTCACATCATAGCAAAAGCATTCATTCTCACCACAATAGAAGTGATGTTTCTGTTAACCAAGCTGTTAGGGTGCCTTCTGTAAGGGATAGGTCTCCTTCTGTCCATTCTCACCATACTTCTGTTTCAAGACATGTCCCTCCCACCCACCCTGATGACAGATTATTAGAAAGGGAGCTCAATAGATTGAGAGTGGAACAAACCACACTGAAGCTCAAGAACCAACAGCTGGATTTGGATAGACAGACCTTAGAAGTAGAGAAGGAGAGACAGAAATTGGGTTTAGAAACCCATGGTGGCAGCAGCAGTATTCCCAATAGTCATCCTGCAAAAGAGCATGATTCCAGGAATCTGCATAAGATCGTTCCCCCTTTTAAGGAGGGGGATGACATTAACAAGTGGTTTGCTGCACTTGAGAGGGCCTGTGTTGTACAGGATGTCCCTCAAAGGCAGTGGGCTGCTATCCTATGGCTATCATTTAGTGGAAAAGGTAGGGATAGGCTCCTTACTGTGAAAGAAAGTGATGCCAATAATTTTACAGTTCTTAAGAATGCACTCCTGGATGGTTATGGCTTAACCACT
Source organism: Pleurodeles waltl (assembly GCF_031143425.1). Lineage (NCBI taxonomy): Eukaryota > Metazoa > Chordata > Amphibia > Caudata > Salamandridae > Pleurodeles > Pleurodeles waltl. The sequence goes on from NC_090447.1 coordinate 1,117,823,898, forward strand.
GAACAATACAGGATAAAGTTCAGAGAGACCAAAAAGGAGTCTTCACAAGACTGGGTTGATTTCATTGACCATTCAGTGAAGGCCTTGGAGGGGTGGTTACATGGCAGTAAAGTTACTGATTATGACAGCCTGTATAACTTGATCCTGAGAGAGCATATTCTTAATAATTGTGTGTCTGATTTGTTGCACCAGTATCTAGTGGACTCAGATCTGACCTCTCCCCAAGAATTGGGAAAGAAGGCAGACAAATGGGTCAGAACAAGAGTGAACAGAAAAGTTCATACAGGGGGTGACAAAGAGAACAATAAGAAGAAAGATGGTGAAAAATCTCAAGATAAGCATGGGGATAAGGGTAAAACCAAAGATCCCACTTCAAATCTTAAACACTCTTCAGGGGGTGGGGATAAAACAAATTCTTCCTCTTCTTCTCAACCTACACAATTTAAAAAGCCTTGGTGCTTTGTGTGTAAAAATAGAGGCCATAGGCCAGGGGATAAGTCCTGTCCAGGTAAACCACCTGAGCCTACCACCACTAATACATCAAGCTCTAGTGCCCCTAGCAGTAGTGGTACTAGTGGTGGGACTGCTGGCAACAGTCAAGTTAAGGGTGTAGTTGGGTTCACTTATGGGTCCATAGTAGAAACTGGGGTAGTCACTCCCAAGACAGTTTCTGTCACACCTAGTGGCATTGGCCTTGCCACACTGGCTGCTTGTCCCCTTACAATGGATAAGTACAGGCAGACAGTTTCAATAAATGGTGTTGAGGCCTTGGCCTACAGGGACACAGGTGCCAGTATCACTTTGGTGACTGAAAACCTAGTGCATCCTGAACAACACATCATTGGACAACAGTATAAGATTATTGATGTCCATAACTCCACTAAGTTTCTTCCCTTAGCTATAATTCAGTTTAGTTGGGGTGGAGTTACTGGCCCTAAGCAGATGGTAGTATCACCTAGCTTACCTGTAGATTGTCTCTTAGGTAATGACCTAGAGGCCTCAGGTTGGGCTGATGTAGAGTTTTATGCCCATGCAGCCATGCTGGGCATCCCAGAGGAATTGTTCCCTCTCATTTCTACAGAAATGAAAAAGCAAAGGAGAGAAGGCCTGAAAACTCAGGATCCCTCTCCAACAACAGGTAAAAGGGGTATCACAGTATCCCCTAAGCACCCTACCATTCAGGATACCATTCCTGTGGTGGGAGAAACCTCTCCTGGGGTGGCACCTGTTCCAAGGGAATCATCAGCTGGCAAAGCTGGACTCCCTGAGGTGGAAGTACCTCTCTGTGGGATAACTAACATTGGTGAGAAAAAGAGCACCATTTTAGTTAACATGGAGCATCCCTCCAACCCTTCCAGAGAAACTTTAGTGCAGAAACCCTGCACTACCTCACAACACTTAGGACAGCATCCCTGCCCTAGTGTGGAGCTCATAGGACAGCATCCCTGCCCTGCTCCAACTAAAGAGAAACAGCATCCCTGTTCTCTCTTCCAGCCATATGGACAAAGTGTTTGCCCAGCTATGGCTTTACTGAGATAACATCCCTGTCTGGCATTTCCATCATTACAAATAGGTTCAGTGGACAATTCTCACTGCTCTAAACTAAAACTTACTGAGAGAAACTCTGAAAATACATCTTCACATTGTTGCTTAGCTAAAAAACTTCAAACAGGGTGGTTTACATCCCCACAGGGAAATAACCATATAGTGGATGATAAAGGGAGTAACCAGTCTATTGCAGAACTACTCTCTACTTATCACCACTTAGACAATAAAGTCTCAACTGGCCGAGGTTAGCCTTATTGTCCTTCGTTTGGGGGGGGGGGGTTGTGTGAGAAAGTAGCCTCTTTCTAGCCTTGTTACCCCCACTTTTGGCCTGTTTGTGAGTGTATGTCAGGGTGTTTTCACTGTCTCACTGGGATCCTGCTAGCCAGGGCCCAGTGCTCATAGTGAAAACCCTATGTTTTCAGTATGTTTGTTATGTGTCACTGGGACCCTGCTAGTCAGGACCCCAGTGCTCATAAGTTTGTGGCCTATATGTATGTGTTCCCTGTGTGGTGCCTAACTGTCTCACTGAGGCTCTGCTAACCAGAACCTCAGTGGTTATGCTCTCTCTGTACAAATTGTCACTAACAGGCTAGTGACCAATTTTACCAATTTACATTGGCTTACTGGAACACCCTTATAATTCCCTAGTATATGGTACTGAGGTACCCATGGTATTGGGGTTCCAGGAGATCCCTATGGGCTGCAGCATTTCTTTTGCCACCCATAGGGAGCTCTGACAATTCTTACACAGGCCTGCCACTGCAGCCTGAGTGAAATAACGTCCACGTTATTTCACAGCCATTTTACACTGCACTTAAGTAACTTATAAGTCACCTATATGTCTAACCTTTACCTGGTAAAGGTTAGGTGCAAAGTTACTTAGTGTGAGGGCACCCTGGCACTAGCCAAGGTGCCCCCACATTGTTCAGGGCCAATTCCCCGGACTTTGTGAGTGCGGGGACACCATTACATGCGTGCACTACATATAGGTCACTACCTATATGTAGCTTCACAATGGTAACTCCGAATATGGCCATGTAACATGTCTATGATCATGGAATTGCCCCCTCTATGCCATCCTGGCATAGTTGGCACAATCCCATGATCCCAGTGGTCTGTAGCACAGACCCTGGTACTGCCAAACTGCCTTTCCCGGGGTTTCACTGCAGCTGCTGCTGCTGCCAACCCCTCAGACAGGTTTCTGCCCTCCTGGGGTCCAGCCAGGCTTGGCCCAGGATGGCAGAACAAAGGACTTCCTCTGAGAGAGGGTGTTACACCCTCTCCCATTGGAAAATGGTGTGAAGGCAGGGGAGGAGTAGCCTCCCCCAGCCTCTGAAAATGCTTTCATGGGCACACATGGTGCCCATTTCTGCATAAGCCAGTCTACACCGGTTCAGGGACCCCTTAGCCCTGCTCTGATGCGAAACTGGACAAAGGAAAGGGGAGTGACCACTCCCCTGACCTGCACCTCCCCTGGGAGGTGTCCAGAGCTCCTCCAGTGTGCTCCAGACCTCTGCCATCTTGGAAACAGAGGTGCTGCTGGCACACTGGACTGCTCTGAGTGGCCAGTGCCACCAGGTGACGTCAGAGACTCCTTCTGATAGGCTCCTTCAGGTGTTGCTAGCCTATCCTCTCTCCTAGGTAGCCAAACCCTCTTTTCTGGCTATTTAGGGTCTCTGTCTCTGGGGATTCCTTAGGTAACGAATGCAAGAGCTCATCCGAGTTCCTCTGCATCTCCCTCTTCACCTTCTGCCAAGGAATCGACTGCTGACCGCTTGAAGCCTGCAAAACTGCAACAAAGTAGCAAAGACGACTACTGCAACTCTGTAACGCTGATCCTGCCGCCTTCTCAACTGTTTTCCTGGTGGTGCATGCTGTGGGGGTAGTCTGCCTCCTCTCTGCACCAGAAGCTCCGAAGAAATCTCCCGTGGGTCGACGGAATCGTCCCCCTGCAACCGCAGGCACCAAAGAACTGCATCACCTGTCCCCTGGGTCTCCTCTCAGCACGACGAGCGAGGTCCCTTGAATCCAGCAACTCTGTCCAAGTGACTCACACGGTCCAGTGACTCTTCAGTCCAAGTTTGGTGGAGGTAAGTCCTTGCCTCCCCACGCCAGACTGCATTGCTGGGAACCGCGACTTTTGCAGCTACTCTGGCCTCCCTGCACTTCCGGCGGAAATCCTTTGTGCACAGCCCAGCCTGGTTCCACAGCACTCTAACCTGCATTGCACGACCTCCTAAGTTGTCCTCCGGCGACGTGGGACTCCTTTGTGCGACTTCGGGTGAGTACCATTTCACGCATCCTCGTAGTGCCTGTTTCTGGCACTTCTGCGGGTGCTGTCTGCTGCTGAGAGGGCTCCTTGTCTTGCTCGACGCCCCCTCTGTCCCCAGACGCAATTGGCGATATCCTGGTCCCTCCTGGGCCACAGCAGCATCCAAAAACCTTTACCGCGTGATTTGCAGCTAGCAAGGCTTGTTGGCGGTCTTTCTTCAGGAAAACACTTCTGCCCGACTCTCCACGGCGTGGGAGATCCATCCTCCAAAGGGGAAGTCTCTAGCCCTTGTCGTTCCTGCAGAATCTTCAGCTTCTACTGTCCAGTAGCAGCTTCTTTGCACCCACAGCTGGCATTTCCTGGGCATCTGCCCATCTCCCACTTGCTTGTGACTTTTGGACTTGGTCCCCTTGGTCCACGGGTACCCTCGACTGGAAATCCATCGTTGTTGCATTGCTGGTTTGTGTCTTTCCTGCAGAATTCCCCTATCACGACTTCTATGTCCTTTGGGGAACTTTAGTGCACTTTGCACTCACTTTTCAGGGTCTTGGGGTGGGCTATTTTTCTAACCCTTACTATTTTCTAATAGTCCCAGCGACCCTCTACAAGGTCACATAGGTTTCGGGTCCATTCGTGGTTCGCATTCCACTTTTGGAGTATATGGTTTGTGTTGCCCCTATCCCTATGTGTCCCCATTGCATCCTATTGTAACTATACATTGTTTGCACTGTTGTCTAATACTATTACTGCATATTTTGGTATTGTGTACATATATCTTGTGTATATTAGCTATCCTCATACTGAGGGTACACTCTGAGATACTTTGGCATATTGTCATAAAAATAAAGTACCTTTATTTTTAGTATATCTGTGTATTGTGTTTTCTTATGATATTGTGAATATGACACTAGTGGTACTGTAGGAGCTTCACTCGTCTCCTAGTTCAGCCTAAGCTGCTCTGCTAAGCTACCATTATCTATCAGCCTATGCTGCTAGACACCCTATACACTAATAAGGGATACCTGGGCCTGGTGCAAGGTGCAAGTACCCCTTGGTACTCACTACAAGCCAGTCCAGCCTCCTACAGTATATACATTTTTGTGTGTGTAAATACTCACCTAGACCATTACATCTGGCATTCTTAAAGTGCATGCAAATGCACATCAATTGAACAGATTCAAAAGGTTGCCTCCAAATCGTAGCTTCTTTTAAGTATTTGTGAAAAGATAACCTGTGCCTTTGTTTCCTCTACATTGCGTTGGCACCTATGAGTGAGGCTCAGCTAGCTCCCAGCTAGGATCACACTAAAACAACATGAGAGCTGATGGCCCATTAAATTCTGTCTTTGGCTTTGGCCTGCTGGAATTTTAAACATGAAAGCCCTCTGCTGGCCTGCACGTGGCTGCTGGTAAAGGAAAACATACAATGTGCAAGTGCTGCTGTGTGTCCCAATGTCTGCAAATACACAGGACAATTCCACCATAGTATACTGGGGCCCACCTTCTTGGCCGGGGGACGGTGTCCACCCTTTGAAAATAGTGGGTAGACCCCATCTACCCACGTGTACCTCAGACTTGTGCCCTGTTTATAAGTACAGGTAGGTTTTTTGCCATGGGTGAGCTGGGTCCATGCACCAACCTTCAGAGGGGCACATTGATTTGCCTGTATTAAGGTCATGCAAGCAGCTGAACAGTTGTGTCTTTCTCACATAACTCTAGTAATTACGCTATACAGCTTGTATTCATTGTCTACATACTGAACAAATCATTTTTAGAACCACATCAAGGCCCTTCATTCACCTTCCGTTTCTTTTTCAACTCTTGCTGGCATACATCAGTAACACACACCTGCCCCACCCCTCCCCAGGGGTGATTAAGGTGAATTGGGAAAAGGAAAAGAGCAGAGACATTTGTGTTCACAGGTCAGTTACTGATCAGCAAAGGACTGATCTTTGAACAAAAAAAAAGAAATAAATATTATATATATAAATATATATATATATATATATATATATATATATATATATATATATATATATGTATATATATATATATATATCTTTCTTTCCTTCTGAACTTAATGAGTGATAAAACTGGATTCAAGGAATAGGGTTTTTGTCACACATGTATGGAAAAGGCATCTGTGTGGTAAAAATATTATAGGTCAGTATAACGTTATAATATATAATATATAAATTATAATGTTATACTGACCATTAATATTTTAACTGACCTATAATATTTTTACCACGCATATGCCTTTTCCATACAAGTGTGACAAAAACCCTAAGCCCTGAATCCAGTTTTATCACTCATTAAGTTCAGAAGGAAAGAAAGAAAGAGAGCCAAAGATCAACATTGTTTTAGCATAGGCATACTTGGAGTTCCTTGACTGCATAAGAGCACTTTGGCGGAGGCCTCATTCCTCCCTACTTATCCAAAACTCCTCAGTGAATTGTAGTATCGTACAATTGGGTGTAAAGGTTCCCATGTATAACCTATATAATGTGGTAATCAGCAGTAAGTGGTGAGAGTAGTCACAATAAGTGGTGCAATGGCCAGAGCTGTTGACTTTAAAACTGAGGAGCCTGGTTAAAGTCTTAGGCAATCCTATGATTCTGGGCAGATCACTTAATCTCCCCTTGTCTAAAATGAATGTGTAATGTAAATGCAGCTCATGTAAAGCATTCCAATACTTTTGGGTTGAGTTATTTCTTTACAACAGCATCGTTGTGACGTGTGTTTCTCTTTTGCACTGCTAGCTTTCATCATTTGAAGACAGGTTTGAATTTCTGCATGTTTGCCACACTACTGAATTTTAGCTTTTTTGAAAGTGGCTTTGTCCAACAAATTAACTAGCTGCATACTTGTGTGTGTAGTTTTCACATTTCAGTCTCCAAGTATTTTACATATCTGCAGCCATAGTATCCCTTTCATATGAAAGAGAAAGACACCAAGGATTTAAACTATTTTGGGATGGTAGATAGGACTAATGTGTAGTAAAGATAAAGTACCTCCACAGTAAATTAGAAGGATATTGCATGTCACCCCATGACCTTATAAATTAACTCGTCATTGACCCCATTCCTCTATATGGCCAATGATCTCTTTGTTGACTTGCAGGATCTTTAAAATGTATGTCAAAGGGCTCTTTACTCTGTATATCACGTACATGAAATAAGTACATTAATTTGCATAATATTATATTGCAAATGACAGTCTGCTTTTGAAGCAGTAAATACCTTGATGCATTATTTAGAATGGTTGTATTTTGTTTTTGTAAAGTGCAGTAGTATGTGAGTGGCACCTCTTTGTTTTTGTTAGAAGTGGAAGCTGATTTGTTCTTTATTGTTTTTACACTATTAAGAACAGCAAAATGTAAAACAAAAATATTGTGGGAAATTGAAGATTCTCCTAGCAAGTTGTGAAGGAGAGGGCTGATTTTATTAAAGACAAGGAGGCGAGTATTATATGGCATGTCTTTTTGTTGAGAAGCTTTCAACATACATAATATGACCCCTTTGTCTTGTAATAATATTGAAGAGTCTCCTAACAAGTTGTGAGTGAGAATCCTGATTTTAGTTTAAAAAAAATAAGGTCAATATAATGCTGAATGTCTTGTTGATAACCATAACCAAACCAATGCATAATATGATCCTTTTGTCCTGCAATAAAATTGGAATTTATTATGATAAGGGTGATGTGGCAGGATTTCTCATGAGTGGTTGTAAACGTCCCTGGAAAGCTGCAGTATTATTTCAAAAGGAGACACTTACCAAGTGTCTTTTGAATTATTAGAACGTCATTTTAAAGTGTAGTACCTGCTGCAGAGCTGTGGATGGAATGAGTGACATCACAATTCTGACAGTTTTTTTTGTCATAGGGACATAATTTTGTATGAGAGAAAGTAATTTTAAAATAATTAACTTATTGACATCTTATAACTAGTTCTGTGATAACGTTGTGGGAAGAGGTAGAAGGACAAATTCCTGTGTAAGGTCACAAAATACTGATGTGACTTCCAATATCCTTTTTAGGCCTAGCAACAGCTATCACAATTGCCATGGCACAAAAAAGGAGCAGGAGCTTTGGTTTAGTTCCTTTCAGACATTCATTGCTTTGGTCAGCCTCTCGCTGTTATTACTTATTTGAAGTTTCACTATTATGATGAGACCTTTGCCGTATTGTGCAATATTACATTTTGTGTGAGTAACTGGTGACAAAGGAGTCTTCTTCGAGGATCTCAGTTGACAAGACAGCCACTGGCTGAGCATTGAAGTGGGCAGTGTCATGGCATCCACACAGAATCGACCAATGGGAGGCACTGCACAAGGACTGCTAAAAGAATAATCTAATGATATTCCCAGACCTGTATACACAGGCTCACCTGTGCATACACTTAGGAAGTTCCATTCCTAATGGTTGATGTTGGCAAGATGGTGACATGTAGTGGCTGCTCCACTGAGCTCTTTGCAGTCACTCTTACCATAAGAGGTTTCTGCCTTGCATCAGTGGGATAGCTCTGAGACTTCTCGGTCAACATGCTCACCATTGCTGATTCCCAACTGGGCTGGAATCTTCAAGGCATATTTCTTCCGCATCCCATGTCCCTAAAGACTCAGGGACCAGATACAGGTTGCCCATCACAGGAGATCTCAAACAATATTATTTCCGCACTCATCACACCCCACAATTTCACTACTTCTCCACAGCTGGAGCTCCTTTGGTGGATGTCTCAGCGCAATTGCCTAGCTTAATTTCAGGACCATATCCCCTGAGTTAGGAAGGCCTGCATACTGCCACTGACTCTGGAGATGTATATGAATAGGTTCTGTATTGGTGGAGTACCCTTCCTTTACAAAATACTATGCTTAGACATAGTTAAAATGCTTTATACCTTGTAAATGTTCTGTACATTAAAACACAGATGCAAACCTGGAAACGTTTTGATAAACTGAACCTTCTCTCACACATTATGCCCTCCTCGAGGAGGTGTCCTTTTTGAATTCATTCATTACCTTTTTTAGTAGATAGGGACTTGATACAAAGTAGTTCAAAGTAGTACACACTAGTGCCACTTTAAGTTACTTTAGGCTTACTTTTCAGAGTTTGGCACTGGAAAGTAAATTTCAAAACAACACTTTGCACCAGTTTGCGTCTGTTATGATACAAACCTAGAGCAAAATGATAGAACATCTTGACCAAGGTCTTTGGCAAATGAGATGCCAGCAGCTCTTGTGGAAGTAAGGTCAAAGGGAGCAGAGCACATATTTGAGGACCTATCTGATAAAATGATATGTGAATATTCCTTAGAGTGAGTGGATGCACAATCAGTCCTGAGGAGGGGCAGCGATAGAGGAGATGTTAAGTAGAGATACAGGGATTCAGGACCTGGACCGGCGAGAATGTGGACGTCATATTCCATCTCTCCCTATTTTCTCAACCCTGCGCTCTCCTTTCTCATTTCATACTTTGCCCTTTTCCACCTCCTGCACCTCTGTATCTTCACCACACCCTCCGTTTTAGGTTGGAGCCTATGAGACAGCGTAGCTGTCTGGTTGCTAAAGACATCTTGGGGACTTCCAGAAAGTTGACCTAGGAATGCTCTCTGCCTGTTGATTACCACTGACTTTTTGGTTTGTAACTCACATTTTCCAGCGTTCCTTTGTTATCTTTACTTGTTTTAGGCTCTCCAGGTTCAGTTCACCCCTCCCATTGTCTAATCTTGTCTACTGTATTTTTCCACAAACTCCCTTTCTGTAAACAGTCCTTTATATCTTGTCACATTTGCCTTGCATTCAGGGACTGAAGACAAATGTCAGGCATTGTCTTCCATGGCACATGTTTACTTATCTTTCTCTGCATTCAAAAGGAGAGGATTTATGGTAGGAAAGAATGTTTTTTATAGCACACAACAGTTAAATAAACTGTGTAAGTATTACAGAATACTTCAGAATGTGTCTTTTAATTGTATTTGCAATTCCAACCATAATCCTCCAAGTACAGGATATGAGTGACAAATCTTCCACATATAGCTCATATGTCAGCAGTTAGTACATTGATTACAATACTTTATGACCATGTATCCAACTATGCGCTATTATGCTCCGTGTGACTTCATAGTAGCTCTCCAAATCTGGGGCCCCTGATCCACCAAGCTCATATGGTAACATGAGCACATCCCTTCTGACTCTGGGTTGTTTTCCTGCCCAGGCTAACCTAACCTAGAGAGAGCTCTGTATCCTAAACATTGTTTTGGGGAGCAGTATAGGTATGTTGAGAAAAAGAAAAAGAAATCTCGGAAGGACCACCATTTTCATGAGGGCTATACGTCCCATTAGGAAGAGTGGAAGTCTGCTCAACCTGTCTACTGCCTCTGCCAACTTTTGTATCGCTCTGCCATAATCTCCAATAAAAACACTGTTGGATCAGCATGCAGCTGAATCCCCAAGTATTGGACGGGATCCTCCATCCACTTAAGTGGGAAACCCAACTACACCGGGATTGTGGCAGGTGTGAGAGGGAATATCAGCAATTTGATCCACTTGACCTTTAACCTGGAGTAACCCCCAAATAGGACTATCTCCCGGAGTAAGGGAGAGAGCTTGCACTCTGGGGCTCGTATAGATACAACAGGGTGTCATCAGCATAAGTGGAAATCGACAAAGTATACCCAGGAAAGCAGATACCTCTGTTTTTGTGGTATTCCTCTCCGGCGCATGCCTGTGGTTCCACCACTAGGGGGGACAGCAGCGGGGAAAAAGGACATCCCTGTCGTGTTCCCCTCATAATTTCTATGGTGTCAGATACGGTGCCATTAACCCTCACCCGGTCCACGGGTTTAGTGTAAAGGGTCTTCACCATTTGTAGAAATACATCTCCCATTCTGATGCGTTGCAGCACCGCAAACATGAAATTCCATTCTACAGAGTCAAAAGCTTTTTCTGCGTCTATAAATAACAGAACTGCCTGGACCGCTGGATCTATTTGTTGCAATGTACCAAAAATTGTCCTGAGATTCATTGTGAGAGAGCTGCCTGGGACAAAGCCCGACTGCTCTTGGCCAAACAGTTGGAAATGAAGTGGGGCCAGCCTGCTTGCAAGAATTTAAGCGTATATTTTGGTGTGTACATTTAGCAAAGATAAGGCCTATAAGATGAACAGTGCTGAGGAGATTTACCAGGTTTAAGCAGTGTGACAATCAAAGCTTCCCTCATGGTTGATGACAGAATAGCATCAGTAGTGATCTCACAAAAAAAAGTTTGCAAATGAGGAATAAGAAGCTTTTGGCATGCCTTATAAAATGCCACTGTTAGTCCGTCCGAACCCGGGACCTTACCAGCCGCCAATTCCTTAAGTACCTTTCAAATCTCAGCCGGCTGCAGCAGAAACATAAGGCACTCTCTTTCTTCATTAGTTAGCCATGTCATTGTGATATGTGCTAAATAATCTGTAATGCCTGAATCGTTATGTGCTGTCTTAGTGATGTATACTTCCTTATAGTAGTCTCCGAATTTATTTAGGACTCCAAGAGAGTCACTGATACATTGTCCCTCTGCTTTCTCCACTTCCAACACCACCTCCAAGTCTCTGTTAGGTCTCATCAGGGCCGCTAACACCGCCCCAGGGCATTCACCTTCTATATAAATATTAACTACTGCATATTTGCCCATGTGTTTCACTTCTGTTTGAGCAGTATCTCAGTATTCAGAGACTTTATCCTTAATCTGACCCAGTGTTTCTGCATCTGCTGTTCTAAGGTGTGCCTTTTCTTGTGGACCCCTGGATGCGTAGCTATTGTGACTCCCCTGATGAATACCTTAAATGCCTCCCAAACACTCTGAATTTGGTGACTGTTCCTATCTTATTATGAAAATATTAATCTATTGCTTGTTTTGAATCATATTTGAACCCGCGGACTAGTTGTGAATAGTGTGGGAACCGACACATAAATGGACCAATATTGCCTCCATATGTTTCCAGCGTTACAAGCACTGGTGAGTGATCCGAAAGCGTTCTGGGCATCATTACACAATCAGTTATTCTGGGGACTAAGTTTCTGGACACTAGCCAATAATCTATTAGTGTATATATATTATGCACTGCTGAATAATGTGTGTAGCCACCTAATGTGGCGTATCTATATCACCATACATCCGTCAGACCCATTTCTGCTGCTATTGTATGCAATGCACGAGCCGCCGCTGAGGGGCGCCGAGGGGGCCCGGCAGAACAGTCGGCCCTTGGGTTTAATACGCAGGTAAAATCCCCACACCAAATTTATGGTGTGCCACCTCATCTCACCAGTAATGTTGACAGATCCCTATAAAACTGGGGTTGTCATAATTTGGGCCATAAATGCCAATTAAGGTGAATGTTAAGTCCTTGCTTGTACAGGGCAATAATATACCTGACATTTGTATCCCAGGATATATCAGAATTAGGAACATAACTGAAGTAAATTTTTTGTTATTTCAGAAGTGTGTTGGAAAGAAATACTTTAATGTGATCCAAACATATCATTGCACTAGGTGATGCATTTTCCACACATTTTCATTTGTGCATTGTATAGTTTATTAGTAAAACTTTATGTCTGCAAATGTAATGGTCAATTCAATTGAAAATGTTTTGTTTGTAATAACAGTGTGCTACTATGCCATGAATAGTCCACTCTTCACCACTCCATTCTACTCTGCCCCACTCCACACTACTGTACTCTACTCTGTACCACTCCACTTTACACCACTCCAAATCAATGCACACCACTCCACTTTACCCCACTGCACTCTATGCCAATTCATGCTATGCCTCCCTACTCTAGCCTGTGTCACTCTACTCTATGCCAAAGCACTCTTCACCATTCTACTCTACACCACTGCTCTCTACACCACTCCAGTTTACGCCACATAAATCAACTCTGCGCAACTCTACTCTATGCCACTCAGCAACACTACACTCTGCAGCACAGCACTCAATACCGAAACACACTACCCCAATGCACTTTGCTCTTTAACACTCAACTCTATGCCCCTTCACTCTACACCAATCTACTGTACGCCATTCTAATCTACTTTGCACCACTGCACTCTGCTGCCGCACTCTACACCAGTATACACAATGATACTCTATGCCACTGCACAACTGCACTCTCTCCCTCTCCACTCTATGCTACTCCACTCTACTTTGAAACAATCTACTCTACATCTCTGCACACTACGCCACTCTCTCCACTATGCACCACTCCACTCTATGCCACTTTACTCTTAACCATTGCACTTTACACCAATGCACTCTATACAACAACACTCTATGTCACTGCACTCTATGTCACTGCACTCTATTCTATATCACTATGTTCTACACCACTGCTTTCTACAACACTGTATTGTACTCTATAGCACTGCATTCTGACACACTACTTTGCAACACTGAACTCTATGCCACTGTACTATGTACTACTCCAACCTATGCTTTTCTACTCTATGTCACTGCACTCTATGCAACTACACTCTATGGAACTATACTCTATTCCACACACTCTATGTTATTCTACTCTGCACTACTGTATGCCACTGCACTCTATGCCACTTGACTCTACTCTCCAGTCTAGGCCAGCGCACTCGATGCCACTCAACTCTACTCCTCGCCACTGCCCTCTGCATCACTGAACTCTATGCCACTCCACTCTGCACCACTCCACTCTGCACCACTGCATTCTGCCATGCACCACTCTGATCGATGCCACTGCATTCTACAATGCTGCATTGTATGCTGCTGAATTCAATGCCACTGCACTCAATGCCACAGCACACACTATTCTGCAACACTCTATACCACTGCACTCTACACTAGTCCACTCTATGCCACTCCACTGTATTCCACTCTACGTGACTCAACACTATGCCACACCAATACATGACACTCTCTTCCACTCACACTCTACAACACTCTGCTCCCCTCTTCACCATTTAACTCTACATCAGTTCATGTGACTCTCCTCTAACTTTTAGACATGCAGAACAACAGCCAGATTGGTGTACAACATGGCTCAAACACTTTGGCGAAGGTAATAGCTCTTGCCTAAGCGCAACCTATTGTCTTTGCCAGTGCTTGTTCACCCTTCTGTCGTCTCACAGCAGTATCCTATTTATCCACCTTACCATCCTCTCACCTACCTTAACCCTCCCCCTCTTGCCATCTCTCCCTGCCTCATCCTCTCCTCACATTCTTTGTCTAATCCTCTTCTCTCTGCACGTTGCCCACCCTCTCCCTGTGCCCAGGCCTCATTCTTCTCTTGCACTCTCTTCTACATCCATTTATCTGTCTGCCTTATCCTTCTCTCTGTCTGCTCCTCACCGTCCTCTCTGTCTTTTAGAATAACTTGTCTATATTTGTCAGACCTGTCAGACTTAGGGTGTTCTTCTCTGTTTTTGCAGTCTTACACTTGAATAGTCTGTGTCCTAAATCCTCACAATGGGCTACATACCCCCATAGTTAGTCTGGAGCCAGGAGAGGAAAGCAGGATGTCTTTGAACTTCAAATGAAAACCCCTAGAAGATTCTCTCCACTTCAGAGAAAGGCTGAAGTATAAATATTGGACCTCAGACACCAACTCCAGTACACATCCGGACCTGTGGATACTCTGTCAGGAAGAAAGAGAGCTATGCCTTTGAAGGGACTGCCAATTGGCTGGACTGCTGCTCTGAAGGATTTTAGGACTGCAGTGCTGACCTGCTGCCTGCTGCGCTCTTGGCTGGGTGAAAAGGACTGGGCCTACATATGTGGAACCCAAGACCCCAAAGTGTCTTCAAGGGCTAGTTGGCCGGCCTTCTGACTAGAGCCTCAAGGACAGAAGGCTACAACATCCTGAAACTCAGCACCTGGACTCTGCCATCAGTGAGTTCCACCCTGCCAAGTGGAATCATACCAGTGCTAGACCCTTTAAAAATGGCCTAAAGGTGCTCTGTCAGCCCATCTGTGGGCCCAGCAGAACCAACGTATCTCCTCTGTTGTGAGGTGAAAACCTGAGCAGAACTGATGATCTCCTCCACTGCAGGGGTTCTCCCAAAGCCAAGGACTCCACATTCCCCTCACAGCCCACATTGGAATGCTGCCTGTTCAAAGTTTTTTAGGTGCAGGCCCTCATAGCTCTCAAAACTCTTGTCGACAACAGCATCTACAGCGATGCAGGTTCTCGCATTGCATCCTCACAGCTTCTCATAACTAGCTTATCGCATCAACTGCAAGGTTCAGGGCATCTTCAACACTGGACTTTGCATTGCAATCTTTCATCAATGGGATCCTCAACAACATTGCAGGATCTCACATCACAGCTCTGCATCTTCTCAGAACTGAAGCATCTCCTCTGCTGCGCAATAGTTCTTCAGTGTGGGACCTCATAATGCTCTGCAACCAGGATTTAAGGTACTTTGTTCATTGTGCCTAAATTGGACACTCCACTGCTGTTGACCTGAGCAGGTGACCTTCCCTGGTCTGGCATTACCAGATATCCACAGTTGGGGCTTTGTACTTTTTTGCTGCTATTTTCACTAAAATGGACTTCTACTGACACATTTTTTGTCATTTTTGTCTTGTTTTATTTATTAAAGAATAATCTATTTTTCTACCTCTGGTATGGTATCCTTTTGTGGTATGTTTTAACTGTTTTATTATTTGAAATGCTGCACGAGTACCTCATATATTTCCTCTTAGTTAAGCCTGACTGCTCTGCTACCAGGAGGTAGAGCACAGGTTAATTTGTGGTTACATTTGACTTCATCCTAATAAGGATTGTGGTTTCTGTTTGAGTAGGGATTTAACCCCATCAACCAGCAACTCAATTTCTTACAATATTCATATGCGGCACAGGTGCATGTACTTTTAGGGAAGGTTATTGTACTTTACCAGAACAATTATGAGGCACATATTTAAATTTTGCCTTGTAGATCTTGAATACGTTGGCTCTTTTTAGTTGTTGCTGAGAGTTGTCTGAATGCCTTTGAACCAAAAATGGTTCTGGCCCCAGGCCATAACAGACTCAAACAAGGTAGTTGTTTCAGGGAGTCACTCTTTACCTCAAATAGTTCTAACCAAATGATACCCAGGCAATAGGATGCCACAGGGAATGTGAAGTAAAACACTGTCACATGACATGCTCAGATAGGTCAAGCTAGCCAATCACATCACAGTCCAGTGGTAATTTCAAGAAACTGCAGTGTTCAGAAAGAAACATTACTGCACAAAGGCATTAGATGCCATTGTGTATGGCACTTGAAATTCCTAAGTAGGTGACTCTATTATTGGGACTTGCTTATCATCCTATATATCAATTTAATAGCACACGTGACACTTTGTGTTCTGTTGAGAAAGCACCTCTTTGGACTATTTGCTAGACATTCTAACAACCATTGTGGGACTAGAATTCAGCTGTAACCGATCATTACAGTAAAACATCCGTCATTTTCTCATTACATGTGAATAGTGGTGTCACAACTAGACTGCAATAATGAAAAAATACAAGCACTGCAAACGTTTATATACCATGAGCACATTATGATAGGTGGTTCTAGGTGCATAATTTAATAACAAGCATTATGTATTCTAATAAAATGCTAAATGTTACAAATACAAACATTTTAAAAATACCATTTTGAAGTATGAATAAATAGATACATAACGATATATGCACTTTTAAACATTCACTTGCAGTTACTGATTACAAAGAAATACGTGTTAAGCTAACGTGCATGCCAATATTATTGGTTCTTACTGTAATACCACAGACCTATTTTCTGGAATTGTTAGATCTCACATGCGCTGTCTCTTGGGAGGCATATTGTTTGTCTAACAGTGGGCTTAGAGGCTTTTTCTTACTATTGGTTGGATTCATTGCCACTCTCATTTACTTGCGTCTTATTGGTCAGCAAATGTAGACTGCCTCCCTCTTCATCTGTTAGTCTGTCATCTGGAGCATGGAAACATTATTTTTGTTCTTCTAATGCTCATTTTTAGGTTTACTTTTTTCTTTGTGTTTAAGCACTTTACCAGAGTTCTTATTACTCAGTTATCTTCCTTGTGTATGTTTAACCTCCCAATGTTCCTCCTGCCCTCTGTCCCTCCATTATCAAATTGATCCCACTGTTGTCTCTATTTCCTTTCGCTCACACTATGCCCCTCCCATCCCCTTCCCCATTGTTGATATTGTCCCTGTCAAGCACCCTCCCTCCCTTGCCATGCTCCATCCCTCCGTTGAATAGGTTGCTCCCCAACATGCCATAACGCAACAAGCATTGGAAAAAACCCAATAGGTCTCACCTATACAAGAGTTATTGGTTTGGCAATGTGTTTTTGCTGTGTTGTACATCAGTGTGGCTGCTTTTCAGCATGGCTAAAAGTTAGTGGTAAGGAGTGTCATAGAGTGTAGGAGTAGTGTTGTAGAGTGGATTTATTGGAGTACAGTGTTGTTGAGTGAAGTGGGGGGAGTAGAGTGTTGGAGAGTTGAGTAGAGGGGAGTAGTGTTTAGTGGTTCAGTGACAGAGAGTGTCATACAGTGCAGTATCATACAGTGAAGTGGTGTGGAGTGAAGTGGAGTGGGGTGGAATAGGGAGGAGCGGGTTGGGGTGGATTGAGGTAGTATACTAGATTGGATTGGAATAGAGTGGAGTGGATTGGATTGGGGTAGAGTGGGGTGGATTTAGTGGATTGAAAATGACATGAGGTTGGATTGGGGCAGAATGGAGGGGGCAGATTGTTTTGAATTGGAGTGGGGCATATTGTTTTGGATTGAGTGGGACAGAAGTGGGGCGGATTGTTTTGGAATTGAGTGGGGCAGACTGGAGTGGGGCACATTGTAGTAGGGCAAATTGTTTTAGATTGGAGTGGACATATTGGAGTGGGACAGATTGTTTTGGATTGTACTGAAGCAGATTGGAGTGAGGCAGAGTGGGGCGAGGTGGATTAGAGTGTAATGATTTGGAACAGGTTGGCATGGAGCAGGTTAGTTTGGAATGGAGTGGGCCAGATTGCCTTTGATTGGAGTGAGGCAGTCTGTTTTGGATTGGAGTGGGGCAGATTGGATTGGGGTTTATTATTTTAGATTGGTGTGGGGTTGTTTTAGATTGGAATCGGGCACATTGTTTTGTATTCGCATGGGTCAGATTAGAGTAGGGCAGATTGTTTTGGACTGGAGTAGGGCATATTGTTTTGAATTGGGGTGGGACACATTGGAGTGGGGCAGATTGTTTTGGATTGAGTGGGACAGATCGGAGTGGGGCAGATTGTTTTGGATTTGAGTGGTAGACTAGAGAGGGGCAGATTGTTTTGGAGTGGAGTTGGGGTGATTGTTTTGGATTGGAGGGGGCAGATTGGAGTGGGGCAGATTGTTTTAGGTTGGAGTGAGGCAGATTGTTTGGATTGGTGTGGGGCAGATTTGAGTAGGATGGGTTGGATGGATTGGAGTGCGGTGGATTAGAGTGGATTGGGTAGAGTGCTTTGGACTGGAGTGTGGTGGATTGAATTGAGTGGGGTTGATTGATGTGGGTGGGGTGGAGTGGATTAGCGTGGATGGGAGTAGTGTTGATTGGATTAAATTGTATTGGATCGGGATGTACTGCATGATAATGTGTAAAAGCATCATTTCAGAAATTACATATAAGAAAGTAGCACTGTAGCTTTGCAATATGTAGAAGAGGGCCCACGAGCAAAAACAAAATATGAGTTCAAAGAGAAAGAGAAAGAGGACTTGGCAAAATAAAAGGAAGGAGCTGACTATAGAAATAAAACTTTGCAGTTTTACTTACACTGTTGGTCACATTTTTACCAGTCACACTCTTTCTGTTTACAGGGCCCCAGAAGTTAAAAAGAAGTACCTCAATCACATCGGGCAGCGGACGGGCACTGATTATATTGAATAACTTAGTGCTTGGTCCCTGCTCCACAGACAGGAATGGAAAAGAGGCTTGGCCTGCAGTGGCTAATTACGAGGCTGTAAAATGAGTGCTATTCAAGCCAACAAATAATAAGTAGTGGGCTGGCTCTGAGCCCACTGTAAGATTACAATAGTGTTGAATGAGCTGTCTAGCAGAGACCTAAAAAATGGTTGTGATGCAGCCAGCCTTGTTTGCATCTTAGCACATTCTTATGAATTTCGGCCATGTTGCGCAGCAGCTGTATTATCGTACGACGTGGTTTGTGGTTCTTCTCACGCACTGTAATTTCTGTACGCAGACAATTATACATCTCTAGGATTATTTTCAATACAATTGGTGCACGAACAACACTGTGGGCATAACTGACAATTTAAAAGGTAAAAAAAAACACTCTTCCTATTTCACAAGACATGATTTTTCAAAGAAAACGATAAATTGAATTTGTTTGACAGACTGCTTTCCAAACGCTTCTATTTATCTTTTCGAAGTCACACACACCCCGAATCGTATTGCATATCTTGCTTGAGCCCACCGAATAAGATTTACTTTTCTATTAGAAAATGATGGCACGAAGGTCTTGGCTTCTAGTTTTTGTGGTATATAAATGCAACATGTAATTGGTACCAAAGGCACGGCTGACATTTTAAAGTTTTATTCTATGACATTTTAAAAGTTAACAGTATGCACAAGGGGAACCTCAAACGTCTTTGAAGTAGGGTGGGAGAAATACTTATATCACATTGTGACAGACAAAAATCCGCTAAATGCTATTAGGCTGCCTAAACTTCTCAAATAATTCAAAAGCTTGACCCCGTGCTTTCACTCCCTTTAGAAGTAAAAAAAACAAAAAAACCTTCTGTGCCATGTAACTCCAGCGTGGTGAGAGTTGTGATGTGAACGTACTATCTGTATTTTCAAATTTACTTATTTATGTTTTTATTTTAAATAATTGTCCTCTTCCAAAGAGCACCAAGCACGGTACATTTGTAATAGAAACAAAGGCAACCATAGTAAATAGGCTGGAAACAAAAATTAAATGTGATCTATATTTCGAACATCACACCCCCTCCGGGTTGGGGAGTCATTGTGGGGGCATAAATGCACAGACGTTTTAAGGCGTTTTGGAAGTGGGCAATTACTCAGGGCCCCAAACTACCATGCCCCACCCCTAGAAAGGGGACCCTTCTCTCTGTCCCACCTCTGTGTATATTTCTGTCGCAACCTCTCTCCCTCCATCTGCCTTACTTCAGTCTCCGACGCTTTCTCCGAAGTGTCATCTTAAGAATTTTGGGACTGTGTAAGCAAGACACATGTTGGTAGTGTGACATGGTTTCTGAAAATCTAAGGTGCAATTCAGTAGTGTTTGTCATTTTGCTAGCATGAATTAGCATAAAGTCAGTAATGACATTTAAAATCTTCGAGACAGGGGGCCTCAAAAGTTGTGTTGCTTAGGGCTCAAACAAACTTTAAGATCACACAGCATAAATGAACACCATGGGGCATATTTAGCAAAAAAAAAACACGCAGCGCAGCAAGTCACCTTGCAGTGCTGCTCTCTGTGTGGTAGGCAAAGGGCAGGAATTGGCCATACTTACAATTCCCTGCACGCTCGCACAATGTGCTGCCTAGCGCCAGTGCAGGCACCCATGAACGTCAATTCATCAAACTGCCAGTAGCGAAGGTCATATCACACACCATTTCTTCTTTACTTTTACTCACACACACTCCTACACTTACATACACATTTACATTTACACACACTCACTCTCACTTAAAGACACACTCCCCTGCCAGCATGTACACAACATACATTTAAAATCTTTTTTTACGTACCTCAGCTGCCAAGGAGGGTCATAGTCAGCAAATTGTGAATATTTCTTTATTACAATAATAGTGATGAATACAATATAATACACTATTTGTGTGATATAAAATTGACAGAAAACAAATAAAGTGGAGCTGCACTTGTGCTCCTGGAACAGATTTTACCCCCTCTGAGGCCAGGGGTCGCAAAGGCAGTGCCAGCAGTTGCAAGGGGCAAGCCAGGGTCACAACGGCAACCCTTGGTTACCCCTAAATGATGTCGATGCTGGCACCCATGTGTCCTGGTGCAAGAGTTCCTGCGTTGTAAGCAGGATTGTTTTTGTACAGGAATGGACACCTTCCTGCACAAAAACAATCCCAAGACATGTTCTTCTTTCTGTGTGTGCTGCAAAAGGCAGCACACATAGAAATAGGAAGTAATGATGAGGAATAAATATATTTCTCCTTGGTTATGCATCAGCTGGAGAGGCGTAGGATTTTGATGCAGTCCCAGGGCTACCAGTGATGGTAAATCTGGGAATGAACCAAAAACCAGGATGGATGCATGGGAACACACAGGCTCCCCCCATGGAATACCTTCCCAGGTCAGAGTAATGCAACACAGCGATTTATGCTGCATTGCGTTGCTCTAGATTTGCTAGGCATGGCCCCACAAGGTGGCCTTCCCCAGCTTGATAAATCTAATTTAAGAGTTGTGTCTCCCTTGCACCCTACTGCATGGTGCAAGAGTGATGAAACTCTTTGTTACATATGCCCTCAGATGTGCAATCTTAGCTTGCAGACCCTGGTCAGGATAGTTACCCCTCTCAAATGGTGTACATAGCAAGAAGAAATTATACATAAGTCACAATTATGTTTGGTGGAAAGATATTTAACTGGTGGTGAGAACGATGGACAGTAAATGATAACAATAAGACAGCATATGTTAACAGTTTCTGCATATTTACATAATCAAATCTCAGGAAAGAGGAGAGATGTAAGAAGGGACCTTCACTTCCACTGGTGCAGTCCAGGTACGCTGATCTGCTGATCAACATGACACTGCGCAGCCTCTCACTTTGAGTCCCTCTTCCATTCAGGTCTCATTCAACTGTATCACCTCTGTCCTGTCTTCGCCTGAGCAGCTCTATCTGACTTGAGTCTGTCTAGATTTTAGTCATTCAAGCTTTAGCAGCAAATTTAGTCCTAACAATGGTTCTAACCTGATGGTGAACAGTAGCAAAGTGTACTGTCTCTACTGGTACATCATCTCTATTAGCTAAAGTGAAATGTGGTAGCTCCAGCAATCTGTTACTTATGGGAAAATGGGGGCACTAGAAGGAATCCACGGACCAATAAAAGTTATGCCACCTTCAAAATTGAACTCCGTGGCCTACCAGAGCAAGAATTATCTCAACACGTCTCACCATGTTTTCTGCATTACAAGAAGATGAAGCACCAGTGTAAGAAAATGGGTTATTGATTGAGAGGGTGGTGATAACCTTATTGAAGCAACAACCACAATCCTTGTCAAGGCGAACCACAAAAGTCACTAAATAAACTGTGCTCAACACTTAGCCAAAAAACAGAAGGCTTAACTGAGAGGCACTGTTTAAAGGATGAATGCAGCACACAAACAGCAATAAAGTGAAAACACAACACAAGAGAAATCCTAAACCAAATTAGAAAAAATAGAGAAAAATTATAATTATTGAAATGATATCAAAATGACAAACTCTAATCAATAGAACTGTAGCTACGTAATTGTAAAGTTTCCAATAATTATAGCACCTAAAAGCACAAAGTGCCACTCACAGTCATCTGGTCCTTGTAGACCGGGAGAAAATCAAAACTTCAGACGAACCACAGTGGAGCATGACCAGATAACCTTGGCAGTCGTCATGCACAAATGGGCTCATTCACAAAGAGTGCAAAGTTTCAGGATTTCTCTTTTTCTTTACAGAGGAGTACACTCTGATGCCACCCAGATGTCCAGGAGGTGTGCTGGCTTCTCTTGAAGATCTGGGATTCAAACTGGCAGAGGTCAGCAGGGCTCAGCTACAGTACGAGGCTGGTTCAGTTGCAGCAGGTCAGCAGGGGAGTTGCATGGAGGCCTCAGGAGCTTCTTGAGTCCGTGGAGCTCAGAACACAAGGTAAACCAACTGATCCTTGGAGTCCCTCAGGTAGCCTGGGATGGGGTGATCAAATCCACACTTCCTTCTCAGAGATCAGAGCAGGCCTCAAGCAACATGATAGTCCTCTTGCGAACAAGGCAGGGCTCAGTCGGTTGGGCAGTCCTCTGGAGGCACCAGGGCCGTCCTCTGGGGAACAAGATAGTCCTTCTTCTGAGGTGTCCACAGGTCTAGGAATGTAATCAAGAGTAGCTCTGGAGGGACAATATTTAATACCTGGTGCCAGCCTTTGAAGTTGGGTATTCCCTACACTACCTCCACATATGGATCTGGAAAGTTCTTCCAATCCCCTGTCAAGGCTCAAAGACATCTGGGGTGACAAAAGACTAATGTGAGATTTCTTTGTGCTGGAGGCAAGCCCTTTGAAATATATATGGGGCTGAGCACAGTTCGGTCCCCAACCGTCGTAGCAGGATGGCCCATTTTACCAACACCTGTTCTCCTTTGTCTGAGTGACTGCCAGGAAAACAGAAACCCCGACAGCGGAGCCATCCACAGCCATGTGACCTGGGACACTGGCCGAAGGCACAAATGGGTAGGACAGAAAAATGCCAACTTTCTAAAAGTGGCATGTTCAACATTGTGATCTAAAATACAACTTCAGCATTTCTATCTACTCCCATATCAAAAGTTATCAATTATTAAATGTAATACAGTAACATATTTTAGTCAATCAGAGAGACAGGCCTCACAGTAGTGAAAAATGACTTTAGGAATTTGTCACTATCAGGACATGTAAAATTTAAACCCACATGTCCTACTTTTTAAATATAAGCCACCTTGCCCTATGGGCATTTAGGACCTACCTTAAGGATGACTTCTAAATATTAAAAAGAAAGGTGCAGACCTGCAAAAGGTTTATTTTGTCAGGTCAAAATCACAGTTTTAAACTGCATACAGAGGCTGCAGAGATAGGCTGGAGACAAGTGTTATAGTACTACTTTAGTGGATGGCACAATGAGTGCAGCAGCCAACTATTAGCATTACATTTACAGGCATTGGTAATACGAAGTACGATTTACTAAGGTCTTATAAATAAATTAAATGTGCCAGTTACGGATATGTCCATTTTGCCATTTTAAAGGGAGAACACAAACATTTTACCACTAGTTAACATGAGTAAAGTATATAGAATCCTAAGGCCAATAAAAACAGGTTCAGTAAAAGAAAGCAAAAAAATGAGGGAATGGCACGCAAAAGATGGATATTTCCAACAGTGACAGAGTACTTTGGGTGTACCTCAATGCTGCTCATCAAATGTTTTACCTGGATAACAACAAAATAATGTGAAACACCCTCAACGATCTTGCAGATTTCAAGACCACATGGGGGCAACATAGAGGATGAGATAGAAAATTGAATAAAGGGAAGGATCTCTCTTCTGTCCATGGGATATGGGGACCTATGACCTTGCAAAGATGTAAGCACAAGCTTGCTTCTATCCAGGACTCATGCAGAAGTGTTTCAAAGATTAAAATTCTTTGTCCAATGCCAAGATGATAGCATACTTTAATCTCAGATGGCACAATACGCCATCACTAGACACCTACACAGCAAACTTGACACTTTCACCAACCTCACAGTAAGGGCTGTTGCTTGCCTGCTAGCCATTAATCCCCTAATAAACATACATTACCAAATTGAAGCTACTGCCACTGTGTACGACTGTGGGAATTTTCATATGTATCAGTATGCCCCCCTCAATGAGTTCACAGACTAAAAACCACTTATTCCTTTCTTCCTCTGTTAGCATACTCCTCATTTCGGTGGTTAGAAATATAGGCTCTTCTGCTGCAACTGGTGCTATTGTTATGGATTACTTGTACGTGCATCAGAGGAAGCACACTTCACAAGAGAAGATAGAAGCAGAGTACAGAGTACATGTGAGTGCTCCTACTTGAGACAGTCTTGCCTAAAGTACCCACACTCAAACAAATTCTCTTAGAAACGTCTGTATGCCTTGGTAAAGTTTTTTTATTCAATTGAGGGTAGACAGTAGCACCACATGCATGATGTCATGAACATTCCTCTGACTTCTATGAAACTAGAGCAAACAAATGCAATGTCATATGAGATTACCAACCCCTGAAAGATAATAATAATTTTCCCTCAAAAGAATTCTATGAAAGGCCAAAGCTTAATTCTTCAGGTCAAACTGAATTACACCAGAAACTGGTCAGGAAAAGACAAACTAGAACCAACAATTTCACCAAGATCAGTAATGCCTCAATGAAAACTGTGAAGCATTTTGAACTTCTACAAGGAGAAATAAGGAAGATCAAGTACTCAAACACAATTGACAGTGATATGACTCAGAATATGAATATCAATATAGACTCGTTTCAACAGGAAAGTACAATCAATGAGAAGATGCATACCTACAACCATCCCACTAAGCCCAAATGTGATTGTACTTGGAGGAAATTCAAAACCCTCAATGAATCACTAAGAACATAACGTCAATGTAACCAACCTCACATTTCAATGACCCAATCACCTCTGCAATCTCAAAGGACCTCAGTCAACTTTTCTCCTCCTCTGGAGGAAGACCGTAAATTCCCCACTAACCCAAGGCACAGTACTCAACTGCCTGTAGATTGGGCAAGTGGCACCTCTCCTGAAGAAACCAGGCACCAACCCAACAGACTTAATGAATTGTCACCCGGTGTCAAACATCCCCTTCCCCATTAAACTGCAGGTAAAATGTGTACACAACCAACTCAGCACATCAAAGAGTTCAGCTTACTCAACAAGCTCCAATCAGGATTTACACTACGACACAGTGGAGAAACAGCCATCTTACACATCATGGATCACACACTCATAATCTTGGAATGGAATGACTCCTGCTTATGCATACTTCTCAAACTTTGCACAGCATTTGATGCAGTTGATCACAACTGTCTTTCTAGGGGTATTAAAACACAGAATGGTGCTGTTGTGAAATGTACTAAAATGATTTATCTAATTTCTATATAATCAATCAAAACAAATAAAATTAGTTGATGCACTATCTAATGTGTTCCTGTTAAGACTTGGTGTCACCCAAGGATCCACCATCTCCCCTACACTGTTCAATCTCTGTATGGCACAAATGAAGAGACCTCCAAACAGGTAAACCTTGTGTATCTCTTGCATGCGGATGACACCCTGTTATACATTAAGACAACATCCTCCCTGGAGAGTATCATCCATCTCAATGACACTCTAATGATAGCCCATATCAGGTTGTCACAAAACCACTTCAAAATGAACTCTATGAAAACTGAATTCTTACTTATCCCCCACCTCACTGCTGACCCATACAAGAATGGATCAACCGCCTAGGCACCCTCAATTGCAAACCTGCCATCAATCAATCAAGTAAACAATAAGTAGATTTTAGGAGTACTTCTTGTCAACCTTGAGGGTATCTTGGCACTGCAGGGTACAGGTGATTAGCTGAATAGCCAGGTTTTCAGGGACTTTTGAAACTCTGGAAGAGAAGGGGTGTTCCGGAGATGAAAGGGTAGCTTATTCCATGTCTTCACTACTAGGTAGGTTAATCTGCTACATCTGATGCAGTGGTGAGGATTAAAGAAAGGGAAGCAGATCAGAGGTGTCTGGTGGGCTGATGAAAGTTCAGGCGGTGGTTCAACAAGGCAGGTCCACAGTTGTGTAGGACCTTGTATGCATGGGTTAGGAGCTTGAGCTAGCATTATTTCTGCACAGGGAGAAAGTGGATTACCCTGAGGTAGGGAGTGATGTGGGCACATCTAGTGAGATCAGGACAAATCTGGCTGTGGCATTCTGTATTGTCTGTAGTCATCAGAGATAAGCTGTGATCTCTGCTTAGTGAATATTGCTGTAGTCAAGTCAGCTAGAGATGAGGGCCTGTGTGATGGTGTGTATTGAGCTTTGGGGTAGCCATTTGAATATCTTACAAAGCATGCCAATGATGAAGAACAGGAGGAGGATAGAGAGTTGACCTGAGTCGACATGGTTAATTTGTTGTACAGAATGATACCTAGGTTCCTAACATGGTCAGCGGGGGTAGGAGTAGGTCCATGTTCTGAGGACCACCAGGTTGCATCCCACGAGGAGCTATTATTTCCAAAGATTAGTACCTCTGTCTTGTCTGTGTTGAACTTCAGGCAGTTTTCCTTCATCCTGTTGTGGTAGTTGGTTGTGATGTTGGTGGTGTCTTCGGAGAGGCAGAGGATGATCTGTCATCATCAAATTCACTAAATCTCCTAGGATAAACCTGGATATAAAATCTTTAACATGCAAGCACATATCAATTGAGACACACATAGTGAAATTCAACAACTCAACCACTAAAGAAGGGGAAACCGTTCATCCCACCACCAGAATGCAAGATCGCAATTCAATCCCTAGTTGTGTCTAGATTAGATTTTGGGAGTGCAACCTTAATCTGATGAAATTTACAACAGTGCCACTCAAGGTGACCAAAAATGCTGTGGTGAGACTGATTTCAGAAATTAGACACTTTAACCATATCACATCACCTCTCAAGTCTCTCTATTACATCCCACTCAAAGCCAGGTTCCATCTGTAGATAGCTTGCTTGATACACAAAGCCCTCCACTGTGGTATGCCCAGGTACCTATCACAAAAGCTTATGGTCTCATGAGGCAGCCACTCTTTACAGAGTGCAGGTTTCCTGCTGCTTGAACCTCTGAGATTCAGAAAAAGAGACTGCACCTTCTCTGGATGTGCCCAGAGAATTTGGAACTCTGTCCCAGTGAGATATGGACAAAACCATCAACCAGCTCTTTAGAGGTTATAAGAATATCACTAGGCAGATTGCATGGTAAATGCTAATGACCACAAGCTGCCTCCTTGATTGATGGGGTACCAGCTCACTGAGATGCAGTGATTTTTTGTTTTCGCTGTTGAACTGCCAAGGGGGAGGTCATGGTCGATGTACTTTGTGAATTGCTTTTTCTGTATTGCTTTTCTGTTGCTTGATGCCATATCTTCTTGTAATAGGACATGGTTTTCTGTGTACAGAATTCTTATACTTTTGGGTCATGTCTGTGCTTCATACTAATAACGAACTAAATAAAATAAAAAAAGTAAACGCAACATTACCCAAGTTGAATAAAAGGGTTTGTGTTCTCCTATGTGATAAACTGCTGCAGCAGATGATCCACTATAACAAGTTTGTAAGAACACAACGGAGAGGTGGAGCACAAAAGGGTATGTGATGAGCTCTCTTAATATCTTTCCATAGATTTATGCTGATCAAGTCTACCACTACAGGACATCCAAAGATGGAAAATATCATAGTGTTGTGCGACAAAGGCAACTAAAGACTGACAATCGCCCACCATTTCAATACATGGAAATTCAACCTAATATATAAGAAAGGTGTCATACAAAGATGGCCATAGGCTAATGGGGAATTGAAGAGGTGAATGAGAACCATGAAAAAGGCAAATCACATTTAAAAAAAAAAAAACATCAGCAGAATCTCTTAAGTTTAGTTGTAGAAGAAGAACAGTCACCCAGGACCTCATCAGCAGTAAACTTGACTACGAAAACGTCCTCTGCGCAGGAGCCCCGGCCAAACTCCTCAAACGACTGCAATGCATACAAAATGCCTCTGCACGCCTGATCCTTGACGCACCCCGGCACAGCCACATCACTCCCCACCTGGGAGACCTACACTGGCTCCCCGTTGAGGTACTGGGTTTTTCAGAACCGGTACTGATCCGGTAACCCAGCGGTGCCAGGGTACACCCAAAGACCTCGGGTACTTTCCTGATTCAGACTACAGAAACTCAGAGTCTTCTAGGTGAAGTCAAAGATCGAATTTATTGGCTGCAACCAATTGACAAGTGTCCTAGAAGTACAACAGCACGATTTGTATGGTCTCAGGAGACTGTGTTTCAATGCAAAGTCAGGTTTCCTTATATACAGTTTTCTAAGCTTCAGGCAAACATTCTTGACATTTTGGTTGGTCATTCACATGTTTTCACTACAAAGGAAAAAACAGTGTCATGATGAAACCTCATATTTCATGTCATCCAACCCATAATAAATGACCCGGCAAGGCCTAGTATTTTACATCAGATAAGTGTGGACCCCCAATAAAAACGGGCACCTCCCCCTCGTAAAGTAAGAAGAAGAAAAGAGCAGGTGCAGGTGTGAGCAAGATTAGGCAGGGTGTGTGAGCGATAATAAGGGTTTTATGGCATGGTGTGCCTTGATGCTATCTGATTCGGCCACTGGGAGAGGGACTGACCAAACAGGTTTGGCCTGAGGCAATGGTTCCAGCTTGCCCAGGTCAGAGAAAAGTCAATCAAGGTGTACGTGTCCTTGGAATCAAATCTGACTGTATTATAAGCCTATGTGAGGGCAACTTTTAAAATGGCTGCCGTGTATAAAATGGGAGCCACGAGTGCAGGACGAAAATGGCGATTTCGAGGTGAAAACGCTGCTGGAATTGAGCGAAAATGCTCATGCTTAGTGTACTAGTCATTATCGGTCTTTTGATACTAAAATCGTACTGCTGTGGCAAAGTAAATTACATGGGTCTAGAATTTTTAGAACCACAAACCCTCCTTTTGCCCTTACATAGGTAATAAACCTATTCTCATGCTAATCTGAGTCCAGGTCTATGTTTATAAGGCCATGGAGATGTTGCTGGAGCAAAATTCTAGTACTTGGTAACTCTCTCTGGACAGGTCTCCTCGAACATGAAGTAGCACAAAAGGCCACATATGGCAGGACAAAATAAGGAATACCTCTATCTGCAGTAGGTGGCATAAGATCACACACCCAACAATTAGTGATGTGCACTACTAACTAGTGTTGATGCAGAAGCTGTACAAAAGAATTGCTTATAAATTCTGATCTTCTAACCTGCTCATGTTCAGGAAAAGGGTGAAAAGAGTGCAAAGAAACAATAGTAGGAAAAGACATAGGTTGGGAAGTGGGTGCAGAAGTCAATTGAGTAGAGAAAAACAATCCCACCCATAAATGACAACGTCATGTTTAAAAGACACTAGAAAACACGTTATTAAGAACATATAGACAACGGGAGAAAGTAGTGACCACTATTTACAAATGAAATAATAATTTTTCACAACCCTAACCAAAAAGCAAATCCTAAAATTATCTAGTAACATTTTTAGGGCTCCTCTGCATTTCAGTAATTTTTGTATGTTCAGGTGGAACAGTGGTGACTCTCATCAATGCTCTAAGGTGAAAAGGGGGTACTCTTTCCACAGAAAATGGACTTTATTCTGCTTTTACTAAACAGAATAGTACTTTAAAACAATGCCAGCAAAACAATCAGTCTCCTAACACCTAGTCTATACAATCACACGGAAACCTCTTGTGAAACCAACTATGCCCAGAGTCCGTTCAAAAAGCCTCTCTGGCAGGCTTCTATTGTCCATCAAATTTTCTTTTGTTGTTTTCTTTCGCATGGGCCTCTCAATTCAGGCCTCTTCGTGAGAAAAGTACTGCTTAGTTGGAGTGCCCTCCTGGCAAACACCCACAGCTCACTCGAAAGTCTCAATGTCTTAAAGCAATGCACCAGTGTCTCTCCGCTGTGGCAGATACTACAAACAATGTGCTCTTCATTGATCAAGGGCACAAATCATCTCGTGCAGACCCAAGCACCATTAATTGGGAAATAGCTCAAGCTCAGCAGCACTTTCAGACTCCAACACTCATTATTTAGTGTCAGAGGACGCTCAAGCTGCTCTTTCATGGGCACCAAAATATAGTGCCTTTTTCCAAACTTGAAATCTCCGGTGCACTGCCCTTCTTCCGTTGGAGCAAAGAAAAGGGGGGGTGTGGCCAAAACTCAGGCCAAGGGGCTCAAGGGATTGCACACTGTCAGAGGTTACCAGCACATGACAGGTAGAGAAATGAAACCTCAAAACAGCTCTGCCATCAACAACAGGAATCCTTCTCTTTAGCTCTTTTACACTGAAACTTTGGTTTTGTGATGTCCAACGCCGTCTGATGGAGCAAGTACGATACCATGCGCTGGCGATCGCTGTCCAGCTTTGCTACTTCCTGGGTGCTGAGACTGTAGGGCCAAGACGTCCGTCTTTCATCTGTAGCTGTCACTGATGGGAATTAGGCTTAAATCAATGTCCTGCAGGTTATTATGACTTGATACCCGCAGAATCTAGTGACGTAGGAAGTGTGCCACAGCTGTTAGTTTCCTTCAATTTAGTACAAAAACAGTTCATGGTTTTTAACAAGGGGACTGCAAGCAGGTGGTCTGCAATCTTCAAAGGAGTAGCCATACACCATGGGCATAAAATACAAAGACAAAGGCAGAAGGGCAAAACAGGGTCTGTAGCATCTTTAATTCAGTTCTCTCCATTATTCTCTGCCATCTATAGCTACATGAGAATTCTATCTGAATGGATTTCCTCACACAGTGGCATTGTCTAATGGGGTAAACACATATTTGCCTCAATTATTACGTCTAGGTGTTCCTCCTTACCTTAGAACATCTCAATAGAGAAATCACATGATACCGATTATCAGGGACATGTAGAAACCTTCCTTTAAAAACTGTGCATCAGGTGCACTATGCAATACACAGGCTAATAGTCAAATGTGCAAACAAAAAGACAAGAACTAGAGGGTCCTGATATTTGCATGATTAGGACACATCTGATCCCACAAAAAATTAAAGTAGCAGGAACAGAAGGGAACCGAAAACCAAATTAAAATAGACATTGAAAATTCGTCATGTTCAAAAAGGTAAACATAAGATATCTCCTATTGAGATGGAAAACTTGTCTTACTATAATATTGAGTCAGTTAACCAGTCTATCGCTACCCTGACAGTCAGGCTGGAAAACATTGAAGCAGGCAAATTCTTGAAAACCAGTCTGGTCATACCAAAGGGAATTATACATAACATGGTGGTCCCTGGTACATCACTGCAGTCTGGAAATGTGAACCTGAACAATACATCAATAATAATAAAAGGGCTGACTGGTGAAAGGAATTCGAAAAAGAGAAATGGGACTAGGACATAGCTAAAATCTCAATAACTAAGCATGGTGCGACATTGGTCAGGGGAAGTAACCAAAGAAAAAATCTATAGAAAGAACAAAAAAAATTATTTGGGTGATAGTCAGGCATGTGACACAACACCAAGAGTACGGGTGATACACAAAGGCCAAAGTTACACAAATTTTAACTCTACCGTTGGCGACTACACCATATACGGTACTCCTAGCTAATGTTTCAGTTCCTTCTTCAGGAAAAAATGAAAACCTGGTTTTCTTTTAAGGAACGAAAGCCATATGCTACTTAGGAAACAGAACATCATTAACTAATGTAATATAGAAATTAGGCCACCTTGAGTCACAGATCTATAATTTCATCCTTAGGTCCAATCAAGGATACATAAATGTAGGGCTGCCTGTTCTTTTAAGGGAAGGGGCAGTAACGTGACTAACTAGGTGACACACTTTGATCCTGTATATCTCTTTTTATTTTCCTTCAATACCATTATAGCCAAATAGACATTCACTGGTGAAGTGTTGTCTTTTATGTTCACAGCATGAAATATCATTATCTGTGGAATTTAGTAACCAGAACAAGTTCAACCAACTGTTGCGTAGCGATGGGCATCGTCATGACCATCCCCTCACAACACAGGGGAGCTTGTAATAGTATCAAAAGCAGCAACAAACATGCAAAAAACAAATAAAAAAAATAAGAAAAACGCACAAAACGTCAAGCCATCAGATATACTTGCTGTGTATCAAGCACAAAAAGCATAGACAAAACAATAGCATGTGTGAATAAGCGGTGACACACAACACCATGTCATGTACTTTATGCACTGTAAACCTGCAGCCCAAAACCCAATATTTGGGCCTGTTTAATTTGTCAGGTTTAAAATCCTTACCCTCCTTTTGACAGTAGATCACCAGGCAATGGAAATCTGCTGTCAAATATAACTTTACTGTTTCTCTTCTAACATACAGGACCAGCAAGAACAATTCATGATAGGACCAAATACATGAAAATAAATTTCCATTACTTAACTGTTACCCTCTTGTCAGTTACTTCGCAACATCAAGCCACCTTAGTTTTACCTTTCTAAAAGTAAAAATTGTTACACTGACACTCCATATTAATTTGGCACCTACAATTTCCACTGTGAAAAATAAGTCTTAATTGGCAAATCGTTCTCATTAAGGCATGTAGCCTCCAAAATTTTAGAAAAGGGCTGCATCTTATTTTCTGTCTAAGACTTAATGCAACACTTCATTTTCTGTCAAATAAAAGCAACTAGCAGGCATAATTTTATTTTTTTAGAGCGGAGACGCAAATGTATCAGTTCTGCAGAGCATTTAACATGATGTTGGGACTTTCGAAGAAACCCCTTTTTTTATATTTTCCCTTTGGAATTAAGTTCTTTAATTGTATTGATGTTCTTCTGGAGAAACCAGAAATCCCACTTTTAGAGGCCCGGTAGGGTCATTCTGCATTTCACAGAGACAAGGCCCTAATTTAAAAGGTCACAAGTGTCAACATGACAGCCTCCTCCATTGTTTATGGGAAAACTAAAGATAGCATCTCAGCAGCATGACTTGAGCCAGCCTCTGTAGCTCTCCTAGCTTCTGCCACTCTGAATCTGTCAAAGACAGTAGGCCTTTCTATTTTCCTTCTAACCTGCAATAATTCACTCTATTTAAAAAAAAAAAAAATTCCTTTTTAGGCGCTAAAAAAATGTATCTCTATTTCCAGATTATTAAACTACATTTACTGTGAATAATTCACAAACCTTAATAACACACATACCAGTTGTTAGAATAAATGCTTGTTGCAATCCCATGCAATGGTACATATT
This sequence comes from Pleurodeles waltl, assembly GCF_031143425.1. Taxonomy (NCBI): domain Eukaryota; kingdom Metazoa; phylum Chordata; class Amphibia; order Caudata; family Salamandridae; genus Pleurodeles; species Pleurodeles waltl. Next base: position 1,117,857,488 of record NC_090447.1, read on the forward strand.
TCATCAACCTCGAATGAATGAACGTCTCAGTAGGCCCAGCTGAAGTTAGAACCTTCAACCTTGATATTAAAACAAGCCTTTGTACAGGCACACTGACTCATTGAATCATAAGAAGGCACAACCTGCAAATATATATCAAACCTAAATGTATGCATTTACTGAAGCCTGAGACACTTTAAAAAGTACTCTGAATGAAAGAAAATGCAGTTTAAACAGTGCTTTTGCCCAAAATCGACTTTGATATTTTAGGCATTAAAAAATCAATATCCTACAATTTTCTTGCATAATATGCATTACCAGAATGTCTATTACACAATCCATGAGTCAGCCATTGAAAATATTAACTTATACTTTATAGAAATGAGCTTGTTTGCTCCTGCGCCAAGGGAAAATTGCACATACAAATGTGATTTTAGCGGTGCAACATAACTTAAATTAAATTTTAATGTTAGGAGGTCATAGTATAGGTATTAAGCTTTATAAATATTTAAAAACGATTTTGAAAGGCACTTATTTTTTTAATAATTTTTCCATAATTAATAATTTTTTTTTTTTTTTTTTAAAACAAAACAAAAAAAAAACAATTATTCTTTTTTGTGTGATAATTCCACATATAAAAGCAAGCTGCATCCCTTGCCTATTATTTGGGATACATTAACTCACAAGTCTAAGCGCATAAGCCTAACTTGAAATGCGTCACATTTTTGCGCCACTTTCATTTAAAAGGAAGGTTATGCAAAATTCCACCCATGTTTAACTGGGAAAGTGCTGGCTGAATTGAAAATAGATAATTTCGTTTTTTTTTTGGGGGGCCCTATTTATATCTATTGAATGTGTTTTCTAATTTATTAAGCATTTAACGGCAGTTTTGTATATGTGCACAATTGCTCATTCTATAAATTTAAGAGCAACATATAGCTATGTTAGCACATCACATGGTTCATTTCTGGATTTTTTCTAAGTTTCTACTTAATATTAATTAACCAACATTTTACTTAACAAACTTTAAACATCAAGAAGACCCACAAACACACATTGAGCTCATTTCAGATATAAACAGAAAACACTCAGTACACACAATACAGCGCGCTTTAGCCATTTTTCATAAATAGCGCCGTCGCAATTTACTTACAGAACCGTTTGCAGATCCTAGTTGTAAGTCATATTTACAAGAAAAAAAAAAAAAAACTTTTCTCAATTATTTCCAAGAATAGCGGACCCATACTTTATTAAACGTGATGGGGCCCACTCCGTGCTTCACATATAGTTCATAGGTTCGAGTTCCAATCGGAGGAACCGGACATGAGTCCTCCAACCGGGAGTCCCTTTTACAACCAAGACAAAACAAATTTCCAAGTCTGCTAAGACCAGGCATCTTCGCTCACTAGTCTAGCTTCAAACTTCAAAGGATTATCGTTTACGATAGTCTCGTGAATACACGAGTCCTTCGGCTTTGGTACTTGCAAGTTCCAAATCAAAGTGATCCCAAAGGGATACCAAACCAAATGTCCAATTAAGGACCAAACCAAGTGTCCAACTAAGGACCAAACCAAGTGTCCAACTAAGGACTGGGAGACGCTCCACTTATACTTAACTGAAAATATCAATGACGTCACCAGAAGACTCGTCTTATCGTTTCGCTCTACCAAAAATCAAGGGTCCAAATCAGGGCGATAGCCAGGGCAGCAGTCCTTCATAGCCGTCGGGAAGCGGGGAACCTCGCAACAAAGACTTTCGGACCATGTCGACATGCAGGGGTCGATGAAGTGGCGGCCTTCCTCCAGAATTTTCACACGAAGCTCCCCACGGACCTCAGGCTTGGACCGGTACCGCTGGTATCGCCCCACGTTTGGGCGCCAACTGAGGTACTGGGTTTTTCAGAACCGGTACTGATCCGGTAACCCAGCGGTGCCAGGGTACACCCAAAGACCTCGGTACTTTCCTGATTCAGACTACAGAAACTCAGAGTCTTCTAGGTGAAGTCAAAGATCGAATTTATTGGCTGCAACCAATTGACAAGTGTCCTAGAAGTACAACAGCACGATTTGTATGTTCTCAGGAGACTGTGTTTCAATGCAAAGTCAGGTTTCCTTATATACAGTTTTTTAAGCTTCAGGCAAACATTCTTGACATTTTGGTTGGTCATTCACATGTTTTCACTACAAAGGAAAAAACAGTGTCATGATGAAACCTCATATTTCATGTCATCCAACCCATAATAAATTACCCGGCAAGGCCTAGTATTTTACATCAGATAAGTGTGGACCCCCAATAAAAACGGGCACCTCCCCCTCGTAATGTAAGAAGAAGAAAAGAGCAGGTGCAGGTGTGAGCAAGATTAGGCAGGGTGTGTGAGCGATAATAAGGGTTTTATGGCATGGTGTGCCTTGATGCTATCTGATTCGGCCACTGGGAGAGGGACTGACCAAACAGGTTTGGCCTGAGGCAATGGTTCCAGCTTGCCCAGGTCAGAGAAAAGTCAATCAAGGTGTACGTGTCCTTGGAATCAAATCTGACTGTATTATAAGCCTATGTGAGGGCAACTTTTAAAATGGCTGCCGTGTATAAAATGGGAGCCACGAGTGCAGGACGAAAATGGCGATTTCGAGGTGAAAACGCTGCTGGAATTGAGCGAAAATGCTCATGCTTAGTGTACTAGTCATTATCGGTCTTTTGATACTAAAATCGTACTGCTGTGGCAAAGTAAATTACATGGGTCCAGAATTTTTAGAACCACACCGTCAACAGAAGGATAACCTTCAACACCTCACCCACACACACAAGGCGCTCCACAACACCGGTCCAGCCTACCTAAACAGATGACTCACCTTCTACACCCCGTCCCGCCAACTTCGCTCAGCGGACCTCGCTCTCACCACCGCCCCCCGCATCCGAAGAGCGACCACCGGAGGCAGATCCTTCTCCCACCTCACCGCCAATACCTGAAACACCCTTCCTTTGGTCCTACAACAGACCGAAGACCTGCTGACTTTCAGGAAGTGCCTCAAAACCTGGCTATTCGAGCAGTAGCAGCACCCCCCTCCCCTCAGCGCCTTGAGACACTTACGGGTGGGTAGTGCACTCTACAAATGTTTTGATTGATTGATTGATTGATTGATCTTCTGAGAGAATATCACTTTAAATTACTTTCCACAACTACAATGTCCTCAGTTATGACTCTGACGTGCTGTCCCTTATTACTAGCTAGACAGAAGCAAAACAAGCATTTGCAATGCAATGGGACTCTAATTTGCTTAAGATAGAGCTTTTGGCGTAGTAAATTCATAACTGGACTTTTCTTGTCACATACATTGGTCAACCCTGCCTGCAAATTAGTGTTTCTCCAAATCTAACATTCAAAAAATAAATATAATGCAAATACTAACAAACTTACACCCAGGCAATCTAATATTATCAAGGCCTTTGTAATAAAGGGGGTTATTCTAACTTTGGAGGAGGTGTTAATCCGTCCCAAAAGTGACGGAAAAGTGACGGATTTACCACCAGCCGTATTACGAGTCCATTATATCCTATGGAACTCGTAATACGGCTGGTGGTATATCCGTCACTTTACTGTCACTTTTGGGACGGATTAACACTCCTCCAAAGTTAGAATAACCCCCAAAGTCTTTGAAACTTAATTGTTGCTAGATTGAATACAATAGCAAGGAAATGTTGGGATTTAAAGATGTCATACAATTAACTTTTAGTCAAGCAGCGACTTGTGATCTGAAGTTAAATAACGAGGAACGACGTGGCAGGGGTGGTGGGGACGTCGGACACGAACAGAAAACTGAGGGAAGGCTGTCCTGTTCTCTATAAATTAATCAATGTCTAACACCCGAGTGGCACAGAAGGACAGGAGACCTCAGCCAGCTGAGTACAATCGTGAGTAAGTGAATATTATGCTATTTAAGGGTTTACACAACCGTAATACATATCACATTATCAGTAAGGGGGAATAAATGGATGGATGCTGCAGCCATTAAAGATGTGCACCTTTAATTCCGTTGCTAAAATGAACAAAAGTCTTCACCTTTTGGAGTGGAAATTAGGGGTATAGAAAAGACAAAAACACACTAGAAGAAGGTCAGCTACTTCTGGCAAAATTTGTAGAATTTCACCTTATCAGGACCCAAAGGTGGTGACTGAGAACATCTGGTACCCACTGCCTGCAGCAGCAAGAGCTGGGTAGTAACCAACCTCACCGTGTTTGGTAGGCACAGTCCGGTAGGCGGGCAAACAGCCTTTGCATGTACCTCTGTGTTTTACCAGCCTCCTCTGTTTAACAAACCCATCGGAGCACGCTTAACGTGGACGGCAATTTATTCAGCACACAAGGCAAGCTTTCAACCAATTATAAATGAGCTGTAATGAAACAATTATCATGTCTTTGCCTTTAAGATGAAGGAAATGAAAAGGACAGGTTAGTAAGCCAAAAGGGAAGACAGCAGCAGATATGATGGAAGTAAACAGGGGAGCCACTGATGCCCAGGAACTGAGCTGGGCCTAGCTGAGGGAAGATTAGTTTGCGAGAGTTTGCAAACACTACACAAATTAAGCGCCAGATGTTTGGGACTGTACCGGAAGGGGCAGTCGATTGTATAACTCTGACTGTGTGAATTATAATTACAAAACGCTTAGCTGTGCTGGTCTCTTTCTATCTCTGAATTATGGGCTATTCTTATTCATTCGGAAGCAGGAGACCTTGTAAATAAAATTCACCAGAGTAAGCAAATGGAGCAAATCCATTTTGCTCCATTTTTGTTCCTCCTGTGAAAAGGATGGATTAAACTGCACACTAAAGTTTCGCACTGAGGCAAAAGAAGGTGCACACGAATTGCCCACTATTACTGACTTCTGCAAAATACAACATAAAGCGCACATATTTCATTGGCCTTTCAAATGAAATGGGACAGGAGGCAGTGCAAGCCGATTCATGTCGCCATAGCCACCATGAACATGAGCTCGAAGGAGAAAAACAGAAGAAAAAAGTAGTTCGCTCACATAAAACGTGTCAGCAATCCTGCGATAATCCATTGTCAATCTGCAAAGCAGTAACAAAAAAAAACCTTGGCGGGAAAAACTAGAAGCATTTACCAACGCCCTCAAGGTATTTTTGAAAGGTAAACTTGACGAATGGGAGAAAGTGATGGGCCTGAGATGGGCGTGGTCAAAAGCCCACAACACTTACAACAGGTCAGAAGCGCTTTTTCTCTACCCTAAAAAAGGACGAGCACGTACTTATTTTGGTTGTTATTGCGTCGGGAACATTTTGGGGTTAATGCCTATTTGTTAGCTTGTGCGAGGGACGGATTTCACAGGAAGAGCAAATTTCTTTGAAATCTGGACAATAGAACACATTTGCAAAAAAAAAGTTACATTTGGTTCATGAGCAGAATTTGTATGCAGGCAGATTTCTCACATTTTTGCGATCTCGTAAAAAGGTTTCCCACCACTATAAAGTAGTATTTCTGAAAACCTATTTTAGAGCCGTGTGATGATAGAATACATTCTGACCCAAAATGCAACAATTACATAATGAGCTAGAGGTGGCAAGCCAGATTTCCCCAAATTTCACCCAGGCGAAAAGGTGCCTGTTGTGGACTGCCACTATCTAAAAAATCTTCAAATAGCTTTATCGCTCAGTGCAATTATTACTAGTGGGGCTATAATGATAGTTCAATACTGATCAGGTCTGGTGTCCCATGAGAAGATTCCGTTTCGAGAATAGCACATGAACTAGTGGGGTCCCAGAATGGTTCACCTGAAGTCACCCTCATTCTCTCAGAGAAGTATCACTTCAGGGCCTACCCGGAAGTGGAAAGATACTGTACAGTTCTGACAATGTCAGACTAACAATTAGGGATATATTTACTCTAATTTACACAGGCACTCGAGCAGTGCAAAACAATTTCTAGTTGCACTAGCGAGCTTTACTAGTGTATGGTAAATCACCACTAGATTTTGCGTTCTGTTGTGCCACAAGAGCGCCTACACAAAACTTTAACAAATATACCACTTACCGTCTGTTGACCAAAAAAACATAAGTATAAATCTCTCTAGATAGTGTAAAATCAGCAGGCATCACATTGCAATTTTGTGTACTTTCGAGCAGATGTTTTTTGAGTTCTGCGTTAATTGCCGCTTTTGGTACTCTTTCATCTCCACAGAAACACACTGATTACCTTAAGGAAAAAAAAGACCCGATGTATCTTTCGGGACATAATTCAGTGACAACCATTTAGTGTAAAAGGTAATTTATTTAGGACAGGATTGCAACAATAAAGCATAACTTTAAATTTGAACTTAAAACCCCAGCTTTAATAAAGCCCACCCTTTAACATTTCCTCGCTCATCCTTTCACTCAAATACTGCACTTTTCGCTTCCATTCCCCTACACACTCTCCTTTTCCTTTCATGCCCTACTTCCTTCGTGCGTACCACACACTATGATCCTTCACCTGCTTGTTTTTTCCCCTGGAAGGGTGGCCAAGCCTGCATCTGACTCTCCACCTCCCCCATCTACTGCTTCGCCCTTCATCACAAGCCTGCCCTAACTGATGGTCACAACTCCTACCTACCTTCCCACCTCATGTCCATCCTCGCTGCTCATCCCCCACACCCTTTGTTTATTGCCAGGTGGGTGGGTGGCCAAAATCCTAACCGTGCGATGAGCGGCGCGGAAAGAGGCCAGTCCCTCTCCCCACACCTCTTTTATCTTCCCTCCCTAGAGCCCACCCCCACCTACCTAAAGCCAATCCCGTCCCGCATTGTCACTTCCCTCTCCCAAACGTACCCGCGGAGAGACTAGAGCGAGTCTCTCTCTCCGCGGGCCCCTCCATCGGGACATAATTCAGTGACAACCATTTAGTGTAAAAGGTCATTTATTTAGGACAGGATTGCAACAATAACGCATAACCTTAAATTTAAACTTAAAACCCCAACTTTAATAAAGCCCACCCTTTAACATTTCCTCGCTCATTCTTTCACTCAAAACCCGCATTTTTCGCTTCCATTCCCCTACACACTCCTCTTTTCCTTTCATGCCCTACTTGCTTCGTGTGTACCCCACACTCTGATACTTCATCTGCTTGTTTTTTCCCCTGGAAGGGTGGCCAAGCCCGCATCTAACTCTTCACCCTCCTCCATTTACTGTCATCCAGCACAAACCCATTTGGCATTTTGCTGACCACCAAAACACACTTCTGCAACGTGACTGCCTTACTCCTGCTCTCTGAGCCACATCTTTTCACCCCACAAATCCCCAACCAACAACATCAGATCCGTCAGGTATTAAGCATTCCCTAGTGCAGACAAATGCACTCATCCACCCTGAAAAATGCCTCATCCTGCTCCGTTATGTCCTCACGCTTTAAATTTTTTATCCCATGTGTCCAACAGAAAACCCTCATAGCTCAATTAAGCTTCCTGCGATCCCGCTCCATGGCTCCATGCTTCACTGCCCCTCTCCACACTCGACAAGGTACAAACTCAGTCCAGACCAAGCAGGTGCCATGCAACCTCTGCTTGAGGAGTTCCAAGTCTCTCTGCATGTGTTCCAGTAGTGTGAGTCCCAACAGTTTCACCAGATCATTTTCACCCAGATGAATAATTAACAAATCAGGACAACACCAGTTCGGCAAGCTAGACGTTATGAAAGGAAGCAGATTACCCCACCTCATGCCACTTTTGCCCCACCAGAAAACTTTATGCTGGTTACTAGGAAGTCCTGAAGCCCGACCATAAATTTGCTTTTCTGTGAATTTTGCTGCCCAATGGATAAAGGAATGTCCGACTAGCCATGTGACCATCTTGTCCTTCAATGGACTAGACACACCTCCTGTAAAGAAAAAAGAGCTGTAATAATGGTTTCAAAATTGATCCCTCCCGACCAACCACACTGATGTCCTTGAAAAACCAAATGGTTACGAAAAGGTCAACAAAAACTTTCAAGGCCTCACATAACACTCACAGCATCTCGACTTCCAACGCCCTAAAGCCATCCTCAAAACCTGTAAAAACTGAAAACTTGTAAGCTTAGCCCCAGACTTGTGTACAAACACTCCTGACTCTCTGGAAGAACCCCTCATGCTTTGGAAACTCAGTCACTCCAGCACCGGACAAGCCAATACGTTGCCACCTTTTTCCAACCATACCCATTTCCCTCTCCCCAGCTGATCAGTCTTGGATCGCCTGAACCAAATGCCCGAACGATCCCCATGCAAACAAACATCCCTGACCTGCACACCTACCTCTCTCCTTACCCCCAACAATTCTGACACTCGAAAGGCACCAAAAAACATCCACTCCATGCATAAACGGAAAAGCGCCAACTCATAATCATCCTTGCAACACACAGGCAGAACATGCAACAGCTCCAGCAGCAGGTCAAAACTAATAGGCTCTCTAGCCGCCCTACCTGGAACTGATCTGACCCTACCCCAGCCTTTCAGCATTTTCCCCAACAAATCATCCTTAGCTGGATCACAAGCAAAAAACAACTTCCTGTAAAAAGAAACCCCTGCCACTTTACCACCACTGCTAGCAGGCAACAGACTTTTCTGTATCATGAACAGCACAAAACGCAAAGCACCCAATTATAATTCCTTACCATTCTGCAAACCAAAATTTCCTGAAAACAGCTCGAAAGATTGAAAATCCAACCATGCCAGCCGGTAACTCCGCAGAGTGGATTCCGCTAATGACATCTCCACCAGCCCCGTGATCATCATGCCCCCCACTCCCAAATGTCTGCCTGGATCGCAGTCTTGTCCCGCTCTGCTGCTGGTGCCAGGCTGCGAAAACGTTGCCACTGTGAACGAGCAGGGAATCTGCAATCTCGTTGTATAACCCCGGTATGTAAGCAGCTTTAAAGATCACATTCAAAGACAAGTATTGAAGCATGAACTGGCGCAACAAGCACAAAACCCTGAGGTCCCTCGCCCTCTGTCTGTTGACTAATTCAACTACTGTCATGTTGTCAACCCGAAAAACCACTGTCTTTTTAGCGAGCTCATGCTCCCATACGGCCAGAGCCACCAGGAGGGGAAACAATTTCAAGAAAGCAATACTCCTCCCTTGCTGCAACCATTGTCTGGGCCATGCCTCCGCACACCACCTGCCATCCCAAAAGATCCCGATAGCTGTGGCTCCTGCCGCATCTGAAAATATTTGTACCTGCCACACTGTCTCGTCCTCAAAGAAAAACATGGAGACGCCATTAAAATGTGTCAAAAAGGTTTCCCACACCCTGACATCCTCTCTCAAACCTGCCGACACACGTATTCTATGATGTGGCAGTACCGCTCCAGACATAGCTAGACCCAGCCACCTACAGAAAGTCCCACCAAACGCGGACTACCTTGCAAGCAAAACTGAGGTAACCTAGCAGCTTCTGTGCTGTGTGCAGATCGATTTTGCGCGAGACCCGCACAGTACCCAGAAATTCAAGCATTTCTTTGACTTTCGGCGCTGGTAATCTGGCCATCAAAGCAATTGAATCTAACTCAATGCCCAAAAAGGTGAGAACAGACTGTGGCCCTTCAGTCTTCTCGGGAGCCAAAGGCACCCCCACCTGTTGTGACAGTTCCTGAAAAGCAAACAGAGTCCTCCTGCAAGCCCCAGAAGTGGTGTCCCTACAAAAAGAAAATCATCTAGATAGTGAGTCACTGTACGATGCCCGCTCCTTTTGACAAAAACCCATTGCAGAAAAGTACTAAATGCCTCCAAAAGGGCGCAAGATATGGCACAACCAATTGGGAGGACCCTGTCCACGTAAATGGCCCAGTCAAATCGCATACCCAACAAGTCAAAATCCTCAGGGTTTTTGGCAGCAGCCTGAAGGCTGATTGGATGTCGCATTTCGCCAACTCCGCTCCCTTGCCACACCCTCTGACCAATTTTATGGCATCGTCCACAGGTGCATAAACTACCCTGGTGTCCTCTGGTGCAAGGAAATCATTGACAGATGCACCCTCTGGCCATGACAAGTGATGAATCAGGTGAAATTTACCCAGCGCCTTCTTTGGCACTACCCCTAAAGGGGAGTAATAAGATTCTTACTCTGCCACTCCTAGAAAGGCCCTGTAATTCTGCCCAAAGACACCTCTTTATCCACTTTGTTCTTTACTATCTGCGGCATTTCCTTGGTAGACAGCAAATTGTCTGCCAACCGCCTCATTCGCGGACCTTGATAGCTAGCCCAAAAACCTTCTTGAAAACCCCACGCAAGCTTACAAGCCGTTGCCTTATCTGGGTATGTATGGAGGCAGGGCAGGATAAAATCCAGCTTAATTGGCGTAGGAGCCTTTTGGCACAGGAGCGCCCTGCATGCCTCTACCTTTGGACGCTCTCCATTGCTCAGCTGGGCTGGAGAGGATAAAGCATTGTGTAACCGGGTGCCGTCCCCAGCATTTGGAGCAGTCATGTTTAAACCTGCAGGGCTGTCTGGAACAGAAACATTTATTAAAGTTCCAACAGGCTCCTGTCGTGGGTATTGGGGTTTGTTGACCCACACCTGTCCATCCTTGGGCGGGACGGGCCTGAATAGGCTAATAAACCACCGGCAGGCCACTTGCGGTATGTGTAGATGCAGTGGACTGCGACGACGCCATCCACTACATCCATAATTCCGGATCTACGTCCCTCCATGGCTTATCAGAATTGACACTCACTCTTGCCCTAAACTCCTCGTCATAGCTCAACCAGGCAAAGCCACCGAAGTGCATCTGTGCTTTCCTTATGATATCCAAATATTTGAATAGCGCTATGGCCCTATCTGGGAAATTCTCACAGTATATGCTTGCAAAAATAAAAAATGCTGAAGTCCAATTGTCCATTGTAATTGGAACCCTTGGTCTCCGCGCTAGCTCCCACTCCTCCTCCATAGAGCCCTCTTTGGCTTGTATGTCCCTATGTAAGAGCTTAAAAACGTCCACATATTCATGCTTCCCTATCCTCACCTTCATTTTGTCCACTACGTGTGAACCCATAGGCATAGCCAGACCCATGTTTGGAAGTCGTTTCTTGTGTCCCCCACCCATCTTGTCTTCTGATCCAGTGGCCTCACCGGTGGCCTTGTCCCCAGCTTCGCTCCCAGCTGTGGTATTTGCATCCAGATCCTTCCCACTCTCCCCACTTTACAATACCCTTTCCGCAGGTGTGTCAGGAACCAAAAAATTACCTACACCTATAGACCTATGTGTAGGGGCTACACTGAAACTCGAACCATCCCCCCAGACTGACCATCCTTGTCCCTTACCTCTTCCTTGTGCCCCCAAAGGCCACAAAACATTTCGGGACCCGCGACCACATGATAGCCCTTGCCGCACTTCTTGTGATACGCCACCAGACACACGATCCAGTAAAATAGAAACAGACAGAGGGGTTGCGCCGCTCATGCATCCTCTCCCCCTCCCTTTCACGCTGCTCACCTATGCCTCCCGAATCTCCCCGTCCTCGCATTCATCCATATCTTCATCAGAATCGAGCTCCAACACATTCTCATCACCCATCTCCAACCTGTTGTCAACACCACCACTCATCAGCATATAACTCAACGAATCTTCCTCTTGACCCTCATGGCACACACCATCTCTGCACTGACCCTTATCCTGCGGTGGAGAGAAGGCCTCCGAAGACCCCTCTAGTGCTTCAGACCAACGTGCGGAGGCTGTGGTGCGACCCGTTGGCATCACCTTCTTTCTGCCAGTCTCAGACACTGGCCTCATCTGTCCGCACCCATCGTGGCCTTGTGCGCCAATGGCACTCTTCGCGCCGCCTAAACTTCTGGCTGCACCAGCCTCCTGACCCCTCCTTACCGCCACATGTGGTACCCAAACCCAACTACCCAGACCTGGTGCCTGAGGCGGGGGCCCCACGCTCCCTGCACCCTCTGCTGGCCTCTTTAATTGCCTGCCTCCTGCCCCGTCCCCTCCCGGTCCATGCATAACTGGGCCCACCTCTCCTCAGTCTCCGTCACTATGCAGCGCTGTTCCCTTATTCTAGCCTCCAAATCCCATGCCTCATTCATATCGAACCTGCCCTGCCTGGCTCCCCCTAGATCAGGCCCCACCGGTACCGCCCCAGCCCCCTCCAGCTTTCCATATCTGCCCAGTGCCTGCCTTGGCCGTGCCCGGGCCACCCCCCAGGCTTGGAACTATTGCCCTTATTTTTTAATGTTGGCAAGGGGATCCCCTTCATAGCTGAACCATCCTTTGGAAGTGACAGGTCCACTGGGGCCACATCTACGCTGGGCCCTGGCAGCTCCTGGGCCCCTTGCTCAACCAGTGCTGTCCCTTCCAGAATCAAATGCTCCTGGGGGCCCTCAGGGGCACCCTCATGTTGTTCCCCCACACCCCCCTCATTAATGAGCTCTCCTTGGGCAATGTTGGCCTCACCCTCCTCCATTTGGCTTGTGGGGGTGGACATGCCTCGCGCCCGCCCCACCGCCAATTTTTTGGGCATCTTGGCCCTTTCTGGGGATGTACAAGCGGCCACAACTGCCGCTACCTGGCCCAAACCGCTGCGCGTCGGCTGTACCATCCCGACCCAGGCCTGGTCCAGCACCCCAGGCCTGAGAAGATCGGCTCGGCCGACATCGTCTAAAACACGAAGCGTGGCCTTTACTGCCTCAGCGTCGTGGCTGGTTGCCATGGAGCTGGCGCAGGCTGCAGATAAATTACGTTTGCACCAGTCGGCAAGGACGAGAGTCAATGCCCGACCATTATGTTTAATCTAAAACTTGCCTCGCGTATGTGAATGATGCAAAAACTCAAACAGGACCAGCCAAAATCCTAACCATGTGATGAACAGCGTGGAAAGAGGCTGGCCCCTCCCCCCACACCCCTTTTATCTTCCCTCCCTAAAGCCCACCCCCACCTACCTGAAGCCAATCCCGTCCCATGTCGTCACTTCCCTCTCCCAAACGTACCCACGGAGAGACTAGAGTGAGTCTCTCTCTCCACTGGCCCCTCTATTCTGCAATGTAGAAGACACATCCATTGCTTCTCAGTGCCATCTTTGTTTGTGTGCACATCTTGAAGTCTGAACGAGAAGGTGGGTTTGATTATATATGTTATGACCACGAAACATCACAGGCCCAGCTCAACAAATAGCAGGGTCTGTTTGCGTGAAGAAAGGGACTGACTGAACAAAATGATGACCCAACTTTTCCCGGTTTTGCCAATAACAATCTCTGCCCGATCTGAATACGACCACATTACATTAAACAGAGTTGCACATTTTCATTTAGTTTTGGCTTTACAGAATGGGATTAGTTATTTTTGTGTACTGCAGTGCTGTAAATGGAAATATAGAAGTGCTGGAACTAAAAACTACCAAGCTGCCGGTAATCTCCAAATAAATATGTTGCAGCACAGCTAAAAAGTGCTTGTTATCTCCATTTCAAATTACAGAAGTGCAGGTACTCGGTCTCAGACAGGACCTGCCCATGTAAAGCACTGGTGTACAGTAGATACCCACGTAGCTTCTGTGTATAACACAAAATTGTTTTCATAGGAGTGAATCTATACGGCGTTCATTTGTGATGCAGTCTGATACAAGGGCGTAGGTTCCGTTGATGCAGGAGGTGCAGTGGTATTGTGGCCCAGAGGCCTACGGGCCCGCTAAATTCTGATGAATGCTGAATTCAGATTCATGCTATATTTTATCATTTAAACAGCAGCCAGGGAGCCCATGTCTCTCGTTGCACTAGGGCCTATGCTGCTGGTATGGTATTGCTATAATGGTGAGAGCGCGTTAGACCTTATCACAAGGGAGACGCATATAGGCTGATGGAGCTTTTCACTGCGCTTTGAGTATTTCCCACCATGAACCCCGTACCAATACAAATCAATAACAATCAATGACATCAATGATCAATAGGAGTCAGTAATTTCCACACTCACCATGATGTCTTTGGCCATGAATAATGACATCTTGTTTAAAAGTTAGAATGTTTATTTCCCTATATTAACCATGCTAATGTCTCATAACTTAGTCGTCTCAAAATCAAATGATAAACATACAAAAACAATACTAGCTGACCAAAGCGGCAAAAGAATCACAGTCTAATCAAAGCTTGAGCCACTACACATTCTAAAATGACAGTACAAATTAATAGCAAAAATAACTGCACAAATGAAATAATATACATTTAGATTCAACAAAGAAAAGACATCAACTGTTACTACATGTAGCGCACTTCATTAGTGAGAACTTTAACTAACATCAGATTAGAATCGCAAGTTTGGACTTCATGCAAAACAATTTAGTCACACAAGTTAGGAAAAACATTGAACTGTTGCTCTATCAAAATAGGGGATGGTACCTCGAAACAAAAGCAAATAGACATAACAATCAGTATCATCGTCTTATACCTTGCCTTAGTATGGTTTAGCAAGCTGCGACAGTCTTCGTCAGTAGGACATCAGTTCAGTCAGCAAGACATCAGAATTCAGCATCAAAGTTCAGAAAAAGCAGTCTCTTCATACAGTTCGGAAAGGAATAACTAGACATTCAAGAAGAATAGGGGGAGAATGGCGTTGAAATGATCTCTCTTCTCGGTGTAGTCCGGCTACTTCCCACGTTCTTATTGGTCAAATAATTGCATATTTAGACTTTGTCCAATGAAAATAAAACACCAAAACTAAAATTCTACTACTATTTGGTTCACATGTCGATGATTGGCTCCTCTTCTCCCACTCTCGTCATTGCGCTTGTCAGGAATCAATATTGTTGCAGCTTATATTCCAGTCAGTGCATCCATTGTCTTCTCCTGGGAAAGTCATTCTTACACATACTACGATTTACAATGTTTCTCTGGCTAGTACAATATCTTCTAGCAAGCAGTTTCTCATGAGTACTTACTTCAGCTACTGGCACATGGTCAGTACAGTGGAAAATCGCAATTTAATTCTCTAAGAATCCCATTTATAAGTCAGCTTGACATGAGGCCATGCAACTAGGCCAAGACCTCTCTAAGTTAAGGTCTACGATTAATAAAGCTAATACATCATGCATAATCCTTAATATGACATATTACTACATTAATCAACCATAAACTCAACATTTTACTTTAATATCCATTAATAAGTACACTTCGTGAACATGGGTGGCTACTCTTGTAGGTGCACCTTCAAATGCGTGCATTATTTTTCTCTAAGTTAATACATTTTCTAGGCAAATCCAACACTCAGAATACCTGAATATTCATTAATAAATTCAGCGTTAACAATGGTATTTTTATTGCATTTACTACCCCTCATAATAGCCTGAAATGTATTTGCTTTATTCAATTTTACATAGTGCAAACTTGGTCCAAAGTAATTGGAGCTCTTTACATGAGCACCAGTTACATTACAAACAGTCACATTTATCTTTGAGGCATGAAGAGAATAAGTGATTTTCTCAGAATCACAGGATGTTGAGCTGACGCCAGCTCTGCCAGTGAGCATTTTCTACCTGAGGTGCTTTGAGGACGGGTAGCACAGTACTTCGTGAGATCCTTGAGACATGAAAAACATTATCATGCTTATAGACTTACACTCATGCTGAATATTAATGGTTATGATGCTCCTTATAAACATTCTGTTGTGTCAATGGTCATGCTTTTTTCTGCAGTTTATTATTCTGAACTGATAGAGATCAAATTTTACTAAACCATTAATGGCAAAGAAGGTAGCATGTGGCAACTTGAAAATCTTCATTTGAAAGCCTAACAGAGAAATTAACGTGGAATATAAAAATGTGCATGTTTGAATAATGGCAGACATTGTGCCCTCTTCTTATTTTGACATTGTGTTTTGCCATGGAAAGATGTTGTGCATTTATATTTTAGTGAACTACTGACATGAATTAATGTTAAAAGTATTATTTTTAGAAAAACAGCAAAGATGAAAAATATATTACGAGTATTGAATGAACATGAATTAATCATACTCATTGATTTAAATTAATTTATTAATGTGAGTTACATGTGTGTAGAAGAATAAACACATGTTTAAACTGTTTCTAATCTCATGAATAGGTAATGATCGCTATGAATTAATTTCCATGTTTGATGTAAATAATAAGGTGTGCAATAGTATTTATATGCATTAATTTTCATTAACATGCATTTAGGCTTTCTTAGCCAGACTAGGCCTGAAAATTCATTTCTTCAGCAGTAGTGGAAAAGGCCTAATTCATTATGTTCCCTTTGACCTGAATTATTTCCTAGGTTGCTGATGTGTTAAGAGAATGTCCTATTATATTGCAGACAGAGAACATGTTTTTAACTAATAACAATTGTAACAATATTTATTCTAGCTGTTGAACAAGACAGGAAGCATTATTGAATTCACATGAGAACTGTTAGGATCATCTTGTAAAAGCTAGGAAAAAGAACCGAATGTTTCACAATTCTCTAAAAGTTAGATTTTGGTGGAACTGCATGAACTCATCCATATGACTTCGACCTTCCCTCAGAAAATCCAATATAGTTGCAAACTTAATGGGCGTCTATAATTTTAATTGGATATTGATCCTTTTGTGCAAGATGGGTCCACTCTGAGGACCAATCAGAATTTATGGGCATCGCTAGTTAGGGAGAGACTTTTGAAACTTGTAGTCAGTCTTGCGTATGATTCCTTGCTGTAATAGTACTCTATCTTCTCCTGAATCCTATGACCCTCAGATGTCATCTGATGAATTAAAGTCATCCTTTCCATTTGCCCCATTCACTTATGCTGTTCAGTACTAATAAGCCCAATAAATTCTGTTCTTCTGTCCTGCCCTATGTGCAGCTAATGTTCTGCGCTGCCCCTGATGCTGCTGTCAGCTGATGTTGAGAAGCTGTGCACGCTCTAGACCAACAAATCCTTCCTGTCTGCTGTCCCATGAGGAGAGGTATATAGTCTGCAATTTGGTTCTTGTTTCCTTTTCAGCTTAGATGATCACACCAGGGTATTTTGTTTAGCGAGTTACCCTAGTTAGATGATATTCTAAATTATTTTGTCTCTTCTTTTGTTTTTGTCCGCATGCGTTAGCTTGTCCCTATAGATGCAAGTCCAAAATTCGTATTAGGGATAAGGACGACCCAGCCCAAAAACTGATTGTTATTAATTGAGTTTGATGATTTACTGATGTCACCATCATCTGCTTCGAAATCTGTTTTTGATGTGCATATTATAGTTCTGTTAATTTATTATTTTGAAGTGTTTAATAGTATTGATGTTTAGTAGGCTATATCGCTTTAGACGTTTTGGTCAGCCTATGGTTTTCATGTATGTTTATTACTTAGTTTTGCACACCATTTACATTACATTGGCTTTGCGTTTGTAATAAAGCTTTGAAGCTTGATCCAGTTTGGAGTTTTAATTCTGTGGTCAAATTGGTCATGGTGTTTAAAATTGTTTATGGTTCTTGTGTTTTTGATTTATGTTGCATAAGTTCGATTACCACACGCCTCACTGAGTCCAAAGATCCTATTGACCTCTAGGGTAGATTGGAAAAGTTGCTGGGTCTCACCAACGCGTGTGGTTTCTGTTTTTGAGTCGAGAGGAAAACCTCTGTGCGCACTCCAACAGAACACCAGGCAATTCGTTATGCCTATGATAGCACCCTACCCTGCCTTTTTTCAAACATTTGGTACTGTTTGTCATGTTGATCATCATATGCATATATACCCGCAAATATCACAGATTGTTGTATCTCTTCCAAATACTAAAGTAGTGTTGTATAGCATTCACCCATAAACAGTACAAAGGAAAATCACTGGCTTCATTGTTGAACTAACAATCTGAGGGCCTCATTTATGAGGGCCCAGTGGCACACTGTGCCACCAAGGCGTCATTACTTTTGTGCTCAGGTGGCACAGTGTGCCAGCCCATGCATGGCTTTACATGGCCCTGTAAATATGGACACCTTTCACACACATCACTACGTGAAAGGGGTGTTCCAAGGATGTTGCTTGGGTTGTTCCCATGTAACACCCATGGAGCCTGAAGAAATCTGGTGCATTTCCAGATTTACAAGTCTGCGAATACGTCAGATTCCTAACCACCTCAGGGGGGTAGGGGGTGTAAGAATGACTCAGTGGGGAGAAATATCTTTATTTTGTCCATTTTTTCTCTTTTTATGTGTGATGCATTTTGCAGCACACATAGAATGAGGAAAACACCTTTTGTGATTGTTTTTGTGCAGGAAGGTGTCCCTTCACAGAGTAATGAAACCCTGCTCCTGGAGAAAGTATCCAGTAAACAAGGAATATTATATAAAGTCCACCCAGGAGTGAAAGAAAGCTAACACCTGAAGACACAATGAATTGACCTGGCAGTACTATACAGGGTCTAAGCAAGTGCGACACAAAGCAAGTAACAGAACTAGACATGATAAATTCAGTCAGCCCTTTAACTCTATGCAAAAGCAGAGCTAGCCCTGTCTCTCGGTGTCTTGGTGTTACTATGACTGTGATATGATCCCTCTAATATGGTAATGTCTACAACACAATGTATATTTCAATTCACAAATAGTCACAAGCATGAAATATACTGTGACGGTTTGAGAATTCCTTATTTGATTTTGTTCTATATTATTTGAGTACTGCATATCGTGACAGCCCTGATGCATGGATTGGACTGGAACAAGTATTATTAGTTTATTGCAAACACCAGGCAGATGCATGCAGTAGTGAAATGTGCATTCTGTGTACAAATACGTATTGTTCAATTGTGCCAATTTGAATTCCAGCCTTTTATGTGGTTTTCAGGATTGAGCGTGTGAGCGCATGTACGCATGCATCTCACTTGCGAGACATTAAAGGGCTTGGAGCCCACCTGTCCCTCACTATTTGTTGGCTTGAGTGACACTCTACTTTACAGCCTTACAATTCATCATTGCAGGTTTGGCATCATTTCCACTCTTCTCTGTGGAGCATGGACCAAGCACTGATTGATTCAACTGAATCAGTGCCCGTCCGCTGCTCCTGATGTGATCAAGGTACTATTTTGTTCCTTTTAATTTCTAGAGCACTGCAAATAGACGGCTTGTGGCTGGCAAAAATGCCCCCAGCAGGACAAACAAAAATGCAAAGTTTTATTTTTTATAGCTAAATTTCTTTCATTTTGCCAGGTCGTCTTTTCTCCCTTTCCACTCATGTTTTCTTTTGCTTTTGCTCATGGGCGCTCTTCTCAAAAGAAGATGATTATTTTTTTCTAAATATTCTTTTTAATATGTGCAATTTCTGAAATTATGCTTTAACATATAATTGTGCAGTACACCCAAATTCATTCACTTGAATCCTACCCATTACAATCTACCCAATCCACCACATTTGACACCCACACAATTCCACACACTCTTCTCAAAACCACTCACCCCAATCCAAAGCAACTCACCCTGCTCCAATCCTCCCACCCCCAATCTAATTTGCCCCATTCCAATTTGCCTCACTCTAATAAAAACAATCTGCACCACTCCAAAACAATCTGCCCCACTCCAAACCAAATCAATCTGCCCCAATCCAGTCCAAAACAATATGCTCCACTCCAATCCAAAACACTGTGCCCCACTCCTATCGACCCCACTCCAATCCAAAACAATCTGCGCCACTCCGAGCCAAACAATCTGCCCCACACCATTCCACCTCTCTTCAATCTGCCCTATTTTAATCTAAAACAATTTGCCACACTCCAATCCGCCCCACACTCACCAGCTCAAATGTAATCCAAAACAATCTGTCCCACTGGAATCTGCCCCACTCCAATCTGCACCCCTCCAATCCGAAACAATCTTCCCCACATGAATTCAAAGCAATCTGTCCCACTCCAATCCGCCTCACTACAAACTGCCCCACTACAATCCAAAACAGTATACCCCACTACAATCCACCCCACCCCACTCCATCCCAATCCACCCCACTCCAATCCACCCCATTCACATCCAATCCACCCCACACTAACCCAATCTACCCACTCAAATGCAATCCACTCCACTCTAATCCAACCCACTGCAATCCATCCTAATACAATTTGCCCCACTACAGTCAACCGTAGTACAATCTGCCCCACTCCAATGCAAAGTAATCTGTCTCCCTCCAATCTACCCCTCTCCAATCTGCCTCATTCCAATCCAAAACAATCTGCCCCACTCCAATTCAAAACAACCTGCACCACTCAAAGTCCATTTCAATCTGCCCCGCTCACTCAAATCTGCCCCAGTTCAATCCCAAACAACCCACTTCAAAACAATCTGCCACACTCCAATCAACCTCACCTCACCCCAATCAAATCCACTCCACTTAATCCCAATTCACCCTACTCCAATCCACCACAATCCACCCACACCGATTCAGTCCACACCACAGCTATTCAATCCACCTAACATTAATCCAGTCCACCCCACACAAAATCAAATCCACCCCAATCCAATCCACCCCACTCCAGTCCAACCCAATCCCATGCCATCCCATCCCACCGCACTCCAATCCAGTCCAATCCAACCCACCCTACTCCAATCTAACCCAATCACCCCACTCCAATGAAGTCCACTGCTACCCAGTCCATCTCACTCCAATCCAATCCACCCACACCATTCCAGTCCACCCCCTCCAATACAATCCACGTTACTACACCCACTCTAGTCCAATTCAGTCCACAGTTATCCACCCTACCAGTCTGGGGTTGTTTGTGTCTCTTTTGGAGGGGACATGGCCCAGCATTTCAGGTTGGAGTACTCTTACTGGAGGAGGACCAAGCTTAAAGTGCCTATGGCTAGTCCCTTTCTGTAGTGGAATAGTGATCAAAACCAAAAAAGTTAAATGTATTCAAGAGTAATCAATACTGCAATCATCATTGTCTATACTCTAGCCACCTATCTCATACACCCATTGCTCACCTACTCTTCCCTTTCTTTGATACACTTCTCGGCTGAAACAAAAGGCTGTTGAACTGAGGCAGCATACACTTGCAACTGTAAGAGATGTCTCCCAGAGAAAGAAGGAAATAGAAGCTTGTGAGAGATACAGTAAACCTTTTGCTACAGACTTGTGCTCCTGCTACAGTCAACTGTGAATGAAACCTGCATGTGCACCGTAACCCTCTTTTATAGACTACTTATCTTTCTGACACAAGAGAGCTACATGTAATAGTGCTGTTTGACTTAGAGAATGAAGTAGGTTGCTGATCCAGGTGCCGTCCTTGGTGCTGGGCTGTGGCTAGAATGCAGTTATGACTAATTCATGGGCATCATTATGGCAGCATATCTAGCTTCAAAATCAGCCTCCTAGCCTGCAGCCCCAGGGCAAAAAGCCAGAGTGCTGAGTTGACAAGTTTAGACCTGCCCCCTAC
Source organism: Pleurodeles waltl (assembly GCF_031143425.1). NCBI lineage: Eukaryota > Metazoa > Chordata > Amphibia > Caudata > Salamandridae > Pleurodeles > Pleurodeles waltl. The sequence goes on from NC_090447.1 coordinate 1,117,878,817, forward strand.
TACCCCTGCTATACATTTGTGAATTCTCTTCAGGAGAATGTTTTCTAACCTCCATGGAATACCTTGTGTTGGCTCCATTGTTCACTCACAGATAGGTTTTGCTCTTCTCTTTGGTTTACCTACGATCCTGTCTCTGGAGCAATCATAGCCTTCAATGGTCACTTGTTCAGCTGTGTTCCCCCTGCTGAGTGCTCTTACCCAGTTTGCCTAAGGCTTTTCCATCAGGCTTGACAATAATGTACCCATACCTCAAGTTCTTTTTCACATTTCTTGGCATATGTTAGGTGGCTGTTTTGAGGTAGAATGAGGTGAGCTGAACCTGATTGCCTTACTTCTGCTTCACCTGTATTGGATCAGAATCAGGTGTATCCTCCATCCTTACTAAATGTGAAGTGATGAAAACACCACTCCATTATGTTTGCTGCCTTGAGTCACCATTCCTTTCTCAGTCGTTGTTTACATAAATATGAAGGTGCAGTGGGATGCTTGTTAGTACGTTAAGGGGGCTTGAATGGATATATTTTGTAATATGGAAGTTTCAGTTGCTGGGTCCTTTGTTGTAATTGCATTATACTTGTCTAATTCATCAGGATACAAGTGTCCTCCCCTTAGTGGACAGTAGCTAAACTTGAACATACCAAAGTGTTAGCACAGGACATCAGCCTTAATAAATACAATAGGCATGTGCAATGTAAGATGGAATTATTCAGCAGGGATGAGTGTATGATGCTCCAAGAAAAACTCAAATTAAGAATTATCTATGGATTAAAGACAAAGGATGTGGCACTGTCATTGCACTATTGTGATATTTTACACACAAAGATTTTGTAACTAAGTGAATCTCACTAATTCACACAGTTCAAAAGAAAAGTAGATCCTCATCAACCTACATGCACAACAATCCTCTTTTCTTGAAACAGTTGTTTGTGGGTGAAAGGGTGTTCCTGACTAGAAGACATCTAGGGAGTCATTCTAAGTCTGGCGGGCGGCGGAGGCCGCCCGCCAGACTTCCCCCTCCGAAATACCGCTCCGCGGTCGAAAGACCGCGGAGGGTATTCCAAGTTTTTCCCTGGGCTGGCGGGCGGTCGCCAAAAGACCGCCCGCCAGCCCAGGGAAAAACTCCCTTCCCACAAGGATGCCGGCTCGTAATCGAGCCGGCGGAGTGGGAAGGTGCGACGGGTGCTGTTGCACCCGTCGCGTATTTCACTGTCTGCCAAGCAGACAGTGAAATACTTGTAGGGGCCCTCTTACGGGGGCCCCTGCAGTGCCCATGCCACTGGCATGGGCACTGCAGGGGCCCCCAGGGGCCCCGCGACCCCCCCTACCGCCATCTGGTTCCCGGCGGGCGGACCGCCGGGAACTGGATGGCGGTAGGGGGGGTCGGAATCCCCTCGGCGGCGCAGCTAGCTGCGCCGCCTTGGAGGATTCAATAGGGCGGCGGTACACTGGCGGGAGACCGCCAGTGTTGCCGGTCTGACCGCGGCTTTACCGCCGCGGTCAGAATGCCCTGCGGGGCACCGCCGGCCTGTCGGCGGTGCTCCCGCCGACCCTGGCCCCGGCGGTCTAAGACCGCCGGGGTCAGAATCACCCCCCCTAGTCCAGTAACACAATTTCTAAGTGTCATATAAGCCAGGAATCAATTTTGGATGTCTTGATGGTGTTCCACCACTACTTTGGCTTAACCTCTGCCGATGATTGTTCTACTCACTTGGTTTGTGTACTGACTCATATGTTGCTTTTACTTTTCACTGCACCCGTTCTTGGTTCAAGGGTGCACCTTGCTTACCCAGGTTGAAATACCAGTCAGAATCTGCAATGACAACCCTGTGTAACAACCCTCTGGGGCATAGTGGATGATAGCCGCTGTTGGAAACCATCTGTAACATTCATCCACAGGCCAACTACTGAGCATTTTAACTCAACTTGGAAACTCGGCCACTTTGGATTGTATGCTTCATCCTCAATGGGTCCAATTCCTTTGGAATTCTAAGACGGTATGTTTTTAAATATTCTATGCAAGTAATTCCTCCAGAATTGCAGTTTGGTTGATCCTGTAGGCACACCAGCATTTGCTGGTCTATGCACTCCTCCAAGTAACGGATCTGCTTTATGTTTTCACTGTTGGTATAGGATTGCGTGGCATAGCATTTTGTGGTATGGAATAGAGTGTAATTGTGTGGAGTAGAATTGTTTGGGGTGCAGTGGAGTGGGGTGGAATTGTGTGGTGTGGAGTGGAATTGTATAAGTAGAGTGGAGTAGAATTGTGTGGTGTGGAGTAGAGTGAAATTGTGTGGCATGGAGTGGAATTTTGCTGAGTGAAGTGGAGTTGAGTGGAGTGGTGTATAGGAGATTTGGGTTGAGTGGAGTGAATTGTATGGTGTACAGTGGCATGGAATTATGTGGTGTGGAATGAAGTGGAACTTTGTGGTGTGGAGTGGAATTGTGTGAGATGGAGTGGAAGTGTGTGTCTGGAGTGAAGTGGAAAGGTGTGGTGTGGGGTGAAACAGAATTGTGTTGTTAGATCGTGCTGCATGGAATTGTGGGGTGTGTAATTTCATAGTGTGGAATGGAGTTGAATTGTGTAGCACAGAGCAAAGTGGAGTGGAATTGTATGGCATGCAGTGAAGCCAATTTTCGTGCCATAAGGTGGAGGGAAGTGGAATTGGATGGTGTGTAATTGTGTAGATTGAAGTGGAATTGTGTGACATGGATTAAAGTTGTGTGGCATGGAAAAGTTTGGTTGGAACAGAGTGGAAATGTGTGGCATAAAATTGTGTGGCATCAAGTGGATTAGAGTTGTGTGGCTTAGAGTGCAACTGTGTGCTGTGCAGTCGAGTGGAGTGGAGTGAAGTGACATTATGTGGCGTACTGTGTGGAGTGGTGTAGAATAGAGTGGCATTGTGCATTATGAAAAATTGCCAGAGATGCTACTGAATTGCCTTATAGTGCTTCAAAGCCTTTTGCTATGTAAATGCAAGCATAATCCAATAGTTTACCAATTATCTTGACATTAAAATCTATGTAAGCGTCTGATGTCCTTAATCCCATGCAGGAGGTTGTAATTATGTGCAATCCTTTGGCTAAAACTAGTTTGTTTGCAAATTAATTGGTTTTAGCCCAAGAGGGGCTAGTGGGCGAGGGAGCAACATATATCACACCAGTTGGGGATGAAGGAGATGGGCAATGTTGTGTAGCTAAAAATGTTAAAAGCCTTTTCTGAATAGGAGTAGCAGAGGTGCTCAGTGCTCACTGATAATAGAGCATGGTAGTGGGTAGCAATCACCTTGCTGTGAGAAGAGGTGAACAGAATAGACTGTTAAACGTTTAAACAAAAGATATTCCATTGGGGTGGGAGGATGGTAAGGGAAGAAGCAAGATGGAGAAAGGATGGGTGTGAGAGGGAAAAAGTACCAAGGACAAGGAGGGGTGGGAGGTAAGAGTAAAATACTACTAACATCTCAGCACGAGCAGTGGACGGACACTAATTAAGATGAATCATTGTGTGCTTGGTCCATGCTCCACAGAACAGTAACTCCCCACGTGAGCAGTCCAGTTAAGAGGTCGCAAAGAAAAGTGACCATTATTTCAGTGAATGGGAAGTAATGGGCGGTCTCCAAGCCTTTAATAGTAAACAATAGCCCTTGCAGTGATGAGGGTGCATGCTCTGTTGGCAGACAAGACCTAAAAATAGCAAAGAATGACAAGGAAAAGTTTTCGCAAAATAAAGTTTTAGCCCACGAGTCCCGGCACTGAAGTGTACTTCTTTTTAGTTGGCACATGTCATCAGGCAAAATGCATGCATTCACAGTGCAAGATAAATTATGGTTACATGGACTGACTCACTGCCACATGCCATAAGCTGTTGTGGTGGAAGCAAATTGTGAATGACAGATGAACACTCTATGGATGAAGATGATAACTCAGACCCCTCTTTGTGTGTATAGATATATATTATCATTATTTATGCTTTCATTACATTAGGCTGGCAAGACTGCTGTCAGTGTCACAAGATACAACCTAAAAATAACCACAATAATAACAAATTTCAGGATTTGCAATGGTTGTGCACTCTGTTCATCTAAATTGAGAATCTAGTGTCACTTGTGGCTAGATTATAATTTTATACCCATACACAAGAGGTTGTGAAAGCTTTATAATTTAAGACTAGGCAAAACTTACAATGGGTTGTGAGTGTCTTACCTTTGAAGACAAGCCGCTCATATTCAGATAGGATGTGGCAGTGTGAAATCAACAAACAACATCAGCCACGCCCATATGGAGGTTTCTGTATTCTTCTTAGGCTTGGTCTGTTACTTCAGCAATGAGCAACTCTGCAGTATGCCACATATGACAGCTGGGCTCACCCTCAACCTAGTAGTCTGTGGAGGGAGGCTGTTCTCAGGAGGGGCACTTAGTGGCGCTTGATGCCCCTAGTATATTCCAGTTCTTGTGATGTGTTGGTCTTGTGTGCATCTCAATATTTGTTTGTTACAAATGTGGTCTCTAGTAGAGACTCTCATTCTAGTCAGGGTAAGAGAGTTACACAGCTAAGATAGCCCTTGCTCATCCCCTTTGGATCGAGCAGTCAGGAATATATCAGAGGAAATGTGTAAAGAATTTGTACATACACCCAGAAATACAGTGAACACATCACAAAATGACTCTGCATCAGTTTAGAAAAATAGCTAATATTAATCTGAGGTAAACAAGACCAAAACGACAAAAATCCAACATACACAAATAAAGATATGAATTTTCAAATATTAAATGCTGTATAGCACTTAGAAACACAATAGTTCCAACTGGGGCTATCAAACAGCTTGATAAAGTTGCTTCCAACAGTCCAGTGCCACCAGAGGGAGAGAGGGGCGGCTATTGAGTCGTATAGACACAGGTTACAGTACCTTCAGTACCTTGGAAAACAATGAGGAAACAAAGAGAAATGAGGTATTGCTGCAGCCGTTGTGGCGTCAGTTCCTCACTGCCACCGGGAAAGTGAGGCATCAGTTCCTTACTGCTAGGCTGGGGAGGTGACGCATCGGTTCCTTACGGTTGCTTGGGTGGTGATGCAACATTCGTGGCAAGGCGGCAGCTCCCTACGACAAGGCGGGGTTGATGAATCCAGCAGGTCAAGAGGCAAGGCATTGACTTTGCGATGTCGCAATCACACCAAGGGGTCAAAGGTGCTGCAGCAGAGTTGGGTGTCATGCATGTTGGTGACACAGCACCCTGGGCCTACCCTTTGGTAGGACTTCAGAGGCACTGCCTTGACATCGGGCCACCATTGTAGGTCGCAGTCATTGCACTCAGTGGGGATCACAGTTCCAGTGTAGGTAGCTATGATGGGTTGGTGAGCGGCACCTGTTCTGAAGTCATTCTGGAAGTCAATGTACTAGTTTCTTCCATGTTGCACCAGGACTCACTCCCAAGGGCCCAGGAATTGGATTTGGAACCACTTGGCAAGTCAGGCCTCTCAGCAAGAGAGGCCAGGCACTGGCAGGTGAAGTATTTGATAGCCCTGAGACTTCTAAACAGGAGGTAAGCTCAGTGCAAGCCCTTGGAGAAAGTTGGAAAGCAGGATGTAGAAAGCAAAGTTCAGTCTTTTCACTCCCAGGACAAAAGCAGCAAGCAGCAGGCCAGTGCAACAAAGCCACAGGCAGAGCGGCAGTCTCTCCTACAACATCCAGCTCTTCTTCCTGGCAGCATGTTCTCAGTCTAGAAGTGTTCTAACCATGTGGTGTCAGAGGTCCAGTAATAATACTAATTTCTGTCTTTGAAGTAGGCAAACTTCAAAGAAAAGTCTTCGTAGTGCACAAGACCGTGCCTTTCCCTGCCCTGGCCCCTGACACACTACAGGGGGTTGGGATGGCTTTGTGTGAGGAGAGGCACAGTCCCATTCAGGTGGAAGTGTCAGCTCCTCCCACCACACCTGCTCAGGAAGACCTATCAGCCTGGTTCTGGGCCATCAGGATATGCAGGACACACCTCAGCTTCCTTTGTGTGACTGTCTAGAGTAAATGCACAAACATGTTAACTTGCATCCTGATCCAGACCTGTATTCCATAGACAGGCAGAGGCACAGAATGGTTAAACAAGAAAATGCCCACTTTCTAAAAGTGGCATTTTCAAACTCACAATTCAAAAAGCAACTTCACTAATATAATACGTTTTAAATTGTGAGCCAGAGACCCCAAACTCCACACCTTTATCTGATCCCAATGGGAAACAACACTTAAAAGCTATTCCCATGTGACCCTATACGCGAGATAGTCCTCCAATAGTGAAAAACGCATTAAGCAGTATTTCACTATCAGTAGATGTAAATCACACCAGTACATGCCCTACCTTTTAATAACACTGCTTTGGACTTACTTTACTGGTGATTTACGTGTAGTAAAAGGGAAGGTTTGGGCCTGGGAAGTGGGTGCACTTGCCAGATCTAAATGGCAGTTTAAAACTGCACTCAGAGACACTGCAAAGATAGGCTTGAGCTATATTTACAGTGCTGCTCATGTGGGTGGCACAATCAGTGCAGCAGGCCCACTAGTAGCATTTGAGTTACAGGCATTGGGCACACACCATGCACTGTACTAGGGCTTACTAATAAATCAAAGATGGCAATCCTGGAGAAACCAATCAACAAAACATTATAGACAAACAGCATATGCACTTTACCAATGGTTAGCAGTGGTAAAGTGTCCAGAGACCTAAAGCCAACAAAAACAGTCTGAAAAAATAGGAGGAAGAAGGCAAAATGTTTGGGGATAACCCCGCAAAAAGGGCCTGGTCCAACATTGTTCACCACCTCTACTGTTTTGACTAGAAGGACCACTGTAAGAATGATACTGTTACTTTGTTTCAAAAGCGGATCACTGATGACTCTAAGTGCATATCAGCCTTGAGATCTCACCTTACCTAATGATAGCCTATCTTAAGAACATCACTTACTAGATAACCAGTCAAGCTTAATTACTTAGCCTTTCACTGGTAATTATCAAACTTCTGAAACTACAGCAAGTCAGTGTAGTGCTGCCCCAAATTATTACACAATCCTACATTATAATTTAACATTAACAAAGTTCTGCATATCCCATTTTGGGGTGCTGAAATACATTTTTAGATGTGGAGCAGGCAACACCATGGATGATTGCCTGGCATACTTGCATTTGTTGTTTTGATTCTATGTGGGAGCTATTTTGGTGTTGCCTTGCTGTCCAGAGAGGTGCTTTTATCTTGTCTTGGGGCACGGGGCCTAACACAGTTGTTGTCAGCACTTGCATTTTTCTACCAAGACCACGATTCTTCTGTATAGGAAGAAGCACCATTGGCGACAGAATGACAGACTCAATTCACCATCAAGAAAAGAACATATGTTCTAAAGAAGAGGAGCTCTTTCAATGACATTAAAAAGCCTTAGATGAATATATCTGACTTCACCTTGAAAACATTCCAAATGTATATGGCAATGAGGCGTAGCTGTAGATAGTATTATTGTTAATAAAGTCCATAGCAACGGCAAAGACAAGAGTGAAATGCTACTCTGATTCTCAGATTATGGAAATGAGGGGCTGAGTGTACATCAGTCAGATTCCCTGTTGAGATAGCTTTTCGCTCTTTTTTTAGCAAGAACGAGATGAAAGGAAGGCTGGCTAATTAGCATACCAAAGGAGACCAAACCCCCGGAGCTTTATCCTAGTTACAATCCAATAATAAACAGCCAAGTACAAAAAAGATTATTTGATAATAGGAGGCAGACATGAAAGCTTCTGAATATCGCGTCTTAGAATAATGGGGGAGAAAGGAGATCAATCTATATTTAAACACTTAAGGTTAACTGCTTAATTTATAAAGCATGGGACGTATTTTCTTGTTCATAATAGAATTTGCAAATTCGCACGAAAACATTTCCGATATTTAAAAACCGGGGGCAAAAGTAGGCACACTTTTATGTAAGTATTCAGAACTAAGATATCATGCATGGAGACGTGCTTTTTTGTATGTACACTTCTGTGTTTTCAAGCTCATCTGAATAAAAAAACGAAGGGCCAGATTTACAAAACTTTTTGCACGTCGCAAACAGTGAATTTGGCTGTTTGCGACATGCAAAAAGCACATCGCGATGCCCAACCCCGTTTTGTGAGTCGGTAACCTAGTTACCGATTCGCAAAATGGGACTTCGAGTCGCAATTAGGAAGGGGTGTTCACCTTCCTAATTGTGAGTTACAGCGCGATGTTGTATTGTTTTGTGACCGCGATTACGGTCAAAAAACAATTGCAATTAGCACCCATTTCAAATGGGTGCTAACCCATTCGCAAAAGGGAAAGGGTCCCCATGGGAGCCCTTCCCCTTTGTGAATGGCATTAAAAACATTTTTCCAGAGCAGGCAGTGGTCCTATGGAAAAAATGAAACTAAAACCTTCCATTTTTTAGTTTTGTAATGCATCTAATTTTTCTTTAAGGAAAACGGGCTGCATTACAAAAAACTGCTTTATTTAAAAGCAGTCACAGACATGGTGGTCTGCTGTCTCCAGCAGGCCACCATCCCTGTGAGTGCTGCGATTCTCAAGGGAGTCATAAATTGCAGCCCACATCATTAATATTAATGAGGTGGCCTTTGCGACCCCCCTGCGAATCGCAGATGGTGTCAGGGACACCATCCAACATTTAGAATTGCAACTCGTAAATTGCGAGTCGGTCTGACTCCCAATTTGCGGGTCGCAATTCAGATTTTTGCTACATCTGGCCCTAAGTGTGGGCCCATCCAAAGATCCCTTCCCCGATAGTTGTGCCGTGCTCATTCAATAATAATGGACAGATACATACTGAAACCCCATGTTGTAATATCAATAAATAGGGGACTGCGTTCAGACACACCTTAAAGATAATCTCCTTTACCCCCCGACCCCAGTTCAATCTAGTCTGTCATTTTCCTAATATTTGCTACACAAGAAGCTTTACTAATGGCTGAATGATTCTGAATCCTGCAATTCTTGTAGGCACAAAAAGTGTCGCAGGACCAGTACAATTCTTGCATGAAGAGGTTTTACAAAAATGTTTCCGCTCCTGCTATGGAGGATTTGTTTCCAAAGAAGGGATAAATAGCGCATTTTAAAACTTAATTTTTTGATACGTTTGCTTTAAAGCCATTGACACTGAAAGGGCACTCATTAATTATTTACGTAATGTTTTACTGAGTCAAGCTATTGAAGCCTAACACTCATCAGGAGTTGGGCACTTTTTTTTTCAACAAGTGCATTGTGTTCCTCCGATATGTAAATGAATCCCTTTAATGGGCAGTGCAAGCATTTTCTCATGGTTGTGGCCCATCATGCCGTAGGTGCCTCCTTTTGCCAAGAATTCCATACAATATACCAGCATCAGAATTTTGCTGTTAATGCTGTTCAAATTACATGGGTGATGCATATGTCAAAAATGACATTAATATGTCATGGCCTGGGGGCCATGACCAGGCCAGCTATCATGGCGGACACGTGAACGGACAGCTCTGAATCAGCACAACAAATATCCTCTGCTGAACGCCCCAATGGGACCCAGATCCTGACCTGACACGACTGCAGGATGGGGGACAGGGACTGCTTGAACTTGTTTGCTCCGAAGTGCTGGGGAAGCAGATCGACGGGAGTGCCCGGCTGAGAGGAGGAGGTGCTGGCGGGAGGTCCCTCGCCAGCCAGATGACAGGTGCACCGTGTGGACGCGGCTGAAAGGAGGTGGACGTCCTGAGGGGAGGGGGGCCAGGAGGCTGGAGATGAGGTGACCCTGGAGACCTGGGTGGCACGAGCGGCTGGGGCCTGAGACTATGCAGGCCCTGTGAACTAGTCAGGGCTGAGGGAGGCTGCAGCCTGGCCTGGATGACTCTCACCAGCGAGAGGGCTGGAACCACCTGCCCTCTCTATTGCCCATGGGGATCACCAGAGGAGGAGCAGACCAGTCCCCCAGCTATTGCAGCCAAGTGGAAGCAAAGAGCGGCGGCTCGACGAGCCGTGCACTGCCCTGAGGGATCATCGTGGGGCCTCAGAGTCAGCTACTCACCTGGATGGTGGCCCAATGGGGAGGAGAGAGATAAGGAGCGAACTGAGGTAATCGGCGATGAGGGCCCGGCCTGGGAAGACAGCTCGTAGACGAGCTGGGTCCTCGTTAGCAGTGTCCATGCAGGCCCATAGAGATTGGTTGCTCGGGCAGGAGCAGGCCACTTGAAGCCAAGCGAACCCAGCCTTTGCAGAGCGGCGTGGGGGGGTCGTGGGGCAGGTGGGACACCAGATTCATTGACTGTCAATGCTCCCCCAGGACTGATAGATGGTGCGGCTAACGTTGGTGGCAAGAGGCCAATCATGATTCTTTTTACCCCCCAATTCAGGTCCCTGGGGGCTTGGTGGGCCCTAGTAAATGGGGTCAGGCCCAGGCCTGCACTCCCCACTGGTGCACTTTAGAGAGGATCAGACAACCGGCGCAGGAGCGGATGCCACCTCACAAGATAGCGACCGGGGAGGCTGAGTTACACACGGGAACGGTTATGGCTGTAATACTATGCCAAATAGGACCTGGCCTCATGGTGCCATAGCAGGAGGCTCCGGGGAAAGCGAGTCTCCCCAAAGCCCGCCGGGGAATAGACTAGGGCTCCACTGGGAACTCGCTAACTGTGCTGTGGATGACTACCAGAGGCAGACACAGGGCCTAATCGCAAGGTCAGAAACAAACAAGCATAATGACGCAATCAGATATGAGAGGCCCTGTACCCAGCTCACTACAAGCTACACTGGATAAGATCCTTGGGGCTGTTGAAGACACCAAAACAATGCTGCAGTGTGAAGAAGACCAGGTCTCTGTTGAATTAGAGCCGATCATGTGAAGTTGCCCGATAGGGTTCGGAAAACTGAATTCATGCTTAAAGACTTTTCAAGGAGTTGAAAGCCGAAATGGTACAACTGACTGAACATGTCCTCCGGTTGGAGCTCTGAGCGGAGGACGCAAAAGGCCAGAATCGAAGAAATAATGTACGCATTATTGGTCTCCCGGAGGGCGGCGAGGGGACCGACATGGTGTCCTACCTGGAACAGTGGATGAGGACGGAGGTGCCCCCAGAAACAGTCACTCCCTTCTACGTGTTGGAGAGGGCGCACTGAATGCCGACAAAACCACTGACCCCGGGCCGACCCCATTGCACGGTGGTAGCTAAGTTACTACATTACAGAAACAGAGACATACTGCTGCAACGTGCCAGAGCAGCTGGACCTTTTAAGGTGGAAAACGGAATGGCTACACAGAGATTAAACAAGTGCTCCGGGAGGAGGGTATCCAGTATTCGCTCCTGTTCCCAGCTAGACTGCAGATAATAACGGACGGCCACACATTCGGCCATACACACTGCTACCAAATGCCAGCGGAGGTCTGGGCCTGACTGGAGACGTACAAAGCGGGCACGACACCATCGCCGAAATGGGAAAGATGACTTGACGGACACGAGGGAGGTCTCGTAGGCCATGAGACTGCCCTGATGAAGAAATGGACCTAGCTCAGCACAAAGTGACAATGACAGGAAGGTGTCGCTGAAAGCAGCGGCATCACTACAGAACACTGGACTGCCATGAGAATCCAGGGAAGAAGGCTCCGACCGGAAAGCACCCTCCACTGACTGAGACTCACATCACATGGATGAAATCTCAATAGTTACCCCCAGACCATGGACAAACTAGGGTGATACATCTCTAATTACCATTGATCCTACAAATGGCCCCTGACAGGGAATTTTTCCAACTCAAAGGGCTGCGGCGGCCATGCCTACCCCCAGATTCTCACCTACCAGCTAGCTGATAGCGAGATTACTACATGACCTGTTTCACTTGTTCAGTTTAACCTTCATAGTTTGGGCAACTGGCAGTTGCAGGATTGCCCTGGGTAGTGGGATTTGGGGATTGTTGTTGTTGTGTAACCAAAATGTGCAATCGAGGTCAAACTGCTGGACCAACAAGGATCCAGGTGGGCAGAGAACGAGGGAGGGGAATGGTGGGGAGCTGCCATAGGGGAAGACGTACTTAACACTGACCATGATTTACAGTTATGGCCGATTACAAGCTGGTAACATGGAATATACAAGGAATGGGGACTATCACTAGACATCACAAGATCCTGGTGTATCTGAAGAGAAGAGGGATCCACATAGCATTACTCCAAGAAACACATAACAACGCGCAAAAGGCTGACAGGCTGTGACGCAGATGGAGGGGGGAAGTGTATGCAACTACATATTCTGCTTTTGCACGGGGCACTCTGATATAGGTGCAGGCTGGGGTCCCCTTCAAAGTCATAGCCACTGACATAGATCAGAACTGCCATTACGTCCTGGTGGAGGGCAGATTGCATGGGAGGCATATCATCCTGGGCTGTATTTATGCACCCAACCAGGACCAGGTCCCATTCCTGCACACCCTCTCAGGCTGATTGGCTAGATTCCCGAGGGGACGGATATTGGTAGGAGGGGACTTTAACTGCACCCTTGACAAATAGTTGGATCGCTCTCTTCCCCCCAACCAGGGGCAGTGGAACATAGGACGATGAAGGTACCGACCAACTGAGTAAACCACTGGGGCATTGAATATGTCTGGTGAACCCAGCACCCCCAAGATAGGGACTACTCATATTACTCGAGTCTTCATCACTTCCATACTAGAATAGACCGGGTGGTATGTGCTAAGTCTCTCAGCCCCGAGGTCATGCCCACCAAATACCTGGGGCTCACTTTGCCAGACCACAGCCCGCTGCTGCTCACCTGGTGCTGCGCAAGTGATAGGCCCCTAATCCGTACATGGAGGTTCCAGCCAGCAGCACTGGAGAACATGGCTTATAGAGACTCCATCAGGAAAACGTTTACTGAATACATTAACATCAATAAGGGTCCACCTCATCCTGAAGTATAGCACTGGAGACCTTAAAAGTAGTGACACAAGGACACTGTATGGGTCAGACGTAAGGAATCCGGCAAACTCTTGAACATAAACTAGCCCGATTAGAGAAGGAGATACATGATAGAGACAATGAACAGGGCACAAGTCAGGGGGCATGACAATGGCTCCTCAGCACACATGAGGCATATAATGAGGAGCTGGAAAGGCTGCGATGCCACAATTATCAGAAATACTTGGCTTAGGTGCATGAGGAGGAGGGTAAATCTGGCAGAATGTTAGCCTGGTTGGTGTGCCCTGGAAATGAGTGCACCCTGATCACAAGTCTCCATGTGGCTGATGGGATATGTGCATATCCACAGATGAACATATACAAAGCATTTAAAACTTACTACATGTAGCTTTATAGGCAGCCTAAGGATGAGCTACCGCGGACTTTGGGTCACCGACTACAGTCACTCCCACTGTGAACACTTGATCAAGCAGAAAGGGATCCCCTGGGTGAGCCAATGATGTTAGAGAAGGTTAAGGCTGCCATAAAACAACTGACAGCAGGCAAAACACTGGGCACAGACGGACTCCCATGGAGTTCTATAAACTATACGTAAACGTCTTGGCACCCAAGCTGGTTGAGCTGTATAAGGAAGTGAACAACAAGGGTATACTCCTGGAGACAGTGAGGGAAGTGCTGGTGGCTCCCCTGCCTAAAACGAAATCCAAAGAAGCCTCAGTGACCGATTTCCAGCATCTATGTATGCTAAACTGCTAAGATATTGAGCAAAGCCATGGCTAACCGGCTACTCCCTCACATCTCCCAACTGATACATGAGGACCAAAATGTTTTTAAGCCCTCATGTAACACATCTTTGAATCTTAGATGTCTGTACTCACTTCTGCAGGTTCCTCGTGACATGCAACACCCTAATGCTATGCTCCTCTCCATCGGCTTGGAGAAAGCATTTGATTTACTGAGATGGAATTACCTGAGGGCGGTCATGATTAGGATGGGAATGGGTGAAAGATGGGTTCGGTGGGTCGAGCTACTTTATAGTCTCCCAGCTGCCACAGTGAGGACAGACAATCTCAGAAGCCTACAGAATATTCTGAGGAATCAGGCAGGGCTACCCTCTCTCTCCCCTGCTATTTGCCATAGCTATTAAACCCCTTGTGGCTCAGTTTTCGTGCACAGGGTCGTGACAGGGGTGTACTGTGGGGCACCACTAACCATATTTTCTCATTGTATGCAGATGACCTCTTAGTTTACCTACGAGTTGAAACAACTGGGATCCCTCGGGACTTAAATATACTTGAGGAATTTGGGGGCCCTTCCAGTCTGAAAGTCAACAGGAAGAAAACATGTATATTCCCACTGCTTGTGGACATGGAGCAACCCATCACCTGTTCCCCTGATGTCCCTTGGTCTCCCTGCACGTTTAAATACCTGGGGATACAAATATTTCATGACCCGCAACATCTCCGAGACGGAAATCTAGGTAAAGCTCTTAGGTCCCTATTTTCTCGTGTAACATTCTGGCGCTTCCTTCACTCTCCCTGAGGCACATTATTTTGTTGCCCCACTTGCTATATTTCTTCATTAACTTACCAGTGAACGTTCCAACATGTTGGTTTAAAGACCTAGAACCTCTCCTTAGGGAACTCCTTTCGGATGGTGGCAACAATGAACGTCCCTCTCTGCTCTCTGCCGACCTACCGCTGGCCCATCCCCACAAGGTGTCTTGTAACTTGCTCTTTAAGTACACTCAGTATAATTATGTCCATAGAATGTACTTAACCCCCCCACAGACTTAGGACAATTTACAGCGGGGACCCCAGGGGATGCCCTAAATGCAATGCAGCTGACCCAGATTTCGATCACATGACATGGGAGTGCCTTGAAGTACAACAGTTCTGGTGCCAGGCTCTGAGAACATTGGGGGAGGTCCTAAACCGGCCCCTAATACCAGGTCCCTCTCTCTGCCTACTAGGTTTATTCCCCAGACCCACCTCTAGAAAGGTTGGCAATAGGCCCGACCCTGGTAGACTGGAAGGGAACGTTATGAAGTGGGCACAGACGGAGATGCACACGTTGAAAAGAGAGGAGGCACGAGGAGTACTTGTGTGGTCCATTGCCCCCTATTGTCCGAGGTGCTAGAGATGTGGGAAAAACAGGAGCAGGAGGAAGGCCAGGAAGCAGATAACAGGGGGAGTACAACCTGATCAAACACTGACCCAGTCCCTGAGTGGATGAGAGCCTGAGACGGGGAAACATCTCAGACAGACACTGAAGACACCACCCTACACGAACGCCGACAGGGACTGATGGGTGAGAACTGCTAGAGATATACCACAGTACAGTACCCCAGTCAGATGCTCTAACTGTGCCCCATACCTAACTAGAAAGACTTTACTCTGCTGATGGAGATTGTAGAGATCAGAGATGAGGACCAGTCATATTGGGTGCCCCCACCACAACCTGAGTACCTCCACATACTTAAGCAAAGAAATATTCCTCGGGCACTATGTTAAATGTTATTTGAGTTGTTCAAAAGTTTGATTGGTAACACCAAGAAAATGCTGAATAATGGATCTCAGACGTGACACCCCTAATGTAATGAATATATATATATATAAAACCAAAGGTATGCCATTCCTCCTTGGCATAAAAAGACTGCACGAGAAGCATATATATATATATATATATATATATATATATATATATATATATATATACGCTTTAAATGGTTCTATGGTGTCAGGGCCAGCATTTTGTCATTCTTGCCTGTCCCTCTGCCTATATGTCTTGGCTGTACTCCCTTCTGCCAAGAAATGCCTCCAGTAGGACTGTACCTGCATGTTGCCACAGTCATCAAATATGCCAATAATTACCTTTAGTGAAGGAGGGTCATCCTTTCCCAAGGCTGTCCCTTATAGCAAGAATTATCTCCAACATATAATCACCAGCATTTTGCAGTAGGTATCCGGAATACTGACCAATAATTATCTCTAGCGCACCAGCAGCACCATTTTTTAGTTATTGATCCATATACCAAGAATTACCCCAGTATGTCATTGCCATCATTTCTTCACCATTGTTCCATATGCCAATGATGAGCTCTAGTATACCAGTGTAAGAATTTTGGCATGGGTATCTAGTAAGCTAAAGATTATCTCCTTTATGCCAGGCCCTGTGGCATACTCATAAGCATAACACACACACTGATGCTGAATTATGCTCACGTACATTCACTCACATTTATAATCAGTCATGCTCATTCATACTCACGCTCATTATTTCACACTAATTAATTCTCATTCTATCATAATCTATCAAACTCCCTCATTCATAATAATTTTCGTTCACTCATTCTTATTCAGTCCCACTCCCTCATACTCCAGTATGTAAAATAGATTTTTATGGAACCTCATTTGCAGTAGCTGCTGGCCCTCTTTTAAAAGGGAAAAAACGAAGGGCCTGAATACGAGTTTGGCAACAGACAGCCACAGCAGCGGTGGCAGTAAGACCACCATTGGGTTGGCGGTCAGACTACCATATAACGATGCATGTGGTTCCATAGAGGAAAGACTGCTGCAGTCCCAACGGCACTGCCAGGTAGTGCAGACTGCTGCAGTGGGGAGACAGGCCAATCAGGCTGATGGAGCCAATGATTCCGCCGGACACATTCTGATGTTGCCATCTGCCAATGTGACCTTGGTGGTCCAATCACCACGTTCCAGCAGGTGGAAATGGACAGTGTAAAGGAAGGAACTCAGCTGAAGGCAGCGTCGCATGTCCTGTGCTGCCATGGACCCAATCACACACATGCTGCTGCTGCTCGTGGATGGAGCTTAAAATCCACGCCGCCTTAGATGGAACCTTTGGTAAGAACACACACCGGCCCGTGTCATTAAGCTCAACAACAGATCGTCACACCATCATCCACATGATATGGGAATTACGGTATGTGGAGCAAGTACACTTGTCATTGTGTCCACAGTTAGAGTCACTCACATCAAATGACACCTTCACAGCCATAAAACACCCCTTTGGGCAGGTCACTGACTGCACTACCACACTCCATAAAAACATACGTCTGTTCATGATAAGGCACAGGGACAGTGAAGTGTACAGAACATTGTGTCACACAACAGCAACACCACATCAACATCAAATCTACCAATTCAACTGACACCCTCACATTGCTCACATGCCATGGACTGTCATCAGATTGAAGACACTTATGTAAGGATGTGTCATCTAACACAAATACCACTTCCATAAAGCATCCCTGTAATGCGCCAACACATATCATCCACATTGCAGCACAATGGAAGGTCAATGGTATGAACAATATTTTGTGCAACAAATAGCCAAAGCTCACAATGCAAACAATACCTGTAGAAACGCCAAGCACAAAATATGCAATTCGTCAACACACCACAAGTGTAAAGCACACATGCTGATAAGTACAGTGAGATGATTACACACTCTTGGAGTTATCTGCAGACTAACCCACTACCCTGCTCATGGCCTACAATGACCTAGCAAGCCTATTTACATCAGGTAGCCAGCAGTAACATATACTGTGATGCAAGCCACAATGAAACACTACACACCAATGTGGTTTCTGAGGGGTAAACTCCTTAGACGTGACTGGACAAACACACTGACTCAATGCATACAGTCCCTACAGGCAACTACCATTGTACATACTTTGCCATAAGACTTGAGTGACAATGAAAGGGCTGACATGGTGGACACAGAAAGTCTCTACCCTGTGAATGTGTGGACATGTGGCCTGTCAAATGCCGGCTCATGCCACTTCAGGATGTATTTCGGAGGTATGTACCTGTACCACAGAACACACCTTTGAACATATGTGGCAAACCCACAGAGATGGCATTCAATATACAAAGGTACGTTTGGTTAAATTTCTTCGATGTAACCAAGCTTCTGAGTCACATGTCATGGCCTCCATGGAATCTACGTACTAATTTTAATGTGGGTTTGTCAATTGTGCAATACACCTGTACTGGACAAATATGACTTATGTGAAGGTGACAACAGAGCTGTGGGAGTAAGGAACCTGCGTTGAGTCAAAGACAAACAATGACAATGATGCAAAATGCACATAGTCGATGGACTGAAGCATTCAGGGCACGTTTTGTCACTAGAGCCTCATATTGTCCTCCTGACAGGATCTGCAGGTCTAACATGATTGGGCACAGTGCCACAGTTGCATAGCCACAGTGACACTCCTAAAGCAGGAATATGTCCCATACCAGGAGATACATTTGACAGGCCCTGGTCTCTGCAGGCTGAGCATACAGAACCTACATGAAACTCACACTTCCCACCATTCCATGCATGATAGTACATCATGTGGCCATCAGCAACGTGAATTGTGGTTTGTGTGGCAACCTGAAGGGCATAGTGAGTCATGATATGGTTTCCAGACAACAGTTTGGCATGGCCAGATGTAGGGTGAAAGATCCGTGGCACAACACACAGTGCTTACAAGAGCCTCAAATGACCAAGACAAGATACATACACAGCTCATGCTGTAACCCACACACATGTTGTCTAACATTTACAACAATCATAAACAAAGAAATGCCATTGTATGGCAGTAAAGTTTTCTTTCATAGTTATGTGCATTCAACACAAGGAGGATCTAGAACCTCAAAATCATCTCCCAACACAATGTGAATGTCCACAACATACAGTACTGGTCTCCAATACCTGCATCATGTACATCCCATTGATGCCACACAACTACAACATCAGGGACACAAGACGTCAGACTGGCACACAGGGGCACACATTGTCGCCTGTGAGGAGGGAAAGGATAGTGTTGCACAGAGTCAATTATGCCTATGAGGTACTTACCTGCTCCTCTGGTGAGCTAGAAAACTGACCATACACGGGAAGAACCTTGTCAACAAGCCTCTCCAGCTTCTCTGGAAAGGAGGCAGGGGCTCTTTCACCTGCTGGCCATGGCATGACTGCTTCCAGAGGTGGCACACAGCAGCTGAAGTGGTGAAGGGTTTGCTGAGAGCAGTGTCAGGAGTCAAGTGACTGATTTTGCAGAATGCAGAGTACACATATACCACGTACGCGGTCATCACTGCTGATGGACAGTCATTGGCCTGTGGCCGCCACAAGCAACTACACTAGCCGATGGCTGTGCCTGCTGCAGTTGATACCGCCCACCGTGCAGACAACTTCTGCTGACTGCCATGGGCAGTTCCTGATCTCCAGTGGAGTAGGTCAGGCATACACTATTTTGATGGTTTGAAATACGGCATATGGCCCTGTTAAATGTGTCACAACATCAGTATATGCATAGGATCATCACAAACATCCTAAATCTATTTTGTTATGTAGGTCCTACTACACAATCACCAGTGTAGAGTGTTGTAGGGCCCAGATGGCATCTGCCAGTGGTGCCTTGTCCACCACCGCGGACAGTATATCTGGCGGTCAGAAAAAACAGTGACATTTCTAGGAGCAATTCAGTATCAGATAGTTGGGTGCCACCCAAGTCCATGTTGTGGACATATGTGTTGACAACCATGGGCGTCACATTTGACCCTTGTGTAGTTGACAGCTGTGAAGTGTGCTCGGTGTAATGTATTTCCAGTCAGAAATGATTTGTCACATGATTTTGTTGTTATACATCAAGTATGTTTCTGTGGACACTGTGACTTAAGTCCCAAATCATGTATTTTCACACATATTTTCCCTGGAATAGGGAAGATGCGCCAGCCTCCTGTCTACCGTCCATTGCCAGACCTTGAGACCATGGAGGTATGTCACATTATCCAGTTGTACAATAGGCAAACAATAGTGGATTTATGCCATCAGTTGGAGCCAGACCTGATGTCAGCAAACAGTAATCCATACTGCATACCACCGATTGTTCATGTCATGGCAGTATTGCACTTCCTGGTCACCGGGTCCTTCCAACATACAGTTGGTGTGTCCCATCCTATGTTCAGTCTGGTGTTGAGAGATTTCTTCTGAGCAATGTTGAAACACATTGACAGTTATATCAGGTTCCCCCGAAGTGAGAATTTAGCCAATGTGAAGGCTGACCTCTACGGATTTGCCTGACTCCCACATGAGGTGGGAGCCGTTAATGGCACACATGTTTCTTTGTTGCAATTGCAGCCCACTGAACAAGTCTATTGCAAGAGAAAAAACTTATATTCCATCAAAGTGGAAGTTGTCTGTTTTGGTGGATCTTTACATCTCAAACATCTGTGCCAATTTACCTGGTGCAGCCCATGATTCCTTTATAATGCAAAAGAGCACCATACCCCAGCTGATGTCAACTGCAACCAGAGATGGCCTGGCTGGTTGGCAAGTCACGTCTATCCTGATTGTGTGTGAGCAATGTCAGATGCTACAATCATGTAGTCAGTGACTTATTGTTGCACTTATGTCCCATTCCTTAACAAGAGACTTAGCATATCCAAACTATTCTTGGTTATTGACGCCCCTGAGAAATCCAACTACATCAGGGGAAGTCTGCTTCAATGAGGCCCATGGATGAACATGGCGGGCAATGAAGCAGGCTTTTGGGCTCCTGAAGGCCAGATTTTGTTGATTTGGACAGGATTGGTGGTTCCCTTCTCTACTTACCCGGGAAAGTGTGTCAGATCACCGTGATATGCTATATGCTCCACAACATCACACTGCGGAGGAATATCCAGTACATCCCAGAGGAGGAGCTTGCAGTGCCACCGGGTGAGAATCCTAACATGCTAACTGAAGATGACAGTGGCGAAGAGCAAGGAACTGATTTGAAACAAGATCTCATTCACAGCTTCTTCTCATGAGTGTAAGTATGTTATGTGATGTCATGACTGTGACTGTCCAATGTACTGCAGTTGTGAGAATGTGTGGAGGTGAGTTTTTTTAAACAGATAGGGAGCTGATATTCAGGAAAAATCAGCAAAAGGCTGTTTGATAAAATAGCTTTTGACACATCCCCACCTAGATGATGTTGTTTTGTTTGTGTCGGATTTCTTACAATGTGATTTGTTTTCCAGATGCTTGCTAAATGATGTGTGCCATATGAATGGTGTCATGCCTATACTCCTTGTTGTGTTCTTTGTACAGGTACCTTCACCGTGACATCTTCTTGTGGGAATTTTGGAGCTGTGACAGTGGCAGGTATGTGATGCTGTTCAGACATACGAAGAAGGCATGGATTGTTCCAGGTAATGAGTTGGGTGTAGGAGACCTGTGCCAAGACAGCTTGCACAGTGTTAGGATGGAAGTTTGGAAGTGTCCATTGGCCTTTTTTCATATTCTGTGGTGGCCCTGATGCATTATGTGTGTCATCAAGTAGTCAGAAAATATGTTGTCCAAGGCCAGCACCATGTCAGTTCCCTGTCACATTGGCTAAACACTCTTTTTTTGTATGACATGTATGTAGCTATTGATGTGTTTCATCATTGTAGTCCACAGTGCCTGTGCCAAAACACTGACGTGTATTTGTGTCATACCACCAGATGCATGAGCACTGGGTTTTAGTGACCCTATCATCAGAAATTGTTGTACTGACATCTTACTTACTCTTGGATTATGCAATGTTGAATTACTTTGATGTGGTCTGTGATATGGTTCAAGCTGATGACAACAACCACTTCAAAGTTTGCTTATTCTACAGGACAATGTCTGGCAAATCACTTCCTTTCATGATCTGGGGGACTGTACCTGTAAATATGTTTATTTACTAAGCATGAAACAATCACTTTTGAATTGCAATAGTGCAGGCATATTGACAACCTATGTGCTGAACACTGCAATAAAATGTCTACTTTGACCAGACACTTGTATGTATGTGTATGTGTGGGATGTTTGTAATCCTGAGCTCAACACTGTGTGCATGCTTGAACAAGTATCTTGGATCATCTTCGTACGGTTCACATGGTCACACATATCTTTGACTAAATGTGAAATCAAAAACAGCAAACAATGAGTCAGTGATAGATGGTTTTATTGGGAAGCTACAACTAACAGAAAATATATGTGGCATGACTCAACAAAAAAGAAACGTGAAGGGGTCAGTCATGGTGAATTAAATCATTGGAGTAGATGCCACACCACTGGAAGCCCAAAGTCCAGAGTTTTCCTCCCATTGGAAATAGAAGGTGGTTCACGATCAGTCCACAGAGTGAATGTGTGACACACAACGGAGGACCTTAAGAAAGAGGATTATTGCTGGCAGTGGAAGGTGTCTTGCTATCTGTACCTCCTGGATTCTTTGCTGGATGTCCCCGCTTGCAAGGGGGGATCGGCTGCTGCAGAGGCAGGGGTGTCTGCAACTGTTTGTGCCTCTGTCGGGGCCTCCCTTCCTGTGTCCACCACAGATTAATTTTGACATGATGTAGTTGCCCCACAGAAAGGGGTTGTTTTTTGGGAGTAAATCCCTGATCAGTGTGGTGTTAATTTCACTTAGAACCCCTGTTAGGGTGTCCATTTCAGTATTAAGGGCATCAATTTTTTCAGTCATGACGTCTGCAGCTGCTTAATGTCCCAGAGTTCAGTTAACACCTGGCCTATCACATCTTGGCACTCATGACAGACCATCAGGGTGTGGCTGATGGTGTCCTGACTGACAGCAGCTCCAGTGGCCTCACTCTGCTGGCCCACGCATCCCTCCCACACATCTTACCTCCACAAGCCCAAGCCCTTGGCACAGGGTGCCCTTTCCAACTGGGTCCTGGATACTCAGTGTCCAGAGTGTCGAGTTCCACCTCGGGATCCAGGACTGGGGGCGCAAGACGGAGGAAATTGTCCTAGGCACGCAGGTTGGGGGTGCATCGTTGACTGGGATGTTGAAACAACAGGTCTGCAAGGTGACATTGTGGGCACAGTGAGACTCACTGTTGCCATCTGACCAGGTTGCCCAGATATGCCAGGGCCTAACTCCACATTCACAAGTCCAGGAGTGTTGTTGTCAATCAACGATTCATCCAGGGGGGGTTAGTGGTAGTCTGCTCTGTGGCCTCCATGTGCTCAGAGGAAGATCCCCGTGTTGATGAAAAACATACATGGTTAGTACATTGTTACTGGTTGAATTGTGACAACTATCCCCAAAGATTTTGTCTTACAGTAAGCAGAGACATTGGACATAGTAAGTTTTAGGTAATCCTATTGTGCCAAGTTACCATGGTGTTGGTTTATCTGCCATGACGAGAGAAGCATGCCTAACTTACTTGACCCAATGTCAAAGCCCAGCTCACCTGAGTTCTTGTTCAGTTCTGATGGAGGTTGAAGACAATCCGACCCCACCCTGAAACTGCTTGTTCCAGCACACTAGTTTTTAAAACAGTGCACTAAGAACAGAAGCTCAAGGGAAGGGGGGAAGTGGATAAAATAAAAAAGAGAGACAACACCGTTCTTGCGTTTCCACTGTTGAAGTGCTGCACAAATCTGCGGCCCTTTCTGACTTCTGTAGAAACTGGTGCCTAATGAAACATAAACAAAGAACAGATAAGTGCAACCTATTCCTAAATGGGTTCCTGACTATCCCTTTATTTATTAGAAATTCTCTTCTAAAAGTACCTCTTGGATCCTGGTCTCTAGTTTCCAGGTTTGGAATGTGTTACTGCTCTGGGATGTGTTTTCTATTACTGTAAAGCTTCTAAAACATTAAACAAATACCGTTATCAGAATTACCAATATCAAACATTCATCATAATATAACTAAAGCCTAAATTCCCAATAGCAGACTCACTTTTCCCATATTTCCAGAATCTTTTATAAAACAAATACTGTACTTTTACATCAAAATACAGCATGTAATTTGTGCAAGTCCTTGATTTACTGTTTGCCTTGCTGTTAATGGTTTCCACTGTTTGATTCTTAAAAGTTCCATGAGAAAAAACAATGGGGGTCATTCTGACCTTGGCGGTCTTTTCGCAAGACCGCCGAGTTACCGCCGCGGTGAAGACCGCCGACCGCGGCGGTATGCCGCTGTGCGCATTCTGACCGCTGGGAGCGTTCCGCCGGAAAACCGCCAGCAGCCACACTGGCGGTCGGCGGGAAAGTGGAGACTGGTCAACCTCCACCGCCACGCCAGCAGAACACCGCCCACAGAATTACGACCCACATTTCTGTGTGGCGGTCTTCTGTTGGCGGTCTTCTGTTGGCGGTCACCTCCCCATGGCTCCTGTCACCTCCCGGAGGACCAACGCACAAGGTAAGTTGATCGTCCGTGAGGGGAGGGGGTGGGGGGGTGTTGTGTGATGTGTGCGTGCATGGGGGTGTGCGTGTGATTGTGTAGAGGGGGTGTGTGAGTGCGTGCATGCGGGCGGGGAGTGCTGCTGTGCCTATGGGCAATGTGTGTAGTTCGGCGGGTGCGCATGTCGGCATGTATGTGTGCGGGTATGTGTCCCCGTTGTGTATGTGTGTGTGTAGGGGGTGTGTATATGTGCATGTTGGGGGTGTGTGCATGTCGGGGTGCGTGTATGTGCATGTCGGGGTGGGGGTGGGGAGGGGGTTCGTACCACCTCTGGGGGGTGGCAGGGGGGTGGAGGGTGTGGGGGGAGGACTCGGGGGGGCAGTGGGGGGTGGGGGAGACCCCTATCAGTGCCAGGGAAGGAATTCCCTGGCCCCGATAGTGCCTACCGCCATGGTTCGCATGGCGGTTCCCGAACGCCAGAAACCGCGGCGGTGAGCAGGGTCATGATACCGTTGGCGGTCTTGGGTCGACCGCCGGACCGGAGTGCGCAGACTCCAGCCCGTCGGTCATGACCGCCGTGGCTGTCGGAGTGGGGAAGTGGCGGTCGGTTGCGGCGGTGACCGTCGCGGTCAGAATGCCATTTTTAATACCGCCGGTCTGTTCGCGGTCCGACCGCCGCCTCTCCGCCGACCGCCAAGGTCAGAATGAGGGCCAATGTTTGCTTCACAAAGTTCTGCAAAATATTCTTGTAACAAAGAGTTTGAATCACAATGTTCGTGGAAGGTATTTCGTTTCAAATTGTCTATACACGAATCCAGAAATTGTTGTCAAAGTTCTTTCAGGTAATAAAAGGTTTTGCACTTACTTGTTGCTGGCAAGAGATACTGATCAGTCTAACCTTGTCTTCTTTCTCTTTTGCAGGTTACTCATAGGAGAGAGGCTGAAGCAAGGAGGAACCGGAAACCGGAAGAAGGAAGAGCCAGAAGCTGCGCCCATTGAAGTCAATGAAAGTCTGTAAAGAGCAGGAGTGCCAGCGCCGAGGGATCTGTTCTCAGGTAAGCGGGAGGTAGACGAGCACAAGCACTGGGTGAGGCTCGGGGGATGCCTTTTATAGACAGGGCTGGGTGTGGTTTGAAGGGCTGGGTGTGGTCCTCACATGCTGCACATGTTCTTGGAAGGTGTGCAGAGCTGGGTGTGGTTTGAAGAGCTGGGTGTGGTCCTCACATGCTGCACATGTTCTTGAAAGGTGTGCAGAGCTTTCAGTTATTATACAAATGAGTTGGATTAACACATGGCCTAGGGAGGAGTATTTTAAAGAAGCCTTGGTAAAAGCAAGGCCCAATGTGTAAACAAAACAGCACATTAAACAACATACACAGAAGCCTGGGGGGAGGGAAGGTGAGATAACAAGAAAGGCTTTCAATAGTAAGTTTAAAAGGGAGCTATTACAGAACCCACTAGTGCAGTGAGAGGGGACATGCTCTTTGCTGTGTACAAACCCTAACAGTTGCCCCCCTCAAAGGCCCTCCTACAGGACGGGGTTTTCCTGGATTTTTTAAATAAAACCGTCTAATCAGCTGTGGGGCATGTACATATGATGCTGGTTCCCATGAATTCTCAGATTCATCATATCCTTTCCATTCTACTAAATAAAACAGATGTCCACTAATTCTTTTTGAGTCTTTTATGCTTTTCACTTCATATTCCAGATTTCCCTTAATTGGTATGGGTGGAGGTGGTGGTTCAGGTCGGGTTTTTGAGTTGTACGGCTTAAGCAAGGACACATGGAATGTAGTATGTACTGGATATTCTTTTGGTAAATCTAATTTTACTATTACCGGGTTTACTATGGCAGTTATACTAAAGGGTCCAATGAAACGTGGTTGCAGCTTTCGGGATCCCTCTATGTTTAGGTTCTTTGTGGAGAGCCATACCTTGTCACCAATTTTATACATTGGGGCCTCAGACCTGTGTTTGTCTGCTTGTCTTTTCATGCTTTCCTTGTACTTTAATAAATGTTTCCTGGCTTTGTCTTGTATGTCACCTAACCTCGTTAGTCTATCCGTTACTGTAGGCAACAGGGAATCTTCTAACAAAATGGGTATAGCTCTTGGATGATACCCCTGCAAGAAATAGAATGGTGAGCAAAGTAGAGCTGAATGCTCAGTATTATTATAAACAAACTCTGCTACAGGGAGAGCTTCCAACCATTCACTAGAATAATCAGCCAATAAACAACGTAGCGTTTGAAGTAAGGTTTGGTTCAGTCGTTCAGTCTGTCCATCTGTCTCTGGGTGGAAAGCAGTGGATAAGGCCACATCTATTTTCAGTTTTTCACATAATTTTTTCCAAAATCTGGAGTTGAACTGGCTCCCTCGGTCTGACACCACTTTGCTTGGCAAACCATGTAAACGCACAATTTCCCTTATAAAAATATCGGCAAATTCTGCCGCCGTGGGTAATTTCCATAATGGTACAAAATGTGCCATTTTAGATAAAAAATCCACTATAACCAACACTGTTGTGAAGGATTTTACAGGTGGTAAACCTACAATAAAGTCTACGCTCACAGTGTGCCAAGGTTGTTTGGGTGTTGGCCGTCAGGAGCCTTATGAGAAGATTTATGTCTTGCACAAATTGGACAGGTAGTGACAAATTGCTTAATGTCCTTTCTTATAGTGTCCCACCAAAAGTGTTTTTGCACATTTTCCAGGGTTTTTACCCAACCAGGATGACCTGCCAACGGTGAGGCGTGATGCCAAATTATCACCTGTGTTTGTAATTCAGAGGTGGGCACTAACAGCATGTTGTCGTGATACAATAAACCTCGTTGTATTGTGTTATGGGAATCCTTTAGCCAATCCTGAGGTGCTATTTGCATGTGTGCATTATATAAATCTGTGATGAAATCCTTCTGTTGTACTGGTGCCAACAACTTTTGGGGAGGAATAATGGGTTCTCCTATTTTATCTTGTTTCATGTCTGAGGTATGTCCGTATCTAGATAACACATCAGATTGAATTTGTTGTGCACCTGGTCTATAGGTTATAACAAAGTCAAATGTGCTAAAAAAAATTAACCAGCGCATCTGACGTGGTGTTAGTGCTTTAAGTGATCCAAAAAACTGTAGGTTCTTATGGTCAGAAAAGATTGTAACTGGGTACTTGGCTCCCATTAAATGGTGCCTCCATTCTTAAAAGGCTACTTTGATAGCTAGTAGTTCCCTTTCAGCCACAGTGTAATTTTGTTCAGCTGGCAATAACTTTTTAGAATAGAAGGCTATAGGATGTAACTGGCCATCTACTGCATCTCGTTGAGAGAGAACTCCTCCTAAAGCTACTTGTGAAGCATCCGCTTCAACAAAAAAGGGCAAGTCAGGATCAGGATGTTTCAGAATTGGGGCTGAAGTGAACTTTTGTTTTAGGAGTTGAAAGGCGTGTGCCGCCTCATCAGTCCAAAGAAATCGTTGCCCTTTCCGCAACAAGGTAGTTATTGGGGCCGCAATGTCTGCAAAATGTGCAATAAACCTCCTATAAAAATTGGCGAAACCCAGAAATTTCTGAATATCTTTTACAGAGGATGGTTCTGGCCAATCAGCAATAGCACTGATTTTCTTTACATCCATAGTTATTCCTTGAGGTGACAGGCAGTATCCTAAAAAGTCCACCTTGTTGACATTAAAAGTACAGTTTTCTAACTTAGCAAAAAGATGATTTTCTTTTAACTTTGATAATACTGCACGAACATGTTGGGTATGTTCTTCTGAGTTCTTAGAGTAAATGAGGATGTCGTCTATGTATACTATGACACAAACGTCCAGGAATTCGTGTAGGACCTCATTTATAAAGAACTGAAAGGCCGCAGGGGCATTACATAACCCAAAGGGCATTACTGTGTACTCAAATAAACCAAACTTTGTCTTGAAAGCTGTCTTCCACTCATCCCCCTCTTTTACTCGGACCAGGTGGTAAGCTCCCCGCAGATCTAGTTTAGTGTATACAGTAGAATGTCTTAATTGATCCAACAACACAGGTATTAGAGGAAGAGGATATTTATTCTTTATTGTAGCCTTATTTAGTCCTCTATAATCGATACACGCGCGCAGGGATTTATCCGGCTTCGGGATAAAAAAGAATGGAGATGACACCGGAGATGTGGAATGACGGATGAACCCAGACTGTAGTAGGTCATCTAGGTAGGTTCTTAAGTATTTGGTTTCTTCGTCAGTCAAAGCGTATACTCTATTATTAGGTAAAGGGGCCCCTGGGATAAGATCTATACGGCAGTCATAAGACCGATGTGGGGGCAGCACACTAGCCTTTACTGGATCAAAGACGTCTTTAAAGTCAGAATATTCAGGAGGGAGACTTGGTTCATCTTGTGTAACACTAGCACAGTGTAATACTGTGCTCTGTTCTGTACCTGCTTCTTGATAGCAATTGGTTCTACAGAAAGAGGAATCCAAAGTAACAGTTCTATTCACCCAATCAATTTTTGGGTTATGAGTTGTTAACCAGGGTACCCCGAGAATCAAACCAAAATTAGGAGTATCTATCAGATCAAAGCTAATCACCTCTGTGTGCCCGTTCTGACAGACCATAACAAGTGGACTTGTTTGTTTTGTGATTAATCCAGAGGTCAATTCTGACCCATCCACTGCACATACTGCTTCTGGACAAGGCTTTAGGCACATAGGAAGTCCTAAGATTTCAGCTAACTTATTATCCACAAAATTTCCTGTCGCGCCTGAGTCCAGTAGGACAGGGAGAGAATGCCTCACTTGGGTAGTAACAATTAAAACGACCTGAATTATGAAATGTCTAGGTATGTGCGGTACCCTGAAGGCTGCAGCATTAGAGGTTTGATTAAGATGTTTTCTCGAACAAGTAACCTCTCCCCTTGTCGAGCTTAATCGTTTCCCGATTCAGTTGAGGAGGTGGAGGAAAGAGCACCCTTTCGTGGAGTTTTAGGCTTTACTGGACATTCTCTGGCAAAGTGACCTGCCCTGCCACAATATAAACATAATTGAAATTTTCTCCTTCTTTCTTTTTCCTCTGATGTGAGTGGACCTCTGAGTGTCCCTATTTGCATAGGCTCTGGTTCAGGGAGTTTATTATCTGTGTCTTTCTTCTCGTGTCTAATAAAAGTTAACCGTGATTCCAGTTTGTATTTATCTCCCTTTCTTTCTCCTAGTCTATGTTCTAATTTCACAACTAAATCTACAAAGTCCGAATAGTCTTTTGGCAAATCAACGATATGAGCCAGCGCGTCTTTTAACTCGTCTCTCAAACCTTTATAAAAAAGGGAGACACGCTTTTCTTCTGGCCACTGTGTCTCGGTGAGTAAACGATTAAAACTAGTGAGATAGGTCAATAAATCCTTGTTACCTTGTTTAAGATTTAAAAGCTCATTATCACTTGCCTGCATGAAAGTGTGTTTTGCAAAAAGGCTGGTCATGGTACGTTTAAATTGATTCCAATTATGGAGGATGGGATCATCTCTATCCACGAAAGGAATTGACCAATTGGCTGCTGTGCCACCCAAATAAGACAAGACGAATGCCACTTTCGTATCATCAGTAGGGAACTGTTGTGGCTTACAAATGAAGTGTAATTGACATTGATTGATAAAAACATGGAATTTGTTACTATCTCCATGAAAACGTTCAGGTGCTGCTAAGGGCACAACATTAGGAACATTAACAGTAACCTCAACTGGGGAAGGCAAAGTTGTATGTTTTGATGGCGCCCCTGTCTCTGAGGAGGTTTTAAACAAAGGCGTAGAAGCTGTGTTCCACTGAGATCCCCTAAATGTATACCTGCTTAAATCCTGTTTTAAAGAGGTATTCTCCATCTTTAATCTCTCTATTTCCTCTTGCATATGTTGCAAGATGCCAGACACTGATTCATTATGAGCCAAGTCCTCATTTAGGGCCTGCACCATATCCGTGACGTCAATGCCCTCTATTTCTTCCCCGGTATTCATCGTCCACCAGAACTGAAATTTTTTAAGGCTTGTGCTTCTGTCAAAGCCCAGCTCACCTGAGTTCTTGTTCAGTTCTGATGGAGGTTGAAGACAATCCGACCCCACCCTGAAACTGCTTGTTCCAGCACACTAGTTTTTAAAACAGTGCACTAAGAACAGAAGCTCAAGGGAACGGGGGAAGTGGATAAAATAAAAGAGAGAGACAACACCGTTCTTGCGTTTCCACTGTTGAAGTGCTGCACAAATCTGCGGCCCTTTCTGACTTCTGTAGAAACTGGTGCCTAATGAAACATAAACAAAGAACAGATAAGTGCAACCTATTCCTAAATGGGTTCCTGACTATCCCTTTATTTATTAGAAATTCTCTTCTAAAAGTACCTCTTGGATCCTGGTCTCTAGTTTCCAGGTTTGGAATGTGTAACTGCTCTGGGATGTGTTTTCTATTACTGTAAAGCTTCTAAAACATTAAACAAATACCGTTATCAGAATTACCAATATCAAACATTCATCATAATATAACTAAAGCCTAAATTCCCAATAGCAGACTCACTTTTCCCATATTTCCAGAATCTTTTATAAAACAAATACTGTACTTTTACATCAAAATACAGCATGTAATTTGTGCAAGTCCTTGATTTACTGTTTGCCTTGCTGTTAATGGTTTCCACTGTTCGATTCTTAAAAGTTCCATGAGAAAAAACAATGTTTGCTTCACAAAGTTCTGCAAAATATTCTTGTAACAAAGAGTTTGAATCACAATGTTCGTGGAAGGTATTTAGTTTCAAATTGTCTATACACGAATCCAGAAATTGTTGTCAAAGTTCTTTCAGGTAATAAAAGGTTTTGCACTTACTTGTTGCTGGCAAGAGATACTGATCAGTCTAACCTTGTCTTCTTTCTCTTTTGCAGGTTACTCATAGGAGAGAGGCTGAAGCAAGGAGGAACCGGAAACCGGAAGAAGGAAGAGCCAGAAGCTGCGCCCATTGAAGTCAATGAAAGTCTGTAAAGAGCAGGAGTGCCAGCGCCGAGGGATCTGTTCTCAGGTAAGCGGGAGGTAGACGAGCACAAGCACTGGGTGAGGCTCGGGGGATGCCTTTTATAGACAGGGCTGGGTGTGGTTTGAAGGGCTGGGTGTGGTCCTCACATGCTGCACATGTTCTTGGAAGGTGTGCAGAGCTGGGTGTGGTTTGAAGAGCTGGGTGTGGTCCTCACATGCTGCACATGTTCTTGAAAGGTGTGCAGAGTTTCAGTTATTATACAAAGGAGTTGGATTAACACATGGCCTAGGGAGGAGTATTTTAAAGAAGCCTTGGTAAAAGCAAGGCCCAATGTGTAAACAAAACAGCACATTAAACAACATGCACAGAAGCCTGGGGGGGGGGAAGGTGAGATAACAAGAAAGGCTTTCAATAGTAAGTTTAAAAGGGAGCTATTACAGAACCCACTAGTGCAGTGAGAGGGGACATGCTCTTTGCTGTGTACAAACCCTAACACCCAAGTAGCGGATGAGATGTGCAGATTAGTTGAACTTTGGAAAATTGCATGAAAATGTATCTTGCCACCATTGAAGCAAATACAGTGGAGAGGCAACATATGGCTTTGACCATTTGGAGACCTAGTTGAGTGGGATTCAGGCAAACCCTGGGCTTTGTTGCATATGTGAATGAAGTCATCATGTGAGCAGTGCTGTGTCAATGTATCTGCTGCCAATACCAATCTGGTGATGCAGCTTGAGGCCTTAGGGACACTTGTTGTCCATACTGGGTAAGGTGTCATTCCTGTCCTCAATAGTTTGGGTTAGAAGGTCACAATAGAAGTAGGTAAACATACATGTCACTGGATTGAGCATTATCTCTATCTTGGTCACTCCCAGGTGAGTACACTTCAATTGAGAGTTAACAAGCAAGGGTATTTGGGCAGGTGAACAATAGGCTGGTGTTTGGAGTTACAGATACAAGTCCTCTTGAGAGTTACAGTCAGGTTACTCTCTGAACTATACACAATATACAAATGGTATCCTCTCAGGTGAGTACACTTCATGTGGGGGTTCAATAACAGATGTATTGGGCCAAGTGTCCAGTAGACTTGTGTTTGGAGTTACGGAAACAGGGCCCTCTGGCCTTAGCAGTCAGGTCACTCCCTCTACTTCCCAACACTTGACATATGGTATCCTCCCAGGTGAGTAAACTTCATTTGGGAGTAACTTGCCCTGCCTTGTGTTATACCAGGTTTCCAGAGCCTTGCAGTGCCAAACAGAGTGGCCTTGCATTGCTTGGTAAATCTAAATCTAAGTTTTGTGTCACCTTACTTTGCCTTTCATGGCTCAAGAGTGGCATAAAGAGTTGATACATTTGGCCATAATTGACCTCTGGGAAGTATGCATTTGCTGCTGGTGTGGCGTCATAGAGCTCAAACATGACTATTTTATTATATGCCAGAACATTTATGCAAGGTTAGAAGTGTATGTGGATGCATCATTCGAAATGGATTTTCAAATCATATCAAAACATCTAATGCACATTAAGGGGGTCATTCCAACCCTGGTGGTCGGTGTTAAAGCGGCGGCCAACCCGCCAACAGGCTGGCGGTTAAAAAAAATGGAATTCCGACCCTGGCGGAAACCGCCAACAGAGACCGCCACTTCAACACTCCGACCGCCACGGCGGGACAAACAAACAGCGCGGCGGTCACCGCCAACAGACAGGCGGGAGACAAAGTACCGCCCACCCTATCACAACCCACCAATCCACCACCTTTTCCGGGGCGGTAGCCCCGCCGATAAAAACACGGCGGAAACAGCCATTTTGAACGGAAAACGCTCACCTCCATACACCCCACGAGGAATCTGGACAGCATGGAACCCGAACTCCACATCCTCCCAGCTATTGTCTTCCTGCTCCTCTACCAGGAGCACGAACGCCGGCGCAGAAGACAACGGTGAGTACTGCACCTACGACACAGGGGAGGGGGGAGGGAAAAAATTACGGGGACACACATACGCGACACACCCACCCCCACCCTCACCCACTACAACACACACATCAATGCATAGCAATACATCACAGTTACACCCCCAAGACCCCCGGAAGAATGCAAAGACAAAAGGAAATGATCATCAACTGTCGAATATATTGTATCACTGGCTTATAAATATATCACACATCTAAAACTATTATATACATAAATATTAAAAGTCAGATAATTTTTGCAGGCATTGTCCGTGGACCACTGGGCCCAAATCACATGGGCAAAGCCCACACAGGATACCTGACACCAACAGAGAGAACACTGCAGGGGCATCAGATAGCAAAACTACAGGCACCTCAGGGGGAAGGGAATGGGGGGCACCTCAGCCAGATGAGTCCACGACGCCAGATCAACAAGGGGCCTCCATGCCCACTGTTCCATCCTGGGGAGTGCAAAGCCACAGTCTCTCAAGTCTCTACAGTGGGTGGTTTGCCCACTGTTCCATCGTGGGGAGTGCAAAGCCACAGTCTCTCAAGTCTCTGCAGTGGGTGGGTTTCCCACTGTTCCATCCTGGGGAGTGCAAAGCCACAGTCTCTCAAGTCTCTGCAGTGGGTGGGTTGCCCACTGTGCCATCCTGGGGAGTGCAAAGCCACAGTCTCTCAAGTCTCTGCAGTGGGTGGGTTGCCCACTGTGCCATCCTGGGGAGTGCAAAGCCACAGCCTCTCAAGTCTATACAGTGGGTGGGCTGCCCACTGTACCATCCTGGGGAGTGCAAAGCCACAGCCTCTCAAGTCTATACAGTGGGAGGGTTGCCCACTGTGCCATCCTGGGGAGCGCAAAGCCACAGTCTTTCAAATCTCTGCAGTGGGTGGGTTGCCCACTGCACCATCCTGGGGAGTGCAAAGCCACAGCCTCTCAAGTCTATACAGTGGGTGGGTTGCCCACTGTGCCATCCTGGGGAGTGCAAAGCCACAGTATTTCAAGTCTCTGCAGTGGGTGGGTTGCCCACTGTACCATCCTGGGGAGTGCAAAGCCACAGTCTCACAAGTGGATGACAGTCTTCACTGGTTCTGGAGGGGGACTGGTGCCCAGAGTGCTTCGTGCAGCCCTGCCCAACACAGATGAGGGCCTGCCCCTTCTGCCAATGGGCCAGCGGTGCTTGAGACGGCGGTGCCCAGTTTAGCGGTGCTTGAGACGGCGGTGCCCAGTTCAGCGGTGCTTGAGACGGCGGTGCCCAGTTCAGCGGTGCTTGAGACAGCGGTGCCCAGTGCAGCGGTGCTTGAGATGAAGGGCCCAGTTCAGCGGTGCTTGAGACGGCGGTGCCCAGTTCAGCGGTGCTTGAGATGAAGGGCCCAGTTCAGCGGTGCTTGAGACGGCGGTGCCCAGTTCAGCGGTGCTTGAGACGGCGGTGCCCAGTTCAGCGGTGCTTGAGACGGCGGTGCCCAGTTCAGCGGTGCTTGAGATGAAGGGCCCAGTTCAGCGGTGCTTGAGACGGCGGTGCCCAGTTCAGCGGTGCTTGATACGGCGGTGCCCAGTGCAGCGGTGCTTGAGATGAAGGGCCCAGTTCAGCGGTGCTTGAGACGGCGGTGCCCAGTTCAGCGGTGCTTGAGACGGCGGTGCCCAGTGCAGCGGTGCTTGAGATGAAGGGCCCAGTACTGCGGTGCTTGAGACGGCGGTGCCCAGTTCAGCGGTGCTTGAGATGAAGGGCCCAGTTCAGCGGTGCTTGAGATGGCGGTGCCCAGTTCAGCGGTTCTTGAGATGAAGGGCCCAGTTCAGCGGTGCTTGAGACAGCGGTTCCCAGTTCAGCGGTGCTTGAGACGGTGGTGCCCAGTGCAGCGGTGCTTGAGATGAAGGGCCCAGTTCAGCGGTGCTTGAGATGGCGGTGCCCAGTTCAGCGGTGCTTGAGATGAAGGGCCCAGTTCAGCGGTGCTTGAGATGAAGGTCACAGTTCAGCGGTGCTTGAGATGAGTGTCCAGGTCAGCGGACATCAGGGGGGTCAAAGTCCGACTGGCACCCCTCCCACTTTGGGAGGCCATCCCCAGCCGAGCCTCCGCCGTCTTCCTGCTCCAGCGGTGGATGTCCTCCCATCTCTTCCGGCAGTGGGTGCCTCGTCTGTTGTGGACCCCCAGGGTCCGGACGTCCTTGGCGATGGCACGCCAAATGTCGATTTTCTGGTGGGTGCTGACCTATGTGACATGTACAGGGAGAGAAGTATAATCATCACCTTCTGCATGCTCCATGTGAGTGGCCCCCATCCCCACCCTTGCGGCACATGCTCCCATCTGTCGTTTGATGCATGCCTCAATCGCTCCCCTCCCCACCATCTTTCATCTACCCCACTCAACACAGGCATACCCCACAAAGCATGGTCCCAGTGTACTTACCTGTTGGTCTGGAGGACCGTAGAGGAGCGCATACTGGGGGAGGACCCCATCCACAAGTTTCTCCAACTCCTCTGCAGTGAAGGCAGGGGCCCTTTCCCCAGTCGCATGAGCCGTTGTCTCTTCCAGACCGAGGTCACAGCAGCACTTGCAGTGAAGGTCCTCTCCTGTGGAAGACCAGGTATCGAGTGATTAAGCTGATAGAAAATGGCGGTTACGCCCGCGGCTGTGCGTACCGCGACTACCGGCGCGCATCGTCATTGGCTCCTGAAACCCATAGGGTTCAATGTTAACCAATGCTGCTTTGCGCCGCGGTCTTCGACCGCCTACCGCCACGGTGTCCCACGCCAGCGCATTGACCTCACATCCCATTGTCGCACTTCACAGGTCAGGCAGCCGCCATTTCAAGGGCCCACATGGCTGAATTTGTACTGCGACACAGATACCTAGGCCTTGCATCGACACTCATACAAGCCATACAATGCATAGGGATTTGTGTTATGTGCAAGCTGTGAGAACGTACCTGTGGTTTGATTGACTCTGTGCTCGCTGTTGTCCTTCATAGGCACCGTCCACTGGGACATGCAAGGAGATGGAGGAATCTTCCCGTGTACAGACCGCTGGTGGACCTGTCGACAATGGAGGAAAGACATGTCATACTGACATACAGGCTTGACCGAGCCACTATACAGGAACTGTGTGCCCAGCTGGAGCCAGACCTGATGTCACCTATCCGCCAACCCACAGGGATCCCCCCTCTAGTGCAGGGTCTGTCAGTACTTCATTTCTTAGCAAGTGGGTCATTTCAAACAACTGTGGCCATTGCATCAGGGATGTCCCAGCCCATGTTTTCCAAGGTGTTGTCCAGAGTGTTGTCTGCCCTGCTCAAACACATGCGGAGCTACATCGTCTTCCCTGAGGTGGGGGATTTGGCTACAGTGAAAGGTGATTTCTATGCCCTTGGACATATTCCCAACATCATTGGTGCCATTGATGGGACCCATGTTACTTTGGTCCCCCCCAGCAGGAGTGAACAGGTGTACAGGAACAGGAAGAGTTATCATTCCATGAATGTCCAGATGGTCTGTTTGGCTGACCAGTACATCTCCCATGTTAATGCCAAGTTCCCTGGCTCAGTGCATGATGCGTACATCATGCGGAATAGCAGCATCCCTTACGTGATGGATCAACTCCAGAGGCACCGTGTGTGGCTAATTGGTGACTCTGGTTACCCCAACCTGTCATGGCTACTGACTCCAGTGAGGAATCCCCAGACAAGGGCAGAGGAACAGTACAATGAGGCCCATGGACGTACTAGGAGGGTGATAGAGCGGACCTTCGGCCTCCTAAAGGCCAGGTTTAGGTGCCTCCATATGACCAGTGGATCCCCATTCTACTCACCAAAGAAGGTGTGCCAGATCATCGTGGCCTGCTGTATGCTTCACAACCTGGCTTTGCGACGCCAGGTGCCTTTTCTGCAGGAGGATGATCCAGATGGTGGTGTTGTAGCAGCTGTGGAGCCTGTGGAGAGTGAAGAGGAGGAAGGCGAAGAGGACGTCATAGACAACAGGAACACAGTAATACTGCAGTATTTCCAATGACACATAGGTAAGAATCCCCCCCGACATATAACATTTACTTAACCCCTACTACCTCTTTACTGTCTGTCCTTTTCCCCCAGTGTATGGTAACTAAGTTGTGACTTTCCCTTCAGATTTCAGAGCTGTGGGCCCCACTGCGTGACATCTGCTTTGTTTCCCTATGGACTACAGCTGTGTGACATTGGTATGTTGGCATCACAATGAAAATAAGCATTTTGGCACGGTCATATCTAATACATTTGTTCCAAATAACAGCCAGACTCCTGATTGTTTTGTGCAATAAGTGTGTTTATTACAGTGCTCTAAATTGGTGGGTGGTTGCAAATCGGTGAGTGGTGATGGTGGAGGATTGTCCATGGCAGAGTCCAGACTATCAGTATCACAGGTGCAATGTCCAAATGCCTGTGGAAAGTGGAGCTGGGGCACTTTAAGGTTGGACAGGGTGTCAATGTGGGACAGTGGGATGACAATCAGGGAGGTATCCTTTCGTGGCGGGGGTCTTGGCATCTTACTCTGTCTTCTTCCTGGATCTCAGGGCCCGCTTGCGGGGTGGTTCTCCTTCTGCAGGAGGTGGGGTTCTGGTGGCCTGTTGGTCTTGTGTCGGGCCTCCTGTCCACTAGCGCCGGCGGAGGTGGTAGGCAGTTCTTGGTCCATGCTAGTGACAGGGGCCCTTTGTGGTGCCAGAGTGTCCCGCAATGTGGTGACTACCTGATTCAGTGCCACTACGATGGTGCCCATGTCGGAACAGATGTTTCTTAGTTCCTCCCTGAACCCCATATACTGTTGCTCCTGCAGAAGCTGGATCTCCTGAAACCTGGCCAGGACCGTGGACATCGTCTCCTGGGAGTGGTGGTATGCTCCCATGATGGAGGAGAGGGCCTCGTGGAGAGTGGGTTCCCTGGGCCTGTCCCCCCCCTGTCGCACAGCAGCCTTCCCAGTTCCCCTGTTTCCCTGGGCCTCTGTCCCCTGGACCGTGTGCCCACTACCACTGCCCCCAGGTCCCTGTTGTTGTTGGGGTGGTGGGTTAACCTGGGTTCCCTGTAGTGGTGGACACACCGCTGATTGACGTGTCCTGGGGACAGAGGTATGGGCCCGCTGGGTGGGTGCTGTGCTGGTGTTCCCAGTGGGGGGAAGGTCTGCTGTGGGCTGTGGCTGTCTGAGGGGAACCGACTGTCCAGAGGTCCCCGATGGGCCGGGCTGGTCATCTAGATCCAGGGAGACAGAGCTGCTGTCATCACCGTGGCCCTCTTCTGGGGGTGGAGTGGACATTTGTGGACCCTCCTGCGCGGTGACGTGGCGTTCAGGTCCTGCAGGGGTATAAAGGTATGGTTATTGCTTCTGTGTGTGCCATAGCGTGCAATGGGTGGGTGCCCGTGTACCCCAGTGCTGGCATTCCCTTGTGGGGGCTTTTGTGACAGTGGTTTGGGGGGGTGGTGTGCAGTGGGCATGCTTAGGTGATGGGTGTCCCTGCTTTGTGGTCGCATGCAGGGCTTGGTGTTGGGATGGGTGGGTTGTGATGGTGAGACATTTGCAAGGAGTAGGTGTGATGGGGTGAGGGTGAGGGTGGGGGTATGAGTTGGCATGCTGGTGGGGTGGGGGGGATGAAGTAGTTAAGATTAGACTTACCAGAGTCCATTCCTCCGCCTACTCCTGTGAGGCCGTCAGGATGCAGGATCACCAAGACCTGCTCCTCCCATGTTGTAAATTCTGGGGGAGGAGGTGGGGGTCCGCCGCCAGTCTTCTGCACCGCGATGTTGTGCCTGGATACCATGGAACGCACCTTCCCGCGTAGGTCGTTACACCGCTTCCTGATGTCGTCCCTATTTCTTGGGTGCTGTCCCACAGCATTGACCCTGTCGACTATTCTGCTACATAGCTCCATCTTCCTGGCAATGGTGGTGTGCTGCACCTGTGTCCCGAAGAGCTGTGGCTCTACCCGTACAATTTCCTCCACCATGACCCTGAGTTCATCGTCAGTAAACCTGGGGTGTCTTTGCGGTGCCGTGGGGTGGTGTGGGTGATGTGTGGGGTGGATTGTGTGGTGCTAAGTGTGGTGCTGTGTATTGGTGTGTTGTTTGAAGTGCGTGGTAATATTACAGGGTGACAGTGAATTGCTCGTCTGGGTGCTCGGTTCTCTTTTCTCAGTGCTTGTTCACGAATCTCGAGGAGTGGGGGTTTGTGGGTGATGTGGGTGTGTGTTTTATGTTGTATTGGGTGTGTGGGAGTGGTGTGTGTATGTGGATCAGGTGTGTGTATTTCGATTTGTCCAATGTGGCTGTGTTTTGTAAGTGTGTGTGTATTTTGAGCGCGGCGGTGTGTACCGCCAATGGAATACCGCGGTTGAAAGACCGCCGCGTGGATTCGTGGGTCGTAATGGCATGGGTGTTTTTCTGTTAGCGTGACGGTGGAGGTTTGGTCATCGCCAGTTTCTCGCTGGCCTTTGGTGTTGCGGACTTTTGTGGATGTCTGTATTTTGGCGGTTTGCCTGTTGTGGGTCAGAATGACCGTGGCGGTGTACCGCGACCGCGGCGGTGTTATGGCGGTCTTCTGCGCAGCGCCTTTTACCGCCGAGGTTGGAATGACCACCTAAATCATTATTGACACAAAGAAGTGTTAAATCTTGAAAAATTTAATAACTGTTTTGCTCTAATATTGCCTTCTTGTGGTAACAATTGAATACATGATTTTGATTCAGGCACATCCTTACATTTCAATGTGAGAAGCAAAATACACATTTTCTCAACTGTTTGGTATTAAAAGTAGAAATTGAAGGTTTCAAGGTTTGTTTAGCAGTGCTGTAAATATTATATGCTCCATCCAGAATAAGAGATGAAATAAAACAGTGTGTGGAAATCCTTACCCTATTGTTTGTAGCAGTACACACTTTCTGTGATGGTGTGGGGGTGTATGAGTGTACACCTAACTATAGTCCCACTTCTCTGGGCACTTTATAAATTATCTTTAATCCCATCAATTGTCTTTTATTCTCTGTTCCGGATCTTCATGTTTCATCTGACATACTCCCATTCCTTGTTTTCTGCATGAAGGGATTACAAAGCGGGTCCAATCTGTGTCTATGAAGAAACTCATGCCCCATTTCTTCTCCCAGTGTGAAGTCTACTTGGCACTATACTTGTATTTCACGTCATCCAAGGAAGTGATGGCAATATGTTACTCGCTCATCTTTTGAACAAATTATTATTTTATTTTATTCTTCAATTACTCTTCATATGGATTGCAATCATAAATTAAAATGGGTAAAATGCAGAATAAATGGAATTACTTTTATATGTGCATTTTATTAAGTTGTTTAATGGGTCATTTGGCACAATAAGTGCTACAAGACCATCACAGGCAGGAGTAGGGACAACTTCACTTCTGTCTGGTAAGTTCGAGTGATCTCTATGGAGAGAATACGTTTACAGAATTTAAAGGTTTACAAATGGGACCGTTTTTAGACGTCTTCAAAAACGTTTTGCTCTCAGGGATGGCCCTATTATATTCTGGAGTCAGTGTTCTATCAGCCCAAACACACTGCCTCCATATGTTTGGTCGCTCATATATATATATATTTATATATATAAAGGTTGCTTGTGTTCTGGGGCAGAAGGGACCTGGCTTGGCAATTTGGGTGTGATTGTTTATATTGGAGTGAGATCAAGATTGTTTAACATATGGCTGGGTCTACTCTTAGGTCACATTGTGGGCAAAATAATTATGGAGTGGGATGCAGCCCAAGTATTTATCAGTGGCTGAGATTAATTTAAGCATCTCATCCTTAATTTTTATGTTTACTTCGGTGTAATACCCTAACTGAAATGGGTTTGGCCAGAAGTCTATCCCCTACTCACGTTGGCATTGGACTCAAGATGCACCCAACTGAAAAGCCCCAACTAGAGAAAAAAAGGTCTTGGGTTGCTTGAGTTCCGGTTCAGAAAGGATGTGACTTGCGAGTTCAGGATAGAATGTTCCCACTGGAGCAGGATTAAGGCTGATTTCCATATGACTCAGTCTAATCTGAGCTGCCATGGTATTCCAAAAAATGATGGACTGGGATGCAGCCAGAGTAATTACTAGTGGCTGAGATTAATTCAAGCATCCCACCTGTCACGTTTTTGTTTACTTCAGTGATATGTGAAAGTGAGCTTAGGCATACCCGACAATTGAAAAATCCTTCACATTTTCAAGACTTATCTACTCTATATGAATTTTGCAAAAATCATTAGAGACTATGGAAACCAATTAGGTGAAACAAGTGTACCTGCCTCTGTACATGTCTTTTCATTGTGCAACCCTAGCACTGTCTTTATGTATATCATATTCTCTAGTGTCACATAGCCAACAACAGTGGTAGACAGGTAATGATGTAGTTGGTGAACAGTCGTAGGTGATTTGTTTTCTCAGCTACTAATTGTAAGTTTCAACATTTTGTTTATAAGACACAATCTAGTTGAGGAGATCCCACTTTGTACGGTATCTAGATACATGGGCATTGTTTCCATACTCTCTGAATCTGTGATATTTTATTTAAAATGAAATATTTAGGTCCCCATGCCGCTTACCACCATGCTGACTGCCGCGAACATACCGCGGCCACAGCAGTATACCGATACCCATATTATGACCCACAAATAGAAATCTGCCACTATACAGACACACACGAGTCTGACAGACCAAAGGTCAGTGATAAACTGGCGGTACCAAAACCCGCACCGTTACACCAACAGAAACACACCCACAGCACCACGAATTACCGCAGTGGTCATTCAACCACGGTAAACCATTGGCGGTGCACACCGCCACGCTCAAAATACACACACACATACAAAACTACACCACATTGACAATTCCAAATACACACACCTGACACACATACACACAACACACCCACACAACCACACCACTATAAAACACACACACACACTACCCACAACCCTTTACGACCCAAAGATTTTGACAACTGAGAGAGAAACAAGCCAGGAGCACCCACTGAATCTGAACCACAAAACACCATCACCCATACACCATCCACGCACCTCACAGCACAGACCCTAAAACATCAGCCCACACACCCTCACACATACCACTCACACTACACCCATGGCACCACAAAGATAACCCAGGTTCTCAGAGGAGGAGCCAAGGGTCATGGTGGAGGAAATCATCCGGGTAGAGCCACAGCCATTCGGATCACAGGGGGCAGCAGACATCTGTTGTAAGGAAGATGGAGCTATGGCGGAGAGTCGAGGACAGGGTCAACGCCGTGGGACAGCACCCAAGAACAAGGGATGACATCATGAAGAGGTGGAACGACCTACAGGGAAGGTATATTCCATGGTTGCAAGACACCAGATAGCTGTACAGAGGACTGGCGATGGACCCCCACCTCCTCCCCCACAACTTACAACATGGGTGGAGCAAGTCTTGGCATCCTTCATCCTGAGGACCTGGCAGGAGTAGCAGGAATACTGGAATCTGGTAAGTCAA
The DNA here is from genome assembly GCF_031143425.1 of Pleurodeles waltl. Lineage (NCBI taxonomy): Eukaryota > Metazoa > Chordata > Amphibia > Caudata > Salamandridae > Pleurodeles > Pleurodeles waltl. Next base: position 1,117,921,354 of record NC_090447.1, read on the forward strand.
CTCATTACTACTTTATCCTCCTCCCTACCTGCATGCCATCACAAATAACAGCCCCTACCCTCGAACCATATCACCCCACCACCTCACATATACCCCACCATCACAACCCACCCATCCCAATACCAAGCCCTGCATGCAACAACAATGCACAGACCCCAATCACAGATCTGCATGGGCACCCATCACTACAGCATGCAACTAGTGACAATCACTAAGCCAAACCAATCATAACTCACACAAGCCAATGCTGCCTTGCTAATAACAACCATAGAGGGAAACATACCCATGCACAAGATGGCACACACAGAAACAATAACACAGCATTTACTTCCCCACAGGGCCCCCACTCAATGTCACCGGGGAGGAGGTGCCAGCCACATCCAGTCTCCACCCCGAAGAGACCCACAATGATGACAGCAGCTCTGCACGCCTAGATCACGATGACCAACCTGGCCACTCAGGGACCTCTGGTCCGTCGGTTACCAAGGCACTGTCCCAACCCACCACAGAGCCTCCCCCACTCAGGAAACACCACCACAGCACCCACCCAGTGGGCCCATCATTCTGTCCCCAGGACACGTCAATCAGCAGTCTGTCCACCACTACAGGGACCACAGGCAACCCCACAGACACAGGGCGATCAGGGACCTGGGGTCAGTGGCAGTGGGCACACGGTTCAGGGGACAGAGACACAGGACAACGGGGAAGCTGGCAGGACTGCTATCCGACAGGGGGAGGACAAGCCCAGGGAACCGACTCTCCACGATGCACTCACCAACATCCTGGGAGCATACCACCGTTCCCAGGAGACCATGGGCCAGATACTGGCCAAGTTGCAGGAGACCCAGCGGCTGCAGGCGGGACAGTACTTGGGGATCAGGGAGGACCTGAGGGACATCCACACCACCCTGGTCACCATTGCAGGGGTGCTGGCAGACATGGCCAACACCATGAGGGAGGCAGTGGCACACCAACGGGCCCATGACACTAGCCTCATGGAAGAACAGCCCCCCACCTCCGCCAGCTCTAGTGGACAGGAGACCCCACCACAGGAACAACAGGCCACGAGCACCCCACCCCCTACAGAAGGAGAACCACCCCGCAAACTGTCCCTGTGATCCAGGCAGAAGCCAGGGAACATTCCCAAGACCCCCGCCAGGAAATAAGACTCTCCTGATTGTCACCCTTGTGTCCCACTCTGTCACCCTGTCCACCTTGAACTGTCATTGCTCCCCTCCCTATGCCCCCATGGACATGAAACAAATAGACTCAACTCTACCCTGGACTTTCCTCCATCAGCAACCCAGCCCATTGTAATACCCCCTCCACTTATTAGCACCTAAATAAACACCCTTGGAACAAATTCAAGTATGGAGTCTGTCAATTGTTTGACATATGTATTAGTTGCACAAACTGAACATTGCAATTCAAATGTACTGTAATATTTACATAGGTATGACCTATAGTGGGCAGCAGTAAACACACCAGGAGCCAGAGTGGGGCACAGAGATCTGTAAAATAGAGATGCCAAAGGGTACAGTAAGTAGCCATGAAAATAGGGAAATCAGGCTGCCATGTTCAATGTCAAACACAAAACTGCAATAGAAGGTGAAGTTACAGTGTCTTACCTGTGTGTCACTGGAAGTACTGTTGAATTAGTGTATTTCTGTTGTCTACATCGTCTTCCTCTGCCTCCTCTTCGTCATTGTCCACAGGCTCGACCACTGCCACACGACCATTCCGAGGCTCATCCTCCTGCAGAAAAGGCACCTGGCGTCTCAAGGCCAGGTTGTGAAACATGCAATGATGATCTGGCACACCTTCTTGGGTGAGTAGTACAGGAATCCATCTGTTAAATGGAGGCACAGGAATCTGGCCTTCAGGAGGCCAAAGGTTTGCTCAATGATCCTCCATGTTCGCCCATGTGCCTCATTGTAACATTCCTCTGCCCTTGTCCTGGCATTCCTCACTGGGGTCAGTAGCCATGAGAGGTTGGGGTAATCAAAGTCACCTGTAAATATTGAGGGATACCTGTTAGCCATACACTCACCCTTAGGGCCAAACCCACACCCACATACCTACATCAACTGGATGGGCACCATGGGCTCACCCATTAGCCACACCCTGTGCCTCTGCAGTTGAGACATCACATATTGGATGCTGCTATTCCTCAAGATAAAGGCATCATGCACAGAGCCAGGATGCTTTGCATTGACATGGGAGATGTACTGGTCCACCAAAAATACCATCTGCACATTCAGAGTGAAAGCTCTTTCTATTTCTGATCACTTGTTCATTTCTCCGGGGGAGACAAATGCAATATGTGTACCATAAATGGCACCAATGATGTTGGGGATATGTCCCAGTGCATAGTAGTCAGCCTTTACTGTGGCCAAATCCTCCACCTGGGGGAATACGATGTAGCTACACATGTGTTTCAGCAGGGCAGACAACACTCTGGTCAGCACGTTTGACAACATAGGCTGTGACATCCTTGATGCCATGGCCACTGTCGCTTGGAAGGATCCACTTGCCAGGAAATGGAGCACTGACAGGACCTGCACTAGAGGTGGGATACCTGGGGGGTGGTGGATAGCAGATTTCAGGTCTAGCTCCAATTGGGCACACAGCTCTTGGATTGTGGCCCTATCAAGTCTGTAGGTCAGGATAATGTGCCTGTCTTCCCTTGTTACCAGGTCCACCAGGGGTCTGTACACGTAGGGATGTCTCCATCTCCTATTCATCCTCAGTGGTTGAACTCTAGTGTGAAAAACGGTGAGCAGAAGGTCATACTCACACATATTTCAACATTAATATGCAAATTTTGCTTTACAGAAACAGTATGGGGCATATTTATACTCCTTTTGCGCCGAATGTGCGTCAAAAATTCTGACGCACATTCAGCGCAAACGTTGCCCCATATTTAAACCCTGACGCCCGAGCCGGCGCAAAAGGAAAATGGCGCAATGTGCGTCAGTTTCTGGAAGCGGCACCCCGCCCTGCGTTAATGACATGCAGGGTAGGCGTTCCCGTCCAAAAACCGACGCACACAGCGGCGCGTCGTATTTATGCTTCCGGGCAAAAATGACTCCCGCGCGGTAGGCGGCGCAAAAAAATCACGCAAAGCACGAATAACGTGAAATTTTAACGCCTGGGTCAGTGCAGGCATTAAAATGGGGCAAACACACCTGTACTTAATCAGAACACACAGAACAAGCAACAGAGCAGCAGAGCAGCAGAGCAGCAACAGGGAGACATGGAGGTGCTTTTTCTTCAGCGTGCACGTAGACGCAGAGCCCTGCAGCAACAACAGCAGCTACAACAGCAGGGACCCCAAAGACAGCGCAGAAGGCAGGAGAGGATATTCCGCCCAAGAACAACCCTGCATGGCCTCAGGGAACGAGACATCATCCAGAGGTACCGGTTGAACTGGCAGGCCATTCAGCAGCTGCTGAGAAATATTGAACAGCAGTTGGCCCCCACACTATCCCAACAGAAACTAAGCTGCTTGCCGTACTTCACCTGCTGGCAAGTGGCTCGTTTCAGACAACTGGTGCCCTGGTTGGTGGAATATCACAACCATCTTTCTCCGCATTCCTGCCTAAAGTACTGGATGCCATCATTCGCCTGACACCCCGCCACATCTGCTTCCCTAACACACTGCAGATGCAGCAGGAAACTAAACAGGGGTTTTATGCCATCAGTGGCTTCCCGCACGTCCTTGGTGCAATCGACTGCACACACGTACACCTTGTGCCACCTGCTGCAACAGAACACCTCTACCGCAACAGGAAGCACACACATTCAATCAACGTGCAGGCCATAGTCGATCACCAAGGACTGATCAGCAATATTGTGGCTAAATATCCTGGGAGTGTACATGACGCATTCATCTTCCGTCACACCACCATCAACCAACACTTCCAGGATGGACGATATGGCAATGGACTACTTGTTGGTAAGGACAAAAACCAAACTCATATACACACTGCTCAGAAACCCTCTAGGACAAACAACACATACACCACAATAGCAACACCTAGCCAGGAACACACTGAGGTACTCACATCACTAGCCATGTTTCAGAAGTCACCATTGAACCTGTCACACATTGTAATTTACTGTACAGCTTAGTGTGAAGACATTAATGACTGTGGTAGCCTAAATGTCACCTTGCAAATTGGAAGTCTCACAATAACCTGTACACTAATACAATGCATAAGTTTAAAGGTATGGGATGGCCTGGGTATGTTCATATGAACGTTTAAAATACACTTTCATGTTTCAACTCTGCATGGAACTATCATCACACCCCCAGTGAGGACACACGGACACCTGTATCACAAGTCACAATGCAAGGGAGGGCACACTGTACTGGAGAAACCAATACATCCTGCTGACAAACAGTTAGCCAACAAACACTTGCTCAGCCAAGGAAAAAAACTCAATGCAAAAGTTTTCACCAACAACCATAGGTTGTCACATTAGTACACAAAAGAGTCACAGACAACACAACACAACTACTGCCATCAAAGATCCGTACAACAGGGCCTCCTACATCTAATTGATCCCATTCTGTGTTTCTCTTTCAGCTGATCAGGGGTATGGCATCCAGCCTTGGATAATGACACCATTTGGGAACCCAAATACTGCTGCTGAGCGGGCATACAATGACGCCCACAAGAGGACACGCAGCATTGTGGAGCGGACCTTTGGGATCCTAAAGTCTAGGTTCCGCTGCCTTGACATCACTGGCGGTAGCCTACTCTATTCCCCCGAGATGGTCTGTAAGATCATACTCACTTGTGCCATATTGCACAATATTTGTGTAAAAAGGAATATTCCCCTCCTTGGCCTGGACCCAGACATGCCTGAGGATGACGAAGAGGAGGATGCTGGCCTGCAACAGGAGGGGGAACAACCTAACATGGCAGCAGGAGTGCGTAGGCGCCAACAGCTTGTCAATAATTTTTTTTCTTAATGTATCATAATAACTTGTATTCCACACTTGTAAATAAACACAGATAACCAACACCACATCATGCTTTGGCCTATGCATTTCTGACCACCTTTAGTTTGAAATCGCTGAAGAAGAATGTCGTCTCATTGAGCAAGAATGCTATAACATTCATCACACCAAAAATAAACATCACAAATGTATGCACAGAGGGTAGGATGTGACATGATACATTACAAAACACAGAGGCCAACAGGAGTACAAATGTGGCAATTATACATGCCGGATCCAAACACCTGAGACAGTCTCTCATCCAGCCCAAAATTTGAGATCATTTGAAAGTCACATCACACATGTTCAGAGACAGGGTGGGACCATCCATGTGTACGTGACCATGTCATCAATGGCTTCTCTCAATTGTGTGATATGAGCAATACACAATTGGAACAACATCAGCTGCCCCTAACTCAGGAGGAGACCTTGAAGTCACAGTGACAACATACACCCAGACAGGTGATAGTGGATCCACATTCCAACACACATGTACACATATGTCATACAATCAACCTAATATTTGAAAGTAGACCATCACAGTTGTGTCCCAGTTAGAACCTAGCAGGAAGAATGTAACATGCCACTAAACCAGTTTATGCAGAAAGGGACACAGACAACAACAAAATTATTCTCCTTGGCACATCAGGAACGCTCAGAGTCTTGCAAACATAGTCATTGGAAAAAGGTATGCAAGTTTGCTCCAATTCATCATTACTGCAAACGTCAAATGGGCTAATGAGATGAATGAATGGTCAACAGTCCTTCATACCATTTGGCCTTACATTAGCCTTCTGCAGCAGGTTTGCCATGATATAATAAATAAAACCCATGGATACAGTAGCTATTCTGGATGGTCAAATCCTAGGGTGCTGGGGGCCTAAGTCCACCTCTACCGCCCCCCAAACATACAAGAATCTTGTACTTGTGAACTAAACACATGCATAAGGCACATGTGTGGGCTACATGTCAAAAGTCCAACACAAATCAGAAACACAAAATCATAATGGGACATGGTTAGCCCCATAAAAACTGTAAGTGACTATTGCACTCCCTGTTAGGACTACAGACAAAGGCATCACCATCATAATTGTGGACACATTTTGGAGAAGGAATACATCATGGTATCCCATCCATCATTTCAAAATAGCCATCTGCAATTACCCAAAATATGTAGACAAATATGGTCAATACATTAGTTAACGTATCCAAAACATTACAGTGTGAATGCCTTCTATACATACAACAACGGACATGTGTCATATCCAAACACAAATGTGTAACACATAGCACCGTTTGACCATGACAAATCACCTTTCCAAAGTTCAAAACATGAAGACATAAGGAAAAATTTGCTCAAAATTCTATGCATACAGCATGGGCGTCATAATTTGTTCATGTACATGAGTGCACAGAATGCAGAGTCAAATCTAAATGTATCCAAAAGTTTCACATATTTAGCCATCAAAGTATAATTTACATCATAATTTTTTTTTTACTCAGCATCATGTGCACTCTTGTACGTGGAAAAAATATGACGCCCATGATGTATGCGTGGTAAAATTGACGCTACATGAACAATATGTTGGTCATCTCATGTACATTCAAAAATTATTAATATTCATATCATATTTTTTGACTCAGCATCATGTGCACTACTGTACGTGGAAAAAAATGACGCCCATGATGTATGCGTGGTAAAATTGACGCTACATGAACAATATGTTGGTCATCTCATGCACATTCAAAAATTATTAATATTCATATCATATTTTTTGACTCAGCATCATGTGCACTACTGTACGTGGAAAAAAATGACGCCCATGATGTATGCGTGGTAAAATTGACGCTACAAGAACAATATGTTGGTCATCTCATGTACATTAAAAAATTATGAATATTCAAATCACATTTTTTGACTCAGCCTCATGTGCACTACTGTACGTGGAAAAAAATGACGCCCATGATGTATGCGTGGTAAAAATGACGCTACATGAACAATATGTTGGTCATCTCATGTACATTCAAAAATTATTAATATTCATATCATATTTTTTTACTCAGCCTCATGTGCACTACTGTACGTGGAAAAAAATGACGCCCATGATGTATGCGTGGAAAAATGTACGCTACATGGACAATATGTTGGTCATCTCATGTACATTCCAAAATTATTAATATTCATCTCATATTTTTTGACTCAGCATCATGTGCAATGTAATGCGTAAAAAAAAAATGACGCACAATTGTGTATGCGTGAAAATATGACGCATAACGGGAAAATAAAAACGGCGGCCATTTTCTGCAGGAAGTGATGTAATAGGATATCCTGTTTACTAAATCTGTACTGGGAGTTAACTTTCACTTTCACTTTGCAGTCTCAGATTTATCTAGACTGTGTGGTTGTGTGAAAGGTGTTGTCCTGTGTTTTACTGATTTTGTGTCCTGTGTCCCTTGTATTTTGTCTTTTTTGTGAATCTATTCTTGTTGCATAACATTGTCTCAGTCTGTTTAGTCTTGTTTTGTCTATTCCTTTTATTGTTTGTATTGTCTGTGGGAGTCTGTTGTGGGTAGCATAGTTTTGGGGGTTAGTTGGGCTATTTTTCTCCTTTTTCCTTTTCCTTCACACCTCTACCTTTCCCCATTTCCCACTTTTACTTTCTTATTTCCTTTGTTCATTTTTCTAGCAGTCAATATGTCAGGTAGGCCTCGCCTGTCCAGGATGGGTGAAGATGAATTGGGGGGATTCATATGGCTAGTTAGCCATTTCCTCCCACTGATGCTGGAAGCTGGGGGCCGTGTGATACAGGGGTATCACACGGAGGCTAGGAAAATCCGGTGGGAGAAGGTGCGCCGTCACCTGGTCCGGGTCTACGGGAGCATGCGCAATGTCCATCAATTGAAGCACCGCTGGGCAGATCTGATCACCAGGGAACAGGACCTGCTGGACCACCTGGGAATCCGGATTGGTGGCCATGTTGGTGAGTACAAATCAATTACATGGGAATAATCAAAATCTGTGTGGGAACATGTGATGATTGTTACCCAATTCCCTAAATAAGTAGCTGACTGTGTGTAATGCTAGGGAAACCTAGGCCCATGTTTATACACATATATCCCCATTTTTGCTACACATTTTCACGCAATAACAGCAGCAAATTGCAACATCTATCTGTATTTTGCTATTTTGCCCCCTCTCTGCGTGACAAAATGATGCAAATGATGCGCTACAAAGGTATACATATGTGCCCTAATGTGTATTTGTTGCAGAATGTGTATGAAGACCAATGCTAGCAGTCAGATGGCTCATTTTTGCAACACATACCAGATGCCAGTAGCTGTATGTAATGTAGTGTTGCATTTGTGTCAGACAAGCAACACGTTAACGGCTCTATCTGTACTCTACAGGTCATAATGGCCAGTGAGTAAGTCATGTAGAAACAACATACCTACATATGTAGACGCCATAGCTAGACAGAAAATTTGAAACCCATGATGATGCTATACATGTGTGTTGCCTTCACGTCACATGAAGTTAGATATGTTGGCCACACATATGTCACATGTGTGTGTGGTTGCTGTGTGTTGAACATGTCCACCTAGCCTGTTTGATTGTGAGTGGTCATGCAGTCCTCATGGAACCAGTTTTGGAATGTCTCTCTGGGATGCACATGCTGAGATGTATGGATAACATTATTGTTGGGGAATACTAATGGAGGGTTAACTTGGACGACACATGACTGTCATGGCCACTGCATGTGTGTAGTAGGGTGTGTAACTGTAGCAGGAGTCTCATCCAATGTTAATGGTGAATACAAAGTCATCCATGCAGTATGAGCATGTGGGAAAGTCTATCATTACCATGTCATATTCACACAGTGTCATTGTAACTGAAATTATTTGTCAGTTCACCCAGTCTGAGTATATTCTTCCTTTCATGCTTTACAGGTGGACCAGCCCCGTACACCGTGGGAGAGGTGGCACATTTTGACGACCCCGATACCTACAGTGAGTGTCGCCTGAGTGCTATTTTCATTGTTTGGTAATGAAGCATGATGGATTACTGTGTGTTCAAGAGAATTCATGATTTGATGCGCTGGCCATTCATTGGCATTGTTGTTTTAGTGTGATATCAAATAGGACTTATGTTTCTGTAAAGCAATACCTAGCCATCTCTCAGATTGAGGGGCTGTAGGTCATTCCAGTTGGGCGGCAATGGGGAATGGGATGACTCATTTGGAATACACTGGCCAATGTTAGACTTGGTCAGGGACTTGGCATGAACTGAGTCTGCATATCAGACTGACAGTCTCCCAGATAGCTTAGGCACATGGCTTTGATGACAAGTGCTTCTTCCTAGTTGAGGATGGACTGTGTACACTGTAGGTCGGATCTTCCGGGGGCATGTACTTCCACAAGGTGAACTAGAAGTGTGTGTGACTTGAGTGCAATGGCCTAGGTGTTCTGTCGAATCATGAGAATGGGGCCCGTATTTATACTTTTTTAGCACCGCATTTGCGTCGTTTTTTTACGCTAAATCGGCGCAAACTTCCAAAATGCAATTGCATTGTGAAACTTCGCGCCGATTTAGCGTTAAAAAACGACGCAAATGCGGCGCTAAAAAAGTATAAATATGGGCCTGGGTGTTCTACCTCCTCTGTGTGTGTTGTAAAACATGCCTCACTGATAGTATGTCATGTTGGCCTAAGTCATATCATTTTGACATGTGTGGACCTGGGATGTGTCAATGTTTGGCTGACTAAAACGTGTTGCTAGCCCTTCATAGGTGTTGTGTGTGAAGGCACATACTTGTTGAACTTTCTATACACTCCTGGGTGTGCATTGAACATGGGATTGTTGGTTGTTCTTCCCATACCACCCACAAATACTGGGATGTTACTGTGAAACAGGGTACCTAGGACTGTAGCAACCAGTATGTTACACGTACTTGACACCTTTTGTCACTTGAGTTAGTACCTAGGGCCAGATGTAGCAAACTGTTTACAAGTTGCAAATGTCATACATTTCTGTTTGTGAGTTGGAAACGTCTGTTTCCTATTCCGAAATGTATTTGGTGATCATGAACATATTAGCAAAATGCTTTTCCAAATGCAAAATATGAAGGGGTTTTCCAGACCTACTTGCAACTCACAGTGGTAGGCAATTCCATTTGCAAACGAGTACGTGGTTGCAAAGTGAGTCGCAGTTATCATCCACTTGAAGTGGATGGTAACCCACTTGCTAACTGGAAGGGGTCCCCATTGTAACCCTTCACCTTTGTGAGTGGACCTAAATAATCCTGTACAAAACAGCCAGTGGTCTAAGGGACCACTAATTACCGTGAAATAATCCAAAATTGAAGTTGTTTTAATTTTTTACTAAGTGTAGCTCATTTTCCTTTCAGGTAAACGGCCTACACTTGGGGAAAAATAACCTGCTTTAGTTAAAAGCAGTCACATCCATGGAGGTCTGCTGTTCCCAGCAGGCCTCCATCCCCGTGAGTGCCCATAGTCGCTAAGGTGGCGCAACTTGGAACCCACATCATTGATGTTCATGAGGTGGGTCTTAGCGACCCCATAGCGACTCGCAGACGGTGTCAGAGACACCGTTCTGCATTGCAAATTGCTAGTTGCATTTTCCAAATTCCTACATCTGGCCCCTAGTGTTGACATTTGTTTATGGCCCATGGGTTCAATCTTAGCACACAACTAATTCCAAATGGCATTGAGTGAGGAGTGTGATTGTTATCACATAGAGTGACATATGTAGTGAAGTCAGTATGCGGAAGGGGTGCTGCCATGATGTCAAATGCCTTAGGTATGATTTGGATGAGTAGTTTGATGTCATCCATCATGTAGAGACATGGATATGCTAGGTGTGATATGCCCTTATGTATGCATGTTTCACATGTACTTCCTCTGAGCCTTTCCGTGAACTATGTTGTGACAATTGCTGCAACCAATACATTTCTAGTAATGGACAAATAACCCATTGTGCTATTCCACCCAATGCAAATCCAAGGCTAAATATTTGCCTTTTCTCTTCACAGCTGCAAACCTGAGTGCCGCAGATCGCAACCATTTTGAGCGCCGTGCGATGAGATACAGGCACATCCTGCAGGTGCAGTGTGGGTATCGGAGGATGGCCCGCAAGTACCATTCAGATCGGGCCTCCGGGGCGTGGTGGGCCACACCACAGGCTCCCCCTACAGTGCCACCATCAACCACCAACACCACATCCACCAGGTCTGCCCAAGTGGACCCAGCAACGTCTTCAGCAATGGACCCTGCATCTTCCTCCAGACCTGGACCCAGCCGTGTGGCGGTAGCAAGACTGTCCCGTGGCCAAACAACTCCTGCCACAACATCAACCTCCGCCGGCTCACAAACCAGCACAGACCCTCCTGTGGACCCAGCTGCCTTCCTGGCATTGTCCCGAAAATTGGACAAGTTGGTGAAAAAGGTGGACAACCTGAGGGAGGACATGAATTATGTCAAAAAGAAGGTCCGCTCCATCAGGCGCACACTACGGAGGGCAAATCTGTAGTACTTTTGCCCTCTTGAACTTTTACCCCTCCCCTCTCACCTCTTTCCTATTTTATACTGTTAGTTGGGTTTTGGGGATTAGTTCTAGGATAAGTATAGGTAATTAGCTTAGTTAGTGTTAGGGAAGAGGGTGGGGGGTCCTTCTTCTTTCTATCTTATATTTTTGTGTGGGTGGGTGGGTGGAGGGCAATGTTGGGATTCCTGTTTAAAAAAAAAAAAAAAAAAAAAAAAATTTTAAAAATATCAAACAAAAAAAAAATATATATATGTTTGTTTAGGATAGTATAGTATGTGTGTAGGTTAGTAAGTGTTGTCCTGCATGTGTCTTGTCTCATAATGGTGGGTGGGGGGTTGATGTTTAGATCGTTTCGTTACATGTGTAGAGTAAGTTTAGCTTAGGTTAGTTAGGGACAGTTGTGGGTTAGTAGTAGTCAGGTTAGATTAGTGTAGGTTTACCTTTCCCTTAGTTGCCTCTTTTATTACTTCATTGAAATAAAAATTTAGTTAACCCTTTACATGATGCGTTAGGTGCTACATTATCATGGCCTTGACATCAGTGTAGCAGAATGTTTTAGTATGACATTTGTGTCCTATGCTCGCTATCCCCAGGATATTGAGGTTTAACATGCCAGCTACCCGTGTGCTAACTTGGTAAGTATCCACCATGTGGGAGACCCACCATTGGTAGTGTGCATTGATCACCAAGGGTTTGTTTCGGTATGTATCCTACTTCACAAAGAGTGCTTCCAGACTTGTTATTGTGGGTAAATAGATAGGTCGGACAGCAGTGTGAAGATCAGGGAGATCTTTGTAGATGAGGAATTGTTCACACTCTTGTGTTGTTGCTGTCATTGCTGACCTACATCATGTGTGTACTGATTCAGCATGACTTTCCTTCATGGAAGTATACTCCGTAAGGGTGATTGATGCAGTGTAATTTGTCAATGATTCCTTACATTTTACGGCTTTTTTTCTTATTTAAGTATTGCATGGTGCCTACATTTCTCAGGCACCATTAGTTGTCTAGAATAGCTATAGATGGTGCATCATTCTGTCCAACACAGCATGATTGTGTGTGCTTAGTCCCTTCATCAGTTATTTTCCTCAGTATGGTAAGGCTATGATGCAATCCTGGCCACTGCACAGATGTTTCAGTATACATGAAATCAGGACAGTAGTATAGAGAATCTACATGGTTGCCACACAGCCACTTTGGAGTTATGTACTGCACAGTTGAAGTGTGAAATAACACAGAGACACAATAGGTGTGCAAGTGATATTTATTTATAGGTGGTGTAGTGCAAAATGTCCATTCACCATGTTTGCTGAGTCCGTTCTGGTGCATAATTACATGGTGATCCTACAGAAGGGGTGATGTCACAGACAGTGCAGAGGGACAGGAATTGCCAAATAGTAGGAGAGAGACATTCACTGGCAATGGGGACAAGTCATACAGTGGATTGCCAAACAGTCATTGAGTGTAGTTGTAGTGAGACTGGCATTTGACAAAACGTAGGACCTTGGTCAGAGTAGGCCATGGTACAGGGACTAGGGCTTCCGGGTACTCTTGCGTGTGAATGTTATCTGTTCCATGTCTTCTTCTTCTGATGTGTGTGTTGCCTGGTGTGTCCTTGATGTTGTTGGTTGTGAAGGGGCAACACACACCTCAGTGTTAGGAGACATGGAGGCAGACATCCCGGGGGCTGATCCCTGTCGAGTTATGAAGGGCAGTACTGCAGCAAGGAGGGCCTGCTGGTTTTTCAGAATGGCAGCCACATCACGATGGTAGGCAGCCAGGTCGGCCCTGAGTGGTTCTATGTTGCATTCGTGCACACGTTGACTGGCTTGCAGTTGGAGTTGTTGTGTCAACTGGATGACAGCTGTGCAGATTTCCTTCTGTGTTTTTAAAAGTTCCTGCAAGAGCGATGTTCGGGCTTGCATTGCAGCTGCCTGATCAGCAGTTGACATCATGCACGAACGCACCCCCTCAAGGCTGGCTGCCATAGTTTGCATCCCCACCCGCACCTCCTTGGCCAGCTCCCGCTGGACCCCAACGACGGTTCTTTCGAAGCTGGTGCCAGTGTCGTCAGAGTCCTCAGCTTTGTTGGAGCTGGCAGGTCTTACAATTGGGGTGGCGGGTGGTTCTCCTGTGGTGGCTGCTTCTTCTGTGCTCCTCCTTGTGACTGAAGGTGGGGTTTGGAGGCTTTCAAGGACCATTTGAATGGTCTCTTGTGGGATGTTTATGGGCTCGTCATCCATGTCATCAGGGAACTCAAGGACAGGCATATCAGCAGGAGATCCGTGTTCCTCTGCAATGAAACAGGGTACAATTAGTGTGTCTGTGTTGTAACAATTTTGCACTAAGATACAAGCCTTTGGATGCCTTAACTTTGTGCTCTGTGTTTGTCTTGGTATCTGCTGTCCGTCATAGGGCATTGTTGTAGGCCTATGGCCCACCTGTGTGTCACATGTATGATATGGAGCTATCAGACATGTCTGCTTGATCGCCTCTAGGTGTTGCTTTGTAATTATTTAGGAATAGGCGTGTTTTTGTCCTACTCCTCCCTCGGTGTTTAACTATTGTTATGGAGGGACATTTTGTTGGGTGGGCTCTCATTATCCTACATGTGATTACTGGCTTTCTAGGCAGCAGGATAGCTAATGGTGTGGGGGACTAAGTCTGACCCACTTGTAACTGACTCTGTCACCCTGATATTTCATTTTGCTCAGACTAACTAGCAGTGCCTCTGGTCTCCCACATCAAAGGAATGTTTAGACATCCGAGCGCATGACATCTTTGGAACTTCTCAGGGAAGTGGTGGTCACTCAGATCCTACACAATTATGTCTTTTCCGGTATGTTCCCATACACAAATGAGAAAGACAGTATTTGTTTAATATGAGGTTTCATTGTACAACTGACTTCTTGAAATTTAGGTGTGAGCCACAATAACCCAAACAATACACACTGTTAGAATTGAAATAGTCCGCAGGAGAGTAATACATTAGTACACAGCTATCATGGTGCCTAACAGTTTCTACTCTCCCTCTGCTTGTTCTATGTATAGCACAGCATGTTGAGTTTGGAGCTTGCCTGTCGGAATCACTGGGGAGACATCATCCCTCATATCAGAGGAATGGCCTGTGATCTGGTTGTGCATCAGCAGCAAGGCAGGCAGCATCTAGTTGTGTTTCTCTGTTTGGAAACTCCCTCTTGCATATCTTGGGACAAGGAAGTGATTTTATAATTCATATGTCATCGTGATGACAAAGTTTCCCTACGCAGGAATGCCAAACCTTAACCCCTACCACATCTATCAGCAACGTACCAGACTGTATCCTTGACTGGGGCACAGAGTGAATATGTTCTGGCAAACTCCAGTGCAGAAGTAGGCAAAACAGTGTGATTTGACTAATTGACAACACCTTAGGACTGGCTATTTGCTAAATTAGCTGATAGGAAGGGCAATGAGAATCATTTAGTGCAAAGTGCTCTGAGGCTCTTAGATGTGAGCAAATGAGTATAAGTACATTCAGGGTAAGATGCACAAAGGCCTCCAGCCTGAGGCTAATGCGCAAAGTATACGTTACACTTGCCACAATACACTTTGACTGACTGTGGGTGTTGTGACTGCCCTGCCAGCACACTTGCCTCTCAGGACCTGCCCCATACACTTCTTATTCACATTGCATGAACTGTACATGTTACGTGGCATTACCTATGCATGTCAATGTTAGGATGTGGTATGGATGTAAACATTGTTGATGTTTGAAGATGATGTTGGGTCATGTGTGTCTAATTGGATTGGCCTGTTTATCGTATGAATGTCCTATTTGGTTGTCAGACTTTGCAGGTGTGTTTCAGTGACCAGTTGCCTGTGT
This sequence comes from Pleurodeles waltl, assembly GCF_031143425.1. Classification (NCBI taxonomy): domain Eukaryota; kingdom Metazoa; phylum Chordata; class Amphibia; order Caudata; family Salamandridae; genus Pleurodeles; species Pleurodeles waltl. The sequence continues at coordinate 1,117,936,788 of NC_090447.1, forward strand.
CCCCTCCTCAGGTGTTGTCTGAGCAGTATGACATTAGTGATGTAGCCTTGTTAGCCAGGCACGTGAGGGACCCTGACGTATGCAGCATGTGTGTGTCGTTAGTGCTGTGTGGCTCCTATTGCTGTTTAGTTTGGCTTATGTATGTGTCAGGTATGGACATTCGGCATTTGAGTGTACTGGTGCCTTTGTCTTATTTCTATGAATAGTTGCGGATGTCATCCTCGCCCCCTAATTTAGGTATGTATGTTCCATGGGGAGGTTCCTGCCATTTGGTACTATAGCTGCACAGAGATGAGAAGTATTATTGTCAACTGTTGTGGCAGTTACATTGCAGTTGTTGTTTTGGCTACTGCATTACTGATAGGGACCTAGTTGATGTAGGATAGATTTTGCTATACAAGTGCCTGGATGTGAGTTTGACGTAGTGGCCTTCCCACCTGTCGCTGCTTTCCCTTGGCTTTATTGTTGTAATTACAGGATGGCCCCATGGGACTGTTGTTGGTGCTGTATTTTGTCGTGCCCCAGCTTCAGTCTGTGCTGGGCATGCCCCCCTGCCGTGCCCCTTTACCCATGCCACTTCATATATGTGCTGACTTACATGCATTGTGTAGTAGGTATCCCCCCCCTGCTTACAGTCCCCATTATTGCAATTTATTTCCACATGTGACTTACCCTGCATGTGCGTTGTGTCGTGGTAGTCTGCGCTGTCCTGTCCTTGAATCCCTGTGACGATCTCCTCCGGGATGACGGCTGCGACCATCTTCTCCATGTGGTCCAGGGCCTCCTGTTGTGCTGGACTCCCCCCTCCAGTCTGCATTGCTGCCTTCCTGTTCCTGGCCATTTTCTCTTTTGTCCTACGTTTGCAGTCATGCCAGCGTTTCTTACACTCAGTGACTGTGCGGCGTTCTTCAGCCACACTGTTGATCTTGTCCACTATTTGTTTCCATATGGCCTCTCTCCCACTGAGTGGCAATTTAGAGGAGATGAAAAGTTGGTGCTGGTGTTCCGTCACCTCTTTCACCAGGATTTCCTGCTCCTCTTCACTGAAGCGACACTTTCTTTTTTTTGTGAAAAATTCCTGGTTCCTGTATGGATCCTCCTGGCTGATTCCTGGTCTGCTCTCATCCTCCTGGGGTCTGTTGTGGCATCTGGGATCCATTTTGGCTCTCCTCTGCTGAAAGGGCAGTTTTCGCGCAAAAACGTAACGCAATAGCGTGAAAAAAAACATCGCTTTCCGGGTTGCGCTGTCGTAAATCGACCCACAGTGATGTGCGTCGCCTTTATGTTGGTTTCCTTTACGACTTGACGCCGCTGTGTGCGTCACGAAATAATGACTCCCACCTGTTGGTTGCGCCGCCGTACGTCAAAGTATAAATTTGACGCCCGCACGGCACTTCAAAATGGCGTTAGACGGCGCAGATTTTTTTGACGCAAAACTGCGTTGGCGCAGTTTTGCGTCAAAAAGTATAAATATGGCCCTATGTGAACTTGTAAGTCAGTAGAAGTGCCAATGTCTCCTGTGACGCAGTTAGGTGCCATGGCCTGTGCCCACCTGAAATGGCAGCTGCCTGACCTGTGAGGAGGATCAAGCGGAAATTAGGTAATTCCGCTGGCGTTGTGCGCCGTTGCAGTCGATGACCGCCGTGCAACACCGCATTGGTTATCATCGGGCATATGGATTCCAGGAGCCAATGGCGATGTACGCCGGCGGTGACGGTACGCACCACCGCAGACATGACTGCCATTTTCTATCTGTTCACTCACTTGCTACCTGACCTTCAACAGGAGAGGACCTACACTGCAAGTGGTGCTGTGACCTGTATCTCGAAGCGACAATGGCTCGAGTGTCTGGGGAAAGGGCCCCTGCCTTCACTTCGAAGGAGTTGGAGAGACTGGTGGATGGAGTCCTACCCCAGTACCCTTTACTCTATGGTCCTCCAGACAAACAGGTGAGTACACTGTGAGCATGATGCGTGGGGCATGAATGTATGGATTGCTGTGTGTGTAAGCCTCGTGTAGGGGGAGTCTGAGGGGTCCTGTGCAGAGTGCTGCATGTATGGTAGTCAATATATGTGCGTAAGGGGATGGGGGGATATGGGGGGCCATGAGTATAACAGTCAGGACAGTATAACTAATACCTTTTCTGCAGTTTTTTTCCTGCTGGTCAGCACCCATCAGAAAAAGGGTATTTGGCGTGCCATCACCAAGGAGGTGCGGACTTTGGGGGTCTTTGACAGGCGGAGCACCCACTGCCGCAAACAGTGGGAGGACCTGCGCCGCTGGGTAAGGAAGATGGCAGAGGCTCAGCTGGGGCTGGCCTCCCAATGAGGAAGTGGTGCCCATCATATCCTGACCCCCCCCGATGTTCCGCATCCTGGCAGTGGCGTATCCGGAGTTGGATGGGTGCTTGAAGGCATCACAGCAGCCACAAGGGGGTGAGTACAGATTCAGAATCCTGACTTTGCGCGCGCTAAGGTATTACCTGGGTGGGGGATGTGGGCTGTGGGTGCCCCTAAGCCAGGGCGAACATGGCAGGGTATGTTCAATGATGGGGAAGCTTAGATGCACTCCAACCCCAATAATGTTAGTGGGCATCTACTACTGGGCAGGGTCCTGTGGGTTTTAGGTGTGAAGCTAATGGCGTTAGGCATTGTACCCCATGGGCTGGTGACTAGCAATGTAACTGCATGGCCTAGTGCATAGGGCTGTTCCCTGTGAGTTGTGAACGGAAGTGTTGTTGCTGGCATTGACCAAGTGTATCCTCTGTACTCTCCCCCATTTTTGTTTTGTCACCCTGTCCTTGTGTGCATTAGCATCATCTGGCAGAGGAGCAGAGGCACCAGCGATGGAGGGAGCTGCATACCACATGGGCCTGGAGGCTAAATCCACTGACAGTGAGGGCACCAGTGGGACGGAGGGCGAGGGGAGCACCACGACAGAGACAGGAGGGGACAGTACCAACAGCGACACCTCCTCCGATGGCAGCTCCCTGGCAGTGGTGGACACCTCTGTGCCCACCCCAACTACACGTACAGCCACCACCCCCGTACCAGCACTGCCCTCCCAGCAGCCCCTCAGCGTGTTTCCCATGCCCGCTCAGCCAGGAGGATGGGCATCTCCTTCGCCCAGGCACCTCAAGCCCTGCCCCAGTCAGCCCTGCCGCCCTCAGTGAGGACGCTATTGACCTCCTGAGATCCCTCTCTGTTGGGCAGTCAACCATACTGAATGCCATCCGGGGTGTAGCAGGGCATTTGCAACAAACACATACATACCTGGAGGACATTCACTCTGGCGTGGCGGCCCAACAGAGAGCATTCCAAGCTCTGCCCAACTCACTGATGGCAGCCATTGTCCCTGTCTCCAGCTTCCCCCCTCCAATTTCCTCTACCCAGTCCCAATCCCCTCAAAACCAGCCTATGTCAAGCATACCTTCAGACGAGCAATCACCCAAATCAACACACAGAAGTGGCTCCTGCAAACACAAGCACCACGCTTCATCTCACAGGCACTCACACAAGCAGCATCCAGATGCAGGCACACCAACATCCACTGCCTCCACTGTGTCCCCCTCCTCCTCCTCCTTCACCTCCCTCCCAGTAGCATCTCCACTCACACCTGCATGCACTACATCCTCATCCACTACCTCCATCACCAGCACACGCCCCTCACTGGCAGTCACCACCCCCACATTCCCTGTGTCCTCTCCCACTGTGTCTGTGACCCCTCCTCCCAAAGTACACAAACGCAAGCACACAGACACCAAACAGCCATCCACCTCACAACAGCATCCAGCCCATGCATCTGCACCCAAACACAGCGGACTGACACCTCCTACAACCACTCCCTCTTCCTCTACACCCAAACCTTCACCCTCTTCCCACCCCAGTGTCCGTAAGAAGCTTTTCCTCATCAACATTGACCTATTCCCTACCCCCCCTGTCCTTCACCTCAGGCCAGGGTGTCCAGAACCCAGCCCACCACCTCAGCCAACCTTTACACAGCCACTGTGGTTTCTGCAGCAACTGCAGGTGTGAGAGGCTCCAAGGATGCACCCGTCAGCCCAGCCAGTGTGCTAGCACCACCTGCCAAGGCCAAGAAGGGTCCGCCAGCTAGCAAGGGCAAGAAGGGGACACCAGTCAGCAAGGAGAAGGAGGCACCACCAGCCAGCAAGGGCAAGGAAAACACACCAGCTGGCAGAAGCAAGGATGCACCACCATCTGCCAAGGGCAAGAAGGGGCACACAACACCAGCCATGGCACCCCAGCCATTCGAGGCTGCAGGTAAAGAGCTAGAGGCTACCACCACCACTTCCGGAACCGCCACCTGCACCGCGGCCAGCACCGCCACATGCACCGCCGCCAACAGCACCACTGCCAGCAACAGCAGCCCCAGTAGGCAGCCGTCCAAGGCTGCAGGTTAACGCCTGGAGGCTACCACCACCACTGCCAGCACTGCCACCTGCACCGTGGCCAGCACCGCCACCTGCACCGCAGCCAGCATCGCCACATGCACCCCCACCAGTAGCGCCACTGCCAGCAGCCTCAGTGGGCAGCCGTCCGAGGCTGCACGTGAAGGCCTGGAGGCTACCACTACCACTGCCAGCGCCGCAACCTGAATCGCAGCCAGCACCACCACCTGCACCACGGTCAGCACCGCCACATGCACCGCCACCAGCAGCACCACTGCCAGCAACAGCAGCCCCAGTAGGCAGCCGTCCAAGGCTGCAGGTGAACGCCTGGAGGCTACCACCACCACTGGCAGCACTGCAACCTGCACCGCGACCAGCACCGCCACCTGCACCGCAGCCAGCACCGCCACATGCACCGCCGCCAGCAGCGCCACTGCCAGCAGCAGCAGCCTCAGTGGACAGCCGTCCGAGGCTGCATGTGAAGGCCGGTAGGCTACCACCACCTCTGACAGCACCACCACCTGAGCGCAACTGACATCCACTGAGCAGCCGTCACCGCCGGCGAGCAGTGTGTAGTGGTGACTACATGGGCAGCAGTGTGTCCTGGCCCCTGCAACACCTGTCGGTGTGATACCCAGGTGGGAGACTGTGACCTTGCCCCATCAAGGATGAAGCACACTGGGCACAAGGCCCCCTCCAGAACCAGTGGAAGAAGCCACCCGCTCAGCCCCTCCTTGCCAGGATGAAGCACAATGGGCACAAGAACCCCTCCAGAACCCGTTGAAGAAAGCATCCTTTCAGCCCCTCCTTGCCAGGATGAAGCACACTGGGCACTGGCCCCTTCCAGAACCAGTGGAAGAAGGCATCCACTTGAGAGACTGTGGCTTTGCACTCCCCCGGACCAAGCAGTGGGCAAACCACCCACTAGAGAGCCTGTGGCTTTGCACTCCCCAGTACCAAGCATTGGGCATTTAGCCCCCTCCAGGCCAGTGGCGTTGTACCATCTTCCGGCTGAGGTGCCTGTGTGTTTTTGACCTGATGCCCCTACAGTGTTCTCTCCGTATTGAGGTAGGAGTCAAGTGTGGCCTTGGCCTATGTGTTATGGCCCAGTGGGCCACGGACATTTTGGAGGGTGCATTGTCCCTCCTTTTGTATATATTGTACGTACTGTTCATTGTTTAAGGACGTATATATCTACGACTGTACTATTACACCCATTTTACTCCATTCCTTTTGTCCTTGCGTTATTCCTGAGGGTTACAGGTTGTATATGTAATGTTATTGAAGCTGTTTGTGTGTATGGTGTTGAGGGTGGGGGTGTTGTGTGTTGTGTGTGTGTGTCACTCTCTTTTTCCTCCCCCTTCACTTGTGTGCTAGGTGCCGCCGTTCGTGTTCCTGGTGTATGATAAGGTACACCAGCATTGCAAAAAAGTGCAGCTCTGGCTCCATGGCGTTGTGGTTCTTCCTTGAATGTCAAGAGGTGAGTCATTTCTCTTCAGTGTTCTGGTTTCGCTGTGCTTTTGATGGCATTGGTACAACCCGGAAAAGCTGGCAGATAGGCGTGTTGTAATGCTGTGGGCAGTACATTGTCTTCCACCTGGCTGTTGGCGGTTACCGCCACGGTGTTTGTTGCTACTGCCATGGCGGTCGGTGTGTTAAAGTGGCTGTTTGTGTTGGCGGTTTCCGCCGTGGTCATGATTCCATTTTTTTTACCGCTGGCCTGTTGGCAGTGTTACCGCCGATTTATCACCAACTGCCAGGGTTGTAATGAGGGCCTATATGTCCTACCTTAACCATACACCACACTGGGGCTACCTAGGGCCTACCTTAGCGGAGTCTAACATGTAAGAAAAGGGAAGGTTTAGGCCTGGCAAGTGGCTACACTTGCGAAGTCGAATTTACAGTTAAAACTGCACACACAGACACTGCAGTGGCAGGTCTGAGACATGATTACAGAGCCACTTATGTGGGTGACACAACCAGTGCTGCAGGCCCACAAGTAGCATTTGATTTACAGGCCCTGGGCACCTCTAGTGCACTGTACCAGGGACTTACTAATAAATCAATTATGCCAATCATGGTTAAGCCAATTACGTACACATTTTGTAAAGGAGCACTTGCACTTTAGCACTGGTTAGCAATGGTAAAGTACCCAGAATAACAAAAACAACAAAATCAGCGTCCAGCACAGATCAACAACCTGGGGAACAGAGGCAAAAAGTTAAGGAAGACCACACCAAGGATGAAAAGTCTAACACACTTCAAAACAACTCTTTGAAGTGTCACCCACTTGAAAGGCATTTTTGGGTATATAAACTGGATCTCTGACCCCACCAACTCAGACACTTCTGGACCTACACCTGCACCCTGTCAGAGGAGCTGCCCGGCTGCCAAAAGGACTCATCTGGACTGCTTGGCAGAGAAGGACTGCTGCCCTGCTATTGCCCTTCTGCCCTGCTGGCACCTGCCTTTGTTGGAAGAACTCTGCCTTCTCCTGAAGTGCTCTCCAAGGGCTTGGATTGAGCTTGCCTCCTGTTTCTGAAGTCTCAGAGCCAACAAAGACTTCACCTCTTCAAGAAACTTCTTGTGCAACAAAAATCAATTCAACACCTGCAGAAATCAATGCAAAGCCTTCATTGTGGGTGGGAAATTGCTGCACTGCCGACCGGAATGACGCAGCACCAACTTCCTGACTGGAAATTCGATTTAGAGCCTGCCTTGCAACAGAAAATTTGACGCAACAGTTACCTGATTGACACAGCGCCAGGTCCTTCTTCCAGCGTGTCAAGGATTTTCAACGCATTGTCCCTGGGTGTCAAAATTTCCCCGCATTGCAGTGAGGAACCAAGACTGCACGCAGAAAAATGACACAAAACCTTGCAGCTTGGAAAGAAACAATGCATTGTCTGTGCTGTGCTGGAAAATCTGACGCAACACCTTATTTTTCCACGCAACTCCTCCTCTGTGGTCTCCGTGCATCGTTAATTTTGATCCATCCCAGGTACTGTGTGTAACAAAGAAACAACTGTTAATGTCTAAACATTGAGGGGGTTATTCTAACTTTGGAGGAGTGTTAATCCGTCCCAAAAGTGACGGAAAAGTGACGGATATACCACCAGCCGTATTACGAGTTCCATAGGATATAATGGACTCGTAATACGGCTGGTGGTAAATCCGTCACTTTTCCGTCACTTTTGGGGCGGATTAACACCTCCTCCAAAGTTAGAATAACCCCCTGAGTCTGTTTTAAGTATGTTTTAAGTGGTTATTGAATCTTTGTCGTTTTGACCTTATTTTATTCAGATATCATCTATTTTTCTAAACCTTTGTGGTGTATTTTTGGTGTGTTTTCACTGTGTTACTGTATGATTTATTGCACAAATACGTTACACGTTGCCTTATAAGTTAAGCCTAACTGCTCAGTGCCAAGTTACCAGAGGATGGGCACAGGATAGTTTGAATTGTGTTGTGACTTACCCTGACTAGGATTGTGGTTCCTATTTGGACAAGTGGTTTACCTCTGCCAACTAGAGATCCCATTTCTAACATTGGTGATCAGCGGCAAGGATAGAACTTGTGTTTGTGCAGTGCCATACAATAGCTACATGTACACTACCCACCCACAGTCAAAGATCAATTTGATTTGTTCTTTTTGTGCTTTAAATTTCCCTTCTTGACATTCTTTAATCAAAACCTATACATCATGGTTCTGGCCGGGTCCACAAGTGGAACTGGAGAGTTTGATCTAGCTAAGCTGGAGAGATACACAGTTAACCAGCTGAAGGGCTTCTGCAAGGGGATGGGGTTACCTAACTTTGGAGCCTCCAAGAAGGAGGAGTACCAAAAGGCACTGAGGGCCTGTGCAGAAGCCTGCTCACAAGAGCATGATGAGTTGGGGGAGCAAGGTGATGGCTCTCCCGAGGAGCTACCAACAGTAGTGGGGGATGACACCCCTGGATTTGTTCCTTCTGTGAGACCCAGTTGCAGTGTCTCCAGTCAAAGCCCGACTGCAAAGAATAGGAAAGAGGAGAGAGAATTCCAGCTGCAGTTGGCAAGGTTAAAAATAGAGCCAGAGGAGAGAATCGCTGAGGCTGAAAGAGCCTTGGCAGAAAATAAATGTATCTTGACTCACGAACTGAGTCTGAAAGAGCTGGAGCTCAAGTCTATGCAGTCTGAGTCCAGCAGCGATGGTGGCAGCATACTTACAGGACCTGCTGGAGACAAAAAGGTTTGTATGCCCAAGGATTTGATGGCAGGTTATGTGGTGTGAGATGATAATGATAAGTGATTTTCTGCTTATGAAGTTCCACTGTGGGCACATGGGGTTACTTAAGAGCACTGGAGGGGCAGGCTTGTGAAAAAAACATGTGCCAATACTTGGGAAGGACACACTTCTTACACTAGAGGTTGGGGACCAGACCAAGTATGCCCCTATGAAAGGCATTTTGCCAAATTTGGACTGACCCCTGAAAAGTATTGGCAAAAATTCAGGGACTATAGCAAGCTCCCCATCCAGACCAGGGTAGATTTTATTGATTTTTCCAGTAAGGCACTGAATGGCTGGGTTCTGGGTGGTAAAGTCAGTGATTATGTTTGGTCATACAATTTAATCCCGAGAGAGCAGATGCTCAGTATTTGCTTTAGAAAGTTGACCCAGCACCCAGTTGATAGTAAGCTGACTGATCCCAAAAAGCTTGCTGAGGAGGTAGACCTGTGTGCTAGCAGCAGAATGTTCAAAAAGGTACCTGGGAGTGACCCCAATAAGGGTGGCTCAGTTTCCCCCAGTAGAGTGAGGGGGAGGTTAAAGATGACCCAGACAAGTCCCAGAGTAAGGGTGGAGGAAAGGGTTCCCATGCCCCACCTGAGAAACACAGTGGTGGTTCAGGTGGGCAGTGGCCCAGGGCACCCCATTCCCAACCCCACTGCTTTGAGTGCGCCTAGCTAGGACACAATCAGGCAGACTCTGTCTGTCCAAAGGAACCCCCCCACTGGTGGGACATTTACAGGGGTGTCAAATGTGGGATTAGGGGAAAGTAGTCCCCAGGGGTAGGTCAGAGGCCATGCCTTAATCTCCCTCAGTTTGAGATATACTTAGAGGGTGAGCTGGAGATCCCTGAGGGTGGGAGTCGTCACTTCCACCAGGTGGGAGTGAATGGGGTCCCAGTCACTACTCTGAGGGACACCAGGGATAGTCATACCATGATGGTGGAGAGACTAGTTTCCCCAGAGCAGTACACCGGGCAAGTGTGCAGGGTTACTCTAGCCCTCGGAGAGGCTTTTTTCACCCTATGGCACTGGTATTTTTGGAGTGGGGTGGGGAAGTGACCCGGAGAATGGTCATAATTAGTCCCAGGTTGCCCATTGACTGTATTCTGGGGAATGAGTTACCCCTGGTGCCAGGAGGACTGAGAGGGGTGACACCTAAGGGTGCCCTGACAGTTCAGTTGTCTGACAGTACCACTTCCCAGAGGAGGGTACAGGAGCCCAAATGTGGGGGCAAGGTGAGGGAGTACTCACCCTTGTCCCTTATTCATCATCAGGGTACAAACTCTGGGTTGAAAGATCATGGGTGCCACCTAAAAGATGGCAAGGCATTTAAAGCTCCCCTTTCTGGAATGTCCATCCTGCCTGGATAAGGTGTTAGAACCTCTGCCCAGAGCATGCCTTTGTTTTGAGCCATCAAGAGCATTGGTTCTCACCTCAGAGGGGCAGAAATCTGTCTAAGGTGACAGCACTGGTTTTGACCAGTTGGTGTCCATGCTAACAGTTGTTAGGTTTTCAGGGGGAACCTCTAAGGTGCCCTCTGAGTGCATGTATTAATAAATTCATCACTGGATTCAGTGAGAGTTTATTAATACAAGATGTTTTGATACCAAACATCCCTATTATGAGTGAAGTCATCATGTAGCTGGGGAACTCATAATGACCAGTGTCCAGCACATGTACTTAAAATGGATTCAATGTTCACTTACTATGTCTGAGAATCGACAAATACATAGCAGGGACATTTCTGCTCATGCAGGTATGACCTCACATGTAATACAATGCACACTGCCTTTAGTGCTGGTATGGCCTGCTAGAGGGGCGACTTACATATATTGCATGCAGTGCAAAGGGGCAGGGCACATAGGCTGTGTGCCATGTTGTGTTTTCATTTTACTTCTGCACCAAGACACAGCCTGCGAAAGCACCACTGGGTGTACTTAATGAGAGGGTCCACGAGGAAGGCACAATTTGTGCTGCAGCCCTCACGGGCCTTCCTTTAGCACACCATGCTCTAAGTACCACACCAAGGGTACCATTTATGTGGTAGCTAAAGATTTTTCAATCACGAAAATGGCTGTGCAGTTTTTTGGGGGAAGAGATCTCGCACTGGGACCTGTTTGGTAGGGACCCAGTGCATTTTCAGTCCGAATTGCACCAGAAACCAGGCAAGAAATGAGGGTTGGAGGGTGACCATGTCAAAAGAGGCTCTTTCCTACACCATGGGTAGGTGATTGAATTAATTTTTGCAGGCCATTAGGGACAGGAATCTGCACATTTTGGTTGTATGGACTGTACAAACAGATTAAACAGTATGTCCTCAGCTGTGACATTTGTCAACAAATTAAAACCTCCACCACTGCACAGCCACCCCAGATGCCCCTCTTAGTTTCACTGAACCCCTCCAATGAGTGTATTTAGATCATTGTAGACCTTTAAATTCTGATGGTGCATTTACGTTCATTCTACTGGCTGTGGATTCAAGTTCTAGATTCCAGTGGGTGTGGCCATAGGGATGAGCTGATGCTTGAAATGTTATTAAATATTTGCAAGTCTTTGTGGGGCCATATGCAGTAGCAACATTTTCCTCAGACCAGGAACCTGAGTTTGACTCAAAGACTGACAGGGTTACCAAAGGAACCCTAGGTATTGCTTTGCATTACTCCTCTTCTTATCATTCTCAGGAAAATTGTATAGTAGAAAGGAATAACCGTGACTTAAAACAATTCTTATTTACCAACCACAGAGGGTAACCCTAATTAGCCCCAGAGGGGTTTGGGTCTATCTAACTACAAAAAACAACACCCCTAGGCAAAAACTAAAAAACACTTAAAACATACATACACATCATTACCCTTCATTTATCTCAAAACAATTTATTACAAATTACCACATAAATATCTTCCTTTAAATACAATTCATAACCCTCATGCTATCACAGAAAAAAAGAGAGAAACCAGTGTAAGAGATATAAAGTGCTCGTGTTCATATAGTAAAGAAAGATAAATGATCCCTCAAACCATTCTAGAGATGATTCTTAAGATTATATACACTTAAAAGAAACGAAGCCTGTTGGATAATCCTTTCACCACATTTAAATCATCATATTATTTCTTCAAAAGAAAATGTTTTGGGAGACAGACCAAATACGAGGCCATTTTTGGCATCCAGATGTATGATCAAGATCTTGATAATCCTGGCATAGTGGCAGCAGACATCCCTTTTAACATAAATTAAAGTTTTGCTGTCTTACAGGAGTTACAAGACTTCCATGATGAGCACTCTAATTAAATGACCAAATGTTCTGCCACTAATGAAGTGAAATTGCAACCAGTTGGATTCCAAAGTTTGGGGAACTAGCCCAGGAGAAGATTATTGATAAAAAGGAGTTTGGCTCATCATATTGCATACTGGTGCCAGTCTTAGGCATTCAAGGAACAAGAACTGTGATTTTGCCTCCGCTTGCTGGTTTTAAAAACAAACACTTTGACTCAATAGATTTGATAAAGCTAAGTCATGTGGCCAGTCCCACACAGTAGGCCATGAGGACTCCTCCATTATTTGCCTCCTCTCAGTACTATGCATGAGATCCCTCTATATGAAGTAAATAACACAAGTATTGCTTCTCTCCAGCTGGGGTCTATAGTTGCTGAACTTCCACTAATTCCTGTTGCTACTGCCATTACAGGATACACTCTTGATATGAGCTTACAATCTCTACTGCTATTTTGAACAATAAAGTGGTTTATTATCAACCACGTTTGGAAGAGACTGCCAGTTCTCCCTTACTAAGTGAGGTTTTTTTTTGTTGCACAGACTGTCTCTAGTTACTTTGTTGATACTGATGATTTTTCTTCAAATTCTTCACACACTTCTCTGCATGGAGTATGTGCTTTTCTCCCTTGGCTTAAAAAAGGTACCTGATTCCTCTGTGGTCCTATGTTTAGATTGCTATCTCACTGTTTTTCCTTGTCATTGAGATTGGATTTGTAACAGTTTTCTACTTGAAAGAGACCTGTCCCTAGTGAATACTTCTGCATTTCCCATATCTGATGGAATTGTGTGGGATAAGGTCCCATATGATATTTATGGTCCTACAGGAACTTTACAGATACCTTATGTTTTCAAGATATCAGTGGATGACATCATCATTTCAGGTGCTATCTCCAATGAATGATATGTGAGCACAGTAAGAAGGGTGTGCTCTGAGTTGGAAAGCTACTCTGCATTTGAAACAGTGGATTTGTATCTGAAATCTGCCAATTATGGTGAATTGATTTGTTATCATTATTCTATTCACTATTTAGACAGAGCTAGCTCTCCTTGTGAAGTTTTTAATTACACAAAATGCGAACTCTGCCCAACACCCACCAGTAGATAGTCCGGAAACATACGTCAGATAGTTTGCATATTTTCCAGGACACAATCCCTTAGAAATTGTTCCTGCAATGGTTACAACATTCCACGTTAGCTGCAGTTAAGAAACATCTATCTCTCCTTTCTGATGACACAGATTTACAGACCTGTTCAGCGCATTTGACATGCTGAATAGAGCGAAATTGTGGGCACTAATGGACACAATGGGGGTTGAGCAAGATTTGTGGGAACTGATCAAACGTTTATACTCTGATCTTACTATCTCAATTCAGTTTGGTCAACACAGTGAAAGGTCCCATCCCCTTGCATCCAATCGGGGTGTTAGTTAGGGCTGTACTTTGGCACCTTTTTTATTTCTGTTGTACATTAACGGCTTGTATAGCTATTTAGCTCAAAATGGTAAGGATTTCCCAAGGATGAGTTCTAGACAATTGCCGATTTTATTGTATGCTGACGACACCGTCTTAATTGCCCGCACGGTCAATGGCCTACAGACCCTCTTGGATCTTTTTTTAACGTATACACAAGAGCTTGACCAGAAAACCAATTATAAAAAGTCACACGTTATGATCTGTGGTCCCAGAAACACACGTACTAAATGTTTTAAAATGGGAGGGAACAACTTAACAAAGGTAAAAGATTTTTGCTATTTAGGTTTGTACCTAAGTTCCTCTCTGTCATGGAAACCCCATTTGAACTTTAAGCTCCAACAAATGGAAAGAATTAGGGCACAGACCAGTTCATCAGATCATTACGCTCTATAAATCCAAATGCATCTCGGCGGCGATTTATGGGGGGGCCTCTGGGAATATACCAGCTCAATTACACTACAACGGGCAGAGAATACATTTCTCCACCGGATACTTATGGTACCCAAGAAAGTAGCGAATATTATATGCCATGAGGAGTTGGGAATCTGTTACATCACAGATTTGATAGACATTGCCCCTCTTTTGTTATGGATAAAAGTATGGTTAAACCCGGCAGCCACTTTAACACAGGATTGTGAAAAAGGCTGTATTTCGTTAGCAAATCATAACAAAATTAGATGGTTATATTTGATTCACAATTGTTTTTGAAATTTGGGCTTGGAGTTTATGTATTCTAAACCAGAGCTCATGCCTGCCAATGCGAAGGAAATTGTTAAATTCCGATACAAAGAGTATGCTACGAATCATAGATACCAAGTGGCAGAGATCTTTTGATTTTTATGTACAAATTTCATCATCAAATTCGATAGAATCTTATTTTGTCTGGTTTCCGTTCTCTTCCCTATATTCTTTACTTGTACTTTTTAGATTTAATATGATTTATTTTAGAGTGGCGTTTCCAACAAAATGCGTGTGGGAAAAAACATTACCGCCATGCCCTTGTGACAATTTCTCGAAACAAAGCACTTGTCACTTTACTTTATTTTGTTCACTCTATTCAGTTCCTAGGAAAACTTTCATATTACCAATTTTGCTCAATTTACACACTCTTTCTTATAAGGAAAGATTGATTGGCATTCAAAGCCTTTCATCCAAACAAATATGTAGTTCTATTTTAAGCTTTATCAAATCAGCTATCACTATTAGAAATCAATATGAATTAGTGATGTGACTATTTGTTAATGTAATTTTAAATATAGTTTTATTGTTGTATACGATTTTATAAGTATTAATCATTATACATTGACTAAGTAGGGTTAAGGGATACGCGCAGATTTTATAGTTTTGCAGATCGAAGAGCCTTGCTTCTTGAACTAAGTAATAAGTATTGTATTTTTGTATGCATGTGTACTTTTATGGCAATATTCCGAATAAAGTTATTTTGACTTGACTGACTTGACTTGACACAGATTTACAAGGTTTCTTGTTAGGTCATAGAACACCAAATCAAAAACGCTTTCTTTATGCCATATATAATGAGATGTTGAACATTTCCCTGCAAGACACTGCTGAAACAATTAAGACAGATTTCCAGGGAAATTTAGAAAGCATTGGCTTTTGTGGACAATGATAAGACTACGCTGCCAACTCACATTTGTTCTTTAAATAATATTGTTTCATCTGCATTCAGTATCATATAAAATTACATGTCTTTGTTAAAACATGGTCACAACCAGTTGAGATCGATTATACAGTTGAGTTGGGCATTGCAGGGTTTAAATTCAAACGGTGTACCATAAAAATATCACAACAAAGAGTTGTTTTTGCCATTTAATTTAACATACATTCAGAGACTCATGACAAAAAAGATGCAACTTACACCATGTTAAATACTGAGCCTTTTGAGAAAATACCCTTTTCCGTGGCTGAAACACCTTCTGTTGTGTGGTTAATCCATGGATTTATCTTTTTGCCAACCTCTACATTTCAATTTACATCCTGTTTAAAACATTATCAGGTAGGCAGATATGAAGCAGAGATGGAAAGTTTTGTTCAGGGGTCCTGAGTTTTGCCTTTTGATTACTAGTGTTTACATTTAGAAACTCAAGTATTACTTGGTGGAAACAAATGTGAACCTTAATTTGGTCTTCCATTACTTTGTCAAGAGCTCACCCAACATGGCATAAGTTATGTGTTAATGGCTAATTCAGCATGTTTTCTGAAAGGCGCACCAGACTCTTTGATTCACCCAGTGTTCAGATTACTCTCAAATGGGGTTAATGTGGAGTGTAACCAGGTGTCCCAAACTTGGTTACAGACTTGTCTCTTGCCAGTTTATCACGTATTTGAAGCCTCAGCATGGAATAGGCTTCCCCAAAGACATTGCCCTCTTCATTGAGCAGCAACATTTCAGAACTTCAGGTCTATGCTCTGCCTCTGGAAACACTGGCTAAATACTCTATAACTATTCTTTATATATGATTGTTACTGATCCTGAATCATTAATTTATGCAATTATATTTCAACTCCCTTCTTCTGAGAACTTACAAAAGCACCAACATTTCTTAGGAACAGCACAAACACTATTTTGATCAGTAAGTACTGTTGAACTTGAATCTCAGCTATGGTTACTGCTTCTAATTTCAATGATCCTTCTCCCTTGCACCTCCACCTATTCCCCCTCCACCTGTTGGACTATTATGAGCCTCTGTGCCAATCGCGAAAGAGAGTTGGATAATGGGATTTCCAGGAAGGGGTGTGTGTGTGTGTGTATGGGGGTGGTTGGGTGTGTATATATATATGTGTGTGTCTGTGTGTGTGTGTAACTTTATTAATCCTCTTTCATCTGCTTTTCATGAACACAGAGGAGGACAAAGGAACTGCCATGATGTTTGAGGACAAAGGGTGTGACTATCAGCTCATGAAAAAGAGGGATTGGAAGAGGAACGTAATTAAAAAAAAGATTGAGGCTTTGGTGTTCTTTCTATTACTTAATTGTATTCTAAGTATTTCTATCGACTTAACAATTATCACACCTAATATTTTCTGTATTGAATATTTTATTATTGTCAGTATGCTATTGTTTTATAAATTATGCATTGTCATTTAAATAATGCATTGCTGTCGGTGGTGTTACCTTAGCACAGTAACATCTCCCTTAAAAGACATCCAGGTATGTGCATACATGACCAAAAAGGGTAGCCTATGGGTAGGGTACTGCGTGTTGTTGAATGACTAATGGAGAGGTGCTCTTGTTGTGTATCAGAGGGAATATAGCAGCAATGTAGCAGCATATGATGGCAGATACTCATAATGCATAATTTTCCATCCCCCAAAAAATCCTTTTGTGGCAGTACAGGAACAAATTGTGTGAACAGAACATGAATGTATGCTGTTGGCATCATGTGTGATTTAGAGCTATTTTTTACCACAAAATGTATACTTGTGTTAGAAATGGACATGAAAACTTATTTTAGGCTACAAAATAGCGATAAATGCCTGGCTTGCGGTTTGCATTATTTTGTCAAATTTTCGTAATTGTAATAAGGAAAATTACCTGAATTTTGCACAAACCTAACCATGACATAGCAAGAAACCAAGACAATTGAGAGGACTGAAGGAGGACTCAAATACATACCCATAGACTTAAGAGAGACCAGAATTGCTTCACCATTTGACTATAAGCCAGATGACCATGAAGGTTCCTGACGCAGACCTGGAGGGAGTTTCAGTGTTCCAGTGTTTTGCTACTTGAATTGAAAACATTAAGCCTACAAGTCACAAACTGTTGTATATCAGTATATTAATTGGTTTGTATGATAAATCCTCAATTTGTTTCAAGAGCAGTGTATCTGACACAATGATTTGCGGTCAATGCAGAGGCAAAGCAGAGGACCTTGAAGAAGCCTCTCCTAGATAAGGTCAGACATTGCTTGGTGAAGAGAACTGGGTTCATGTGGTCTAGTGGCTGAATATTCAGGAAACGTGTTGTCATGATCCACAAGGTCTGTGAGAGTCAACAAAGCATACTTGGGTCAAAGTTGATGGCACAGTTCAAACATGAATATAACACACTGTGTGACTGCCTGGATCCAGTCACAGAAGCCAGAAAAGATAATATTCTGCTACATTTTGTCATGTGGTAGAAGGAAAGCTTTACAACTTCAAGCTCAAGGACCAATTGTTTGGGTGCAAAAGATTAGGGGGCAAGATAGGAGAACCTTTGTCAAGTGGCAGTTATCATGCCCCACTAAACATGTAGATGCACCACTCCACTTAATGCTTGGTAACCACTGTCTGACCATGACAGTCTCAACCAAAGGAGGCAATGACTGGTCTGCAAAATTGTCACTGTCTTTAATTCATCAGTAGGTCCACCTAACTTCGGGTGAAGCTCTCAACACAATGCATGACAGTCCCAGAGAGGGAAAATACACAAGCATTGACAAAGCCAATAGGTCTTGCCTTTGGCACCTATTGGTTTTCCCACTGTCTTTAGAGATGCTGCACACCATCCCTGATGCTGTGCAGCACGGCTAACTATTTTATTTTAAAAGCCTATGACACAGCACTTTTTCTTTTTGCTTTCTCATCGAAGTTGGATCAGTAAATGAATCACACTACTCTCACTGATCAAGAGCCTTTGAAACAAACCCTCAAAATGCCATCACTACAGGCTGGATTCTCGTCATCACTTCTAAAAGAAAAGACAGGGACAGAAGCAATGGCAGCATTCCTGTGAAATCGCAATTGCAAAGGTATACAGTGAGAACAATTAAACAACCAACCATCTTGTTATCCTCCTACTGGTCAGAAACTATGGACCATACACACAAATGGCAAGTGGTAATGAAGAGTAAAAAATAGGCAGAAATGGGACAACTTAAAAAAGCAACTTTGTGAAAGAGAATACTGCACGTTTTAAAAGTCACCATAATATGACACTACAAGAAGAAAACAATAATGTTTTGCAAGTTAATTAAAATGACATGACAGTGAAAAGAATAACAAGCTGTGGCAAGGGATTCACTTTATTACACCACTAAGTGCATATCTATACAATCTGCACACCAACTCCATGTGTTGTGGTGTTAATCCAAATAGAAAAGGTACATAACCTTGCAATATTTCTGTTTTTTCACCAGGGACAGATCATTGGCAATGGCGAAGGAGCATCGCTCCCCTGGCTAAGCCAGGAGCTGAAAGATAAAACAATATTCAATTATTGTTTTATCTTTCAGCTGCTGGCTCAGCCAGCAGCATGTTCAGGGACAGGCGGGCTGGGCCACGGGAGGTGGGATGGGGATGAGAAGAGAGTGCACCTAAGTGCGCATGTGTGTTTGACCTGCCATCTCACACCGGCCAAACACACATGAGCACTTAGGTTTCTCCAGCACAGCTGTGTTGAACAGCTGGGCTAGAAAAACTGCGCAAACCACAGGGTTGTGTCTGAACGGCAATCCAAGATGCTCAGACCAATCCTGACACTGCTTTCATTCTAGGTTTAGCATGAAACTACACGGAGGAGAGTGGAATTGGACAACTTCCTCCAAATACTAAGTAAACAATTGTTTGGAATCAATTGGATATGTGCCAGATGGCCATGATTGTTTTCGTGAACTGATGATGGGAATTTTTCAAAATTGATTGTGGCAGTTTATTTGGAAAAAGAGAGAAGTATATGTGCTCTCTTTTCCTCAATGCGGAGGTATGAGGATATGGATTTTTGAATGAGGTGATTGGTACACCAGTTCCATAAGCGTTAACACTGTCTCACCATATGATAAAATGCTTTAGGTTGCTCCTATATTTTTTCGTGTCCTGAAGAAGACTCGCATTTGAGGTGAGAATTGGCCCTGTTCATTTTGTCAGGTCAAAACGTCAACGATTATATTAAGCCTGGATTGGATTAGGGTGACCACCACAGGGCAAGTGTGATAAAGACACTTTACCCTTATGAAATGTGATACGTATTCTGTTTATTGTAGAATGGTCAACTGACAGGCTCTTGTGTACATAATCTCTGTATAATGAATAAGAATGATTTCTTCACCTTTCTCCTTTTTTGTATTCACAAGCATCTTTTCACGAACACATTTTCTTTTTGGCAGTCTGGGGCAACAATTTTCAAATTTTGATTCATTAGATAAGAAATAAATTGTATAGTTGAATGTAAATTGAACATTATTCGAGATGACAAATATTGTTTTGTGCTGCATGCATTTGTTGCAATTTATATGGTAACAAGATTGTTTTTTGTGCTTAAAAAGAAATGTTTTTTTCCGTTTGGACCATTGTAGATATGTGTTCTGATTTAGCCAGGTCCTTCGGGTTACTATTGGCTTACCCTTGTTAGCGCGTCCAGTCCTTATAAATTACTTATACTTGGACACGCCGGAGGTCGGTGGACCTTTTGACCGGGTTGGGTTCTCCTCATCCAAAGAATTGTCAGATCTCTCAAATCAATAATCAATAACCATTTGCAATCAATAACCAATACTCGATTAGTAATTAATCAACAAATTAGTTAAACAGAAAATCAGTAATTAGACACACCATGACCTTTCAGTCATGAATAACCACACCTGTTTATTAAAAGTTAATGAGTTTATTTCCCCATATTAACAAAGCTAGCACAATATAGGAAGTCTCAAAATCAAATGGTATACATATAAGAACATTACTAGCTGTCCATAACGACGGAAGAAACGCAATCTACGCAAGATTTGGATTATAATGCACTTGGTTATAGCAATGCGAATCACTAATATGAGTAACTGAATTTGACTAATTGCATACATTGGTCAGCATAACAAGATTTCAATTCAGCATGGTGCATCAAATGAATACCTCAACTATCCTCTGATTAGCATTGGCATGTGGGGCTTCATGCAAAATAATTTAATCAACATAAATTTAGAAAAAACTTCTATCTTAGGCTCTGTCAAAATAAGCAGTTGGTACCTAAAAAGGAAAATACCATGAATAATACATTTATCCTTTCATAATTACCAAATACAATCAGCACTCAAGGTAAGTCTTCGTCATTCAGGTACCGGTTCGATCAGCATGGGGCAGATTTCAAAGGGGCAAAGTTTAAGGCAAATTTCCTTGCGGCAGTAAGGAAAATGGGGGGGGGCAAAAGTTATTGAATGGGCAAGACGGGGTAAAGTTAAAGTTAAAGTCTCTAGGGTGAGAATTCTTTAAAGTCTCTCTCCCTGGGATAGAGAAAAGCATCAAAGTGTCATTTAAAATGGCGTCGTGAATCTGGCTTCAAAATGGCATCAAGAAAATGGCTGACTTCTCTTTGTCCGGTGGGTTTAAGTAAGAAAATGTTCCAAATTCTTCAGGGTCTTCCATTGGAGGGTTCATAGGGTGCCTTCTTTTTGACCAATGAATAGTGTCTTTCTCTTAGTACTCATTTATGCATAAGGTGTCCTTGGAGCTTTGGAACACAAGTAGCAACAAAGTTTGCCAATTATTTCTGTATCAGTGTCTGCAGACACTGACCTTGCTTCAAAGGGGATGAAACTTGCCTAGCACGAAACCTTGAGATAAGTGTATTAGTCATTCTACTGGAAAAATACAGCTTTAAAGGCATTAAATATATGTTTGTTAATACAAGTGAAAACCACGCAGTTAAAATTGAGACCAGGCGACTAGGCCAAAGCCTCTGCTAAATTTAAACTAAGCATATAACAGTTTCAACAAGAAAATAAAAAATACATCTGCAATTAAGAAGGATTACTACATTGTCGATTCTTCATGATTAATCAAGCTCGTTTATACTAGTGGCGACCTACTTTGTGGCACGTTTTCTACACACATTATAATTTTCTTTGCTAAAATCACATTGCCTTATACGATTTTGTTACATGATATATGAATGTTTGTTAGCCTTTCTTTTTCTGCTTCATCAATCCTTCCTCTGATGACTAATTATGTTGTATTACTAGTTATGTACAAGTTGGTGAGAAAGTCAAATGAGTTCAATCTAAAGAAACTATTTTTAGTGTTGTATGGGGGTACTTGTGCCAAAGCACTTTGCGTTGTCCTCTCAATTGGTGGTGGTGAGGTGGGGGAAGCAATGATCTATTGGTCAGCCAGTTTATAGTACTTGTTTACATGCATCAACATCCGAGTTGGATCGGTGGTTTATGGATGGAATGTGGTACCAGTAAAAGTGAATTATGTTGTGCCAGTGAGGGTGGGCTAGCTGTACCTACTTCTCCAGGGAGTACGCTGTGCATGAAAATGCTGTTGATTTAGCAGGGATTTGCTATGTGGATTTCGTGACATGCTCTTGTAAGAAGACAGGCTAAAACAATTATCTTCCCAAGGCTGTGTAGAAGAGAATTGTTTTGGGGTTGGTTTCTAACCCTATCCCCTTTGTTCTGAGGCATTGAGTCTTTTATGGAGGCCACACATTTTCTGCCACCGTCGGGCACATATCACAGCTCCACACTTTACAGTTAACTAAAAAAGTTTGGCATATCTAACCAAGTCCTACTCTTACTCCTTCTCTATCATCAACAGTACACTTTGGGCATAACTTTTCTAAGCCAAACAGTTGGATAAGCATTTGACTCCTGTTTGCCTTGTCAACAACACTTATACAACCTCTTAGCAGTCTTCATATAAATCTCCCTGAGGAAGTAAACTAAAATTTACCACACATATTGGAATTCAGAATGGCATGTAGACCACAAGATAGACAAAGGTAACTCGAAATTTAAAACCTAAAGTGGAGCAAAGTACAACCATTACACGCAGCAGAAATTAACAAGCATTTGCAATGCAATGGGTCTCGCATTTGCTAGAGTTAGAGCTATTGGTGTTGTAAATTCCTAACTGGACCTTTCTTGCCACATAAATTGAAGAGGAAGTGTAAAACATTAGTTGACATTAGTGAGCTGATTCAAAGTGCCATGGCCGCCATGAGCCTGAAGGAAAGACACAAAAGGAAAAATAAGTTTGTTCACAGTCAAACGTGTTGGCAATAGTGAAATTATCCATGTAACATGTTTAGTGTGCAAGGCGGAAACAAAACCGCCCCAAGGAGAGACAAACGTAAAGCATTTACCCATGGTAACAAGTGATTTTTGTAAGGTAAACCCACGATCGAGTGAGAGTGCTGGGCTTGAGGTGGGCATGGTTAAAAGCCCACAATTCTTACAACAGGTCAAAGCGCTTTCACGCTCGACCTAAAAATGTCAATGTCCTCCTTTATGTAATGCACTACATTGATTCGGAGCAGCATCTATTGAGAAACTTTTTGATATAATCCATTAATAAGGGCCAGATTTATCACAGTGTTGCATTGCCCTTGCATCACACAAGGTAGCACAATGGCAACACAATACTAAAGTCAGATGTACCAAGCAATACAAGGCCATCTTGCGTGGCCCTGCGGTACTTAGTAAATCTGGAGTAATGCAAGGCCCCACAAGTCACTGCTTTGCATTACTCTACACCACAGAGGCATTCCATGGGTAGAACTTGAGTCTTTCCAAACATCCATCCTTAGATTTTGACTCATTCCCAGATTTACCATAAGTGGTAGAACTGGGAATGCATAAAAATGATATGCCTTATCAGGGGTGGCATAATGGCAAGACCCCAACAACTACAGACCTATCACAAATGGACCTTTCCTGGGCAAATTGATAGAAAGAGCAGCATTCGCCCAGATGTCACAATTCATTGAAGACAATTCTATACTTTCAGACTTCCAAACTGGATTCCGCCCAGGAAGAAACACTGAATCGGCACTCATGGCAATCTGGGACGATCTTAAAAACACAGTCGACCGAAATGGAGTTGCTGCACTACTTCTCTTGGACCTCTCAGCTGCCTTTGATACGGTTGACCATGACACCCTAACTCAAAGACTCCACGAAGCCGGCATACAAGGGACTGCTCTCGACTGGATTACTTCCTATCTCCAAAAAAGAGCGAATATCATCCACTCGCCCCCCTACTCGTCCGAACCCTACCTCACAAAAACAGGGGTCCCCCAAAGATCAATCATCTCACCTTTGCTTTTTAACATCTACATGATATCTTTACCAGAACTGATCAATGATTTCCATCTCACATGCTACAACTATGCAGATGACACACAAATACTACTTCAATTAGAAGACCCCAAAAACATTGAAAACTCACAAATCTTCCGTTGCCTCAGAGCCGTTGATCAGTGGATGACCTGGAGCCATCTCAAACTAAATACCGCCAAAACAGAAATACTCATATGTGGTGACTGGAAAAATTATGACCCTCTGTGCGTCTGGCCTGAAAATCTCGGACCACCTCCTCAATTATCCAAGGAAGTGAAAAACCTAGGAATCACCATGGATTCCAAGCTAACTATGAATGCCCAAGTAGACAAATTAGCACGCACAAGCTTCATCACCTTAAAGACTTTACGACGCATCTTCCCCCACCTCGGATTTCCACACAAGGTGCAAGCTACTATCTCGCTTGTATTATCCAAACTGGATTATGCCAATAGCCTCTACCATGGATCATCTCTATCTGTTATGAAAAAACTACAACGTATCCAGAATTCCGCAGCCAGGCTACTACTACGTATAAAGCCACAAGCCCACATCTCCCCTGCCTTGAGAGCACTACACTGGTTACCCGTTGCCAGAAGATGCACTTTCAAACTGCTTTGTATCACCCACAAAGCTATACATGGAACAGGACCACTTTTTATCAGAAAGAAAATTACCAAATACATCCAACAAAGAACCCTCCGCTCAAGACTGGCACCCCGCCTTAGAACACCACCATACAAGAAAAAGACTGTAGGTGGTACATCCTTCTCCGTCCAAGCAGCCAAACTATGGAATTCATTACCCCCAACTATAAGAGCCACAGATAACTTTCTTGTTTTCAGAAAACTACTCAAGAGTTGGCTCTTTCCTTCATAACCACCTTTTTCAAACAACTATGAACTGCATATGCCTATGTGGATAAATATTTTTTCCGATTATATGTATATTTCTATTTATTTATAGTTTCTTTGGAAAATATGTATTGCTACTGTCATAACAATAAAATACACACACACTCTTTTTAAACCTGTCTGACTAAGTATTTTTTACCCATGATTCTAATTATGTATTGTATGTGCATGTGTGTGTATTCATGTGTGTGTGTGTGTATAAATATATATGTATATATATGTGTATGTATGTGTATATGTTGTTTCTGTGCTTGGCATGTTTGTGGATCATTGCATGGCTCCTGGTTTTTGGGTTGTTATACTAGATATCTATGAATTTCTGCTCTCATTTTTCATCACTCTTATGTCATGTCTCTATCAAACTATCCTCCATTCTCACTCTGACTCATCCCAAATCCCTTCGACCACTTTCCTAAATATCTCTGCCTAAGCTCTTCCCTCCACCTCCACATCTAACTCACCAAACCTCACTCTACCTCTGTGACCTCCCACACAACCCTACTAAATTCTCCTGCATTCATCTCACCCTGCTACTATGCTCTCCCTAACTCTTCCACATACTCTTCTCCCCTCCGCCCCCCTTTATTCATCCCAAGCCTTTGGATTGAGTAAATTAAGGATATACTCCCAATTAACACTTCTGGATTTCTTTCCTCCTCCACCCCTCCATTACTCCAGGCAATCTAACTAACAAACTCTCATATCCGCGGCTCAAATTAACTCATAATAATACTAAAACTGTACTCATTATTAAATGATACTAATCCATCACTAATTCTTGTTGGGTTCCGGAGTAGCGTGCTACTCATCGAAAAGCGCTTCGACGCCTCGTCAGGGGTAGTAAGCGCTATATAAATACGATTACAATACAATACAATCACATCAAATCTCCCACCACAAATTTTATTTCATTAAAATTCTGTTTTTGTAATTTGGCATTTAAGTCAATTCCCTCTTCCTTTTTGTTCCCTTTGATTTTTCCCTGTATATTTCCACTATTTTATTCTGTTCTTTCTCTTCTCTTCTCTTGTTTCTTGATTTCAATATTTTAATAGCTTTCCAAATTCCCCAAATACCTATTAAGCAAATTAGTATTATCAATATTCCTTTTACTATTTTCAGTAACAGTCTGTTCCAAATGTTGCTGAGCCAATTTCCAACGGAAGCAAATCCTTTTCCAACCTTTTCCCATACTACTGGTTCTTTCAATTCTTTCAAATCCACACTTTCATTAGTTAAATTTGTAAGCATATTTCTAATTTGTCCACTGTTGTCTGGTATATAAGAACAAGAGTGACGTGCACTAAGCATTTTGCAAACGCCGCCATTCTTTGCTAAAAGAATGTCTAAAGCAAGCGGATTTTGAAGAGTCATAGCTCTTTCTGCAGCAAGTTCAGCATCAATCAGGATCATGGCTCCTGAGAATTTTGTCAGCATGTTATCTACAATAGTAGACAACTTTCGTATTTTGATTGAATTCAATATAACTCCTACTGAAGGAATCATTGCTCCAAATATATCTCCTACCACACCAGAAGCTGTCTCCCTTTTCTGAATAAGATATAATTCAGGCAGCTTTGGAAATTTCTTCAAGTCGTCCAGTTGAAAAATCTTTGGAAATACTATTCCCAAATAACATCTGCCATACCATCCTTTTGGAAGACGATAATAGGCATTGAGACCACAAATATAATATACTCCTGGAGTAGCTGATCTAGGCCATTTAACATGAACGTCCATTTACTCTGGAACAAAAACACGTGTTTACATTCACTCGTTCCTACAAAGATCGTGTCATAGTATGATTTAGGTCTATATATACAAAGTTTCCCTATGTGTATTGCATCTAAAGCTAGTTTCCCTTGTGTCTTTATTGCAGCAAAAGCATAGTTATCTACAGATGTCCTTTTGTGTAATTCCTTTTCTAATTTTTCCTTTACCATTTTCCTTCTATCTTCAGTGTGAGTACTGCCTGGCATGATCTGTATAGAATCAGAAAGCTGAAGACACGCTATCAAATCAAATTTGCAGATATATATATAAAGGATGAACGAGGTCAAAGTTTACACGGTTTTCTTTTAGCAGCTTAGGGGGTCATTCTGACCCTAGCGGTAAAAGGCTCTTACCGCCGGTCAGAAGACCGCCATCATACCACCGCGGCCGCGGTATACCGCCACGGTCATTCTGACCCACAACTGCCAAACCGCCAAAAACCCGACATCCACTGAAGGCCGCCTCATCAGCGGTCAGCGATAAACTGGAGATGACCAAACCTCCACCGTCACGCCAACACAAACACGCCCATGCCATTACGACCCACGAATCCACGCGGCGGTCTTTCAACCGCGGTATCCCATTGGCGGTACACACCGCCGCGGTCAAAATACAGACACATTTACAAAACACAGCCACATTGGACAATTCGAAATACACACACCTGATACACATACACACACCACACCCACACACCCATCACCACATAAAACACACACCCACATCACCCACAAACCCCCACAAATCGAAATTCAGAGACAAGGCGCAATACACAGAGAGAGAGCACAGGGAACGCAAACCACAACACACACAGGAACCCAACATCATCACCCACACCACATCTACGCACAAAACACCACACACCACCACACTCATCACCACAAACACCACCCCACACCTCATCCACACCACCCCATGGCACCCCAAAGACACCCCAGGTTCACGGACCAAGAACTCAGGGTCATGGTGGAGGAAATAATCAGGGTAGAGCCCCAGCTCTTCGGCACACAGGTGCAGCACACCACAATAGCCAGGAAGGCGGAGCTATGGCAAAGGATCGTCGACAGGGTCAACGCTGTGGGACAGCATCCCAGAAATCAGGAAGACATCCGAAAGCGCTGGAACGACCTACGGGGGAAGGTGCGGTCGATGGTGTCAAGACACAACATCGCTGTGCAGAAGACTGGCGGCGGACCCCCACCCACTCCACCCGAATTCACAGCATGGGAGCAAGAGGTCTTGAACATCCTGCATCCTGAGGGCCTCGCTGGAGTAGGCGGAGGAATGGACTCTGGTAAGTCTAATCTCAACTACTTCACCCCCCCAACCACCAGCATGCCAACCCACACCCCCACCCTCACCCCTAACCCCCCAGCACACATACTCCCTGTTAATGTCTTACCAGCACAACCCACCCAACCCACCCCAAACACCTGAATGCCAACACAAACCATGGACACCCATCACCTAAGCATGACCACTGCACATACCCATCCCCCCCCCACAAACCACCCTCACAACTCCACACACATGGGACTGCAAGCACTGGGGGACAAGGGCACCCACAAATCGGACGCCACGGCACACACAAAAGCAATAACCATATTCTTTTACCCCTGCAGGGCCCGAACGCCAACACACCGGCCAGGAGGCTCCAGATTTGTCCATCCCACCCCCAGAACAGGCCCCCAGTGATGACAGCAGCTCTGTCGACCTAGAACCTGATGACCAGCCCGGACCATCGGGGACCTCTGGACAGTCGGTTATCCTCAGTCAGCCACAGGCCACAGCAGACCTACCCCCCTCAGGAAACACCAGCACAGCACCCACCCAGCGGGCCCATGCTTCTGTCTCCAGGACAGGTCAAGCAGCGGTGTGTCTACCAGTACAGGGCCCCCAGGGTAACCCACAACCCCAACAACAACAGGGACCTGGGGGCACTGGTAGTGGGCACACCGTCCAGGGGACAGAGGCCCAGGAACAAAGAGGAACTGGGAGGGCTGCTGTGCGACAGAGGGAGGACAGGCCTAGGGAACCCACTGTCCAAGAGGCCCTCACCACCATCATGGGAGCGTACCACCACTCCCAAGAGACGATGGCGACGGTCCTGGCCAGGTTCCAGGAGATCCAGGCCATGCAGGAACACTGGGCACAGACGGACTCCCATGGAGTTCTATAAACTATACGTAAACGTCTTGGCACCCAAGCTGGTTGAGCTGTATAAGGAAGTGAACAACAAGGGTATACTCCTGGAGACAGTGAGGGAAGTGCTGGTGGCTCCCCTGCCTAAAACGAAATCCAAAGAAGCCTCAGTGACCGATTTCCAGCATCTATGTATGCTAAACTGCTAAGATATTGAGCAAAGCCATGGCTAACCGGCTACTCCCTCACATCTCCCAACTGATACATGAGGACCAAAATGTTTTTAAGCCCTCATGTAACACATCTTTGAATCTTAGATGTCTGTACTCACTTCTGCAGGTTCCTCGTGACATACAACACCCTAATGCTATGCTCCTCTCCATCGGCTTGGAGAAAGCATTTGATTTACTGAGATGGAATTACCTGAGGGCGGTCATGATTAGGATGGGAATGGGTGAAAGATGGGTTCGGTGGGTCGAGCTACTTTATAGTCTCCCAGCTGCCACAGTGAGGACAGACAATCTCAGAAGCCTACAGAATATTCTGAGGAATCAGGCAGGGCTACCCTCTCTCTCCCCTGCTATTTGCCATAGCTATTAAACCCCTTGTGGCTCAGTTTTCGTGCACAGGGTCGTGACAGGGGTGTACTGTGGGGCACCACTAACCATATTTTCTCATTGTATGCAGATGACCTCTTAGTTTACCTACGAGTTGAAACAACTGGGATCCCTCGGGACTTAAATATACTTGAGGAATTTGGGGGCCCTTCCAGTCTGAAAGTCAACAGGAAGAAAACATGTATATTCCCACTGCTTGTGGACATGGAGCAACCCATCACCTGTTCCCCTGATGTCCCTTGGTCTCCCTGCACGTTTAAATACCTGGGGATACAAATATTTCATGACCCGCAACATCTCCGAGACGGAAATCTAGGTAAAGCTCTTAGGTCCCTATTTTCTCGTGTAACATTCTGGCGCTTCCTTCACTCTCCCTGAGGCACATTATTTTGTTGCCCCACTTGCTATATTTCTTCATTAACTTACCAGTGAACGTTCCAACATGTTGGTTTAAAGACCTAGAACCTCTCCTTAGGGAACTCCTTTCGGATGGTGGCAACAATGAACGTCCCTCTCTGCTCTCTGCCGACCTACCGCTGGCCCATCCCCACAAGGTGTCTTGTAACTTGCTCTTTAAGTACACTCAGTATAATTATGTCCATAGAATGTACTTAACCCCCCCACAGACTTAGGACAATTTACAGCGGGGACCCCAGGGGATGCCCTAAATGCAATGCAGCTGACCCAGATTTCGATCACATGACATGGGAGTGCCTTGAAGTACAACAGTTCTGGTGCCAGGCTCTGAGAACATTGGGGGAGGTCCTAAACCGGCCCCTAATACCAGGTCCCTCTCTCTGCCTACTAGGTTTATTCCCCAGACCCACCTCTAGAAAGGTTGGCAATAGGCCCGACCCTGGTAGACTGGAAGGGAACGTTATGAAGTGGGCACAGACGGAGATGCACACGTTGAAAAGAGAGGAGGCACGAGGAGTACTTGTGTGGTCCATTGCCCCCTATTGTCCGAGGTGCTAGAGATGTGGGAAAAACAGGAGCAGGAGGAAGGCCAGGAAGCAGATAACAGGGGGAGTACAACCTGATCAAACACTGACCCAGTCCCTGAGTGGATGAGAGCCTGAGACGGGGAAACATCTCAGACAGACACTGAAGACACCACCCTACACGAACGCCGACAGGGACTGATGGGTGAGAACTGCTAGAGATATACCACAGTACAGTACCCCAGTCAGATGCTCTAACTGTGCCCCATACCTAACTAGAAAGACTTTACTCTGCTGATGGAGATTGTAGAGATCAGAGATGAGGACCAGTCATATTGGGTGCCCCCACCACAACCTGAGTACCTCCACATACTTAAGCAAAGAAATATTCCTCGGGCACTATGTTAAATGTTATTTGAGTTGTTCAAAAGTTTGATTGGTAACACCAAGAAAATGCTGAATAATGGATCTCAGACGTGACACCCCTAATGTAATGAATATATATATATATAAAACCAAAGGTATGCCATTCCTCCTTGGCATAAAAAGACTGCACGAGAAGCATATATATATATATATATATATATATATATATATATACGCTTTAAATGGTTCTATGGTGTCAGGGCCAGCATTTTGTCATTCTTGCCTGTCCCTCTGCCTATATGTCTTGGCTGTACTCCCTTCTGCCAAGAAATGCCTCCAGTAGGACTGTACCTGCATGTTGCCACAGTCATCAAATATGCCAATAATTACCTTTAGTGAAGGAGGGTCATCCTTTCCCAAGGCTGTCCCTTATAGCAAGAATTATCTCCAACATATAATCACCAGCATTTTGCAGTAGGTATCCGGAATACTGACCAATAATTATCTCTAGCGCACCAGCAGCACCATTTTTTAGTTATTGATCCATATACCAAGAATTACCCCAGTATGTCATTGCCATCATTTCTTCACCATTGTTCCATATGCCAATGATGAGCTCTAGTATACCAGTGTAAGAATTTTGGCATGGGTATCTAGTAAGCTAAAGATTATCTCCTTTATGCCAGGCCCTGTGGCATACTCATAAGCATAACACACACACTGATGCTGAATTATGCTCACGTACATTCACTCACATTTATAATCAGTCATGCTCATTCATACTCACGCTCATTATTTCACACTAATTAATTCTCATTCTATCATAATCTATCAAACTCCCTCATTCATAATAATTTTCGTTCACTCATTCTTATTCAGTCCCACTCCCTCATACTCCAGTATGTAAAATAGATTTTTATGGAACCTCATTTGCAGTAGCTGCTGGCCCTCTTTTAAAAGGGAAAAAACGAAGGGCCTGAATACGAGTTTGGCAACAGACAGCCACAGCAGCGGTGGCAGTAAGACCACCATTGGGTTGGCGGTCAGACTACCATATAACGATGCATGTGGTTCCATAGAGGAAAGACTGCTGCAGTCCCAACGGCACTGCCAGGTAGTGCAGACTGCTGCAGTGGGGAGACAGGCCAATCAGGCTGATGGAGCCAATGATTCCGCCGGACACATTCTGATGTTGCCATCTGCCAATGTGACCTTGGTGGTCCAATCACCACGTTCCAGCAGGTGGAAATGGACAGTGTAAAGGAAGGAACTCAGCTGAAGGCAGCGTCGCATGTCCTGTGCTGCCATGGACCCAATCACACACATGCTGCTGCTGCTCGTGGATGGAGCTTAAAATCCACGCCGCCTTAGATGGAACCTTTGGTAAGAACACACACCGGCCCGTGTCATTAAGCTCAACAACAGATCGTCACACCATCATCCACATGATATGGGAATTACGGTATGTGGAGCAAGTACACTTGTCATTGTGTCCACAGTTAGAGTCACTCACATCAAATGACACCTTCACAGCCATAAAACACCCCTTTGGGCAGGTCACTGACTGCACTACCACACTCCATAAAAACATACGTCTGTTCATGATAAGGCACAGGGACAGTGAAGTGTACAGAACATTGTGTCACACAACAGCAACACCACATCAACATCAAATCTACCAATTCAACTGACACCCTCACATTGCTC
The DNA here is from genome assembly GCF_031143425.1 of Pleurodeles waltl. Taxonomy (NCBI): domain Eukaryota; kingdom Metazoa; phylum Chordata; class Amphibia; order Caudata; family Salamandridae; genus Pleurodeles; species Pleurodeles waltl. Next base: position 1,117,968,725 of record NC_090447.1, read on the forward strand.
ACATGCCATGGACTGTCATCAGATTGAAGACACTTATGTAAGGATGTGTCATCTAACACAAATACCACTTCCATAAAGCATCCCTGTAATGCGCCAACACATATCATCCACATTGCAGCACAATGGAAGGTCAATGGTATGAACAATATTTTGTGCAACAAATAGCCAAAGCTCACAATGCAAACAATACCTGTAGAAACGCCAAGCACAAAATATGCAATTCGTCAACACACCACAAGTGTAAAGCACACATGCTGATAAGTACAGTGAGATGATTACACACTCTTGGAGTTATCTGCAGACTAACCCACTACCCTGCTCATGGCCTACAATGACCTAGCAAGCCTATTTACATCAGGTAGCCAGCAGTAACATATACTGTGATGCAAGCCACAATGAAACACTACACACCAATGTGGTTTCTGAGGGGTAAACTCCTTAGACGTGACTGGACAAACACACTGACTCAATGCATACAGTCCCTACAGGCAACTACCATTGTACATACTTTGCCATAAGACTTGAGTGACAATGAAAGGGCTGACATGGTGGACACAGAAAGTCTCTACCCTGTGAATGTGTGGACATGTGGCCTGTCAAATGCCGGCTCATGCCACTTCAGGATGTATTTCGGAGGTATGTACCTGTACCACAGAACACACCTTTGAACATATGTGGCAAACCCACAGAGATGGCATTCAATATACAAAGGTACGTTTGGTTAAATTTCTTCGATGTAACCAAGCTTCTGAGTCACATGTCATGGCCTCCATGGAATCTACGTACTAATTTTAATGTGGGTTTGTCAATTGTGCAATACACCTGTACTGGACAAATATGACTTATGTGAAGGTGACAACAGAGCTGTGGGAGTAAGGAACCTGCGTTGAGTCAAAGACAAACAATGACAATGATGCAAAATGCACATAGTCGATGGACTGAAGCATTCAGGGCACGTTTTGTCACTAGAGCCTCATATTGTCCTCCTGACAGGATCTGCAGGTCTAACATGATTGGGCACAGTGCCACAGTTGCATAGCCACAGTGACACTCCTAAAGCAGGAATATGTCCCATACCAGGAGATACATTTGACAGGCCCTGGTCTCTGCAGGCTGAGCATACAGAACCTACATGAAACTCACACTTCCCACCATTCCATGCATGATAGTACATCATGTGGCCATCAGCAACGTGAATTGTGGTTTGTGTGGCAACCTGAAGGGCATAGTGAGTCATGATATGGTTTCCAGACAACAGTTTGACATGGCCAGATGTAGGGTGAAAGATCCGTGGCACAACACACAGTGCTTACAAGAGCCTCAAATGACCAAGACAAGATACATACACAGCTCATGCTGTAACCCACACACATGTTGTCTAACATTTACAACAATCATAAACAAAGAAATGCCATTGTATGGCAGTAAAGTTTTCTTTCATAGTTATGTGCATTCAACACAAGGAGGATCTAGAACCTCAAAATCATCTCCCAACACAATGTGAATGTCCACAACATACAGTACTGGTCTCCAATACCTGCATCATGTACATCCCATTGATGCCACACAACTACAACATCAGGGACACAAGACGTCAGACTGGCACACAGGGGCACACATTGTCGCCTGTGAGGAGGGAAAGGATAGTGTTGCACAGAGTCAATTATGCCTATGAGGTACTTACCTGCTCCTCTGGTGAGCTAGAAAACTGACCATACACGGGAAGAACCTTGTCAACAAGCCTCTCCAGCTTCTCTGGAAAGGAGGCAGGGGCTCTTTCACCTGCTGGCCATGGCATGACTGCTTCCAGAGGTGGCACACAGCAGCTGAAGTGGTGAAGGGTTTGCTGAGAGCAGTGTCAGGAGTCAAGTGACTGATTTTGCAGAATGCAGAGTACACATATACCACGTACGCGGTCATCACTGCTGATGGACAGTCATTGGCCTGTGGCCGCCACAAGCAACTACACTAGCCGATGGCTGTGCCTGCTGCAGTTGATACCGCCCACCGTGCAGACAACTTCTGCTGACTGCCATGGGCAGTTCCTGATCTCCAGTGGAGTAGATCAGGCATACACTATTTTGATGGTTTGAAATACGGCATATGGCCCTGTTAAATGTGTCACAACATCAGTATATGCATAGGATCATCACAAACATCCTAAATCTATTTTGTTATGTAGGTCCTACTACACAATCACCAGTGTAGAGTGTTGTAGGGCCCAGATGGCATCTGCCAGTGGTGCCTTGTCCACCACCGCGGACAGTATATCTGGCGGTCAGAAAAAACAGTGACATTTCTAGGAGCAATTCAGTATCAGATAGTTGGGTGCCACCCAAGTCCATGTTGTGGACATATGTGTTGACAACCATGGGCGTCACATTTGACCCTTGTGTAGTTGACAGCTGTGAAGTGTGCTCGGTGTAATGTATTTCCAGTCAGAAATGATTTGTCACATGATTTTGTTGTTATACATCAAGTATGTTTCTGTGGACACTGTGACTTAAGTCCCAAATCATGTATTTTCACACATATTTTCCCTGGAATAGGGAAGATGCGCCAGCCTCCTGTCTACCGTCCATTGCCAGACCTTGAGACCATGGAGGTATGTCACATTATCCAGTTGTACAATAGGCAAACAATAGTGGATTTATGCCATCAGTTGGAGCCAGACCTGATGTCAGCAAACAGTAATCCATACTGCATACCACCGATTGTTCATGTCATGGCAGTATTGCACTTCCTGGTCACCGGGTCCTTCCAACATACAGTTGGTGTGTCCCATCCTATGTTCAGTCTGGTGTTGAGAGATTTCTTCTGAGCAATGTTGAAACACATTGACAGTTATATCAGGTTCCCCCGAAGTGAGAATTTAGCCAATGTGATGGCTGACCTCTACGGATTTGCCTGACTCCCACATGAGGTGGGAGCCGTTAATGGCACACATGTTTCTTTGTTGCAATTGCAGCCCACTGAACAAGTCTATTGCAAGAGAAAAAACTTATATTCCATCAAAGTGGAAGTTGTCTGTTTTGGTGGATCTTTACATCTCAAACATCTGTGCCAATTTACCTGGTGCAGCCCATGATTCCTTTATAATGCAAAAGAGCACCATACCCCAGCTGATGTCAACTGCAACCAGAGATGGCCTGGCTGGTTGGCAAGTCACGTCTATCCTGATTGTGTGTGAGCAATGTCAGATGCTACAATCATGTAGTCAGTGACTTATTGTTGCACTTATGTCCCATTCCTTAACAAGAGACTTAGCATATCCAAACTATTCTTGGTTATTGACGCCCCTGAGAAATCCAACTACATCAGGGGAAGTCTGCTTCAATGAGGCCCATGGATGAACATGGCGGGCAATGAAGCAGGCTTTTGGGCTCCTGAAGGCCAGATTTTGTTGATTTGGACAGGATTGGTGGTTCCCTTCTCTACTTACCCGGGAAAGTGTGTCAGATCACCGTGATATGCTATATGCTCCACAACATCACACTGCGGAGGAATATCCAGTACATCCCAGAGGAGGAGCTTGCAGTGCCACCGGGTGAGAATCCTAACATGCTAACTGAAGATGACAGTGGCGAAGAGCAAGGAACTGATTTGAAACAAGATCTCATTCACAGCTTCTTCTCATGAGTGTAAGTATGTTATGTGATGTCATGACTGTGACTGTCCAATGTACTGCAGTTGTGAGAATGTGTGGAGGTGAGTTTTTTTAAACAGATAGGGAGCTGATATTCAGGAAAAATCAGCAAAAGGCTGTTTGATAAAATAGCTTTTGACACATCCCCACCTAGATGATGTTGTTTTGTTTGTGTCGGATTTCTTACAATGTGATTTGTTTTCCAGATGCTTGCTAAATGATGTGTGCCATATGAATGGTGTCATGCCTATACTCCTTGTTGTGTTCTTTGTACAGGTACCTTCACCGTGACATCTTCTTGTGGGAATTTTGGAGCTGTGACAGTGGCAGGTATGTGATGCTGTTCAGACATACGAAGAAGGCATGGATTGTTCCAGGTAATGAGTTGGGTGTAGGAGACCTGTGCCAAGACAGCTTGCACAGTGTTAGGATGGAAGTTTGGAAGTGTCCATTGGCCTTTTTTCATATTCTGTGGTGGCCCTGATGCATTATGTGTGTCATCAAGTAGTCAGAAAATATGTTGTCCAAGGCCAGCACCATGTCAGTTCCCTGTCACATTGGCTAAACACTCTTTTTTTGTATGACATGTATGTAGCTATTGATGTGTTTCATCATTGTAGTCCACAGTGCCTGTGCCAAAACACTGACGTGTATTTGTGTCATACCACCAGATGCATGAGCACTGGGTTTTAGTGACCCTATCATCAGAAATTGTTGTACTGACATCTTACTTACTCTTGGATTATGCAATGTTGAATTACTTTGATGTGGTCTGTGATATGGTTCAAGCTGATGACAACAACCACTTCAAAGTTTGCTTATTCTACAGGACAATGTCTGGCAAATCACTTCCTTTCATGATCTGGGGGACTGTACCTGTAAATATGTTTATTTACTAAGCATGAAACAATCACTTTTGAATTGCAATAGTGCAGGCATATTGACAACCTATGTGCTGAACACTGCAATAAAATGTCTACTTTGACCAGACACTTGTATGTATGTGTATGTGTGGGATGTTTGTAATCCTGAGCTCAACACTGTGTGCATGCTTGAACAAGTATCTTGGATCATCTTCGTACGGTTCACATGGTCACACATATCTTTGACTAAATGTGAAATCAAAAACAGCAAACAATGAGTCAGTGATAGATGATTTTATTGGGAAGCTACAACTAACAGAAAATATATGTGGCATGACTCAACAAAAAAGAAACGTGAAGGGGTCAGTCATGGTGAATTAAATCATTGGAGTAGATGCCACACCACTGGAAGCCCAAAGTCCAGAGTTTTCCTCCCATTGGAAATAGAAGGTGGTTCACGATCAGTCCACAGAGTGAATGTGTGACACACAACGGAGGACCTTAAGAAAGAGGATTATTGCTGGCAGTGGAAGGTGACTTGCTATCTGTACCTCCTGGATTCTTTGCTGGATGTCCCCGCTTGCAAGGGGGGATCGGCTGCTGCAGAGGCAGGGGTGTCTGCAACTGTTTGTGCCTCTGTCGGGGCCTCCCTTCCTGTGTCCACCACAGATTAATTTTGACATGATGTAGTTGCCCCACAGAAAGGGGTTGTTTTTTGGGAGTAAATCCCTGATCAGTGTGGTGTTAATTTCACTTAGAACCCCTGTTAGGGTGTCCATTTCAGTATTAAGGGCATCAATTTTTTCAGTCATGACGTCTGCAGCTGCTTAATGTCCCAGAGTTCAGTTAACACCTGGCCTATCACATCTTGGCACTCATGACAGACCATCAGGGTGTGGCTGATGGTGTCCTGACTGACAGCAGCTCCAGTGGCCTCACTCTGCTGGCCCACGCATCCCTCCCACACATCTTACCTCCACAAGCCCAAGCCCTTGGCACAGGGTGCCCTTTCCAACTGGGTCCTGGATACTCAGTGTCCAGAGTGTCGAGTTCCACCTCGGGATCCAGGACTGGGGGCGCAAGACGGAGGAAATTGTCCTAGGCACGCAGGTTGGGGGTGCATCGTTGACTGGGATGTTGAAACAACAGGTCTGCAAGGTGACATTGTGGGCACAGTGAGACTCACTGTTGCCATCTGACCAGGTTGCCCAGATATGCCAGGGCCTAACTCCACATTCACAAGTCCAGGAGTGTTGTTGTCAATCAACGATTCATCCAGGGGGGGTTAGTGGTAGTCTGCTCTGTGGCCTCCATGTGCTCAGAGGAAGATCCCCGTGTTGATGAAAAACATACATGGTTAGTACATTGTTACTGGTTGAATTGTGACAACTATCCCCAAAGATTTTGTCTTACAGTAAGCAGAGACATTGGACATAGTAAGTTTTAGGTAATCCTATTGTGCCAAGTTACCATGGTGTTGGTTTATCTGCCATGACGAGAGAAGCATGCCTAACTTACTTGACCCAATGTCAAAGCCCAGCTCACCTGAGTTCTTGTTCAGTTCTGATGGAGGTTGAAGACAATCCGACCCCACCCTGAAACTGCTTGTTCCAGCACACTAGTTTTTAAAACAGTGCACTAAGAACAGAAGCTCAAGGGAAGGGGGGAAGTGGATAAAATAAAAAAGAGAGACAACACCGTTCTTGCGTTTCCACTGTTGAAGTGCTGCACAAATCTGCGGCCCTTTCTGACTTCTGTAGAAACTGGTGCCTAATGAAACATAAACAAAGAACAGATAAGTGCAACCTATTCCTAAATGGGTTCCTGACTATCCCTTTATTTATTAGAAATTCTCTTCTAAAAGTACCTCTTGGATCCTGGTCTCTAGTTTCCAGGTTTGGAATGTGTTACTGCTCTGGGATGTGTTTTCTATTACTGTAAAGCTTCTAAAACATTAAACAAATACCGTTATCAGAATTACCAATATCAAACATTCATCATAATATAACTAAAGCCTAAATTCCCAATAGCAGACTCACTTTTCCCATATTTCCAGAATCTTTTATAAAACAAATACTGTACTTTTACATCAAAATACAGCATGTAATTTGTGCAAGTCCTTGATTTACTGTTTGCCTTGCTGTTAATGGTTTCCACTGTTTGATTCTTAAAAGTTCCATGAGAAAAAACAATGGGGGTCATTCTGACCTTGGCGGTCTTTTCGCAAGACCGCCGAGTTACCGCCGCGGTGAAGACCGCCGACCGCGGCGGTATGCCGCTGTGCGCATTCTGACCGCTGGGAGCGTTCCGCCGGAAAACCGCCAGCAGCCACACTGGCGGTCGGCGGGAAAGTGGAGACTGGTCAACCTCCACCGCCACGCCAGCAGAACACCGCCCACAGAATTACGACCCACATTTCTGTGTGGCGGTCTTCTGTTGGCGGTCTTCTGTTGGCAGTCACCTCCCCATGGCTCCTGTCACCTCCCGGAGGACCAACGCACAAGGTAAGTTGATCGTCCGTGAGGGGAGGGGGTGGGGGGGTGATGTGTGATGTGTGCGTGCATGGGGGTGTGCGTGTGATTGTGTAGAGGGGGTGTGTGAGTGCGTGCATGCGGGCGGGGAGTGCTGCTGTGCCTATGGGCAATGTGTGTAGTTCGGCGGGTGCGCATGTCGGCATGTATGTGTGCGGGTATGTGTCCCCGTTGTGTATGTGTGTGTGTAGGGGGTGTGTATATGTGCATGTTGGGGGTGTGTGCATGTCGGGGTGCGTGTATGTGCATGTCGGGGTGGGGGTGGGGAGGGGGTTCGTACCACCTCTGGGGGGTGGCAGGGGGGTGGAGGGTGTGGGGGGAGGACTCGGGGGTGCAGTGGGGGGTGGGGGAGACCCCTATCAGTGCCAGGGAAGGAATTCCCTGGCCCCGATAGTGCCTACCGCCATGGTTCGCATGGCGGTTCCCGAACGCCAGAAACCGCGGCGGTGAGCAGGGTCATGATACCGTTGGCGGTCTTGGGTCGACCGCCGGACCGGAGTGCGCAGACTCCAGCCCGTCGGTCATGACCGCCGTGGCTGTCGGAGTGGGGAAGTGGCGGTCGGTTGCGGCGGTGACCGTCGCGGTCAGAATGCCATTTTTAATACCGCCGGTCTGTTCGCGGTCCGACCGCCGCCTCTCCGCCGACCGCCAAGGTCAGAATGAGGGCCAATGTTTGCTTCACAAAGTTCTGCAAAATATTCTTGTAACAAAGAGTTTGAATCACAATGTTCGTGGAAGGTATTTCGTTTCAAATTGTCTATACACGAATCCAGAAATTGTTGTCAAAGTTCTTTCAGGTAATAAAAGGTTTTGCACTTACTTGTTGCTGGCAAGAGATACTGATCAGTCTAACCTTGTCTTCTTTCTCTTTTGCAGGTTACTCATAGGAGAGAGGCTGAAGCAAGGAGGAACCGGAAACCGGAAGAAGGAAGAGCCAGAAGCTGCGCCCATTGAAGTCAATGAAAGTCTGTAAAGAGCAGGAGTGCCAGCGCCGAGGGATCTGTTCTCAGGTAAGCGGGAGGTAGACGAGCACAAGCACTGGGTGAGGCTCGGGGGATGCCTTTTATAGACAGGGCTGGGTGTGGTTTGAAGGGCTGGGTGTGGTCCTCACATGCTGCACATGTTCTTGGAAGGTGTGCAGAGCTGGGTGTGGTTTGAAGAGCTGGGTGTGGTCCTCACATGCTGCACATGTTCTTGAAAGGTGTGCAGAGTTTTCAGTTATTATACAAATGAGTTGGATTAACACATGGCCTAGGGAGGAGTATTTTAAAGAAGCCTTGGTAAAAGCAAGGCCCAATGTGTAAACAAAACAGCACATTAAACAACATACACAGAAGCCTGGGGGGAGGGAAGGTGAGATAACAAGAAAGGCTTTCAATAGTAAGTTTAAAAGGGAGCTATTACAGAACCCACTAGTGCAGTGAGAGGGGACATGCTCTTTGCTGTGTACAAACCCTAACAGTTGCCCCCCTCAAAGGCCCTCCTACAGGACGGGGTTTTCCTGGATTTTTTAAATAAAACCGTCTAATCAGCTGTGGGGCATGTACATATGATGCTGGTTCCCATGAATTCTCAGATTCATCATATCCTTTCCATTCTACTAAATAAAACAGATGTCCACTAATTCTTTTTGAGTCTTTTATGCTTTTCACTTCATATTCCAGATTTCCCTTAATTGGTATGGGTGGAGGTGGTGGTTCAGGTCGGGTTTTTGAGTTGTACGGCTTAAGCAAGGACACATGGAATGTAGTATGTACTGGATATTCTTTTGGTAAATCTAATTTTACTGTTACCGGGTTTACTATGGCAGTTATACTAAAGGGTCCAATGAAACGTGGTTGCAGCTTTCGGGATCCCTCTATGTTTAGGTTCTTTGTGGAGAGCCATACCTTGTCACCAATTTTATACATTGGGGCCTCAGACCTGTGTTTGTCTGCTTGTCTTTTCATGCTTTCCTTGTACTTTAATAAATGTTTCCTGGCTTTGTCTTGTATGTCACCTAACCTCGTTAGTCTATCCGTTACTGTAGGCAACAGGGAATCTTCTAACAAAATGGGTATAGCTCTTGGATGATACCCCTGCAAGAAATAGAATGGTGAGCAAAGTAGAGCTGAATGCTCAGTATTATTATAAACAAACTCTGCTACAGGGAGAGCTTCCAACCATTCACTAGAATAATCAGCCAATAAACAACGTAGCGTTTGAAGTAAGGTTTGGTTCAGTCGTTCAGTCTGTCCATCTGTCTCTGGGTGGAAAGCAGTGGATAAGGCCACATCTATTTTCAGTTTTTCACATAATTTTTTCCAAAATCTGGAGTTGAACTGGCTCCCTCGGTCTGACACCACTTTGCTTGGCAAACCATGTAAACGCACAATTTCCCTTATAAAAATATCGGCAAATTCTGCCGCCGTGGGTAATTTCCATAATGGTACAAAATGTGCCATTTTAGATAAAAAATCCACTATAACCAACACTGTTGTGAAGGATTTTACAGGTGGTAAACCTACAATAAAGTCTACGCTCACAGTGTGCCAAGGTTGTTTGGGTGTTGGCCGTCAGGAGCCTTATGAGAAGATTTATGTCTTGCACAAATTGGACAGGTAGTGACAAATTGCTTAATGTCCTTTCTTATAGTGTCCCACCAAAAGTGTTTTTGCACATTTTCCAGGGTTTTTACCCAACCAGGATGACCTGCCAACGGTGAGGCGTGATGCCAAATTATCACCTGTGTTTGTAATTCAGAGGTGGGCACTAACAGCATGTTGTCGTGATACAATAAACCTCGTTGTATTGTGTTATGGGAATCCTTTAGCCAATCCTGAGGTGCTATTTGCATGTGTGCATTATATAAATCTGTGATGAAATCCTTCTGTTGTACTGGTGCCAACAACTTTTGGGGAGGAATAATGGGTTCTCCTATTTTATCTTGTTTCATGTCTGAGGTATGTCCGTATCTAGATAACACATCAGATTGAATTTGTTGTGCACCTGGTCTATAGGTTATAACAAAGTCAAATGTGCTAAAAAAAATTAACCAGCGCATCTGACGTGGTGTTAGTGCTTTAAGTGATCCAAAAAACTGTAGGTTCTTATGGTCAGAAAAGATTGTAACTGGGTACTTGGCTCCCATTAAATGGTGCCTCCATTCTTAAAAGGCTACTTTGATAGCTAGTAGTTCCCTTTCAGCCACAGTGTAATTTTGTTCAGCTGGCAATAACTTTTTAGAATAGAAGGCTATAGGATGTAACTGGCCATCTACTGCATCTCGTTGAGAGAGAACTCCTCCTAAAGCTACTTGTGAAGCATCCGCTTCAACAAAAAAGGGCAAGTCAGGATCAGGATGTTTCAGAATTGGGGCTGAAGTGAACTTTTGTTTTAGGAGTTGAAAGGCGTGTGCCGCCTCATCAGTCCAAAGAAATCGTTGCCCTTTCCGCAACAAGGTAGTTATTGGGGCCGCAATGTCTGCAAAATGTGCAATAAACCTCCTATAAAAATTGGCGAAACCCAGATATTTCTGAATATCTTTTACAGAGGATGGTTCTGGCCAATCAGCAATAGCACTGATTTTCTTTACATCCATAGTTATTCCTTGAGGTGACAGGCAGTATCCTAAAAAGTCCACCTTGTTGACATTAAAGGTACAGTTTTCTAACTTAGCAAAAAGATGATTTTCTTTTAACTTTGATAATACTGCACGAACATGTTGGGTATGTTCTTCTGAGTTCTTAGAGTAAATGAGGATGTCGTCTATGTATACTATGACACAAACGTCCAGGAATTCGTGTAGGACCTCATTTATAAAGAACTGAAAGGCCGCAGGGGCATTACATAACCCAAAGGGCATTACTGTGTACTCAAATAAACCAAACTTTGTCTTGAAAGCTGTCTTCCACTCATCCCCCTCTTTTACTCGGACCAGGTGGTAAGCTCCCCGCAGATCTAGTTTAGTGTATACAGTAGAATGTCTTAATTGATCCAACAACACAGGTATTAGAGGAAGAGGATATTTATTCTTTATTGTAGCCTTATTTAGTCCTCTATAATCGATACACGCGCGCAGGGATTTATCCGGCTTCGGGATAAAAAAGAATGGAGATGACACCGGAGATGTGGAATGACGGATGAACCCAGACTGTAGTAGGTCATCTAGGTAGGTTCTTAAGTATTTGGTTTCTTCGTCAGTCAAAGCGTATACTCTATTATTAGGTAAAGGGGCCCCTGGGATAAGATCTATACGGCAGTCATAAGACCGATGTGGGGGCAGCACACTAGCCTTTACTGGATCAAAGACGTCTTTAAAGTCAGAATATTCAGGAGGGAGACTTGGTTCATCTTGTGTAACACTAGCACAGTGTAATACTGTGCTCTGTTCTGTACCTGCTTCTTGATAGCAATTGGTTCTACAGAAAGAGGAATCCAAAGTAACAGTTCTATTCACCCAATCAATTTTTGGGTTATGAGTTGTTAACCAGGGTACCCCGAGAATCAAACCAAAATTAGGAGTATCTATCAGATCAAAGCTAATCACCTCTGTGTGCCCGTTCTGACAGACCATAACAAGTGGACTTGTTTGTTTTGTGATTAATCCAGAGGTCAATTCTGACCCATCCACTGCACATACTGCTTCTGGACAAGGCTTTAGGCACATAGGAAGTCCTAAGATTTCAGCTAACTTATTATCCACAAAATTTCCTGTCGCGCCTGAGTCCAGTAGGACAGGGAGAGAATGCCTCACTTGGGTAGTAACAATTAAAACGACCTGAATTATGAAATGTCTAGGTATGTGCGGTACCCTGAAGGCTGCAGCATTAGAGGTTTGATTAAGATGTTTTCTCGAACAAGTAACCTCTCCCCTTGTCGAGCTTAATCGTTTCCCGATTCAGTTGAGGAGGTGGAGGAAACAGCACCCTTTCGTGGAGTTTTAGGCTTTACTGGACATTCTCTGGCAAAGTGACCTGCCCTGCCACAATATAAACATAATTGAAATTTTCTCCTTCTTTCTTTTTCCTCTGATGTGAGTGGACCTCTGAGTGTCCCTATTTGCATAGGCTCTGGTTCAGGGAGTTTATTATCTGTGTCTTTCTTCTCGTGTCTAATAAAAGTTAACCGTGATTCCAGTTTGTATTTATCTCCCTTTCTTTCTCCTAGTCTATGTTCTAATTTCACAACTAAATCTACAAAGTCCGAATAGTCTTTTGGCAAATCAACGATATGAGCCAGCGCGTCTTTTAACTCGTCTCTCAAACCTTTATAAAAAAGGGAGACACGCTTTTCTTCTGGCCACTGTGTCTCGGTGAGTAAACGATTAAAACTAGTGAGATAGGTCAATAAATCCTTGTTACCTTGTTTAAGATTTAAAAGCTCATTATCACTTGCCTGCATGAAAGTGTGTTTTGCAAAAAGGCTGGTCATGGTACGTTTAAATTGATTCCAATTATGGAGGATGGGATCATCTCTATCCACGAAAGGAATTGACCAATTGGCTGCTGTGCCACCCAAATAAGACAAGACGAATGCCACTTTCGTATCATCAGTAGGGAACTGTTGTGGCTTACAAATGAAGTGTAATTGACATTGATTGATAAAAACATGGAATTTGTTACTATCTCCATGAAAACGTTCAGGTGCTGCTAAGGGCACAACATTAGGAACATTAACAGTAACCTCAACTGGGGAAGGCAAAGTTGTATGTTTTGATGGCGCCCCTGTCTCTGAGGAGGTTTTAAACAAAGGCGTAGAAGCTGTGTTCCACTGAGATCCCCTAAATGTATACCTGCTTAAATCCTGTTTTAAAGAGGTATTCTCCATCTTTAATCTCTCTATTTCCTCTTGCATATGTTGCAAGATGCCAGACACTGATTCATTATGAGCCAAGTCCTCATTTAGGGCCTGCACCATATCCATGACGTCAATGCCCTCTATTTCTTCCCCGGTATTCATCGTCCACCAGAACTGAAATTTTTTAAGGCTTGTGCTTCTGTCAAAGCCCAGCTCACCTGAGTTCTTGTTCAGTTCTGATGGAGGTTGAAGACAATCCGACCCCACCCTGAAACTGCTTGTTCCAGCACACTAGTTTTTAAAACAGTGCACTAAGAACAGAAGCTCAAGGGAACGGGGGAAGTGGATAAAATAAAAGAGAGAGACAACACCGTTCTTGCGTTTCCACTGTTGAAGTGCTGCACAAATCTGCGGCCCTTTCTGACTTCTGTAGAAACTGGTGCCTAATGAAACATAAACAAAGAACAGATAAGTGCAACCTATTCCTAAATGGGTTCCTGACTATCCCTTTATTTATTAGAAATTCTCTTCTAAAAGTACCTCTTGGATCCTGGTCTCTAGTTTCCAGGTTTGGAATGTGTAACTGCTCTGGGATGTGTTTTCTATTACTGTAAAGCTTCTAAAACATTAAACAAATACCGTTATCAGAATTACCAATATCAAACATTCATCATAATATAACTAAAGCCTAAATTCCCAATAGCAGACTCACTTTTCCCATATTTCCAGAATCTTTTATAAAACAAATACTGTACTTTTACATCAAAATACAGCATGTAATTTGTGCAAGTCCTTGATTTACTGTTTGCCTTGCTGTTAATGGTTTCCACTGTTCGATTCTTAAAAGTTCCATGAGAAAAAACAATGTTTGCTTCACAAAGTTCTGCAAAATATTCTTGTAACAAAGAGTTTGAATCACAATGTTCGTGGAAGGTATTTAGTTTCAAATTGTCTATACACGAATCCAGAAATTGTTGTCAAAGTTCTTTCAGGTAATAAAAGGTTTTGCACTTACTTGTTGCTGGCAAGAGATACTGATCAGTCTAACCTTGTCTTCTTTCTCTTTTGCAGGTTACTCATAGGAGAGAGGCTGAAGCAAGGAGGAACCGGAAACCGGAAGAAGGAAGAGCCAGAAGCTGCGCCCATTGAAGTCAATGAAAGTCTGTAAAGAGCAGGAGTGCCAGCGCCGAGGGATCTGTTCTCAGGTAAGTGGGAGGTAGACGAGCACAAGCACTGGGTGAGGCTCGGGGGATGCCTTTTATAGACAGGGCTGGGTGTGGTTTGAAGGGCTGGGTGTGGTCCTCACATGCTGCACATGTTCTTGGAAGGTGTGCAGAGCTGGGTGTGGTTTGAAGAGCTGGGTGTGGTCCTCACATGCTGCACATGTTCTTGAAAGGTGTGCAGAGTTTCAGTTATTATACAAAGGAGTTGGATTAACACATGGCCTAGGGAGGAGTATTTTAAAGAAGCCTTGGTAAAAGCAAGGCCCAATGTGTAAACAAAACAGCACATTAAACAACATGCACAGAAGCCTGGGGGGGGGGAAGGTGAGATAACAAGAAAGGCTTTCAATAGTAAGTTTAAAAGGGAGCTATTACAGAACCCACTAGTGCAGTGAGAGGGGACATGCTCTTTGCTGTGTACAAACCCTAACACCCAAGTAGCGGATGAGATGTGCAGATTAGTTGAACTTTGGAAAATTGCATGAAAATGTATCTTGCCACCATTGAAGCAAATACAGTGGAGAGGCAACATATGGCTTTGACCATTTGGAGACCTAGTTGAGTGGGATTCAGGCAAACCCTGGGCTTTGTTGCATATGTGAATGAAGTCATCATGTGAGCAGTGCTGTGTCAATGTATCTGCTGCCAATACCAATCTGGTGATGCAGCTTGAGGCCTTAGGGACACTTGTTGTCCATACTGGGTAAGGTGTCATTCCTGTCCTCAATAGTTTGGGTTAGAAGGTCACAATAGAAGTAGGTAAACATACATGTCACTGGATTGAGCATTATCTCTATCTTGGTCACTCCCAGGTGAGTACACTTCAATTGAGAGTTAACAAGCAAGGGTATTTGGGCAGGTGAACAATAGGCTGGTGTTTGGAGTTACAGATACAAGTCCTCTTGAGAGTTACAGTCAGGTTACTCTCTGAACTATACACAATATACAAATGGTATCCTCTCAGGTGAGTACACTTCATGTGGGGGTTCAATAACAGATGTATTGGGCCAAGTGTCCAGTAGACTTGTGTTTGGAGTTACAGAAACAGGGCCCTCTGGCCTTAGCAGTCAGGTCACTCCCTCTACTTCCCAACACTTGACATATGGTATCCTCCCAGGTGAGTAAACTTCATTTGGGAGTAACTTGCCCTGCCTTGTGTTATACCAGGTTTCCAGAGCCTTGCAGTGCCAAACAGAGTGGCCTTGCACTGCTTGGTAAATCTAAATCTAAGTTTTGTGTCACCTTACTTTGCCTTTCATGGCTCAAGAGTGGCATAAAGAGTTGATACATTTGGCCATAATTGACCTCTGGGAAGTATGCATTTGCTGCTGGTGTGGCGTCATAGAGCTCAAACATGACTATTTTATTATATGCCAGAACATTTATGCAAGGTTAGAAGTGTATGTGGATGCATCATTCGAAATGGATTTTCAAATCATATCAAAACATCTAATGCACATTAAGGGGGTCATTCCAACCCTGGTGGTCGGTGTTAAAGCGGCGGCCAACCCGCCAACAGGCTGGCGGTTAAAAAAAATGGAATTCCGACCCTGGCGGAAACCGCCAACAGAGACCGCCACTTCAACACTCCGACCGCCACGGCGGGACAAACAAACAGCGCGGCGGTCACCGCCAACAGACAGGCGGGAGACAAAGTACCGCCCACCCTATCACAACCCACCAATCCACCACCTTTTCCGGGGCGGTAGCCCCGCCGATAAAAACACGGCGGAAACAGCCATTTTGAACGGAAAACGCTCACCTCCATACACCCCACGAGGAATCTGGACAGCATGGAACCCGAACTCCACATCCTCCCAGCTATTGTCTTCCTGCTCCTCTACCAGGAGCACGAACGCCGGCGCAGAAGACAACGGTGAGTACTGCACCTACGACACAGGGGAGGGGGGAGGGAAAAAATTACGGGGACACACATACGCGACACACCCACCCCCACCCTCACCCACTACAACACACACATCAATGCATAGCAATACATCACAGTTACACCCCCAAGACCCCCGGAAGAATGCAAAGACAAAAGGAAATGATCATCAACTGTCGAATATATTGTATCACTGGCTTATAAATATATCACACATCTAAAACTATTATATACATAAATATTAAAAGTCAGATAATTTTTGCAGGCATTGTCCGTGGACCACTGGGCCCAAATCACATGGGCAAAGCCCACACAGGATACCTGACACCAACAGAGAGAACACTGCAGGGGCATCAGATAGCAAAACTACAGGCACCTCAGGGGGAAGGGAATGGGGGGCACCTCAGCCAGATGAGTCCACGACACCAGATCCACAAGGGGCCTCCATGCCCACTGTTCCATCCTGGGGAGTGCAAAGCCACAGTCTCTCAAGTCTCTACAGTGGGTGGTTTGCCCACTGTTCCATCGTGGGGAGTGCAAAGCCACAGTCTCTCAAGTCTCTGCAGTGGGTGGGTTTCCCACTGTTCCATCCTGGGGAGTGCAAAGCCACAGTCTCTCAAGTCTCTGCAGTGGGTGGGTTGCCCACTGTGCCATCCTGGGGAGTGCAAAGCCACAGTCTCTCAAGTCTCTGCAGTGGGTGGGTTGCCCACTGTGCCATCCTGGGGAGTGCAAAGCCACAGCCTCTCAAGTCTATACAGTGGGTGGGCTGCCCACTGTACCATCCTGGGGAGTGCAAAGCCACAGCCTCTCAAGTCTATACAGTGGGTGGGTTGCCCACTGTGCCATCCTGGGGAGCGCAAAGCCACAGTCTTTCAAATCTCTGCAGTGGGTGGGTTGCCCACTGCACCATCCTGGGGAGTGCAAAGCCACAGCCTCTCAAGTCTATACAGTGGGTGGGTTGCCCACTGTGCCATCCTGGGGAGTGCAAAGCCACAGTATTTCAAGTCTCTGCAGTGGGTGGGTTGCCCACTGTACCATCCTGGGGAGTGCAAAGCCACAGTCTCACAAGTGGATGACAGTCTTCACTGGTTCTGGAGGGGGACTGGTGCCCAGAGTGCTTCGTGCAGCCCTGCCCAACACAGATGAGGGCCTGCCCCTTCTGCCAATGGGCCAGCGGTGCTTGAGACGGCGGTGCCCAGTTTAGCGGTGCTTGAGACGGCGGTGCCCAGTTCAGCGGTGCTTGAGACGGCGGTGCCCAGTTCAGCGGTGCTTGAGACAGCGGTGCCCAGTGCAGCGGTGCTTGAGATGAAGGGCCCAGTTCAGCGGTGCTTGAGACGGCGGTGCCCAGTTCAGCGGTGCTTGAGATGAAGGGCCCAGTTCAGCGGTGCTTGAGACGGCGGTGCCCAGTTCAGCGGTGCTTGAGACGGCGGTGCCCAGTTCAGCGGTGCTTGAGATGAAGGGCCCAGTTCAGCGGTGCTTGAGACGGCGGTGCCCAGTTCAGCGGTGCTTGATACGGCGGTGCCCAGTGCAGCGGTGCTTGAGATGAAGGGCCCAGTTCAGCGGTGCTTGAGACGGCGGTGCCCAGTTCAGCGGTGCTTGAGACGGCGGTGCCCAGTGCAGCGGTGCTTGAGATGAAGGGCCCAGTACTGCGGTGCTTGAGACGGCGGTGCCCAGTTCAGCGGTGCTTGAGATGAAGGGCCCAGTTCAGCGGTGCTTGAGATGGCGGTGCCCAGTTCAGCGGTTCTTGAGATGAAGGGCCCAGTTCAGCGGTGCTTGAGACAGCGGTTCCCAGTTCAGCGGTGCTTGAGACGGTGGTGCCCAGTGCAGCGGTGCTTGAGATGAAGGGCCCAGTTCAGCGGTGCTTGAGATGGCGGTGCCCAGTTCAGCGGTGCTTGAGATGAAGGGCCCAGTTCAGCGGTGCTTGAGATGAAGGTCACAGTTCAGCGGTGCTTGAGATGAGTGTCCAGGTCAGCGGACATCAGGGGGGTCAAAGTCCGACTGGCACCCCTCCCACTTTGGGAGGCCATCCCCAGCCGAGCCTCCGCCGTCTTCCTGCTCCAGCGGTGGATGTCCTCCCATCTCTTCCGGCAGTGGGTGCCTCGTCTGTTGTGGACCCCCAGGGTCCGGACGTCCTTGGCGATGGCACGCCAAATGTCGATTTTCTGGTGGGTGCTGACCTATGTGACATGTACAGGGAGAGAAGTATAATCATCACCTTCTGCATGCTCCATGTGAGTGGCCCCCATCCCCACCCTTGCGGCACATGCTCCCATCTGTCGTTTGATGCATGCCTCAATCGCTCCCCTCCCCACCATCTTTCATCTACCCCACTCAACACAGGCATACCCCACAAAGCATGGTCCCAGTGTACTTACCTGTTGGTCTGGAGGACCGTAGAGGAGCGCATACTGGGGGAGGACCCCATCCACAAGTTTCTCCAACTCCTCTGCAGTGAAGGCAGGGGCCCTTTCCCCAGTCGCATGAGCCGTTGTCTCTTCCAGACCGAGGTCACAGCAGCACTTGCAGTGAAGGTCCTCTCCTGTGGAAGACCAGGTATCGAGTGATTAAGCTGATAGAAAATGGCGGTTACGCCCGCGGCTGTGCGTACCGCGACTGCCGGCGCGCATCGTCATTGGCTCCTGAAACCCATAGGGTTCAATGTTAACCAATGCTGCTTTGCGCCGCGGTCTTCGACCGCCTACCGCCACGGTGTCCCACGCCAGCGCATTGACCTCACATCCCATTGTCGCACTTCACAGGTCAGGCAGCCGCCATTTCAAGGGCCCACATGGCTGAATTTGTACTGCGACACAGATACCTAGGCCTTGCATCGACACTCATACAAGCCATACAATGCATAGGGATTTGTGTTATGTGCAAGCTGTGGGAACGTACCTGTGGTTTGATTGACTCTGTGCTCGCTGTTGTCCTTCATAGGCACCGTCCACTGGGACATGCAAGGAGATGGAGGAATCTTCCCGTGTACAGACCGCTGGTGGACCTGTCGACAATGGAGGAAAGACATGTCATACTGACATACAGGCTTGACCGAGCCACTATACAGGAACTGTGTGCCCAGCTGGAGCCAGACCTGATGTCACCTATCCGCCAACCCACAGGGATCCCCCCTCTAGTGCAGGGTCTGTCAGTACTTCATTTCTTAGCAAGTGGGTCATTTCAAACAACTGTGGCCATTGCATCAGGGATGTCCCAGCCCATGTTTTCCAAGGTGTTGTCCAGAGTGTTGTCTGCCCTGCTCAAACACATGCGGAGCTACATCGTCTTCCCTGAGGTGGGGGATTTGGCTACAGTGAAAGGTGATTTCTATGCCCTTGGACATATTCCCAACATCATTGGTGCCATTGATGGGACCCATGTTACTTTGGTCCCCCCCAGCAGGAGTGAACAGGTGTACAGGAACAGGAAGAGTTATCATTCCATGAATGTCCAGATGGTCTGTTTGGCTGACCAGTACATCTCCCATGTTAATGCCAAGTTCCCTGGCTCAGTGCATGATGCGTACATCATGCGGAATAGCAGCATCCCTTACGTGATGGATCAACTCCAGAGGCACCGTGTGTGGCTAATTGGTGACTCTGGTTACCCCAACCTGTCATGGCTACTGACTCCAGTGAGGAATCCCCAGACAAGGGCAGAGGAACAGTACAATGAGGCCCATGGACGTACTAGGAGGGTGATAGAGCGGACCTTCGGCCTCCTAAAGGCCAGGTTTAGGTGCCTCCATATGACCAGTGGATCCCCATTCTACTCACCAAAGAAGGTGTGCCAGATCATCGTGGCCTGCTGTATGCTTCACAACCTGGCTTTGCGACGCCAGGTGCCTTTTCTGCAGGAGGATGATCCAGATGGTGGTGTTGTAGCAGCTGTGGAGCCTGTGGAGAGTGAAGAGGAGGAAGGAGAAGAGGACGTCATAGACAACAGGAACACAGTAATACTGCAGTATTTCCAATGACACATAGGTAAGAATCCCCCCCGACATATAACATTTACTTAACCCCTACTACCTCTTTACTGTCTGTCCTTTTCCCCCAGTGTATGGTAACTAAGTTGTGACTTTCCCTTCAGATTTCAGAGCTGTGGGCCCCACTGCGTGACATCTGCTTTGTTTCCCTATGGACTACAGCTGTGTGACATTGGTATGTTGGCATCACAATGAAAATAAGCATTTTGGCACGGTCATATCTAATACATTTGTTCCAAATAACAGCCAGACTCCTGATTGTTTTGTGCAATAAGTGTGTTTATTACAGTGCTCTAAATTGGTGGGTGGTTGCAAATCGGTGAGTGGTGATGGTGGAGGATTGTCCATGGCAGAGTCCAGACTATCAGTATCACAGGTGCAATGTCCAAATGCCTGTGGAAAGTGGAGCTGGGGCACTTTAAGGTTGGACAGGGTGTCAATGTGGGACAGTGGGATGACAATCAGGGAGGTATCCTTTCGTGGCGGGGGTCTTGGCATCTTACTCTGTCTTCTTCCTGGATCTCAGGGCCCGCTTGCGGGGTGGTTCTCCTTCTGCAGGAGGTGGGGTTCTGGTGGCCTGTTGGTCTTGTGTCGGGCCTCCTGTCCACTAGCGCCGGCGGAGGTGGTAGGCAGTTCTTGGTCCATGCTAGTGACAGGGGCCCTTTGTGGTGCCAGAGTGTCCCGCAATGTGGTGACTACCTGATTCAGTGCCACTACGATGGTGCCCATGTCGGAACAGATGTTTCTTAGTTCCTCCCTGAACCCCATATACTGTTGCTCCTGCAGAAGCTGGATCTCCTGAAACCTGGCCAGGACCGTGGACATCGTCTCCTGGGAGTGGTGGTATGCTCCCATGATGGAGGAGAGGGCCTCGTGGAGAGTGGGTTCCCTGGGCCTGTCCCCCCCCTGTCGCACAGCAGCCTTCCCAGTTCCCCTGTTTCCCTGGGCCTCTGTCCCCTGGACCGTGTGCCCACTACCACTGCCCCCAGGTCCCTGTTGTTGTTGGGGTGGTGGGTTAACCTGGGTTCCCTGTAGTGGTGGACACACCGCTGATTGACGTGTCCTGGGGACAGAGGTATGGGCCCGCTGGGTGGGTGCTGTGCTGGTGTTCCCAGTGGGGGGAAGGTCTGCTGTGGGCTGTGGCTGTCTGAGGGGAACCGACTGTCCAGAGGTCCCCGATGGGCCGGGCTGGTCATCTAGATCCAGGGAGACAGAGCTGCTGTCATCACCGTGGCCCTCTTCTGGGGGTGGAGTGGACATTTGTGGACCCTCCTGCGCGGTGACGTGGCGTTCAGGTCCTGCAGGGGTATAAAGGTATGGTTATTGCTTCTGTGTGTGCCATAGCGTGCAATGGGTGGGTGCCCGTGTACCCCAGTGCTGGCATTCCCTTGTGGGGGCTTTTGTGACAGTGGTTTGGGGGGGTGGTGTGCAGTGGGCATGCTTAGGTGATGGGTGTCCCTGCTTTGTGGTCGCATGCAGGGCTTGGTGTTGGGATGGGTGGGTTGTGATGGTGAGACATTTGCAAGGAGTAGGTGTGATGGGGTGAGGGTGAGGGTGGGGGTATGAGTTGGCATGCTGGTGGGGTGGGGGGGATGAAGTAGTTAAGATTAGACTTACCAGAGTCCATTCCTCCGCCTACTCCTGCGAGGCCGTCAGGATGCAGGATCACCAAGACCTGCTCCTCCCATGTTGTAAATTCTGGTGGAGGAGGTGGGGGTCCGCCGCCAGTCTTCTGCACCGCGATGTTGTGCCTGGATACCATGGAACGCACCTTCCCGCGTAGGTCGTTACACCGCTTCCTGATGTCGTCCCTATTTCTTGGGTGCTGTCCCACAGCATTGACCCTGTCGACTATTCTGCTCCATAGCTCCATCTTCCTGGCAATGGTGGTGTGCTGCACCTGTGTCCCGAAGAGCTGTGGCTCTACCCGTACAATTTCCTCCACCATGACCCTGAGTTCATCGTCAGTAAACCTGGGGTGTCTTTGCGGTGCCGTGGGGTGGTGTGGGTGATGTGTGGGGTGGATTGTGTGGTGCTAAGTGTGGTGCTGTGTATTGGTGTGTTGTTTGAAGTGCGTGGTAATATTACAGGGTGACAGTGAATTGCTCGTCTGGGTGCTCGGTTCTCTTTTCTCAGTGCTTGTTCACGAATCTCGAGGAGTGGGGGTTTGTGGGTGATGTGGGTGTGTGTTTTATGTTGTATTGGGTGTGTGGGAGTGGTGTGTGTATGTGGATCAGGTGTGTGTATTTCGATTTGTCCAATGTGGCTGTGTTTTGTAAGTGTGTGTGTATTTTGAGCGCGGCGGTGTGTACCGCCAATGGAATACCGCGGTTGAAAGACCGCCGCGTGGATTCGTGGGTCGTAATGGCATGGGTGTTTTTCTGTTAGCGTGACGGTGGAGGTTTGGTCATCGCCAGTTTCTCGCTGGCCTTTGGTATTGCGGACTTTTGTGGATGTCTGTATTTTGGCGGTTTGCCTGTTGTGGGTCAGAATGACCGTGGCGGTGTACCGCGACCGCGGCGGTGTTATGGCGGTCTTCTGCGCAGCGCCTTTTACCGCCGAGGTTGGAATGACCACCTAAATCATTATTGACACAAAGAAGTGTTAAATCTTGAAAAATTTAATAACTGTTTTGCTCTAATATTGCCTTCTTGTGGTAACAATTGAATACATGATTTTGATTCAGGCACATCCTTACATTTCAATGTGAGAAGCAAAATACACATTTTCTCAACTGTTTGGTATTAAAAGTAGAAATTGAAGGTTTCAAGGTTTGTTTAGCAGTGCTGTAAATATTATATGCTCCATCCAGAATAAGAGATGAAATAAAACAGTGTGTGGAAATCCTTACCCTATTGTTTGTAGCAGTACACACTTTCTGTGATGGTGTGGGGGTGTATGAGTGTACACCTAACTATAGTCCCACTTCTCTGGGCACTTTATAAATTATCTTTAATCCCATCAATTGTCTTTTATTCTCTGTTCCGGATCTTCATGTTTCATCTGACATACTCCCATTCCTTGTTTTCTGCATGAAGGGATTACAAAGCGGGTCCAATCTGTGTCTATGAAGAAACTCATGCCCCATTTCTTCTCCCAGTGTGAAGTCTACTTGGCACTATACTTGTATTTCATGTCATCCAAGGAAGTGATGGCAATATGTTACTCGCTCATCTTTTGAACAAATTATTATTTTATTTTATTCTTCAATTACTCTTCATATGGATTGCAATCATAAATTAAAATGGGTAAAATGCAGAATAAATGGAATTACTTTTATATGTGCATTTTATTAAGTTGTTTAATGGGTCATTTGGCACAATAAGTGCTACAAGACCATCACAGGCAGGAGTAGGGACAACTTCACTTCTGTCTGGTAAGTTCGAGTGATCTCTATGGAGAGAATACGTTTACAGAATTTAAAGGTTTACAAATGGGACCGTTTTTAGACGTCTTCAAAAACGTTTTGCTCTCAGGGATGGCCCTATTATATTCTGGAGTCAGTGTTCTATCAGCCCAAACACACTGCCTCCATATGTTTGGTCGCTCATATATATATATATTTATATATATAAAGGTTGCTTGTGTTCTGGGGCAGAAGGGACCTGGCTTGGCAATTTGGGTGTGATTGTTTATATTGGAGTGAGATCAAGATTGTTTAACATATGGCTGGGTCTACTCTTAGGTCACATTGTGGGCAAAATAATTATGGAGTGGGATGCAGCCCAAGTATTTATCAGTGGCTGAGATTAATTTAAGCATCTCATCCTTAATTTTTATGTTTACTTCGGTGTAATACCCTAACTGAAATGGGTTTGGCCAGAAGTCTATCCCCTACTCACGTTGGCATTGGACTCAAGATGCACCCAACTGAAAAGCCCCAACTAGAGAAAAAAAGGTCTTGGGTTGCTTGAGTTCCGGTTCAGAAAGGATGTGACTTGCGAGTTCAGGATAGAATGTTCCCACTGGAGCAGGATTAAGGCTGATTTCCATATGACTCAGTCTAATCTGAGCTGCCATGGTATTCCAAAAAATGATGGACTGGGATGCAGCCAGAGTAATTACTAGTGGCTGAGATTAATTCAAGCATCCCACCTGTCACGTTTTTGTTTACTTCAGTGATATGTGAAAGTGAGCTTAGGCATACCCGACAATTGAAAAATCCTTCACATTTTCAAGACTTATCTACTCTATATGAATTTTGCAAAAATCATTAGAGACTATGGAAACCAATTAGGTGAAACAAGTGTACCTGCCTCTGTACATGTCTTTTCATTGTGCAACCCTAGCACTGTCTTTATGTATATCATATTCTCTAGTGTCACATAGCCAACAACAGTGGTAGACAGGTAATGATGCAGTTGGTGAACAGTCGTAGGTGATTTGTTTTCTCAGCTACTAATTGTAAGTTTCAACATTTTGTTTATAAGACACAATCTAGTTGAGGAGATCCCACTTTGTACGGTATCTAGATACATGGGCATTGTTTCCATACTCTCTGAATCTGTGATATTTTATTTAAAATGAAATATTTAGGTCCCCATGCCGCTTACCACCATGCTGACTGCCGCGAACATACCGCGGCCACAGCAGTATACCGATACCCATATTATGACCCACAAATAGAAATCTGCCACTATACAGACACACACACGAGTCTGACAGACCAAAGGTCAGTGATAAACTGGCGGTACCAAAACCCGCACCGTTACACCAACAGAAACACACCCACAGCACCACGAATTACCGCAGTGGTCATTCAACCACGGTAAACCATTGGCGGTGCACACCGCCACGCTCAAAATACACACACACATACAAAACTACACCACATTGACAATTCCAAATACACACACCTGACACACATACACACAACACACCCACACAACCACACCACTATAAAACACACACACACACTACCCACAACCCTTTACGACCCAAAGATTTTGACAACTGAGAGAGAAACAAGCCAGGAGCACCCACTGAATCTGAACCACAAAACACCATCACCCATACACCATCCACGCACCTCACAGCACAGACCCTAAAACATCAGCCCACACACCCTCACACATACCACTCACACTACACCCATGGCACCACAAAGACAACCCAGGTTCTCAGAGGAGGAGCCAAGGGTCATGGTGGAGGAAATCATCCGGGTAGAGCCACAGCCATTCGGATCACAGGGGGCAGCAGACATCTGTTGTAAGGAAGATGGAGCTATGGCGGAGAGTCGAGGACAGGGTCAACGCCGTGGGACAGCACCCAAGAACAAGGGATGACATCATGAAGAGGTGGAACGACCTACAGGGAAGGTATATTCCATGGTTGCAAGACACCAGATAGCTGTACAGAGGACTGGCGATGGACCCCCACCTCCTCCCCCACAACTTACAACATGGGTGGAGCAAGTCTTGGCATCCTTCATCCTGAGGACCTGGCAGGAGTAGCAGGAATACTGGAATCTGGTAAGTCAACTCATTACTACTTTATCCTCCTCCCTACCTGCATGCCATCACAAATAACAGCCCCTACCCTCGAACCATATCACCCCACCACCTCACATATACCCCACCATCACAACCCACCCATCCCAATACCAAGCCCTGCATGCAACAACAATGCACAGACCCCAATCACAGATCTGCATGGGCACCCATCACTACAGCATGCAACTAGTGACAATCACTTAGCCAAACCAATCATAACTCACACAAGCCAATGCTGCCTTGCTAATAACAACCATAGAGGGAAACATACCCATGCACAAGATGGCACACACAGAAACAATAACACAGCATTTACTTCCCCACAGGGCCCCCACTCAATGTCACCGGGGAGGAGGTGCCAGCCACATCCAGTCTCCACCCCGAAGAGACCCACAATGATGACAGCAGCTCTGCACGCCTAGATCACGATGACCAACCTGGCCACTCAGGGACCTCTGGTCCGTCGGTTACCAAGGCACTGTCCCAACCCACCACAGAGCCTCCCCCACTCAGGAAACACCACCACAGCACCCACCCAGTGGGCCCATCATTCTGTCCCCAGGACACGTCAATCAGCAGTCTGTCCACCACTACAGGGACCACAGGCAACCCCACAGACACAGGGCGATCAGGGACCTGGGGTCAGTGGCAGTGGGCACACGGTTCAGGGGACAGAGACACAGGACAACGGGGAAGCTGGCAGGACTGCTATCCGACAGGGGGAGGACAAGCCCAGGGAACCGACTCTCCACGATGCACTCACCAACATCCTGGGAGCATACCACCGTTCCCAGGAGACCATGGGCCAGATACTGGCCAAGTTGCAGGAGACCCAGCGGCTGCAGGCGGGACAGTACTTGGGGATCAGGGAGGACCTGAGGGACATCCACACCACCCTGGTCACCATTGCAGGGGTGCTGGCAGACATGGCCAACACCATGAGGGAGGCAGTGGCACACCAACGGGCCCATGACACTAGCCTCATGGAAGAACAGCCCCCCACCTCCGCCAGCTCTAGTGGACAGGAGACCCCACCACAGGAACAACAGGCCACGAGCACCCCACCCCCTACAGAAGGAGAACCACCCCGCAAACTGTCCCTGTGATCCAGGCAGAAGCCAGGGAACATTCCCAAGACCCCCGCCAGGAAATAAGACTCTCCTGATTGTCACCCTTGTGTCCCACTCTGTCACCCTGTCCACCTTGAACTGTCATTGCTCCCCTCCCTATGCCCCCATGGACATGAAACAAATAGACTCAACTCTACCCTGGACTTTCCTCCATCAGCAACCCAGCCCATTGTAATACCCCCTCCACTTATTAGCACCTAAATAAACACCCTTGGAACAAATTCAAGTATGGAGTCTGTCAATTGTTTGACATATGTATTAGTTGCACAAACTGAACATTGCAATTCAAATGTACTGTAATATTTACATAGGTATGACCTATAGTGGGCAGCAGTAAACACACCAGGAGCCAGAGTGGGGCACAGAGATCTGTAAAATAGAGATGCCAAAGGGTACAGTAAGTAGCCATGAAAATAGGGAAATCAGGCTGCCATGTTCAATGTCAAACACAAAACTGCAATAGAAGGTGAAGTTACAGTGTCTTACCTGTGTGTCACTGGAAGTACTGTTGAATTAGTGTAGTTCTGTTGTCTACATCGTCTTCCTCTGCCTCCTCTTCGTCATTGTCCACAGGCTCGACCACTGCCACACGACCATTCCGAGGCTCATCCTCCTGCAGAAAAGGCACCTGGCGTCTCAAGGCCAGGTTGTGAAACATGCAATGATGATCTGGCACACCTTCTTGGGTGAGTAGTACAGGAATCCATCTGTTAAATGGAGGCACAGGAATCTGGCCTTCAGGAGGCCAAAGGTTTGCTCAATGATCCTCCATGTTCGCCCATGTGCCTCATTGTAACATTCCTCTGCCCTTGTCCTGGCATTCCTCACTGGGGTCAGTAGCCATGAGAGGTTGGGGTAATCAAAGTCACCTGTAAATATTGAGGGATACCTGTTAGCCATACACTCACCCTTAGGGCCAAACCCACACCCACATACCTACATCAACTGGATGGGCACCATGGGCTCACCCATTAGCCACACCCTGTGCCTCTGCAGTTGAGACATCACATATTGGATGCTGCTATTCCTCAAGATAAAGGCATCATGCACAGAGCCAGGATGCTTTGCATTGACATGGGAGATGTACTGGTCCACCAAAAATACCATCTGCACATTCAGAGTGAAAGCTCTTTCTATTTCTGATCACTTGTTCATTTCTCCGGGGGAGACAAATGCAATATGTGTACCATAAATGGCACCAATGATGTTGGGGATATGTCCCAGTGCATAGAAGTCAGCCTTTACTGTGGCCAAATCCTCCACCTGGGGGAATACGATGTAGCTACACATGTGTTTCAGCAGGGCAGACAACACTCTGGTCAGCACGTTTGACAACATAGGCTGTGACATCCTTGATGCCATGGCCACTGTCGCTTGGAAGGATCCACTTGCCAGGAAATGGAGCACTGACAGGACCTGCACTAGAGGTGGGATACCTGGGGGGTGGTGGATAGCAGATTTCAGGTCTAGCTCCAATTGGGCACACAGCTCTTGGATTGTGGCCCTATCAAGTCTGTAGGTCAGGATAATGTGCCTGTCTTCCCTTGTCACCAGGTCCACCAGGGGTCTGTACACGTAGGGATGTCTCCATCTCCTATTCATCCTCAGTGGTTGAACTCTAGTGTGAAAAACGGTGAGCAGAAGGTCATACTCACACATATTTCAACATTAATATGCAAATTTTGCTTTACAGAAACAGTATGGGGCATATTTATACTCCTTTTGCGCCGAATGTGCGTCAAAAATTCTGACGCACATTCAGCGCAAACGTTGCCCCATATTTAAACCCTGACGCCCGAGCCGGCGCAAAAGGAAAATGGCGCAATGTGCGTCAGTTTCTGGAAGCGGCACCCCGCCCTGCGTTAATGACATGCAGGGTAGGCGTTCCCGTCCAAAAACCGACGCACACAGCGGCGCGTCGTATTTATGCTTCCGGGCAAAAATGACTCCCGCGCGGTAGGCGGCGCAAAAAAATCACGCAAAGCACGAATAACGTGAAATTTTAACGCCTGGGTCAGGGCAGGCATTAAAATGGGGCAAACACACCTGTACTTAATCAGAACACACAGAACAAGCAACAGAGCAGCAGAGCAGCAGAGCAGCAACAGGGAGACATGGAGGTGCTTTTTCTTCAGCGTGCACGTAGACGCAGAGCCCTGCAGCAACAACAGCAGCTACAACAGCAGGGACCCCAAAGACAGCGCAGAAGGCAGGAGAGGATATTCCGCCCAAGAACAACCCTGCATGGCCTCAGGGAACGAGACATCATCCAGAGGTACCGGTTGAACTGGCAGGCCATTCAGCAGCTGCTGAGAAATATTGAACAGCAGTTGGCCCCCACACTATCCCAACAGAAACTAAGCTGCTTGCCGTACTTCACCTGCTGGCAAGTGGCTCGTTTCAGACAACTGGTGCCCTGGTTGGTGGAATATCACAACCATCTTTCTCCGCATTCCTGCCTAAAGTACTGGATGCCATCATTCGCCTGACACCCCGCCACATCTGCTTCCCTAACACACTGCAGATGCAGCAGGAAACTAAACAGGGGTTTTATGCCATCAGTGGCTTCCCGCACGTCCTTGGTGCAATCGACTGCACACACGTACACCTTGTGCCACCTGCTGCAACAGAACACCTCTACCGCAACAGGAAGCACACACATTCAATCAACGTGCAGGCCATAGTCGATCACCAAGGACTGATCAGCAATATTGTGGCTAAATATCCTGGGAGTGTACATGACGCATTCATCTTCCGTCACACCACCATCAACCAACACTTCCAGGATGGACGATATGGCAATGGACTACTTGTTGGTAAGGACAAAAACCAAACTCATATACACACTGCTCAGAAACCCTCTAGGACAAACAACACATACACCACAATAGCAACACCTAGCCAGGAACACACTGAGGTACTCACATCACTAGCCATGTTTCAGAAGTCACCATTGAACCTGTCACACATTGTAATTTACTGTACAGCTTAGTGTGAAGACATTAATGACTGTGGTAGCCTAAATGTCACCTTGCAAATTGGAAGTCTCACAATAACCTGTACACTAATACAATGCATAAGTTTAAAGGTATGGGATGGCCTGGGTATGTTCATATGAACGTTTAAAATACACTTTCATGTTTCAACTCTGCATGGAACTATCATCACACCCCCAGTGAGGACACACGGACACCTGTATCACAAGTCACAATGCAAGGGAGGGCACACTGTACTGGAGAAACCAATACATCCTGCTGACAAACAGTTAGCCAACAAACACTTGCTCAGCCAAGGAAAAAAACTCAATGCAAAAGTTTTCACCAACAACCATAGGTTGTCACATTAGTACACAAAAGAGTCACAGACAACACAACACAACTACTGCCATCAAAGATCCGTACAACAGGGCCTCCTACATCTAATTGATCCCATTCTGTGTTTCTCTTTCAGCTGATCAGGGGTATGGCATCCAGCCTTGGATAATGACACCATTTGGGAACCCAAATACTGCTGCTGAGCGGGCATACAATGACGCCCACAAGAGGACACGCAGCATTGTGGAGCGGACCTTTGGGATCCTAAAGTCTAGGTTCCGCTGCCTTGACATCACTGGCGGTAGCCTACTCTATTCCCCCGAGATGGTCTGTAAGATCATACTCACTTGTGCCATATTGCACAATATTTGTGTAAAAAGGAATATTCCCCTCCTTGGCCTGGACCCAGACATGCCTGAGGATGACGAAGAGGAGGATGCTGGCCTGCAACAGGAGGGGGAACAACCTAACATGGCAGCAGGAGTGCGTAGGCGCCAACAGCTTGTCAATAAATTTTTTTCTTAATGTATCATAATAACTTGTATTCCACACTTGTAAATAAACACAGATAACCAACACCACATCATGCTTTGGCCTATGCATTTCTGACCACCTTTAGTTTGAAATCGCTGAAGAAGAATGTCGTCTCATTGAGCAAGAATGCTATAACATTCATCACACCAAAAATAAACATCACAAATGTATGCACAGAGGGTAGGATGTGACATGATACATTACAAAACACAGAGGCCAACAGGAGTACAAATGTGGCAATTATACATGCCGGATCCAAACACCTGAGACAGTCTCTCATCCAGCCCAAAATTTGAGATCATTTGAAAGTCACATCACACATGTTCAGAGACAGGGTGGGACCATCCATGTGTACGTGACCATGTCATCAATGGCTTCTCTCAATTGTGTGATATGAGCAATACACAATTGGAACAACATCAGCTGCCCCTAACTCAGGAGGAGACCTTGAAGTCACAGTGACAACATACACCCAGACAGGTGATAGTGGATCCACATTCCAACACACATGTACACATATGTCATACAATCAACCTAATATTTGAAAGTAGACCATCACAGTTGTGTCCCAGTTAGAACCTAGCAGGAAGAATGTAACATGCCACTAAACCAGTTTATGCAGAAAGGGACACAGACAACAACAAAATTATTCTCCTTGGCACATCAGGAACGCTCAGAGTCTTGCAAACATAGTCATTGGAAAAAGGTATGCAAGTTTGCTCCAATTCATCATTACTGCAAACGTCAAATGGGCTAATGAGATGAATGAATGGTCAACAGTCCTTCATACCATTTGGCCTTACATTAGCCTTCTGCAGCAGGTTTGCCATGATATAATAAATAAAACCCATGGATACAGTAGCTATTCTGGATGGTCAAATCCTAGGGTGCTGGGGGCCTAAGTCCACCTCTACCGCCCCCCAAACATACAAGAATCTTGTACTTGTGAACTAAACACATGCATAAGGCACATGAGTGGGCTACATGTCAAAAGTCCAACACAAATCAGAAACACAAAATCATAATGGGACATGGTTAGCCCCATAAAAACTGTAAGTGACTATTGCACTCCCTGTTAGGACTACAGACAAAGGCATCACCATCATAATTGTGGACACATTTTGGAGAAGGAATACATCATGGTATCCCATCCATCATTTCAAAATAGCCATCTGCAATTACCCAAAATATGTAGACAAATATGGTCAATACATTAGTTAACGTATCCAAAACATTACAGTGTGAATGCCTTCTATACATACAACAACGGACATGTGTCATATCCAAACACAAATGTGTAACACATAGCACCGTTTGACCATGACAAATCACCTTTCCAAAGTTCAAAACATGAAGACATAAGGAAAAATTTGCTCAAAATTCTACGCATACAGCATGGGCGTCATAATTTGTTCATGTACATGAGTGCACAGAATGCAGAGTCAAATCTAAATGTATCCAAAAGTTTCACATATTTAGCCATCAAAGTATAATTTACATCATAATTTTTTTTTTACTCAGCATCATGTGCACTCTTGTACGTGGAAAAAATATGACGCCCATGATGTATGCGTGGTAAAATTGACGCTACATGAACAATATGTTGGTCATCTCATGTACATTCAAAAATTATTAATATTCATATCATATTTTTTGACTCAGCATCATGTGCACTACTGTACGTGGAAAAAAATGACGCCCATGATGTATGCGTGGTAAAATTGACGCTACATGAACAATATGTTGGTCATCTCATGCACATTCAAAAATTATTAATATTCATATCATATTTTTTGACTCAGCATCATGTGCACTACTGTACGTGGAAAAAAATGACGCCCATGATGTATGCGTGGTAAAATTGACGCTACAAGAACAATATGTTGGTCATCTCATGTACATTAAAAAATTATGAATATTCAAATCACATTTTTTGACTCAGCCTCATGTGCACTACTGTACGTGGAAAAAAATGACGCCCATGATGTATGCGTGGTAAAAATGACGCTACATGAACAATATGTTGGTCATCTCATGTACATTCAAAAATTATTAATATTCATATCATATTTTTTTACTCAGCCTCATGTGCACTACTGTACGTGGAAAAAAATGACGCCCATGATGTATGCGTGGAAAAATGTACGCTACATGGACAATATGTTGGTCATCTCATGTACATTCCAAAATTATTAATATTCATATCATATTTTTTGACTCAGCATCATGTGCAATGTAATGCGTAAAAAAAAAATGACGCACAATTGTGTATGCGTGAAAATATGACGCATAACGGGAAAATAAAAACGGCGGCCATTTTCTGCAGGAAGTGATGTAATAGGATATCCTGTTTACTAAATCTGTACTGGGAGTTAACTTTCACTTTCACTTTGCAGTCTCAGATTTATCTAGACTGTGTGGTTGTGTGAAAGGTGTTGTCCTGTGTTTTACTGATTTTGTGTCCTGTGTCCCTTGTATTTTGTCTTTTTTGTGAATCTATTCTTGTTGCATAACATTGTCTCAGTCTGTTTAGTCTTGTTTTGTCTATTCCTTTTATTGTTTGTATTGTCTGTGGGAGTCTGTTGTGGGTAGCATAGTTTTGGGGGTTAGTTGGGCTATTTTTCTCCTTTTTCCTTTTCCTTCACACCTCTACCTTTCCCCATTTCCCACTTTTACTTTCTTATTTCCTTTGTTCATTTTTCTAGCAGTCAATATGTCAGGTAGGCCTCGCCTGTCCAGGATGGGTGAAGATGAATTGGGGGGATTCATATGGCTAGTTAGCCATTTCCTCCCACTGATGCTGGAAGCTGGGGGCCGTGTGATACAGGGGTATCACACGGAGGCTAGGAAAATCCGGTGGGAGAAGGTGCGCCGTCACCTGGTCCGGGTCTACGGGAGCATGCGCAATGTCCATCAATTGAAGCACCGCTGGGCAGATCTGATCACCAGGGAACAGGACCTGCTGGACCACCTGGGAATCCGGATTGGTGGCCATGTTGGTGAGTACAAATCAATTACATGGGAATAATCAAAATCTGTGTGGGAACATGTGATGATTGTTACCCAATTCCCTAAATAAGTAGCTGACTGTGTGTAATGCTAGGGAAACCTAGGCCCATGTTTATACACATATATCCCCATTTTTGCTACACATTTTCACGCAATAACAGCAGCAAATTGCAACATCTATCTGTATTTTGCTATTTTGCCCCCTCTCTGCGTGACAAAATGATGCAAATGATGCGCTACAAAGGTATACATATGTGCCCTAATGTGTATTTGTTGCAGAATGTGTATGAAGACCAATGCTAGCAGTCAGATGGCTCATTTTTGCAACACATACCAGATGCCAGTAGCTGTATGTAATGTAGTGTTGCATTTGTGTCAGACAAGCAACACGTTAACGGCTCTATCTGTACTCTACAGGTCATAATGGCCAGTGAGTAAGTCATGTAGAAACAACATACCTACATATGTAGACGCCATAGCTAGACAGAAAATTTGAAACCCATGATGATGCTATACATGTGTGTTGCCTTCACGTCACATGAAGTTAGATATGTTGGCCACACATATGTCACATGTGTGTGTGGTTGCTGTGTGTTGAACATGTCCACCTAGCCTGTTTGATTGTGAGTGGTCATGCAGTCCTCATGGAACCAGTTTTGGAATGTCTCTCTGGGATGCACATGCTGAGATGTATGGATAACATTATTGTTGGGGAATACTAATGGAGGGTTAACTTGGACGACACATGACTGTCATGGCCACTGCATGTGTGTAGTAGGGTGTGTAACTGTAGCAGGAGTCTCATCCAATGTTAATGGTGAATACAAAGTCATCCATGCAGTATGAGCATGTGGGAAAGTCTATCATTACCATGTCATATTCACACAGTGTCATTGTAACTGAAATTATTTGTCAGTTCACCCAGTCTGAGTATATTCTTCCTTTCATGCTTTACAGGTGGACCAGCCCCGTACACCGTGGGAGAGGTGGCACATTTTGACGACCCCGATACCTACAGTGAGTGTCGCCTGAGTGCTATTTTCATTGTTTGGTAATGAAGCATGATGGATTACTGTGTGTTCAAGAGAATTCATGATTTGATGCGCTGGCCATTCATTGGCATTGTTGTTTTAGTGTGATATCAAATAGGACTTATGTTTCTGTAAAGCAATACCTAGCCATCTCTCAGATTGAGGGGCTGTAGGTCATTCCAGTTGGGCGGCAATGGGGAATGGGATGACTCATTTGGAATACACTGGCCAATATTAGACTTGGTCAGGGACTTGGCATGAACTGAGTCTGCATATCAGACTGACAGTCTCCCAGATAGCTTAGGCACATGGCTTTGATGACAAGTGCTTCTTCCTAGTTGAGGATGGACTGTGTACACTGTAGGTCGGATCTTCCGGGGGCATGTACTTCCACAAGGTGAACTAGAAGTGTGTGTGACTTGAGTGCAATGGCCTAGGTGTTCTGTCGAATCATGAGAATGGGGCCCGTATTTATACTTTTTTAGCACCGCATTTGCGTCGTTTTTTTACGCTAAATCGGCGCAAACTTCCAAAATGCAATTGCATTGTGAAACTTCGCGCCGATTTAGCGTTAAAAAACGACGCAAATGCGGCGCTAAAAAAGTATAAATATGGGCCTGGGTGTTCTACCTCCTCTGTGTGTGTTGTAAAACATGCCTCACTGATAGTATGTCATGTTGGCCTAAGTCATATCATTTTGACATGTGTGGACCTGGGATGTGTCAATGTTTGGCTGACTAAAACGTGTTGCTAGCCCTTCATAGGTGTTGTGTGTGAAGGCACATACTTGTTGAACTTTCTATACACTCCTGGGTGTGCATTGAACATGGGATTGTTGGTTGTTCTTCCCATACCACCCACAAATACTGGGATGTTACTGTGAAACAGGGTACCTAGGACTGTAGCAACCAGTATGTTACACGTACTTGACACCTTTTGTCACTTGAGTTAGTACCTAGGGCCAGATGTAGCAAACTGTTTACAAGTTGCAAATGTCATACATTTCTGTTTGTGAGTTGGAAACGTCTGTTTCCTATTCCGAAATGTATTTGGTGATCATGAACATATTAGCAAAATGCTTTTCCAAATGCAAAATATGAAGGGGTTTTCCAGACCTACTTGCAACTCACAGTGGTAGGCAATTCCATTTGCAAACGAGTACGTGGTTGCAAAGTGAGTCGCAGTTATCATCCACTTGAAGTGGATGGTAACCCACTTGCTAACTGGAAGGGGTCCCCATTGTAACCCTTCACCTTTGTGAGTGGACCTAAATAATCCTGTACAAAACAGCCAGTGGTCTAAGGGACCACTAATTACCGTGAAATAATCCAAAATTGAAGTTGTTTTAATTTTTTACTAAGTGTAGCTCATTTTCCTTTCAGGTAAACGGCCTACACTTGGGGAAAAATAACCTGCTTTAGTTAAAAGCAGTCACATCCATGGAGGTCTGCTGTTCCCAGCAGGCCTCCATCCCCGTGAGTGCCCATAGTCGCTAAGGTGGCGCAACTTGGAACCCACATCATTGATGTTCATGAGGTGGGTCTTAGCGACCCCATAGCGACTCGCAGACGGTGTCAGAGACACCGTTCTGCATTGCAAATTGCTAGTTGCATTTTCCAAATTCCTACATCTGGCCCCTAGTGTTGACATTTGTTTATGGCCCATGGGTTCAATCTTAGCACACAACTAATTCCAAATGGCATTGAGTGAGGAGTGTGATTGTTATCACATAGAGTGACATATGTAGTGAAGTCAGTATGCGGAAGGGGTGCTGCCATGATGTCAAATGCCTTAGGTATGATTTGGATGAGTAGTTTGATGTCATCCATCATGTAGAGACATGGATATGCTAGGTGTGATATGCCCTTATGTATGCATGTTTCACATGTACTTCCTCTGAGCCTTTCCGTGAACTATGTTGTGACAATTGCTGCAACCAATACATTTCTAGTAATGGACAAATAACCCATTGTGCTATTCCACCCAATGCAAATCCAAGGCTAAATATTTGCCTTTTCTCTTCACAGCTGCAAACCTGAGTGCCGCAGATCGCAACCATTTTGAGCGCCGTGCGATGAGATACAGGCACATCCTGCAGGTGCAGTGTGGGTATCGGAGGATGGCCCGCAAGTACCATTCAGATCGGGCCTCCGGGGCGTGGTGGGCCACACCACAGGCTCCCCCTACAGTGCCACCATCAACCACCAACACCACATCCACCAGGTCTGCCCAAGTGGACCCAGCAACGTCTTCAGCAATGGACCCTGCAACTTCCTCCAGACCTGGACCCAGCCGTGTGGCGGTAGCAAGACTGTCCCGTGGCCAAACAACTCCTGCCACAACATCAACCTCCGCCGGCTCACAAACCAGCACAGACCCTCCTGTGGACCCAGCTGCCTTCCTGGCATTGTCCCGAAAATTGGACAAGTTGGTGAAAAAGGTGGACAACCTGAGGGAGGACATGAATTATGTCAAAAAGAAGGTCCGCTCCATCAGGCGCACACTACGGAGGGCAAATCTGTAGTACTTTTGCCCTCTTGAACTTTTACCCCTCCCCTCTCACCTCTTTCCTATTTTATACTGTTAGTTGGGTTTTGGGGATTAGTTCTAGGATAAGTATAGGTAATTAGCTTAGTTAGTGTTAGGGAAGAGGGTGGGGGGTCCTTCTTCTTTCTATCTTATATTTTTGTGTGGGTGGGTGGGTGGAGGGCAATGTTGGGATTCCTGTTTAAAAAAAAAAAAAACAAAAAAAAAATTTTTAAAATATCAAACAAAAAAAAAATATATATATGTTTGTTTAGGATAGTATAGTATGTGTGTAGGTTAGTAAGTGTTGTCCTGCATGTGTCTTGTCTCATAATGGTGGGTGGGGGGTTGATGTTTAGATCGTTTCGTTACATGTGTAGAGTAAGTTTAGCTTAGGTTAGTTAGGGACAGTTGTGGGTTAGTAGTAGTCAGGTTAGATTAGTGTAGGTTTACCTTTCCCTTAGTTGCCTCTTTTATTACTTCATTGAAATAAAAATTTAGTTAACCCTTTACATGATGCGTTAGGTGCTACATTATCATGGCCTTGACATCAGTGTAGCAGAATGTTTTAGTATGACATTTGTGTCCTATGCTCGCTATCCCCAGGATATTGAGGTTTAACATGCCAGCTACCCGTGTGCTAACTTGGTAAGTATCCACCATGTGGGAGACCCACCATTGGTAGTGTGCATTGATCACCAAGGGTTTGTTTCGGTATGTATCCTACTTCACAAAGAGTGCTTCCAGACTTGTTATTGTGGGTAAATAGATAGGTCGGACAGCAGTGTGAAGATCAGGGAGATCTTTGTAGATGAGGAATTGTTCACACTCTTGTGTTGTTGCTGTCATTGCTGACCTACATCATGTGTGTACTGATTCAGCATGACTTTCCTTCATGGAAGTATACTCCGTAAGGGTGATTGATGCAGTGTAATTTGTCAATGATTCCTTACATTTTACGGCTTTTTTTCTTATTTAAGTATTGCATGGTGCCTACATTTCTCAGGCACCATTAGTTGTCTAGAATAGCTATAGATGGTGCATCATTCTGTCCAACACAGCATGATTGTGTGTGCTTAGTCCCTTCATCAGTTATTTTCCTCAGTATGGTAAGGCTATGATGCAATCCTGGCCACTGCACAGATGTTTCAGTATACATGAAATCAGGACAGTAGTATAGAGAATCTACATGGTTGCCACACAGCCACTTTGGAGTTATGTACTGCACAGTTGAAGTGTGAAATAACACAGAGACACAATAGGTGTGCAAGTGATATTTATTTATAGGTGGTGTAGTGCAAAATGTCCATTCACCATGTTTGCTGAGTCCGTTCTGGTGCATAATTACATGGTGATCCTACAGAAGGGGTGATGTCACAGACAGTGCAGAGGGACAGGAATTGCCAAATAGTAGGAGAGAGACATTCACTGGCAATGGGGACAAGTCATACAGTGGATTGCCAAACAGTCATTGAGTGTAGTTGTAGTGAGACTGGCATTTGACAAAACGTAGGACCTTGGTCAGAGTAGGCCATGGTGCAGGGACTAGGGCTTCCGGGTACTCTTGCGTGTGAATGTTATCTGTTCCATGTCTTCTTCTTCTGATGTGTGTGTTGCCTGGTGTGTCCTTGATGTTGTTGGTTGTGAAGGGGCAACACACACCTCAGTGTTAGGAGACATGGAGGCAGACATCCCGGGGGCTGATCCCTGTCGAGTTATGAAGGGCAGTACTGCAGCAAGGAGGGCCTGCTGGTTTTTCAGAATGGCAGCCACATCACGATGGTAGGCAGCCAGGTCGGCCCTGAGTGGTTCTATGTTGCATTCGTGCACACGTTGACTGGCTTGCAGTTGGAGTTGTTGTGTCAACTGGATGACAGCTGTGCAGATTTCCTTCTGTGTTTTTAAAAGTTCCTGCAAGAGCGATGTTCGGGCTTGCATTGCAGCTGCCTGATCAGCAGTTGACATCATGCACGAACGCACCCCCTCAAGGCTGGCTGCCATAGTTTGCATCCCCACCCGCACCTCCTTGGCCAGCTCCCGCTGGACCCCAACGACGGTTCTTTCGAAGCTGGTGCCAGTGTCGTCAGAGTCCTCAGCTGTGTTGGAGCTGGCAGGTCTTACAATTGGGGTGGCGGGTGGTTCTCCTGTGGTGGCTGCTTCTTCTGTGCTCCTCCTTGTGACTGAAGGTGGGGTTTGGAGGCTTTCAAGGACCATTTGAATGGTCTCTTGTGGGATGTTTATGGGCTCGTCATCCATGTCATCAGGGAACTCAAGGACAGGCATATCAGCAGGAGATCCGTGTTCCTCTGCAATGAAACAGGGTACAATTAGTGTGTCTGTGTTGTAACAATTTTGCACTAAGATACAAGCCTTTGGATGCCTTAACTTTGTGCTCTGTGTTTGTCTTGGTATCTGCTGTCCGTCATAGGGCATTGTTGTAGGCCTATGGCCCACCTGTGTGTCACATGTATGATATGGAGCTATCAGACATGTCTGCTTGATCGCCTCTAGGTGTTGCTTTGTAATTATTTAGGAATAGGCGTGTTTTTGTCCTACTCCTCCCTCGGTGTTTAACTATTGTTATGGAGGGACATTTTGTTGGGTGGGCTCTCATTATCCTACATGTGATTACTGGCTTTCTAGGCAGCAGGATAGCTAATGGTGTGGGGGACTAAGTCTGACCCACTTGTAACTGACTCTGTCACCCTGATATTTCATTTTGCTCAGACTAACTAGCAGTGCCTCTGGTCTCCCACATCAAAGGAATGTTTAGACATCCGAGCGCATGACATCTTTGGAACTTCTCAGGGAAGTGGTGGTCACTCAGATCCTACACAATTATGTCTTTTCCG
The DNA here is from genome assembly GCF_031143425.1 of Pleurodeles waltl. Classification (NCBI taxonomy): domain Eukaryota; kingdom Metazoa; phylum Chordata; class Amphibia; order Caudata; family Salamandridae; genus Pleurodeles; species Pleurodeles waltl. The sequence goes on from NC_090447.1 coordinate 1,118,008,521, forward strand.
GTATGTTCCCATACACAAATGAGAAAGACAGTATTTGTTTAATATGAGGTTTCATTGTACAACTGACTTCTTGAAATTTAGGTGTGAGCCACAATAACCCAAACAATACACACTGTTAGAATTGAAATAGTCCACAGGAGAGTAATACATTAGTACACAGCTATCATGGTGCCTAACAGTTTCTACTCTCCCTCTGCTTGTTCTATGTATAGCACAGCATGTTGAGTTTGGAGCTTGCCTGTCGGAATCACTGGGGAGACATCATCCCTCATATCAGAGGAATGGCCTGTGATCTGGTTGTGCATCAGCAGCAAGGCAGGCAGCATCTAGTTGTGTTTCTCTGTTTGGAAACTCCCTCTTGCATATCTTGGGACAAGGAAGTGATTTTATAATTCATATGTCATCGTGATGACAAAGTTTCCCTACGCAGGAATGCCAAACCTTAACCCCTACCACATCTATCAGCAACGTACCAGACTGTATCCTTGACTGGGGCACAGAGTGAATATGTTCTGGCAAACTCCAGTGCAGAAGTAGGCAAAACAGTGTGATTTGACTAATTGACAACACCTTAGGACTGGCTATTTGCTAAATTAGCTGATAGGAAGGGTAATGAGAATCATTTAGTGCAAAGTGCTCTGAGGCTCTTAGATGTGAGCAAATGAGTATAAGTACATTCAGGGTAAGATGCACAAAGGCCTCCAGCCTGAGGCTAATGCGCAAAGTATACGTTACACTTGCCACAATACACTTTGACTGACTGTGGGTGTTGTGACTGCCCTGCCAGCACACTTGCCTCTCAGGACCTGCCCCATACACTTCTTATTCACATTGCATGAACTGTACATGTTACGTGGCATTACCTATGCATGTCAATGTTAGGATGTGGTATGGATGTAAACATTGTTGATGTTTGAAGATGATGTTGGGTCATGTGTGTCTAATTGGATTGGCCTGTTTATCGTATGAATGTCCTATTTGGTTGTCAGACTTTGCAGGTGTGTTTCAGTGACCAGTTGCCTGTGTCCCCTCCTCAGGTGTTGTCTGAGCAGTATGACATTAGTGATGTAGCCTTGTTAGCCAGGCACGTGAGGGACCCTGACGTATGCAGCATGTGTGTGTCGTTAGTGCTGTGTGGCTCCTATTGCTGTTTAGTTTGGCTTATGTATGTGTCAGGTATGGACATTCGGCATTTGAGTGTACTGGTGCCTTTGTCTTATTTCTATGAATAGTTGCGGATGTCATCCTCGCCCCCTAATTTAGGTATGTATGTTCCATGGGGAGGTTCCTGCCATTTGGTACTATAGCTGCACAGAGATGAGAAGTATTATTGTCAACTGTTGTGGCAGTTACATTGCAGTTGTTGTTTTGGCTACTGCATTACTGATAGGGACCTAGTTGATGTAGGATAGATTTTGCTATACAAGTGCCTGGATGTGAGTTTGACGTAGTGGCCTTCCCACCTGTCGCTGCTTTCCCTTGGCTTTATTGTTGTAATTACAGGATGGCCCCATGGGACTGTTGTTGGTGCTGTATTTTGTCGTGCCCCAGCTTCAGTCTGTGCTGGGCATGCCCCCCTGCCGTGCCCCTTTACCCATGCCACTTCATATATGTGCTGACTTACATGCATTGTGTAGTAGGTATCCCCCCCCTGCTTACAGTCCCCATTATTGCAATTTATTTCCACATGTGACTTACCCTGCATGTGCGTTGTGTCGTGGTAGTCTGCGCTGTCCTGTCCTTGAATCCCTGTGACGATCTCCTCCGGGATGACGGCTGCGACCATCTTCTCCATGTGGTCCAGGGCCTCCTGTTGTGCTGGACTCCCCCCTCCAGTCTGCATTGCTGTCTTCCTGTTCCTGGCCATTTTCTCTTTTGTCCTACGTTTGCAGTCATGCCAGCGTTTCTTACACTCAGTGACTGTGCGGCGTTCTTCAGCCACACTGTTGATCTTGTCCACTATTTGTTTCCATATGGCCTCTCTCCCACTGAGTGGCAATTTAGAGGAGATGAAAAGTTGGTGCTGGTGTTCCGTCACCTCTTTCACCAGGATTTCCTGCTCCTCTTCACTGAAGCGACACTTTCTTTTTTTTGTGAAAAATTCCTGGTTCCTGTATGGATCCTCCTGGCTGATTCCTGGTCTGCTCTCATCCTCCTGGGGTCTGTTGTGGCATCTGGGATCCATTTTGGCTCTCCTCTGCTGAAAGGGCAGTTTTCGCGCAAAAATGTAACGCAATAGCGTGAAAAAAAACATCGCTTTCCGGGTTGCGCTGTCGTAAATCGACCCACAGTGATGTGCGTCGCCTTTATGTTGGTTTCCTTTACGACTTGACGCCGCTGTGTGCGTCACGAAATAATGACTCCCACCTGTTGGTTGCGCCGCCGTACGTCAAAGTATAAATTTGACGCCCGCACGGCACTTCAAAATGGCGTTAGACGGCGCAGATTTTTTTGACGCAAAACTGCGTTGGCGCAGTTTTGCGTCAAAAAGTATAAATATGGCCCTATGTGAACTTGTAAGTCAGTAGAAGTGCCAATGTCTCCTGTGACGCAGTTAGGTGCCATGGCCTGTGCCCACCTGAAATGGCAGCTGCCTGACCTGTGAGGAGGATCAAGCGGAAATTAGGTAATTCCGCTGGCGTTGTGCGCCGTTGCAGTCGATGACCGCCGTGCAACACCGCATTGGTTATCATCGGGCATATGGATTCCAGGAGCCAATGGCGATGTACGCCGGCGGTGACGGTACGCACCACCGCAGACATGACTGCCATTTTCTATCTGTTCACTCACTTGCTACCTGACCTTCAACAGGAGAGGACCTACACTGCAAGTGGTGCTGTGACCTGTATCTCGAAGCGACAATGGCTCGAGTGTCTGGGGAAAGGGCCCCTGCCTTCACTTCGAAGGAGTTGGAGAGACTGGTGGATGGAGTCCTACCCCAGTACCCTTTACTCTATGGTCCTCCAGACAAACAGGTGAGTACACTGTGAGCATGATGCGTGGGGCATGAATGTATGGATTGCTGTGTGTGTAAGCCTCGTGTAGGGGGAGTCTGAGGGGTCCTGTGCAGAGTGCTGCATGTATGGTAGTCAATATATGTGCGTAAGGGGATGGGGGGATATGGGGGGCCATGAGTATAACAGTCAGGACAGTATAACTAATACCTTTTCTGCAGTTTTTTTCCTGCTGGTCAGCACCCATCAGAAAAAGGGTATTTGGCGTGCCATCACCAAGGAGGTGCGGACTTTGGGGGTCTTTGACAGGCGGAGCACCCACTGCCGCAAACAGTGGGAGGACCTGCGCCGCTGGGTAAGGAAGATGGCAGAGGCTCAGCTGGGGCTGGCCTCCCAATGAGGAAGTGGTGCCCATCATATCCTGACCCCCCCGATGTTCCGCATCCTGGCAGTGGCGTATCCGGAGTTGGATGGGTGCTTGAAGGCATCACAGCAGCCACAAGGGGGTGAGTACAGATTCAGAATCCTGACTTTGCGCGCGCTAAGGTATTACCTGGGTGGGGGATGTGGGCTGTGGGTGCCCCTAAGCCAGGGCGAACATGGCAGGGTATGTTCAATGATGGGGAAGCTTAGATGCACTCCAACCCCAATAATGTTAGTGGGCATCTACTACTGGGCAGGGTCCTGTGGGTTTTAGGTGTGAAGCTAATGGCGTTAGGCATTGTACCCCATGGGCTGGTGACTAGCAATGTAACTGCATGGCCTAGTGCATAGGGCTGTTCCCTGTGAGTTGTGAACGGAAGTGTTGTTGCTGGCATTGACCAAGTGTATCCTCTGTACTCTCCCCCATTTTTGTTTTGTCACCCTGTCCTTGTGTGCATTAGCATCATCTGGCAGAGGAGCAGAGGCACCAGCGATGGAGGGAGCTGCATACCACATGGGCCTGGAGGCTAAATCCACTGACAGTGAGGGCACCAGTGGGACGGAGGGCGAGGGGAGCACCACGACAGAGACAGGAGGGGACAGTACCAACAGCGACACCTCCTCCGATGGCAGCTCCCTGGCAGTGGTGGACACCTCTGTGCCCACCCCAACTACACGTACAGCCACCACCCCCGTACCAGCACTGCCCTCCCAGCAGCCCCTCAGCGTGTTTCCCATGCCCGCTCAGCCAGGAGGATGGGCATCTCCTTCGCCCAGGCACCTCAAGCCCTGCCCCAGTCAGCCCTGCCGCCCTCAGTGAGGACGCTATTGACCTCCTGAGATCCCTCTCTGTTGGGCAGTCAACCATACTGAATGCCATCCGGGGTGTAGCAGGGCATTTGCAACAAACACATACATACCTGGAGGACATTCACTCTGGCGTGGCGGCCCAACAGAGAGCATTCCAAGCTCTGCCCAACTCACTGATGGCAGCCATTGTCCCTGTCTCCAGCTTCCCCCCTCCAATTTCCTCTACCCAGTCCCAATCCCCTCAAAACCAGCCTATGTCAAGCATACCTTCAGACGAGCAATCACCCAAATCAACACACAGAAGTGGCTCCTGCAAACACAAGCACCACGCTTCATCTCACAGGCACTCACACAAGCAGCATCCAGATGCAGGCACACCAACATCCACTGCCTCCACTGTGTCCCCCTCCTCCTCCTCCTTCACCTCCCTCCCAGTAGCATCTCCACTCACACCTGCATGCACTACATCCTCATCCACTACCTCCATCACCAGCACACCTATCACTACACGCCCCTCACTGGCAGTCACCACCCCCACATCCATGCACACATTCCCTGTGTCCTCTCCCACTGTGTCTGTGACCCCTCCTCCCAAAGTACACAAACGCAAGCACACAGACACCAAACAGCCATCCACCTCACAACAGCATCCAGCCCATGCATCTGCACCCAAACACAGCGGACTGACACCTCCTACAACCACTCCCTCTTCCTCTACACCCAAACCTTCACCCTCTTCCCACCCCAGTGTCCGTAAGAAGCTTTTCCTCATCAACATTGACCTATTCCCTACCCCCCCTGTCCTTCACCTCAGGCCAGGGTGTCCAGAACCCAGCCCACCACCTCAGCCAACCTTTACACAGCCACTGTGGTTTCTGCAGCAACTGCAGGTGTGAGAGGCTCCAAGGATGCACCCGTCAGCCCAGCCAGTGTGCTAGCACCACCTGCCAAGGCCAAGAAGGGTCCGCCAGCTAGCAAGGGCAAGAAGGGGACACCAGTCAGCAAGGAGAAGGAGGCACCACCAGCCAGCAAGGGCAAGGAAAACACACCAGCTGGCAGAAGCAAGGATGCACCACCATCTGCCAAGGGCAAGAAGGGGCACACAACACCAGCCATGGCACCCCAGCCATTCGAGGCTGCAGGTAAAGAGCTAGAGGCTACCACCACCACTTCCGGAACCGCCACCTGCACCGCGGCCAGCACCGCCACATGCACCGCCGCCAACAGCACCACTGCCAGCAACAGCAGCCCCAGTAGGCAGCCGTCCAAGGCTGCAGGTTAACGCCTGGAGGCTACCACCACCACTGCCAGCACTGCCACCTGCACCGTGGCCAGCACCGCCACCTGCACCGCAGCCAGCATCGCCACATGCACCCCCACCAGTAGCGCCACTGCCAGCAGCCTCAGTGGGCAGCCGTCCGAGGCTGCACGTGAAGGCCTGGAGGCTACCACTACCACTGCCAGCGCCGCAACCTGAATCGCAGCCAGCACCACCACCTGCACCACGGTCAGCACCGCCACATGCACCGCCACCAGCAGCACCACTGCCAGCAACAGCAGCCCCAGTAGGCAGCCGTCCAAGGCTGCAGGTGAACGCCTGGAGGCTACCACCACCACTGGCAGCACTGCAACCTGCACCGCGACCAGCACCGCCACCTGCACCGCAGCCAGCACCGCCACATGCACCGCCGCCAGCAGCGCCACTGCCAGCAGCAGCAGCCTCAGTGGACAGCCGTCCGAGGCTGCATGTGAAGGCCGGTAGGCTACCACCACCTCTGACAGCACCACCACCTGAGCGCAACTGACATCCACTGAGCAGCCGTCACCGCCGGCGAGCAGTGTGTAGTGGTGACTACATGGGCAGCAGTGTGTCCTGGCCCCTGCAACACCTGTCGGTGTGATACCCAGGTGGGAGACTGTGACCTTGCCCCATCAAGGATGAAGCACACTGGGCACAAGGCCCCCTCCAGAACCAGTGGAAGAAGCCACCCGCTCAGCCCCTCCTTGCCAGGATGAAGCACAATGGGCACAAGAACCCCTCCAGAACCCGTTGAAGAAAGCATCCTTTCAGCCCCTCCTTGCCAGGATGAAGCACACTGGGCACTGGCCCCTTCCAGAACCAGTGGAAGAAGGCATCCACTTGAGAGACTGTGGCTTTGCACTCCCCCGGACCAAGCAGTGGGCAAACCACCCACTAGAGAGCCTGTGGCTTTGCACTCCCCAGTACCAAGCATTGGGCATTTAGCCCCCTCCAGGCCAGTGGCGTTGTACCATCTTCCGGCTGAGGTGCCTGTGTGTTTTTGACCTGATGCCCCTACAGTGTTCTCTCCGTATTGAGGTAGGAGTCAAGTGTGGCCTTGGCCTATGTGTTATGGCCCAGTGGGCCACGGACATTTTGGAGGGTGCATTGTCCCTCCTTTTGTATATATTGTACGTACTGTTCATTGTTTAAGGACGTATATATCTACGACTGTACTATTACACCCATTTTACTCCATTCCTTTTGTCCTTGCGTTATTCCTGAGGGTTACAGGTTGTATATGTAATGTTATTGAAGCTGTTTGTGTGTATGGTGTTGAGGGTGGGGGTGTTGTGTGTTGTGTGTGTGTGTCACTCTCTTTTTCCTCCCCCTTCACTTGTGTGCTAGGTGCCGCCGTTCGTGTTCCTGGTGTATGATAAGGTACACCAGCATTGCAAAAAAGTGCAGCTCTGGCTCCATGGCGTTGTGGTTCTTCCTTGAATGTCAAGAGGTGAGTCATTTCTCTTCAGTGTTCTGGTTTCGCTGTGCTTTTGATGGCATTGGTACAACCCCGGAAAAGCTGGCAGATAGGCGTGTTGTAATGCTGTGGGCAGTACATTGTCTTCCACCTGGCTGTTGGCGGTTACCGCCACGGTGTTTGTTGCTACTGCCATGGCGGTCGGTGTGTTAAAGTGGCTGTTTGTGTTGGCGGTTTCCGCCGTGGTCATGATTCCATTTTTTTTACCGCTGGCCTGTTGGCAGTGTTACCGCCGATTTATCACCAACTGCCAGGGTTGTAATGAGGGCCTATATGTCCTACCTTAACCATACACCACACTGGGGCTACCTAGGGCCTACCTTAGCGGAGTCTAACATGTAAGAAAAGGGAAGGTTTAGGCCTGGCAAGTGGCTACACTTGCGAAGTCGAATTTACAGTTAAAACTGCACACACAGACACTGCAGTGGCAGGTCTGAGACATGATTACAGAGCCACTTATGTGGGTGACACAACCAGTGCTGCAGGCCCACAAGTAGCATTTGATTTACAGGCCCTGGGCACCTCTAGTGCACTGTACCAGGGACTTACTAATAAATCAATTATGCCAATCATGGTTAAGCCAATTACGTACACATTTTGTAAAGGAGCACTTGCACTTTAGCACTGGTTAGCAATGGTAAAGTACCCAGAATAACAAAAACAACAAAATCAGCGTCCAGCACAGATCAACAACCTGGGGAACAGAGGCAAAAAGTTAAGGAAGACCACACCAAGGATGAAAAGTCTAACACACTTCAAAACAACTCTTTGAAGTGTCACCCACTTGAAAGGCATTTTTGGGTATATAAACTGGATCTCTGACCCCACCAACTCAGACACTTCTGGACCTACACCTGCACCCTGTCAGAGGAGCTGCCCGGCTGCCAAAAGGACTCATCTGGACTGCTTGGCAGAGAAGGACTGCTGCCCTGCTATTGCCCTTCTGCCCTGCTGGCACCTGCCTTTGTTGGAAGAACTCTGCCTTCTCCTGAAGTGCTCTCCAAGGGCTTGGATTGAGCTTGCCTCCTGTTTCTGAAGTCTCAGAGCCAACAAAGACTTCACCTCTTCAAGAAACTTCTTGTGCAACAAAAATCAATTCAACACCTGCAGAAATCAATGCAAAGCCTTCATTGTGGGTGGGAAATTGCTGCACTGCCGACCGGAATGACGCAGCACCAACTTCCTGACTGGAAATTCGATTTAGAGCCTGCCTTGCAACAGAAAATTTGACGCAACAGTTACCTGATTGACACAGCGCCAGGTCCTTCTTCCAGCGTGTCAAGGATTTTCAACGCATTGTCCCTGGGTGTCAAAATTTCCCCGCATTGCAGTGAGGAACCAAGACTGCACGCAGAAAAATGACACAAAACCTTGCAGCTTGGAAAGAAACAATGCATTGTCTGTGCTGTGCTGGAAAATCTGACGCAACACCTTATTTTTCCACGCAACTCCTCCTCTGTGGTCTCCGTGCATCGTTAATTTTGATCCATCCCAGGTACTGTGTGTAACAAAGAAACAACTGTTAATGTCTAAACATTGAGGGGGTTATTCTAACTTTGGAGGAGTGTTAATCCGTCCCAAAAGTGACGGAAAAGTGACGGATATACCACCAGCCGTATTACGAGTTCCATAGGATATAATGGACTCGTAATACGGCTGGTGGTAAATCCGTCACTTTTCCGTCACTTTTGGGGCGGATTAACACCTCCTCCAAAGTTAGAATAACCCCCTGAGTCTGTTTTAAGTATGTTTTAAGTGGTTATTGAATCTTTGTCGTTTTGACCTTATTTTATTCAGATATCATCTATTTTTCTAAACCTTTGTGGTGTATTTTTGGTGTGTTTTCACTGTGTTACTGTATGATTTATTGCACAAATACGTTACACGTTGCCTTATAAGTTAAGCCTAACTGCTCAGTGCCAAGTTACCAGAGGATGGGCACAGGATAGTTTGAATTGTGTTGTGACTTACCCTGACTAGGATTGTGGTTCCTATTTGGACAAGTGGTTTACCTCTGCCAACTAGAGATCCCATTTCTAACATTGGTGATCAGCGGCAAGGATAGAACTTGTGTTTGTGCAGTGCCATACAATAGCTACATGTACACTACCCACCCACAGTCAAAGATCAATTTGATTTGTTCTTTTTGTGCTTTAAATTTCCCTTCATGACATTCTTTAATCAAAACCTATACATCATGGTTCTGGCCGGGTCCACAAGTGGAACTGGAGAGTTTGATCTAGCTAAGCTGGAGAGATACACAGTTAACCAGCTGAAGGGCTTCTGCAAGGGGATGGGGTTACCTAACTTTGGAGCCTCCAAGAAGGAGGAGTACCAAAAGGCACTGAGGGCCTGTGCAGAAGCCTGCTCACAAGAGCATGATGAGTTGGGGGAGCAAGGTGATGGCTCTCCCGAGGAGCTACCAACAGTAGTGGGGGATGACACCCCTGGATTTGTTCCTTCTGTGAGACCCAGTTGCAGTGTCTCCAGTCAAAGCCCGACTGCAAAGAATAGGAAAGAGGAGAGAGAATTCCAGCTGCAGTTGGCAAGGTTAAAAATAGAGCCAGAGGAGAGAATCGCTGAGGCTGAAAGAGCCTTGGCAGAAAATAAATGTATCTTGACTCACGAACTGAGTCTGAAAGAGCTGGAGCTCAAGTCTATGCAGTCTGAGTCCAGCAGCGATGGTGGCAGCATACTTACAGGACCTGCTGGAGACAAAAAGGTTTGTATGCCCAAGGATTTGATGGCAGGTTATGTGGTGTGAGATGATAATGATAAGTGATTTTCTGCTTATGAAGTTCCATTGTGGGCACATGGGGTTACTTAAGAGCACTGGAGGGGCAGGCTTGTGAAAAAAACATGTGCCAATACTTGGGAAGGACACACTTCTTACACTAGAGGTTGGGGACCAGACCAAGTATGCCCCTATGAAAGGCATTTTGCCAAATTTGGACTGACCCCTGAAAAGTATTGGCAAAAATTCAGGGACTATAGCAAGCTCCCCATCCAGACCAGGGTAGATTTTATTGATTTTTCCAGTAAGGCACTGAATGGCTGGGTTCTGGGTGGTAAAGTCAGTGATTATGTTTGGTCATACAATTTAATCCCGAGAGAGCAGATGCTCAGTATTTGCTTTAGAAAGTTGACCCAGCACCCAGTTGATAGTAAGCTGACTGATCCCAAAAAGCTTGCTGAGGAGGTAGACCTGTGTGCTAGCAGCAGAATGTTCAAAAAGGTACCTGGGAGTGACCCCAATAAGGGTGGCTCAGTTTCCCCCAGTAGAGTGAGGGGGAGGTTAAAGATGACCCAGACAAGTCCCAGAGTAAGGGTGGAGGAAAGGGTTCCCATGCCCCACCTGAGAAACACAGTGGTGGTTCAGGTGGGCAGTGGCCCAGGGCACCCCATTCCCAACCCCACTGCTTTGAGTGCGCCTAGCTAGGACACAATCAGGCAGACTCTGTCTGTCCAAATGAACCCCCCCACTGGTGGGACATTTACAGGGGTGTCAAATGTGGGATTAGGGGAAAGTAGTCCCCAGGGGTAGGTCAGAGGCCATGCCTTAATCTCCCTCAGTTTGAGATATACTTAGAGGGTGAGCTGGAGATCCCTGAGGGTGGGAGTCGTCACTTCCACCAGGTGGGAGTGAATGGGGTCCCAGTCACTACTCTGAGGGACACCAGGGATAGTCATACCATGATGGTGGAGAGACTAGTTTCCCCAGAGCAGTACACCGGGCAAGTGTGCAGGGTTACTCTAGCCCTCGGAGAGGCTTTTTTCACCCTATGGCACTGGTATTTTTGGAGTGGGGTGGGGAAGTGACCCGGAGAATGGTCATAATTAGTCCCAGGTTGCCCATTGACTGTATTCTGGGGAATGAGTTACCCCTGGTGCCAGGAGGACTGAGAGGGGTGACACCTAAGGGTGCCCTGACAGTTCAGTTGTCTGACAGTACCACTTCCCAGAGGAGGGTACAGGAGCCCAAATGTGGGGGCAAGGTGAGGGAGTACTCACCCTTGTCCCTTATTCATCATCAGGGTACAAACTCTGGGTTGAAAGATCATGGGTGCCACCTAAAAGATGGCAAGGCATTTAAAGCTCCCCTTTCTGGAATGTCCATCCTGCCTGGATAAGGTGTTAGAACCTCTGCCCAGAGCATGCCTTTGTTTTGAGCCATCAAGAGCATTGGTTCTCACCTCAGAGGGGCAGAAATCTGTCTAAGGTGACAGCACTGGTTTTGACCAGTTGGTGTCCATGCTAACAGTTGTTAGGTTTTCAGGGGGAACCTCTAAGGTGCCCTCTGAGTGCATGTATTAATAAATTCATCACTGGATTCAGTGAGAGTTTATTAATACAAGATGTTTTGATACCAAACATCCCTATTATGAGTGAAGTCATCATGTAGCTGGGGAACTCATAATGACCAGTGTCCAGCACATGTACTTAAAATGGATTCAATGTTCACTTACTATGTCTGAGAATCGACAAATACATAGCAGGGACATTTCTGCTCATGCAGGTATGACCTCACATGTAATACAATGCACACTGCCTTTAGTGCTGGTATGGCCTGCTAGAGGGGCGACTTACATATATTGCATGCAGTGCAAAGGGGCAGGGCACATAGGCTGTGTGCCATGTTGTGTTTTCATTTTACTTCTGCACCAAGACACAGCCTGCGAAAGCACCACTGGGTGTACTTAATGAGAGGGTCCACGAGGAAGGCACAATTTGTGCTGCAGCCCTCACGGGCCTTCCTTTAGCACACCATGCTCTAAGTACCACACCAAGGGTACCATTTATGTGGTAGCTAAAGATTTTTCAATCACGAAAATGGCTGTGCAGTTTTTTGGGGGAAGAGATCTCGCACTGGGGACCTGTTTGGTAGGGACCCAGTGCATTTTCAGTCCGAATTGCACCAGAAACCAGGCAAGAAATGAGGGTTGGAGGGTGACCATGTCAAAAGAGGCTCTTTCCTACACCATGGGTAGGTGATTGAATTAATTTTTGCAGGCCATTAGGGACAGGAATCTGCACATTTTGGTTGTATGGACTGTACAAACAGATTAAACAGTATGTCCTCAGCTGTGACATTTGTCAACAAATTAAAACCTCCACCACTGCACAGCCACCCCAGATGCCCCTCTTAGTTTCACTGAACCCCTCCAATGAGTGTATTTAGATCATTGTAGACCTTTAAATTCTGATGGTGCATTTACGTTCATTCTACTGGCTGTGGATTCAAGTTCTAGATTCCAGTGGGTGTGGCCATAGGGATGAGCTGATGCTTGAAATGTTATTAAATATTTGCAAGTCTTTGTGGGGCCATATGCATTAGCAACATTTTCCTCAGACCAGGAACCTGAGTTTGACTCAAAGACTGACAGGGTTACCAAAGGAACCCTAGGTATTGCTTTGCATTACTCCTCTTCTTATCATTCTCAGGAAAATTGTATAGTAGAAAGGAATAACCGTGACTTAAAACAATTCTTATTTACCAACCACAGAGGGTAACCCTAATTAGCCCCAGAGGGGTTTGGGTCTATCTAACTACAAAAAACAACACCCCTAGGCAAAAACTAAAAAACACTTAAAACATACATACACATCATTACCCTTCATTTATCTCAAAACAATTTATTACAAATTACCACATAAATATCTTCCTTTAAATACAATTCATAACCCTCATGCTATCACAGAAAAAAAGAGAGAAACCAGTGTAAGAGATATAAAGTGCTCGTGTTCATATAGTAAAGAAAGATAAATGATCCCTCAAACCATTCTAGAGATGATTCTTAAGATTATATACACTTAAAAGAAACGAAGCCTGTTGGATAATCCTTTCACCACATTTAAATCATCATATTATTTCTTCAAAAGAAAATGTTTTGGGAGACAGACCAAATACGAGGCCATTTTTGGCATCCAGATGTATGATCAAGATCTTGATAATCCTGGCATAGTGGCAGCAGACATCCCTTTTAACATAAATTAAAGTTTTGCTGTCTTACAGGAGTTACAAGACTTCCATGATGAGCACTCTAATTAAATGACCAAATGTTCTGCCACTAATGAAGTGAAATTGCAACCAGTTGGATTCCAAAGTTTGGGGAACTAGCCCAGGAGAAGATTATTGATAAAAAGGAGTTTGGCTCATCATATTGCATACTGGTGCCAGTCTTAGGCATTCAAGGAACAAGAACTGTGATTTTGCCTCCGCTTGCTGGTTTTAAAAACAAACACTTTGACTCAATAGATTTGATAAAGCTAAGTCATGTGGCCAGTCCCACACAGTAGGCCATGAGGACTCCTCCATTATTTGCCTCCTCTCAGTACTATGCATGAGATCCCTCTATATGAAGTAAATAACACAAGTATTGCTTCTCTCCAGCTGGGGACTATAGTTGCTGAACTTCCACTAATTCCTGTTGCTACTGCCATTACAGGATACACTCTTGATATGAGCTTACAATCTCTACTGCTATTTTGAACAATAAAGTGGTTTATTATCAACCACGTTTGGAAGAGACTGCCAGTTCTCCCTTACTAAGTGAGGTTTTTTTTTGTTGCACAGACTGTCTCTAGTTACTTTGTTGATACTGATGATTTTTCTTCAAATTCTTCACACACTTCTCTGCATGGAGTATGTGCTTTTCTCCCTTGGCTTAAAAAAGGTACCTGATTCCTCTGTGGTCCTATGTTTAGATTGCTATCTCACTGTTTTTCCTTGTCATTGAGATTGGATTTGTAACAGTTTTCTACTTGAAAGAGACCTGTCCCTAGTGAATACTTCTGCATTTCCCATATCTGATGGAATTGTGTGGGATAAGGTCCCATATGATATTTATGGTCCTACAGGAACTTTACAGATACCTTATGTTTTCAAGATATCAGTGGATGACATCATCATTTCAGGTGCTATCTCCAATGAATGATATGTGAGCACAGTAAGAAGGGTGTGCTCTGAGTTGGAAAGCTACTCTGCATTTGAAACAGTGGATTTGTATCTGAAATCTGCCAATTATGGTGAATTGATTTGTTATCATTATTCTATTCACTATTTAGACAGAGCTAGCTCTCCTTGTGAAGTTTTTAATTACACAAAATGCGAACTCTGCCCAACACCCACCAGTAGATAGTCCGGAAACATACGTCAGATAGTTTGCATATTTTCCAGGACACAATCCCTTAGAAATTGTTCCTGCAATGGTTACAACATTCCACGTTAGCTGCAGTTAAGAAACATCTATCTCTCCTTTCTGATGACACAGATTTACAGACCTGTTCAGCGCATTTGACATGCTGAATAGAGCGAAATTGTGGGCACTAATGGACACAATGGGGGTTGAGCAAGATTTGTGGGAACTGATCAAACGTTTATACTCTGATCTTACTATCTCAATTCAGTTTGGTCAACACAGTGAAAGGTCCCATCCCCTTGCATCCAATCGGGGTGTTAGTTAGGGCTGTACTTTGGCACCTTTTTTATTTCTGTTGTACATTAACGGCTTGTATAGCTATTTAGCTCAAAATGGTAAGGATTTCCCAAGGATGAGTTCTAGACAATTGCCGATTTTATTGTATGCTGACGACACCGTCTTAATTGCCCGCACGGTCAATGGCCTACAGACCCTCTTGGATCTTTTTTTAACGTATACACAAGAGCTTGACCAGAAAACCAATTATAAAAAGTCACACGTTATGATCTGTGGTCCCAGAAACACACGTACTAAATGTTTTAAAATGGGAGGGAACAACTTAACAAAGGTAAAAGATTTTTGCTATTTAGGTTTGTACCTAAGTTCCTCTCTGTCATGGAAACCCCATTTGAACTTTAAGCTCCAACAAATGGAAAGAATTAGGGCACAGACCAGTTCATCAGATCATTACGCTCTATAAATCCAAATGCATCTCGGCGGCGATTTATGGGGGGGCCTCTGGGAATATACCAGCTCAATTACACTACAACGGGCAGAGAATACATTTCTCCACCGGATACTTATGGTACCCAAGAAAGTAGCGAATATTATATGCCATGAGGAGTTGGGAATCTGTTACATCACAGATTTGATAGACATTGCCCCTCTTTTGTTATGGATAAAAGTATGGTTAAACCCGGCAGCCACTTTAACACAGGATTGTGAAAAAGGCTGTATTTCGTTAGCAAATCATAACAAAATTAGATGGTTATATTTGATTCACAATTGTTTTTGAAATTTGGGCTTGGAGTTTATGTATTCTAAACCAGAGCTCATGCCTGCCAATGCGAAGGAAATTGTTAAATTCCGATACAAAGAGTATGCTACGAATCATAGATACCAAGTGGCAGAGATCTTTTGATTTTTATGTACAAATTTCATCATCAAATTCGATAGAATCTTATTTTGTCTGGTTTCCGTTCTCTTCCCTATATTCTTTACTTGTACTTTTTAGATTTAATATGATTTATTTTAGAGTGGCGTTTCCAACAAAATGCGTGTGGGAAAAAACATTACCGCCATGCCCTTGTGACAATTTCTCGAAACAAAGCACTTGTCACTTTACTTTATTTTGTTCACTCTATTCAGTTCCTAGGAAAACTTTCATATTACCAATTTTGCTCAATTTACACACTCTTTCTTATAAGGAAAGATTGATTGGCATTCAAAGCCTTTCATCCAAACAAATATGTAGTTCTATTTTAAGCTTTATCAAATCAGCTATCACTATTAGAAATCAATATGAATTAGTGATGTGACTATTTGTTAATGTAATTTTAAATATAGTTTTATTGTTGTATACGATTTTATAAGTATTAATCATTATACATTGACTAAGTAGGGTTAAGGGATATGCGCAGATTTTATAGTTTTGCAGATCGAAGAGCCTTGCTTCTTGAACTAAGTAATAAGTATTGTATTTTTGTATGCATGTGTACTTTTATGGCAATATTCCGAATAAAGTTATTTTGACTTGACTGACTTGACTTGACACAGATTTACAAGGTTTCTTGTTAGGTCATAGAACACCAAATCAAAAACGCTTTCTTTATGCCATATATAATGAGATGTTGAACATTTCCCTGCAAGACACTGCTGAAACAATTAAGACAGATTTCCAGGGAAATTTAGAAAGCATTGGCTTTTGTGGACAATGATAAGACTACGCTGCCAACTTACATTTGTTCTTTAAATAATATTGTTTCATCTGCATTCAGTATCATATAAAATTACATGTCTTTGTTAAAACATGGTCACAACCAGTTGAGATCGATTATACAGTTGAGTTGGGCATTGCAGGGTTTAAATTCAAACGGTGTACCATAAAAATATCACAACAAAGAGTTGTTTTTGCCATTTAATTTAACATACATTCAGAGACTCATGACAAAAAAGATGCAACTTACACCATGTTAAATACTGAGCCTTTTGAGAAAATACCCTTTTCCGTGGCTGAAACACCTTCTGTTGTGTGGTTAATCCATGGATTTATCTTTTTGCCAACCTCTACATTTCAATTTACATCCTGTTTAAAACATTATCAGGTAGGCAGATATGAAGCAGAGATGGAAAGTTTTGTTCAGGGGTCCTGAGTTTTGCCTTTTGATTACTAGTGTTTACATTTAGAAACTCAAGTATTACTTGGTGGAAACAAATGTGAACCTTAATTTGGTCTTCCATTACTTTGTCAAGAGCTCACCCAACATGGCATAAGTAATGTGTTAATGGCTAATTCAGCATGTTTTCTGAAAGGCGCACCAGACTCTTTGATTCACCCAGTGTTCAGATTACTCTCAAATGGGGTTAATGTGGAGTGTAACCAGGTGTCCCAAACTTGGTTACAGACTTGTCTCTTGCCAGTTTATCACGTATTTGAAGCCTCAGCATGGAATAGGCTTCCCCAAAGACATTGCCCTCTTCATTGAGCAGCAACATTTCAGAACTTCAGGTCTATGCTCTGCCTCTGGAAACACTGGCTAAATACTCTATAACTATTCTTTATATATGATTGTTACTGATCTTGAATCATTAATTTATGCAATTATATTTCAACTCCCTTCTTCTGAGAACTTACAAAAGCACCAACATTTCTTAGGAACAGCACAAACACTATTTTGATCAGTAAGTACTGTTGAACTTGAATCTCAGCTATGGTTACTGCTTCTAATTTCAATGATCCTTCTCCCTTGCACCTCCACCTATTCCCCCTCCACCTGTTGGACTATTATGAGCCTCTGTGCCAATCGCGAAAGAGAGTTGGATAATGGGATTTCCAGGAAGGGGTGTGTGTGTGTGTGTATGGGGGTGGTTGGGTGTGTATATATATATGTGTGTGTCTGTGTGTGTGTGTAACTTTATTAATCCTCTTTCATCTGCTTTTCATGAACACAGAGGAGGACAAAGGAACTGCCATGATGTTTGAGGACAAAGGGTGTGACTATCAGCTCATGAAAAAGAGGGATTGGAAGAGGAACGTAATTAAAAAAAAGATTGAGGCTTTGGTGTTCTTTCTATTACTTAATTGTATTCTAAGTATTTCTATCGACTTAACAATTATCACACCTAATATTTTCTGTATTGAATATTTTATTATTGTCAGTATGCTATTGTTTTATAAATTATGCATTGTCATTTAAATAATGCATTGCTGTCGGTGGTGTTACCTTAGCACAGTAACATCTCCCTTAAAAGACATCCAGGTATCTGCATACATGACCAAAAAGGGTAGCCTATGGGTAGGGTACTGCGTGTTGTTGAATGACTAATGGAGAGGTGCTCTTGTTGTGTATCAGAGGGAATATAGCAGCAATGTAGCAGCATATGATGGCAGATACTCATAATGCATAATTTTCCATCCCCCAAAAAATCCTTTTGTGGCAGTACAGGAACAAATTGTGTGAACAGAACATGAATGTATGCTGTTGGCATCATGTGTGATTTAGAGCTATTTTTTGCCACAAAATGTATACTTGTGTTAGAAATGGACATGAAAACTTATTTTAGGCTACAAAATAGCGATAAATGCCTGGCTTGCGGTTTGCATTATTTTGTCAAATTTTCGTAATTGTAATAAGGAAAATTACCTGAATTTTGCACAAACCTAACCATGACATAGCAAGAAACCAAGACAATTGAGAGGACTGAAGGAGGACTCAAATACATACCCATAGACTTAAGAGAGACCAGAATTGCTTCACCATTTTACTATAAGCCAGATGACCATGAAGGTTCCTGACGCAGACCTGGAGGGAGTTTCAGTGTTCCAGTGTTTTGCTACTTGAATTGAAAACATTAAGCCTACAAGTCACAAACTGTTGTATATCAGTATATTAATTGGTTTGTATGATAAATCCTCAATTTGTTTCAAGAGCAGTGTATCTGACACAATGATTTGCGGTCAATGCAGAGGCAAAGCAGAGGACCTTGAAGAAGCCTCTCCTAGATAAGGTCAGACATTGCTTGGTGAAGAGAACTGGGTTCATGTGGTCTAGTGGCTGAATATTCAGGAAACGTGTTGTCATGATCCACAAGGTCTGTGAGAGTCAACAAAGCATACTTGGGTCAAAGTTGATGGCACAGTTCAAACATGAATATAACACACTGTGTGACTGCCTGGATCCAGTCACAGAAGCCAGAAAAGATAATATTCTGCTACATTTTGTCATGTGGTAGAAGGAAAGCTTTACAACTTCAAGCTCAAGGACCAATTGTTTGGGTGCAAAAGATTAGGGGGCAAGATAGGAGAACCTTTGTCAAGTGGCAGTTATCATGCCCCACTAAACATGTAGATGCACCACTCCACTTAATGCTTGGTAACCACTGTCTGACCATGACAGTCTCAACCAAAGGAGGCAATGACTGGTCTGCAAAATTGTCACTGTCTTTAATTCATCAGTAGGTCCACCTAACTTCGGGTGAAGCTCTCAACACAATGCATGACAGTCCCAGAGAGGGAAAATACACAAGCATTGACAAAGCCAATAGGTCTTGCCTTTGGCACCTATTGGTTTTCCCACTGTCTTTAGAGATGCTGCACACCATCCCTGATGCTGTGCAGCACGGCTAACTATTTTATTTTAAAAGCCTATGACACAGCACTTTTTCTTTTTGCTTTCTCATCGAAGTTGGATCAGTAAATGAATCACACTACTCTCACTGATCAAGAGCCTTTGAAACAAACCCTCAAAATGCCATCACTACAGGCTGGATTCTCGTCATCACTTCTAAAAGAAAAGACAGGGACAGAAGCAATGGCAGCATTCCTGTGAAATGGCAATTGCAAAGGTATACAGTGAGAACAATTAAACAACCAACCATCTTGTTATCCTCCTACTGGTCAGAAACTATGGACCATACACACAAATGGCAAGTGGTAATGAAGAGTAAAAAATAGGCAGAAATGGGGCAACTTAAAAAAGCAACTTTGTGAAAGAGAATACTGCACGTTTTAAAAGTCACCATAATATGACACTACAAGAAGAAAACAATAATGTTTTGCAAGTTAATTAAAATGACATGACAGTGAAAAGAATAACAAGCTGTGGCAAGGGATTCACTTTATTACACCACTAAGTGCATATCTATACAATCTGCACACCAACTCCATGTGTTGTGGTGTTAATCCAAATAGAAAAGGTACATAACCTTGCAATATTTCTGTTTTTTCACCAGGGACAGATCATTGGCAATGGCGAAGGAGCATCGCTCCCCTGGCTAAGCCAGGAGCTGAAAGATAAAACAATATTCAATTATTGTTTTATCTTTCAGCTGCTGGCTCAGCCAGCAGCATGTTCAGGGACAGGCGGGCTGGGCCACGGGAGGTGGGATGGGGATGAGAAGAGAGTGCACCTAAGTGCGCATGTGTGTTTGACCTGCCATCTCACACCGGCCAAACACACATGAGCACTTAGGTTTCTCCAGCACAGCTGTGTTGAACAGCTGGGCTAGAAAAACTGCGCAAACCACAGGGTTGTGTCTGAACGGCAATCCAAGATGCTCAGACCAATCCTGACACTGCTTTCATTCTAGGTTTAGCATGAAACTACACGGAGGAGAGTGGAATTGGACAACTTCCTCCAAATACTAAGTAAACAATTGTTTGGAATCAATTGGATATGTGCCAGATGGCCATGATTGTTTTCGTGAACTGATGATGGGAATTTTTCAAAATTGATTGTGGCAGTTTATTTGGAAAAAGAGAGAAGTATATGTGCTCTCTTTTCCTCAATGCGGAGGTATGAGGATATGGATTTTTGAATGAGGTGATTGGTACACCAGTTCCATAAGCGTTAACACTGTCTCACCATATGATAAAATGCTTTAGGTTGCTCCTATATTTTTTCGTGTCCTGAAGAAGACTCGCATTTGAGGTGAGAATTGGCCCTGTTCATTTTGTCAGGTCAAAACGTCAACGATTATATTAAGCCTGGATTGGTTTAGGGTGACCACCACAGGGCAAGTGTGATAAAGACACTTTACCCTTATGAAATGTGATACGTATTCTGTTTATTGTAGAATGGTCAACTGACAGGCTCTTGTGTACATAATCTCTGTATAATGAATAAGAATGATTTCTTCACCTTTCTCCTTTTTTGTATTCACAAGCATCTTTTCACGAACACATTTTCTTTTTGGCAGTCTGGGGCAACAATTTTCAAATTTTGATTCATTAGATAAGAAATAAATTGTATAGTTGAATGTAAATTGAACATTATTCGAGATGACAAATATTGTTTTGTGCTGCATGCATTTGTTGCAATTTATATGGTAACAAGATTGTTTTTTGTGCTTAAAAAGAAATGTTTTTTTCCGTTTGGACCATTGTAGATATGTGTTCTGATTTAGCCAGGTCCTTCGGGTTACTATTGGCTTACCCTTGTTAGCGCGTCCAGTCCTTATAAATTACTTATACTTGGACACGCCGGAGGTCGGTGGACCTTTTGACCGGGTTGGGTTCTCCTCATCCAAAGAATTGTCGGATCTCTCAAATCAATAATCAATAACCATTTGCAATCAATAACCAATACTCGATTAGTAATTAATCAACAAATTAGTTAAACAGAAAATCAGTAATTAGACACACCATGACCTTTCAGTCATGAATAACCACACCTGTTTATTAAAAGTTAATGAGTTTATTTCCCCATATTAACAAAGCTAGCACAATATAGGAAGTCTCAAAATCAAATGGTATACATATAAGAACATTACTAGCTGTCCATAACGACGGAAGAAACGCAATCTACGCAAGATTTGGATTATAATGCACTTGGTTATAGCAATGCGAATCACTAATATGAGTAACTGAATTTGACTAATTGCATACATTGGTCAGCATAACAAGATTTCAATTCAGCATGGTGCATCAAATGAATACCTCAACTATCCTCTGATTAGCATTGGCATGTGGGGCTTCATGCAAAATAATTTAATCAACATAAATTTAGAAAAAACTTCTATCTTAGGCTCTGTCAAAATAAGCAGTTGGTACCTAAAAAGGAAAATACCATGAATAATACATTTATCCTTTCATAATTACCAAATACAATCAGCACTCAAGGTAAGTCTTCGTCATTCAGGTACCGGTTCGATCAGCATGGGGCAGATTTCAAAGGGGCAAAGTTTAAGGCAAATTTCCTTGCGGCAGTAAGGAAAATGGGGGGGGGCAAAAGTTATTGAATGGGCAAGACGGGGTAAAGTTAAAGTTAAAGTCTCTAGGGTGAGAATTCTTTAAAGTCTCTCTCCCTGGGATAGAGAAAAGCATCAAAGTGTCATTTAAAATGGCGTCGAGAATCTGGCTTCAAAATGGCATCAAGAAAATGGCTGACTTCTCTTTGTCCGGTGGGTTTAAGTAAGAAAATGTTCCAAATTCTTCAGGGTCTTCCATTGGAGGGTTCATAGGGTGCCTTCTTTTTGACCAATGAATAGTGTCTTTCTCTTAGTACTCATTTATGCATAAGGTGTCCTTGGAGCTTTGGAACACAAGTAGCAACAAAGTTTGCCAATTATTTCTGTATCAGTGTCTGCAGACACTGACCTTGCTTCAAAGGGGATGAAACTTGCCTAGCCCGAAACCTTGAGATAAGTGTATTAGTCATTCTACTGGAAAAATACAGCTTTAAAGGCATTAAATATATGTTTGTTAATACAAGTGAAAACCACGCAGTTAAAATTGAGACCAGGCGACTAGGCCAAAGCCTCTGCTAAATTTAAGCTAAGCATATAACAGTTTCAACAAGAAAATAAAAAATACATCTGCAATTAAGAAGGATTACTACATTGTCGATTCTTCATGATTAATCAAGCTCGTTTATACTAGTGGCGACCTACTTTGTGGCACGTTTTCTACACACATTATAATTTTCTTTGCTAAAATCACATTGCCTTATACGATTTTGTTACATGATATATGAATGTTTGTTAGCCTTTCTTTTTCTGCTTCATCAATCCTTCCTCTGATGACTAATTATGTTGTATTACTAGTTATGTACAAGTTGGTGAGAAAGTCAAATGAGTTCAATCTAAAGAAACTATTTTTAGTGTTGTATGGGGGTACTTGTGCCAAAGCACTTTGCGTTGTCCTCTCAATTGGTGGTGGTGAGGTGGGGGAAGCAATGATCTATTGGTCAGCCAGTTTATAGTACTTGTTTACATGCATCAACATCCGAGTTGGATCGGTGGTTTATGGATGGAATGTGGTACCAGTAAAAGTGAATTATGTTGTGCCAGTGAGGGTGGGCTAGCTGTACCTACTTCTCCAGGGAGTACGCTGTGCATGAAAATGCTGTTGATTTAGCAGGGATTTGCTATGTGGATTTCGTGACATGCTCTTGTAAGAAGACAGGCTAAAACAATTATCTTCCCAAGGCTGTGTAGAAGAGAATTGTTTTGGGGTTGGTTTCTAACCCTATCCCCTTTGTTCTGAGGCATTGAGTCTTTTATGGAGGCCACACATTTTCTGCCACCGTCGGGCACATATCACAGCTCCACACTTTACAGTTAACTAAAAAAGTTTGGCATATCTAACCAAGTCCTACTCTTACTCCTTCTCTATCATCAACAGTACACTTTGGGCATAACTTTTCTAAGCCAAACAGTTGGATAAGCATTTGACTCCTGTTTGCCTTGTCAACAACACTTATACAACCTCTTAGCAGTCTTCATATAAATCTCCCTGAGGAAGTAAACTAAAATTTACCACACATATTGGAATTCAGAATGGCATGTAGACCACAAGATAGACAAAGGTAACTCGAAATTTAAAACCTAAAGTGGAGCAAAGTACAACCATTACACGCAGCAGAAATTAACAAGCATTTGCAATGCAATGGGTCTCGCATTTGCTAGAGTTAGAGCTATTGGTGTTGTAAATTCCTAACTGGACCTTTCTTGCCACATAAATTGAAGAGGAAGTGTAAAACATTAGTTGACATTAGTGAGCTGATTCAAAGTGCCATGGCCGCCATGAGCCTGAAGGAAAGACACAAAAGGAAAA
Source organism: Pleurodeles waltl (assembly GCF_031143425.1). Lineage (NCBI taxonomy): Eukaryota > Metazoa > Chordata > Amphibia > Caudata > Salamandridae > Pleurodeles > Pleurodeles waltl. The sequence goes on from NC_090447.1 coordinate 1,118,031,958, forward strand.
ATAAGTTTGTTCACAGTCAAACGTATTGGCAATAGTGAAATTATCCATGTAACATGTTTAGTGTGCAAGGCGGAAACAAAACCGCCCCAAGGAGAGACAAACGTAAAGCATTTACCCATGGTAACAAGTGATTTTTGTAAGGTAAACCCACGATCGAGTGAGAGTGCTGGGCTTGAGGTGGGCATGGTTAAAAGCCCACAATTCTTACAACAGGTCAAAGCGCTTTCACGCTCGACCTAAAAATGTCAATGTCCTCCTTTATGTAATGCACTACATTGATTCGGAGCAGCATCTATTGAGAAACTTTTTGATATAATCCATTAATAAGGGCCAGATTTATCACAGTGTTGCATTGCCCTTGCATCACACAAGGTAGCACAATGGCAACACAATACTAAAGTCAGATGTACCAAGCAATACAAGGCCATCTTGCGTGGCCCTGCGGTACTTAGTAAATCTGGAGTAATGCAAGGCCCCACAAGTCACTGCTTTGCATTACTCTACACCACAGAGGCATTCCATGGGTAGAACTTGAGTCTTTCCAAACATCCATCCTTAGATTTTGACTCATTCCCAGATTTACCATAAGTGGTAGAACTGGGAATGCATAAAAATGATATGCCTTATCAGGGGTGGCATAATGGCAAGACCCCAACAACTACAGACCTATCACAAATGGACCTTTCCTGGGCAAATTGATAGAAAGAGCAGCATTCGCCCAGATGTCACAATTCATTGAAGACAATTCTATACTTTCAGACTTCCAAACTGGATTCCGCCCAGGAAGAAACACTGAATCGGCACTCATGGCAATCTGGGACGATCTTAAAAACACAGTCGACCGAAATGGAGTTGCTGCACTACTTCTCTTGGACCTCTCAGCTGCCTTTGATACGGTTGACCATGACACCCTAACTCAAAGACTCCACGAAGCCGGCATACAAGGGACTGCTCTCGACTGGATTACTTCCTATCTCCAAAAAAGAGCGAATATCATCCACTCGCCCCCCTACTCGTCCGAACCCTACCTCACAAAAACAGGGGTCCCCCAAAGATCAATCATCTCACCTTTGCTTTTTAACATCTACATGATATCTTTACCAGAACTGATCAATGATTTCCATCTCACATGCTACAACTATGCAGATGACACACAAATACTACTTCAATTAGAAGACCCCAAAAACATTGAAAACTCACAAATCTTCCGTTGCCTCAGAGCCGTTGATCAGTGGATGACCTGGAGCCATCTCAAACTAAATACCGCCAAAACAGAAATACTCATATGTGGTGACTGGAAAAATTATGACCCTCTGTGCGTCTGGCCTGAAAATCTCGGACCACCTCCTCAATTATCCAAGGAAGTGAAAAACCTAGGAATCACCATGGATTCCAAGCTAACTATGAATGCCCAAGTAGACAAATTAGCACGCACAAGCTTCATCACCTTAAAGACTTTACGACGCATCTTCCCCCACCTCGGATTTCCACACAAGGTGCAAGCTACTATCTCGCTTGTATTATCCAAACTGGATTATGCCAATAGCCTCTACCATGGATCATCTCTATCTGTTATGAAAAAACTACAACGTATCCAGAATTCCGCAGCCAGGCTACTACTACGTATAAAGCCACAAGCCCACATCTCCCCTGCCTTGAGAGCACTACACTGGTTACCCGTTGCCAGAAGATGCACTTTCAAACTGCTTTGTATCACCCACAAAGCTATACATGGAACAGGACCACTTTTTATCAGAAAGAAAATTACCAAATACATCCAACAAAGAACCCTCCGCTCAAGACTGGCACCCCGCCTTAGAACACCACCATACAAGAAAAAGACTGTAGGTGGTACATCCTTCTCCGTCCAAGCAGCCAAACTATGGAATTCATTACCCCCAACTATAAGAGCCACAGATAACTTTCTTGTTTTCAGAAAACTACTCAAGAGTTGGCTCTTTCCTTCATAACCACCTTTTTCAAACAACTATGAACTGCATATGCCTATGTGGATAAATATTTTTTCCGATTATATGTATATTTCTATTTATTTATAGTTTCTTTGGAAAATATGTATTGCTACTGTCATAACAATAAAATACACACACACTCTTTTTAAACCTGTCTGACTAAGTATTTTTTACCCATGATTCTAATTATGTATTGTATGTGCATGTGTGTGTATTCATGTGTGTGTGTGTGTATAAATATATATGTATATATATGTGTATGTATGTGTATATGTTGTTTCTGTGCTTGGCATGTTTGTGGATCATTGCATGGCTCCTGGTTTTTGGGTTGTTATACTAGATATCTATGAATTTCTGCTCTCATTTTTCATCACTCTTATGTCATGTCTCTATCAAACTATCCTCCATTCTCACTCTGACTCATCCCAAATCCCTTCGACCACTTTCCTAAATATCTCTGCCTAAGCTCTTCCCTCCACCTCCACATCTAACTCACCAAACCTCACTCTACCTCTGTGACCTCCCACACAACCCTACTAAATTCTCCTGCATTCATCTCACCCTGCTACTATGCTCTCCCTAACTCTTCCACATACTCTTCTCCCCTCCGCCCCCCTTTATTCATCCCAAGCCTTTGGATTGAGTAAATTAAGGATATACTCCCAATTAACACTTCTGGATTTCTTTCCTCCTCCACCCCTCCATTACTCCAGGCAATCTAACTAACAAACTCTCATATCCGCGGCTCAAATTAACTCATAATAATACTAAAACTGTACTCATTATTAAATGATACTAATCCATCACTAATTCTTGTTGGGTTCCGGAGTAGCGTGCTACTCATCGAAAAGCGCTTCGACGCCTCGTCAGGGGTAGTAAGCGCTATATAAATACGATTACAATACAATACAATCACATCAAATCTCCCACCACAAATTTTATTTCATTAAAATTCTGTTTTTGTAATTTGGCATTTAAGTCAATTCCCTCTTCCTTTTTGTTCCCTTTGATTTTTCCCTGTATATTTCCACTATTTTATTCTGTTCTTTCTCTTCTCTTCTCTTGTTTCTTGATTTCAATATTTTAATAGCTTTCCAAATTCCCCAAATACCTATTAAGCAAATTAGTATTATCAATATTCCTTTTACTATTTTCAGTAACAGTCTGTTCCAAATGTTGCTGAGCCAATTTCCAACGGAAGCAAATCCTTTTCCAACCTTTTCCCATACTACTGGTTCTTTCAATTCTTTCAAATCCACACTTTCATTAGTTAAATTTGTAAGCATATTTCTAATTTGTCCACTGTTGTCTGGTATATAAGAACAAGAGTGACGTGCACTAAGCATTTTGCAAACGCCGCCATTCTTTGCTAAAAGAATGTCTAAAGCAAGCGGATTTTGAAGAGTCATAGCTCTTTCTGCAGCAAGTTCAGCATCAATCAGGATCATGGCTCCTGAGAATTTTGTCAGCATGTTATCTACAATAGTAGACAACTTTCGTATTTTGATTGAATTCAATATAACTCCTACTGAAGGAATCATTGCTCCAAATATATCTCCTACCACACCAGAAGCTGTCTCCCTTTTCTGAATAAGATATAATTCAGGCAGCTTTGGAAATTTCTTCAAGTCGTCCAGTTGAAAAATCTTTGGAAATACTATTCCCAAATAACATCTGCCATACCATCCTTTTGGAAGACGATAATAGGCATTGAGACCACAAATATAATATACTCCTGGAGTAGCTGATCTAGGCCATTTAACATGAACGTCCATTTACTCTGGAACAAAAACACGTGTTTACATTCACTCGTTCCTACAAAGATCGTGTCATAGTATGATTTAGGTCTATATATACAAAGTTTCCCTATGTGTATTGCATCTAAAGCTAGTTTCCCTTGTGTCTTTATTGCAGCAAAAGCATAGTTATCTACAGATGTCCTTTTGTGTAATTCCTTTTCTAATTTTTCCTTTACCATTTTCCTTCTATCTTCAGTGTGAGTACTGCCTGGCATGATCTGTATAGAATCAGAAAGCTGAAGACACGCTATCAAATCAAATTTGCAGATATATATATAAAGGATGAACGAGGTCAAAGTTTACACGGTTTTCTTTTAGCAGCTTAGGGGGTCATTCTGACCCTAGCGGTAAAAGGCTCTTACCGCCGGTCAGAAGACCGTCATCATACCACCGCGGCCGCGGTATACCGCCACGGTCATTCTGACCCACAACTGCCAAACCGCCAAAAACCCGACATCCACTGAAGGCCGCCTCATCAGCGGTCAGCGATAAACTGGAGATGACCAAACCTCCACCGTCACGCCAACACAAACACGCCCATGTCATTACGACCCACGAATCCACGCGGCGGTCTTTCAACCGCGGTATCCCATTGGCGGTACACACCGCCGCGGTCAAAATACAGACACATTTACAAAACACAGCCACATTGGACAATTCGAAATACACACACCTGATACACATACACACACCACACCCACACACCCATCACCACATAAAACACACACCCACATCACCCACAAACCCCCACAAATCGAAATTCAGAGACAAGGCGCAATACACAGAGAGAGAGCACAGGGAACGCAAACCACAACACACACAGGAACCCAACATCATCACCCACACCACATCTACGCACAAAACACCACACACCACCACACTCATCACCACAAACACCACCCCACACCTCATCCACACCACCCCATGGCACCCCAAAGACACCCCAGGTTCACGGACCAAGAACTCAGGGTCATGGTGGAGGAAATAATCAGGGTAGAGCCCCAGCTCTTCGGCACACAGGTGCAGCACACCACAATAGCCAGGAAGGCGGAGCTATGGCAAAGGATCGTCGACAGGGTCAACGCTGTGGGACAGCATCCCAGAAATCAGGAAGACATCCGAAAGCGCTGGAACGACCTACGGGGGAAGGTGCGGTCGATGGTGTCAAGACACAACATCGCTGTGCAGAAGACTGGCGGCGGACCCCCACCCACTCCACCCGAATTCACAGCATGGGAGCAAGAGGTCTTAAACATCCTGCATCCTGAGGGCCTCGCTGGAGTAGGCGGAGGAATGGACTCTGGTAAGTCTAATCTCAACTACTTCACCCCCCCAACCACCAGCATGCCAACCCACACCCCCACCCTCACCCCTAACCCCCCAGCACACATACTCCCTGTTAATGTCTTACCAGCACAACCCACCCAACCCACCCCAAACACCTGAATGCCAACACAAACCATGGACACCCATCACCTAAGCATGACCACTGCACATACCCATCCCCCCCCCACAAACCACCCTCACAACTCCACACACATGGGACTGCAAGCACTGGGGGACAAGGGCACCCACAAATCGGACGCCACGGCACACACAAAAGCAATAACCATATTCTTTTACCCCTGCAGGGCACGAACGCCAACACACCGGCCAGGAGGCTCCAGATTTGTCCATCCCACCCCCAGAACAGGCCCCCAGTGATGACAGCAGCTCTGTTGACCTAGAACCTGATGACCAGCCCGGACCATCGGGGACCTCTGGACAGTCGGTTATCCTCAGTCAGCCACAGGCCACAGCAGACCTACCCCCCTCAGGAAACACCAGCACAGCACCCACCCAGCGGGCCCATGCTTCTGTCTCCAGGACAGGTCAAGCAGCGGTGTGTCTACCAGTACAGGGCCCCCAGGGTAACCCACAACCCCAACAACAACAGGGACCTGGGGGCACTGGTAGTGGGCACACCGTCCAGGGGACAGAGGCCCAGGAACAAAGAGGAACTGGGAGGGCTGCTGTGCGACAGAGGGAGGACAGGCCTAGGGAACCCACTGTCCAAGAGGCCCTCACCACCATCATGGGAGCGTACCACCACTCCCAAGAGACGATGGCGACGGTCCTGGCCAGGTTCCAGGCCATGCAGGAAGGCCAGTACATGGGGTTCCGGGAACAACTGCGCAGCATCAGTTCCGCAATGGGTACAATCGTGGTGGCACTCAACCGGATTGTCACCACATTGCGGGACCATGTGGCCCCCCAAAGGGCCCCTGCCACTAGCATGGAGGAAGAACAGCCCACCACCTCCGCTGGCGCTAGTGGTCAGGAGGCCCCGACACAACAGCAACGGCCCTCCCGGACCCCACCCCCTGCAGAACAAGAACCACCCCGCAAGAAAGGCCTGAGATCGAGGAAGAAGACAGAGTAGGATGTCAAGACCCCCGCCATGCACGGAAACCCCCGGATGTCATCCCACTGTCCCACTTGTTTACCTTGTCCAACCTTGAACTGCCCCTGCTCCACCTTCCACAGGCATATGGAAAATGGACCTGTAGGAACGACAGTCTGGACACTGCCATGGACATGCCTCCATCATCACCCTGTTTGAACTATACACCTTTTTTAAAACTTCAATAAACACAATTATTGCACATTAACCAACTGGATTCTGCTATCTATTTATTTAAACCAAATGTATTCGATATAACCAACAAAACATTTCTAGTTACATTGTGATGACAACATACCAGTGTCACACAGCGGTAGTCCATGGGGAAAAAAACCAGAGGGCACTCCGTGGGGATCAGATCACTGAAATAGGAAGTGATATACACAACTGAGTTACCATACATTGGGGTGAAAGGTCAGACAGTAGAAAGCCACTACAGTTACAGATATAATACAATGCTGGAGTAGATTCTTACCTGTGTGTCACTGGAAATACTGCAGTATCACTCTGTCCCTGTTGTCTGTGTCGTCCTCTTCGTCTTCCTCCTCTTCACTCTCCGCAGGCTCCACAGCGGCCACAACACCACCATCTGGACCATCCTCCTGCAGGAAAGGCACCTGGCGTCGCAAAGCCAGGTTGTGAAGCATGCAGCAGGCCACGGTGATATGACACACCTTCCTTGGTGAGTACATTAGGGATCCACCAGTCATATGCAGGCACCTAAACCTGGCCTTCAGGAGGCCGAAGGTCCGCTCAATCACCCTCCTAGTACGCCCATGGGCCTCATTGAACCGTTCCTCTGCCCTGGTCCTGGGATTCCTCACTGGGGTCAATAGCCAAGGCAGGTTTGGGTAACCAGAGTCACCAATTAACCACACACGGTGTCTCTGTAGCAGTTCCATCACATAAGGGATGCTGCTATTTCGCATGATGTACGCGTCATGCACTGACCCTGGGAACTTGGCATTTAAATGGGAGATGTACTGGTCAGCCAAACAGACCACCTGGACATTCATCGAATGATCATTTTTACGGTTCCTGTACACCTGCTCATCGTCTTTTGGGGGAACCAAAGCCACATGGGTACCATCAATGGCACCAATGATATTGGGAATGTGTCCAAGGGCATAGAAATCACCCTTCACTGTAGGCAAGTCACCCACCTCAGGGAAAATGATGTAGCTCCGCATGTATTTCATCAGGGCAGACAACACTCTGGACAACACCTTTGAAAACATAGGCTGAGACATCCCAGATGAAATGGCCACGGTAGTTTGAAATGATCCACTTGCCAAAAAATGCAGTACTGACAGCACCGGCACTAGAGGCGGAATCCCTGTGGGTTGGCGGATGGGTGACATCAGGTCTGGCTCCAGCTGGGCACACAGTTCCTGTATAGTGGCACGGTTGAGTCTGTAGGTGAGTATGACGTGCCTTTCTTCCATTGTCGACAGGTCCACCAGCGGTCTGTACACGGGAAGATTCCTCCATCTCCTCGCAAGTCCCAGCGGACGATGCCTAGGAAGGACAACATGGAGCACAGAGTCAAGCAACCCACAGGTAAGTGCCCACAGCATGCACAGTACACGAATCTCTCGGGACTGAATGGCTAGTATGATTGTCGGTGCAAGGCCTTGGTATGTGTGACGCAGTAGGAATGAAGCCATGTGGGCCCTTGAAATGGTGGCTGCCTGACCTGTGAAGTGTGACAATGTGAAGTGAGGTCATTGCGCAAGCGTGGCACACCGTGGCGGTAGGCGGTCGCAGTCCGCGGCGCAAAGCCTCATTGGACAACATTGAACCCTATGGGTTTCAGGAGACAATGGCGGTGAGCGCCGGCGGTCGCGGTACGCACCGCCGCGGCACGCACCGCCACGGCACGCACCGCCGCGCCGTAACCGCCATTTTCTCTCGGCTTGATCACACAAGACCTGAGCATCCACAGGAGAGGACCTATACTGCAAGTGCTGCTGTGACCTCGGTCTGGAAGTGACAATGGCTGCTGCGACTGGGGAAAGGGACCCCGCCTTCAGTTCCGAGGAGTTGGAGAAGCTCGTGGACGGGGTCCTCCCCCAGTATGCGCTACTCTACGGGCCTCCAGACCAACAGGTGAGTACACAGGGGGCAATGCATAGTGCCCAATGCCTGGGCTGAGTGGGGAGGATGTACGATGGAGGGGAGGGCAGCGAATAACGAATGCATGGCACGACAGATGAGAGCATGTGCCACATGGCAAGGTTGGGGAGGGGGGGCCACTCACATCGAGCATGCAGAAAAGTGATGATGTTTCTCTTCCCCCCCTGTACATGTCACATAGGTCAGCGCCCATCAGAAGATTGACATTTGGCGTGCCATCGCCAAGGACGTCCGGGCCCTGGGGGTCCACACCAGAAGGGGCACCCACTGCCGCAAGAGGTGGGAGGACATCCGCCGCGGGAGCAGGAAGACCGCGGAGGCTCTGCTGGGGATGGCCTCCCAACCTAGGAAGGGTGCCAGTCGTACCTTGACCCCCCTGATGTCCCGGATCCTGGCGGTGGCCTACCCCGATTTAGATGGGCGCTTGAGGACATCACAGCAGACACAAGGGGGTGAGTACCAGCACATTCAGCTATTTTGCGCGCAGTGGAGGTGCCTGGGTGGGGGAGGAGGGCTGTGGGTATCCCTAGGCCAAGGCGATTTATGTAGGATAGGCCCGTCCGTGAAGTATGGTCCTGTGCCCCTGCCACCACCTCTGTAGGGTGCCTAGTAACGCGATTCATGGACCAGTGTATACTGTGTGGGCAGTTGTCGCCCATAGGCTTGTAGGGCATGTCCCAGTGAATGAGTAGTGTACCCCAAGTGTGCAGCGTAGTGCAGGGGGCTTCTGTGTCTGTCCTCTCCGCCAACGGTGTCCCCAATGCATGCACTCAACTTGTCTTTATGTTTTCCACCCCCCCCCATTTTCTTTGTTTTACTGTGAATGAGTGCATTAGCATCATCAGGCGGAGGAGAAGTGGCATCGGCGCAAGAGGGAGCTGCATCTCACATGGCCCCGGAGGGCCATGCAACGGACTCCGACATGACCAGTGAGACGGAGGGCGAGGGGGGCTCCACCACGGGGACCCGTGGAGACGGCAGCGACACCGACACGTCCTCGGAAGGGAGCTCCCTTGCGGTGGCGGCAACATCCGTGCCCACCGATCCTACAGGTACAGCCGCCACCCAGCGCACCAGCTCCGCCCTCCCAGCAGCCCCTCGGCCTTCGGCCCGTGCCCGCAAGGCCAGGAAGCCGGCCATCTCCTTCGCCCCAGGCACCTCAGGCCCTGCCCCAGTCACCCCTGCTGCCCTCAGTGAGGAGGTCATTGACCTCCTGAGGACCATCATTGTTGGGCAGTCTACCCTTTTGAATGCCATCCAGGGTGTGGAGAGGGAGGTGCATCAAAGCAATGCATACCTGGAGGGCCTTCATTCGGGTCAGGCTGCCCATCAACGATCGTTCAACGCTCTGGCCTCAGCACTGACGGCAGCGATTGTCCCTGTCTACAGCCTCCCTCTTCTGACTCCCTCCACCCAGTCCCACTCCCCTGTTCCTCTGCCTATCCCATCCACACCTACAGACCAGCCTGCACACACCTCAACACCCAAGGGCAGCTCATCCAGACATAAGCACCACAGGACACACAAGCATTTACCCAAGCAACATCCAGATGCAGACATGCCAACAGCCACTACCTCCTCTGTGTCACCCACCTCCTCGTCTCCCTCCTCCCTCCCTGTGACGTCTCCACACACACCTGCAAGCACACCACCATCAGCCATTGCACCCATCACCAGCACACCCTCCAGTACAGTCCGCACACATGCAGTCACCACCCCCCCTGCCATGTACACATCCCCTGTGTCCTCTCCCAGTGTGTCTGTCACCCCAGCTTCCCAACCACACAAACGCAGGCAGGCACCCAAACAACAGCCATCCACCTCACGTCAGCCTCCTGGCCAAGCACCTGCACCCAAAGACAGCACAATTGACTCTCCTACAACCACATCCTCTTCCTCCACTCCCATACCCACTCCAGCCACCGTTCCCATGGCTCCAAAGAAAATTTTCCTCGCTAAGGTGGACCTCTTTTCCTCACCTGACCCACCCCCTCCATCCCGTAAGAGTTCCACAAACACCTCAGCCACCACCAGCCCAGCAACTCCAAAGAACGTCGTGCCTGGTTTTTGGAGTCCGCCCTTTCCTTGGGCTGGGACATCGTCCAGCAGCAAAGGCACAGCCAGCCCCCCCCCGGGAAGAGGACCAAAAAACTGAAGGGCAGGTGCGACAGGCCTGATACGCCTGCCCCCAAGGAGGGTACCCTTGCACCGTCACCTGCCACATCGGGTAAGGGAGCCAAGGGCCAAGGACAGTCTGCCAAGGAGGGCAAGGGCAGCAAGGAGCAAAAGGCAGGGAGCAGCCGACCTGGCCAAGAGGGCCCCACCAGCCCCATTCCGGGGGTATCGAAGGAGAGCCAGGGCCCCAGGACTCCATCGCAGGAGGGCCCCGCAACAGAAAGGTCCGATGCAGACTGAGCGGCAAGTATTGGCCAGGTGTGGTTCACTGGAAGCACAAGACAGGCACCGCTGAACAGGGCCCCGCCGTGAGAAGCACCGCTGAACAGGGCCCCGCCGTGACCAGAACCGCTGAACAGGGGCCCGCCGTGACCAGAACCGCTGATCAGGGCCCCGCCGTGAGAAGCACCGCTGAACAGGGCCCCGCCGTGACCAGAACTGCTGAACAGGGCCCCGCCGTGAGAAGCACCGCTGAACAGGGCCCCGCCGTTACCAGAACCGCTGAACAGGGCCCCGCCGTGACCAGAACCGCTGAACAGGGGCCCGCCGTGAGAAGCACCGCTGAACAGGGCCCCGCCGTGACCAGAACCGCAGAACAGGGGCCCGCCGTGAGAAGCACCGCTGAACAGGGCCCCAGCATGAGAAGCAACGCTGAACAGGGCCCCGCCGTGAGAAGCACCGCTGAACAGGGCCCCGCCGTGAGAAGCACCGCTGAACAGGGCCCTTTCTGTCAAGCACCGCTCCGCTGGGCCCCGCCGTCTCTGAACTGCTCCTCTGGGCCCTTCCTGTCAAGCACCGCTCCGCTGGGCCCTTCATCTCAAGCACCGCTCCGCTGGGACCTTCCTGTCAAGCACCGCTCCGCTGGGCCCTTTCTGTGAAGCACCGCTCCGCTGGGCCCTTCCTGTCAAGCACCGCTCCGCTGGGCCCTTCATCTCAAGCACCGCTCCGCTGGGTCCTTCATCTCAAGCACCGCTCCGTTGGGCACCGCCGTCTCCGAACTGCTCCGCTGGGCCCTTCCTGTCAAGCACCGCTCCGCTGGGCCCTTCATCTCAAGCACCGCTCCGCTGGGCCCTTCCTGTCAAGCACTGCTCCGCTGGGCCCTTCATCTCAAGCACCGCTCCGCTGGGCCCTTCATCTCAAGCACCGCTCCGCTGGGCCCTTCATCTCAAGCACCGCTCCGCTGGGCCCTTCCTGTCAAGCACCGCTCCGCTGGGCCCTTCATCTCAAGCACCGATCCGCTGGGCACCGCCATCTCTGAACTGCTCCGCTGGGCCCTTCCTGTCAAGCACCGCTCCGCTGGGCCCTTCATCTCAAGCACCGCTCCACTGGGCCCTTCCTGTCAAGCACCGCTCCGCTGGGCCCTTCATCTCAAGCACCGCTCCGCTGGGCCCTTCATCTCAAGCACCGCTCCGCTGGGCCCTTCATCTCAAGCACCGCTCTGCTGGGCCCTTCATCTCAAGCACCTCTCCGCTGGGCCCTTCATCTTAAGCACCGCTTCGCTGGGCACCGCCGTCTCTGAACTGCTCTGCTGGGCCCTTCCTGTCAAGCACCACTCCGCTGGGCCCTTCATCTCAAGCACCGCTCCGCTGGGCCCTTCCTGTCAAGCACCGCTCCGCTGGGCCCTTCATCTCAAGCACCGCTCCGCTGGGCCCTTCATCTCAAGCACCGCTCCGCTGGGCCCTTCATCTCAAGCACCGCTCCGCTGGGCCCTTCCTGTCAAGCTCCGCTGGCCCATTGGCAGTCCCGGTTCTGTGTCAGGCAGGCCTTCACGACGCACTCTGCCCACCATGCCTCCTCCATGACCAGTGGTCTCTGTAATCCACCTGATGGACTGTGGCTTTGCACTCCCCAGGATGGCACAGTGGGCATGGAGGCCCTTCGTGGATCTGGCGTCGTTCACTCATGTGGCTGAGGTGCCCCCCCTTCCCTTCCCCCTGAGGTGCCTGTCTTTTTATTTTAGTGATGCCCCAGCAGTGTTCTCTCCAATGGACTCGATCTTGTGTGTGGGCTTTGCCCATGTGTTGCTGCACATTGGCCCACGGACATTTGGACTTTGAATGACTGGGCTGGACTTTTGCTACTGGTATAGATAGAGTTCTAGATGTCGATTCATTCTTCATATATTGCTATGGTCGCTATACTTTATTGTTGCAATAATATGGTTCTACTTTTACATTCATTGCCTTTTGTCTTTGTTTTTTGGGGGGGGTTGGGGGTGTCACTCTGACATTTTTATCTGCATAGGTGTGTAGGTATTTCGGTGGGGGTGAGGGTGGGGGTGGGTGTGTGGCGTATGTGTGTGCCCGTAACCTTTCCTCCTCCCCCCTCCCCTGTGTCGTAGGTGCAGTACTCACCGTTGTCGTCTGCGGTGAGGTTCGTGATCCTGGAAGAAGAGCAGGAAGGCAATGGCTGGGAGGATGTGGAGTTCGGGTTCCATGCTGTTCCGATTCCGCGTGGAGTGTGTCGAGGTAAGCGTTTTCCATTGGAGATGTCTGTTTCCGCCGTGTTTTTATCGGCGGGGCTCCCGCTCCGGAAAAGGTGGCGGATTGGTGGGTCGTGATAGGGTGGGCGGTACATTTTCTGCTGCCTGCCTGTTGGCGGTGACCGCCGCACTGTTTGTTTGTACCGCCTTGGCGGTCGGAGTGTAAAAGCGGCGGCTTGTGTTGGCGGTTCCCGCCAGGGTCAGAATTCATATTTTTAGGCCGCCAGCCTCTTGGCGGGTTGGCCGCCGCTTTAACACTGACCGCCAGGGTCAGAATGACCCCCTTAGTCTCTTATCGGTTTAGCAGCTTTGTCTCAAAATCTGTTTCAAAAAGTCAATCAGGTTATCAATGTCTTATTCGGTTCAGAAGTCAATCAGGTTATCAATGTCTTATTTGGTAATGTTCATGAAATTTCACTTTTCAAGTACCAAAGTGTTGTTCTGCTTCTTCGTTTTCAAGACTAAGAGACAGAAATTCATCTGACCAATCGTTAGTGGCTGTGTATGCCCATTCTGGACCAGAGTACCTTCTGCTCGGTATTCTTTTCCTTTTCAATTTTGCATCTCCTTTCGATTCCCTTTCGCTTATGTCTTGTTCTTTGGCTGTGTCTTTTTCTTCATTCAATGTTGTTATGAAAGATACTTCCTTTCTTTTCTCCTTCAACTTTGGCCCTTCATTTTCGTTTAATGTTTCTTTAGTCTTTGATTTCACTGGCGATATGCTTTGTCTCCGTTTCGCGTTGCTTTCACCTGACGGACCTGCAACCGGTTCTGGAAGATTTGGAACAATTTTGCTTTGCTCTGTCTTGTCTCCTTCTTCGAGGAGGTCAATCAAGTTTTCTCCTTCTTTTCCCGTATCGTCTGCTTCTGGGAAAGCCCTCCTCTTATCAGGCTCTCCTGCTTCTTCACCTGAGATAGGATATTTGTCACCTCCTGAGGCTTCTTCTCTGTTTTCCTCAAAAGGAACAACCTTGTCTTCCTCAGAGAATATTTCTTCTGTCCCAATTTCTTCTTGTTCGCTTTCAGGCTCTCTTCGTTCTGTCTCAGTGCCTGGTACTTCCCTGTCAGTTGTGGGTAATTTCAGTGCTTCAATTTCTTCTTCTGTGGGACAAGTCACCCTTTTCGTGTGACTGGCGTGAATCCAGTTGGGAACCCCGGCACATTTCACAGCGGTGGTAGTTGTCAGAATCACTTGAAAAGGTCCTTTCCAACGGGGTTCCAGGCACGACTTCCTCATGTGCTTCTTTATCATCACCCAGTCACCTGCTTTCAGGGCGTGTCCTGGACCTTGGATCGGTGGCAAGGTGGTTGCCTCCACCTGGTGAGAGAAACAGCGGCCCACATCAGCCAGACCTTTGCAGTAGTCCAATACCATATCATCTGTAATATTTACAAGAGCATTTGCAGGAACTGCTGGAAGTCTCATGGCTATGCCCATGAGGATTTCATGCAGTGAGGGTCCAATTTTTCTATCAGGTGTGTTTCTCATTGACATTAACACCAAAGGCAACGCGTCAGGCCATTTCAAATTTGTGGATGCGCATATTTTTGCCATTCTTGATTTCAGCGTGCCATTCATTTGCTCCACTAGTGCTGATGCTTCAGGGCGGTAGCTACAATGCAATTTTTGCTCAATATTCAATGCTGTACATAGTAATTTGATTACTTCGTTATTGAAGTGACTTCCCCTATCTGATTCTAAAGAGATCGGGAATCCGAAACATGGTATTAGTTCTCTCAAGAGTAGTGTTGCAACTGTGAGACTGTCATTTCTGCATGTGGGGTATGCTTCAATCCAGTCACTAAAAATACATACAGTCACCAACACATATTTCAAGCCTGCATGCATAGGCATCTCAATGAAATCTATTTGCATCCTGCTGAATGTCCCACCTGCTCTTCCATTGTGGCTCAAATTTACTACGGTCCCCTTCCCTGCGTTCATTTGTTGGCAAATGACGCAACAATGGCAAACTGCTTCAGCAACTTGGCGAAATATGGGGTTAAACCAATCAATTTTGAATAATCTAATCATGGCATCCCTCCCAAGGTGGGCTTGTCCATGATATAATCTGGCTAACTGCGTCAAAAGACTGTCTGGCAAAACCAATCTCCCTTCACTTGAAACCCATAAGTCATCTGGTTTCTTTACGCATTGTAATTTACTCCATGAGAGTTTTTCATCCTTACTAACATTTTTTGTAGGAATTTCAATTCTTCTATTGTGTCCACAACCTTCAGAGCGAAGGCTTCACTTGGTTCAAGTTCTGGCTCATTTATCAAATTCCATTAGTCTCTGAGCAATATACAGTTCAATGCGCAAAACCTTGCGACTTGATCCGCATATCCATTTCCCAAAGAAACAAATTCTTGTGATTTCGAGTGTGCACTGCATTTTACCACTGCTACTTCTCCTGGTAACTGGATAGCATGTAACAATTCTCTTATTCTTTCACCAGTTTTCACTGGTGATCCTGAAGAGGTCACAAAGCCTCTTTGTGACCACAATTGTCCAAAATCATGCACTATTCCAAATCCGTACTGACTGTCAGTGTAAATGGTGACTTTCATTAATGCAGAAAGTTGGCAAGCTCTAGTAAGGGCTACTAGTTCCGCTACTTGTGCAGAGTAAACTCCCTGAAGCCAAGATGCTTCTAGAACACCAGTTATTGTGCATACAGCATATCCTGCTTTCAATATTCCTAGTGCATCTCTCAAACATGAACCATCAACAAAAATAATTTGATAATTTTCTTCCAATCGAGTATCTTTGATATCAGGTCTTGGTTTAGTGCAAAATTCAGTCACCTGAAGAAAGTCGTGCTTGATGTCTTCGGCGTTTTCAATTTCAACATTTCCACTCGGAAACAAGGTTGCTGGATTCAACGTAGTGCACCTTTTCAGCTGCACATTTGGTGATCCCAAAATTATTGTCTCGTACCTTGTAAGCCTAGCACCAGTCATGTGCTGTGTTCGGGAATGTGTCAAAAGTATTTCGACTGAGTGAGGGACCATAACTGTTAAAGGATATCCCATTACTATTCCCTCACTCTGATTTAATCTTATACCAACTGCTGCTACAGCACGCAAGCATCCTGGTAAGGCTGCTGCAACTGGATCCAAAGTAGCTGAAAAATATGCTACTGGTCTCATTACGCCACCATGGGCTTGAGTCAAGACAGACAAGGAACATGCATCACGTGCATGACAAAACAATGTAAACAGCTTTGTGTAATCAGGCATACCTAAAGCTGGAGCTCTGCACATGCATTCCTTTAACTCAACAAAGGCATCCATTTCATCTCTTTTCAACACTATTTCATCCTGCACATCTTTCTGGGTCAGTTTCAGTAAAGGCTTGGCTAGAGTTGAGAAATTGGGAATCCATTGGCGACAGTAGCTCACCATTCCCAAAAACTTTCTCACCTCTTTTCTCGTTTTGGGTGGACTCATTTGAAGTACACTCGTTATCCTTTCTTTCATTATTCTTCTTGACCCTTTTTCTACTTGGTGACCCAAATATTTCACTTTCTTCTGGCAGAATTACAATTTCGAAGGAGACACTTTGGGGGTCATTACAACCCTGGCGGTAAAAGGCAGTTACCGCCGGTCAGAAGACCGCCATAACACCGCCACGGCCGCGGTAACCCGCAAGGGTCATTCTGACCCACAACTGCCAAACCGCAAAAAACCCGACCTCCACTGAAGGCCGCCACATCAGCGGTCAGCGATAAACTGGAGATGACCAAACCTCCACCGTCACGCCAACAGAAATACGCCCATGCCATTACGACCCACGAATCTACGCGGCGGTCTTTCAACCGCGGTATCCCATTGGCGGTACACACCGCTGCACTCAAAATACACACACATCTACAAAACACTGCCACATTGGACAATTACAAATACACACACCTGATACACATACAAACACCACTCCCACACAATCAATACGATATAAAACACACACCCACATCACCCACAAACCCCCACAAATCGAAATTCTGAGACAAGGCGCAATACACAGAGAGAGAGCACAGGGAACGCAAACCACAACACACACAGGAACCCAACATCATCCCCCACACTACATCTACGCACAAAACACCACACACCACTACACTCATCACCACAAACACCACCCCACACCTCATCCACACCACCCCATGGCACCCCAAAGACACCCCAGGTTCTCGGACCAAGAACTCAGGGTCATGGTGGAGGAAATAATCAAGGTAGAGCCCCAGCTCTTCGGCACACAGGTGCAGCACACCACAATAGCCAGGAAGGCGGAGCTATGGCAAAGGATCGTCGACAGGGTCAACGCTGTGGGACAGCATCCCAGAAATCGGGAAGACATCCGAAAGCGCTGGAACGACCTACGGGGGAAGGTGCTGACGATGGTGTCAAGACACAACATCGCTGTACAGAAGACTGGCGGCGGACCCCCACCCACTCCACCCGAATTCACAGCATGGGAGCAAGAGGTCTTGAACATCCTGCATCCTGAGGGCCTCGCTGGAGTAGGCGGAGGAATGGACTCTGGTAAGTCTAATCTCAACTACTTCACCCCCCCCAACCACCAGCATGCCAACCCACACCCCCACCCTCACCCCCAACCCCCCAGCACATATCCTCCCTGCTAATGTCTCACCAGCACAACCCACCCAAACCAACACCAACCCCTGAATGCCAACACAAACCATGGACACCCATCACCTAAGCATGACCACTGCACATACCCATCCCCCCCCAAACCACCCTCACAACTCCTCCCACAAGGGAATGCTAGCACTGGTGGACAAGGGCACCCACAAATCGCACGCCATGGCACACACAGAAGCAATAACCATACTCTTTTACCCCTGCAGGGCCCGAACGCCAACACACCAGCCCGGAGGGTCCAGAAATGTCCATCCCATCCCCAGAACAGGCCCCCAGTGATGACAGCAGCTCTGTCGACCTAGAACCTGATGACCAGACCGAACCATCGGGGACCTCTAGACAGTCGGTTCCCCTCAGGCAGCCACAGGCCACAGCAGACCTACCCCCCTCTGAAAACCCCAGCACAGCACCCACCCAGCGGGCCCATGCCTGCTGTCTCCAGCAGTGTGTCTACCACTACAGGGCACCCAGGGCAACCCACCACCCCAACAACAATAGGGACCTGGGGGCAGTGGTAGTGGGCACACCGTCCAGGGGACAGAGGCCCAGGAACAAAGGGGAACTGGGAGGGCTGCTGTGCGACAGAGGGAGGACAGGCCTAGGGAACGCACTGTCCAAGAGGCCCTCACCACCATCATGGGAGCGTACCACCACTCCCAAGAGACGATGGCGACGGTCCTGGCCAGGTTCCAGGAGATCCAGGCCATGCAGGAGGGCCAGTACATGGGGTTCCGGGAAGAACTGCGCAGCATCAGTTCCGCAATGGGTACAATCGTGGTGGCACTCAACCAGATTGTCACCACATTGCGGGACCATGTGGCCCCCCAAAGGGCCCCTGCCACTAGCATGGAGGAAGAACAGCCCACCACCTCCGCCGGCGCCAGTGGTCAGGAGGCCCCGACACAACAGCAACGGGCCACCCGGACCCCACCCCCTGCAGAACAAGAACCACCCCGCAAGAAAGGCCTGAGATCTAGGAAGAAGACTGAGTAGGATGTCAAGACCCCCGCCATGCACGGATCCCCCCGGATGTCATCCCACTGTCCCACTTGTTCACCCTGTCCAACCTTGAACTGCCCCTTCTCCACCTTCCACAGGCATATGGACAATGCACCTGTGCGAACGAGAGTCTGGACTCTGCCATGGACATGCCTCCACCATCACCCATCACCCTTTTTGAACTATACACCAATTTTTGCACTTCAATAAACACAATTATTGCACAAAAACCATCTGGAGTCTGCTATTTATTTTTTTAAACCAAATGTATTCGATATAACCAACCACAAATGTCCAATTACATTGTGATGACAACATACCAGTGTCACACAGCGGTAGTCCATGGGGAAATAAACCAGAGGGCACTCCGTGGGGACCAGATCACTGAAATAGGAAGGCAAATTCACAACTAAGTTACCATACATTGGGGTGAAAGGTCAGACAGTAGAGAGCCAGTACTGTTACAGATATAATAAAATGCAGGAGTAGATTCTTACCTGTGTGTTACTGGAAATACTGCAGTATCACTCTGTCCCTGTTGTCTGTGTCGTCCTCTTCGTCTTCCTCCTCTTCACTCTCCGCAGGCTCCACAGCGGCCACAACACCACCATATGGACCATCCTCCTGCAGGAAAGGCACCTGGCGTCGCAAAGCCAGGTTGTGAAGCATGCAGCAGGCCACGATGATATGACACACCTTCTTTGGTGAGTACATTAGGGATCCACCTGTCATATGCAGGCACCTAAACCTCGCCTTCAGGAGGCCGAAGGTCCGCTCGATCACCCTCCTAGTACGCCCATGGGCCTCATTGTACCGTTCCTCTGCCCTTGTCCTGGGATTCCTCACTGGGGTCAATAGCCAAGGCAGGTTGGGGTAACCAGAGTCACCAATTAGCCACACACGCTGTCTCTGTAGCTGTTCCATCACATAAGGGATGCTGCTATTTCGCATGACGTACGCATCATGCACTGACCCTGGGAACTTGGCATTTAAATGGGAGATGTACTGGTTAGCCAAACAGACCACCTAGACATTCATCGAATGATAAGTTTTTCGGTTCCTGTACACCTGTTCATTGTATTTTGGGGGGACCAAAGCCACATGGGTACCATCAATGGCACCAATGATATTGGGAATGTGTCCAAAGGCATAGAAATCACCCTTCACTGTAGGCAAGTCACCCACCTCAGGGAAAATGATGTAGCTCTGCATGTATTTCATCAGGGCAGACAACACTCTGGACAATACCCTTGAAAACATAGGCTGAGACATCCCAGATGAAATGGCCACTGTAGTTTGAAATGATCCACTAGCCAAAAAATGGAGTACTGACAGCACCTGCACTAGAGGCGGAATCCCTGTGGGTTGGCGGATGGGTGACATCAGGTCTGGCTCCAGCTGGGCACACAGGTCCTGTACAGTGGCACTGTTGAGTCTGTAGGTGAGTATGACATGTCGTTCTTCCATTGTCGACAGGTCCACCAGCGGTCTGTACACGGGAACATTCCTCCGTCTCCTCGCAAGTCCCAGCGGACAGTGCCTAGGAAGGACAACATGGAGCACAGAGTCAATCAACCCACAGGTAAGTTCCCACAGCCTGCACAGTACACGAATCTCTCTGGATTGAATGGCTTGTATGAGTGTCGATGCAAGGCCTAGCCATGTGTGACGCAGTAGGAATTAAGCCATGTGGGCCCTTGAAATGGCGGCTGCCTGACCTGTGAAGTGTGACAATGTGAAGTGAGGTCATTGCGCTGGCGTGGCACGCCGTGGCGGTAGGCGGTCGAAGACCGCGGCGCAAAGCAGCATTGGTTAACATTGAACCCTATGGGTTTCAGGAGCCAATGACGATGTGCGCCTGCGGTCGCGGTACGCACCGCCACAGTACGCTCCGCCACGGGCGTGACCGCCATTTTCTCTCTGCTTAATCACACGAGACCTGAGCATCCACAGGAGAGGACCTATACTGCAAGTGTTGCTGTGACCTCGGTCTGGAAGTGACAATGGCTGCTGCGACTGGGGAAAGGGCCCCCGCCTTCAGTTCCGAAGAGTTGGAGAAGCTCGTGGACGGGGTCCTCCCCCAGTATGCGCTACTCTACGGTCCTCCAGACCAACAGGTGAGTACACGGGGGCCAATGCATAGTGGGCAATGCCTGTGATGAGTGGGGTGGATGTACGATGGAGGGGAGGGGAGCGAATTACGAATGCATGGCACAACAGATGAGAGCATGTGCCACATGGCAAGTTTGGGGAGGGGGGGCCACTCACATCGAGCATGCAGAAAAGTGATGATGTTTCTTTTCCCCCCCTGTACATGTCACATAGGTCAGCGCCCATCAGAAGATCGATATTTGGCGTGCCATCGCCAAGGACGTCCGGGCCCTGGGGGTCCACAACAGACGGGGCACCCACTGCCGCAAGAGGTGGGAGGACATCCGCCGCGGGAGCAGGAAGACCGCCGAGGCTCTGCTGGGGATGGCCTCCCAACCTAGGAGGGGTGCCAGTCCTACCTTGACCCCCCTGATGTCCCGGATCCTGGCGGTGGCCTACCCCGATTTAGATGGGCGCTTGAGGACATCACAGCAGACACAAGGGGGTGAGTACCAGCACATTCAGCTATATTTGCGCGCAGTGGAGGTGCCTGGGTGGGGGAGGAGGGCTGTGGGTATCCCTAGGCCAGGGCGATTTCTGTAGGCTAGGCCCCTCCGTGAGGTATGGTCCTGTGCCCCCGCCCCCCACCTCTGTAGGGTGCCTAGTAACGCTATTCATGGACCTGTGTATTCTGTGTGGGCAGTTGTCGCCCATAGGCTTGTAGGGCATGTCCCAGTGAATGAGTAGTGTACCCCAAGTGCGCAGCGTAGTGCAGGGGGCTTCTGTGTCTGTCCTCTCCGCCAACGGTGTCCCCAATGCATGCACTCAACTTGTCTTTATTTCTCCACCCCCCCCATTTTCTTTGTTTTTCTGTGAATGTGTGCATCAGCATCATCAGGCGGAGGAGAAGTGGCATCGGCGCAAGAGGGAGCTGCATCTCACATGGCCCCGGAGGGCCATGCAACTGACTCCGACATGACCAGTGAGACGGAGGGTGAGGGGGGCTCCACCAGGGGGACCTGTGCAGTCATCAGTGACACCGACACGTCCTCGGATGGGAGCTCCCTTGCGGTGGCGCAACATCCGTGCCCACCGATACTACAGGTACAGCCGCCACCCAGCGCACCAGCTCCGCCCTCCCAGCAGCCGCACGGCCAGGAAGGCGGCCATCTCCTTCGCCCCAGGCACCTCAGGCCCTGCCCCAGTCACCCCTGCTGCCCCCAGTGAGGAGGTCATTGACCTCCTGAGGACCATCATTGTTGGGCAGTCTACCCTTTTGAATGCCATCCAGGGTGTGGAGAGGGAGGTGCATCAAAGCAATGCATACCTGGAGGGCCTTCATTCGGGTCAGGCTGCCCAGCAGCGATCGTTCAACGCTCTGGCCTCAGCACTGATGGCAGCGATTGTTCCTGTCTCCAGCCTCCCTCTTCTAACTCCCTCCACCCAGTCCCACTCCCCTGTTCCTCTGCCTATCCCATCCACACCTACAGACCAGCCTGCACACACCTCAACACCCAAGGGAAGCTCATCCAGACATAAGCACCACAGAACACACAAGCATTCACCCAAGCAACATACAGATGCAGACATGCCAACAGCCACTACCTCCTCTGTGTCCCCCACCTCCTCGTCTCCCTCCTCCCTCCCTGTGACGTCTACACTCACACCTGCATGCACACCACCATCAGCCAGTACACCCATCACCAGCACACCCTCCAGACCAGTCCGCACACGTGAAGTCACCACCCCCACTGCCATGTACACGTCCCCTGTGTCCTCTCCCAGTGTGTCTGTCACCCCCGCTTCCAAACCACACAAACGCAGGCAGGCACCCAACCAACAGCCACCTACCTCATGACAGCCTCCAGCCCAAGCACCTGCACCCAAAGACACCAGACTTGACTCTCCTACAACCACATCCTCTTCCTCCACTCCCATACCCACTCCAGCTACCATTCCCATTGCTCCTAAAAAACTATTCCTCTCTAAAGTGAACCTCTTTTCCTCACCTGACCCACCCCCTCCATCTCGTAAGAGTTCCAAAATCACCTCAGCCACCACCAGCCCAGCAACTCCCAAGAACGTCGTGCCTGGTTTTTGGAGTCCGCCCTTTCCTTGGGCAGGGACATCGGCCAGCAGCAAAGGCACAGCCAGCACCCCCCCTGGGAAGAGGAGCAAAAAACTGAAGGGCAGGTGCGACAGGCCTGATACGCCTGCCCCCAAGGAGGGTAGCCTTGCACCGTCACCTGCCACATCGGGTAAGGGAGCCAAGGGCCACGGAGAGTCTGCCAAGGAGGGCAAGGGCAGCAAAGCGCAAAAGGCAGGGAGCAGCCGACCTGGCCATGAGGGCCCCACCAGCCCCATTCCGGGGGTATTGGAGGAGACCCAGGGCCCCAGGACTTCATCACAGGAGGGCCACGCAACGGAAAGGTCCGATGCTGACTGAGCGGGAAGTAATGGCCAGGTGTGGTTCACTCGAAACACAAGACAGGCACCGCTGACCAGGGGCCGCTGTGAGAAGCACCGCTGAACAGGGCCCCGCCGTGAGGAGCACCGCTGAACAGGGCCCCGCCGTGAGGAGCACCGCTGACCAGGGGCCGCGCCGTGAGAAGCACCGCTGAACAGGGCCCCGCCGTGAGGAGCACCGCTGAACAGGGCCCGCCGTGAGGAGCACCGCTGAACAGGGCCCCGCCGTGAGGAGCACCGCTGAACAGGGCCCCGCCGTGAGGAGCACCGCTGAACAGGGCCCCTCCTGTCAAGCACCGCTCCGCTGGGCCCTCCTGTCAAGCACCGCTCCGCTGGGCCCTCATCTCAAGCACCGCTCCGCTGGGCCCTCCTGTCAAGCACCGCTGGTCCATTGGCAGGCCCGGATCTGTGTCGGGCAGGGCTTCACGGGGCACTCTGCCCACCATGCCTCCTCCATGACCAGTGGACTCTGTAATCCACCTGATGGACTGTGGCTTTGCACCCCCCAGGATGGCACAGTGGGCATGGAGGCCCTTCGTGGATCTGGCGTCGTGGACTCATGTGGCTGAGGTGCCCCCCCTTCCCTTCCCCCTGAGGTGCCTGTATTTTATTTTTGTGATGCCCCAGCAGTGTTCTCTCCAATGGACTCGATCTCGTGTGTGGGCTTTGCCCATGTGTTGCTGCACATTGGCCCACGGACCTTTGGACTTTGCAATACTGTGCCGGACTTTTGCTACTTGTATATATATATAGTTCTAGATGTGTAATAATTCTTTATATATTGCTAAGTTCGCTATACTTAATTATTACTATAATATAGTTCTATTTTTACAATCATTGCCTTTTGTCTTTGCATTTTTGTTTTGGGGGTTTGGGGGTGTCACTCTGACTTTTTAATCTGCATTGGTGTGTAGGTATTTTGGTGGGGGTGAGGGTGGGGGTGGGTGTGTGGCGTATGTGTGTGCCCGTAACCTTTCCTCCTCCCCCCTCCCCTGTGTCGTAGGTGCAGTACTCACCGTTGTCGTCTGCGGCGACGTTCGTGATCCTGGAAGAAGAGCAGGAAGGCAATGGCTGGGAGGATGTGGAGTTCCGGTTCCATGCTGTCCCGATTCCGCGTGGAGTGTGTCGAGGTGAGCGTTTTCCATTGGAAATGTCTGTTTCCGCCGTGTTTTTGGCGGCGGGGATCCCGCCCCGGAAAAGGTGGTGGATTGGTGAGTCGTGATAGGGTGGGCGGTACATTGTCTGCTGCCTGTGTTGGCGGTTCCCGCCAGGGTCAGAATTCCATTTTTTGGACCGCCAGCCTGTTGGCGGGTTGGCCGCCGCTTTAACACTGACCGCCAGGGTCGTAATGACCCCATTTGTGTCCATTCCTTCCCAAATGGTTCAGTAGGGCAATAGTGTCAACTGTACAGTCATTTTCTGTTTTGGATGCAATCAGTAAATCGTCAATATACTGTATTAAGGTTGATTCAAAAGGTAATTCCAATGATTCCAAATTTTTCTTTAGAATCTGATTGAAAATTGATGGTGACTCCGAAAATCCTTGAGGAATTCGACACCAACTGTAGACTCTGTCCAGGAATTTGAAGCAAAAGAGAAATTGGCTGTCCTCATGAAGAGGCACAGAAAAGAATGCTTGTGACAAATCAATGACTGAGAACCACTCTGCATCACAGGGAATTTGATACATTATTACAGCTGGATTTGGTACTACAGGACAACATTTGACTTTTATGTCATTTATTTTTCTCCAATCTTGAACAATTCGGACCTTTCCACTTGGTTTTATTAGTCCCATGATTGGCGAATTACATGGACCACTTAGTACTTCTTTCAGTACTCCCTGTTTCACAATCTCGTCAATGAGTTGGGCGACTTTCATGAGAGTGTCTTGTGACATATGATATTGCGGAGTCTGAGGAAAATTTACATTAGGTTTTACAGTCACTTTCACTGGTTCTGCTCCTTTGAACAATCCTACTTCTTTCCCTGTCATATCCCACACTTCCTTTCCAACTGTTTCTTGTAAATCAGCTGGAATATCTGCTTCAGTGAACATAGGGTAAAGAGTAATCAGGGGATATTCTTCATCGACAGTTTCCATTTCTTCTTCTTCTAAACTGTCCTCTTCTTCCTCATCACTGTTTGTCTGAATTTTAATTCCATTATTTGAGCACATAATCGAGCATCCTAATTTGCATAATAAATCTCTCCCTAACAGGGATATCGGACTTGAGTCACACACCACAAATTTGTGCAACCCTTGAAAGTTAACAATTTTGACTTGCACTGAATCTGTAATTGGGTTTGTCAGATACCTATTTGCTACTCCTACTACTTGAACTGTTCTCCCTGGAAGTGGCAAATTGGGTACTTCGATGCTTCTAACTGTAGAGTGTGTAGCTCCTGTGTCAACCAAGAATGAAACGCTGTGACCCATAACTCTTCCTTCCACATATGGTTCCTTTTGATCAACTTCCAAAGATGCCGCAAGCATACAATTTCCCTCCTCATCTGAACTTTCACTCTCCCATACATTGTTTATTCCATTCTCACTGTGTAACGGGAATTGGTGTACTGTGTCACTTTGATTCATTCCTTGACCTGTGACCTGTTGAGGAAGCATTACTTGTTGCTGATTCATTGGTGCTAAGGGTACTTGCATTTGCTGATTAGGTACCATAGGAAACTGCTGCTGTATTGGCTGTAACTGTGCCATTTGAACACGGGGCATTTGCACCTGCTGTTGTTGTATAGGTTGTAGACCTTGCATCTGATTTACATTATTTTGGAAATTTGGGTTTGAACCTCTCAATTTTGGTCCTCTCACATTCTGAAAAGTATTGACATCATTGTTCTCCTGACCTACACCTTCCTGCACCAACATTGGGCACTCCCGTTTCCAATGTCCGACGATTCCGCACGTGTGACATGGCATCACCTTCTTCATTGCCTGTATACCATTAGGAACCACAACAGTATTTAAATCAGGACCATTATTTACAAAACCTCCTCGGCCTCTGCCTCTCATCTGTGGCTGAAACATAGCATTTCCCTGCTGTTGCTGCTGCGGCAACTGTTGTTGGAAACCTTACAAACCTGACTGAGCTGCTCTAATCTGCATCACCATCACTTTCTCTTTCAACCTTTTCTGCTTTGTCTCAATCTCATCACTACAGTATTTTGCATAATTCAACACTTCATCGATCGATTTTGACTGCCAACAAATCAAATGCATTTGAATCATCTGGCTGATTTCGGGTCTCAATCCTTCCACAAATCGGACAAAAAATGGAGCATGTCCTTTGTCTCAATCGTTTCCGTGCCACTGTAATTTTTGAATGCTTGCAACAATCTCCTTAACTTCTTGTGCTGTTCTGTCAATTCTCTGCCAATCTACAGTTTTCGACGCAACTTTTGTTTCCAAATGCTCAATCACCTTATGGTATAAACTCCTTACCGTAGGCGATGGTGCACCTGTGTCCCTATCTCTTTCTGGTTCACTTGTTGGCCAACCTACAGCCCTTTTACAATCTTCCCACAAATCTGCCGGAACTACAATTTCGAAAAAAGTATTCAGGTCTTCCCAAAGACATTTTGCGAGTTTCACAAATCTGTCTGTCTGTTGATACCATTCGATCGGTTTCTCTCTCAACTTAGGGAAATCATCCATAAAAGATTGAATGTCACACCTGTGCCATGGTACATGGACAAGTTTTCCCCCTGCTGTTTCTCTTATTGGTAACATCGTTATAAGATCATCATTCTGTTGTACTTTCTCATTCCGATCTGCAGTACTTTCTTTCTTCTTATCCTTTTTCTTAACCCACCTACTCTCACACTTGTCTAAACATCTCCAAACCTGCGCACTTTGCAGTATCTCTTTAAGGTGTGTTTTCATTCCTGCAGACCTCATCTGTTCAAAATCTTTTGTCTCAAAGTCTAACCTGTAACTTCTGCTCAAGTGTTTGGTTTTACTTATGTCTATTTTGTGTCTGTCTGCAATTTCTTGTAACCTTTTATGTATGCTGCTCACTTCTCTAGTAATTTTAGGGCAAATGTACCTCAGCTCTTCTTCTGTGTATGATTCTAACCTGTTCAGACCCATCGTTCCCTCTACTAGTTCATTTGCTTCCATGCCCAATCTTATTTTATTCAAATATTCTTCTCCTTTCCTGCTGGGTGTACTCTGTGGGGAGTTCAGGCTGTTCAACCATTGTGTTAACTCTTGTGCGTTTAGTCCCATTAATGTGGCATTTACGTCTACTGCTACTGATGGTTTCTGTAACTTTTCTGTTTTTGAAGTCAACAGTACTATCAGTGGTGGACTTGACCTGACCACCGTTGATGGAGCACAAATTGGAATTGGGCTAAATTCCAACAAAGACCCAGATCTATTTGACAGTGTTCCCACTGGGGTCGTTTCTTGCGTATTTTCTATGTATCTCCTTCCTGTCTCATTCTGCATCATTACACCTTGATCGCACACATTTGGCTTTGCCTGTATATATAATGGTACTGGTGGACCTACAGTGATAGGCAAAGATATTGCGTCCGGATTCTGTCTGTTACTCAAATTCTGTGGCATGTTAATTTCCACATTATGGTTCATCATTGCTGGCATGTCTAACTGTGTTTCTGTTGTTTGAATGTACTTTGGCATGTCTTGCATCTGCTTTTGAGACGTCAAAATTTGTGTTGGTTCAGTTTGAATCAATGTTGGTCTTTGGTAATTCTGTCCTCCCTGCACCATTAAATTTAGAAGTCATTTCCAAATTGTGCTCATCATAATAGCGTCTTTGGACCTGTGGCTGATAATCATTAACAGGTTTCAGTTTAGTTATGTCAGGATATATTCTCTGAACTTGTGGTATTTCTGGTGTAAAGGGCATATCGGGACTACTTTGCCTCTGCAATATTCTCAAATTTGGGGTTACAGTACCCTGTATTGGTTCTGGAGGGGCAGTACTAGTGCTTGGGCCATTTTCGTTTTCCACATATGGTGGTGGATGGTCATTTAGCAATTGCAGAATGAAATACTCATTGTCTGATTCGTCTGACCTTTTCGAGTTTCCCTTGTTTTCTCTATCACTGGACTGACTCCTGTTCGTTTTGTGGGTAGCTTTCCTTCCTTCCATCTCTGCTTCGTCAGTAATTGCTGGAAACAATTTAATTCCCTGCAATATATCTGATCTCCAAACCTTCTGACTACTATCCCATCTAGCATCCGCTAGTGTCTTTTCTACTTTTCTCACTCTTGTCTCAAATTTCTTTTGTAGTTGCCTTTTGTTCCCAAATTGCTAATGCTTCAAACTGTGCTGGTCTTGGGGGTATTTTCATGTCATATATCGCAAATCTTAAATTCTCCAAAACTCTTAGATTAAACTACCCATGAATAGGGAACGCTACACTTCCATGCTTTTCTGTTAATTTACACCATTGCTTTAACCATAGACATGGTGCGACACCCTTTTCTTCAATTACAATGTAAGCTGGTGTACCCTTAGGCGGTGTTTCTTCTCCTACATTTGCTTTAATATATACATCTCCCCTCAAGGCACTCTTAAGTGCTTTGAAAAATTTAATCTTTCCGTCTTTTATTTTTTTTCCAAAATGTGTAATCAATAAGTGACTTTGATTCCCGGAATGCTCTTCGCTTGCCTTTCCCCACCAATCGCGCTTCAAGGACTGCATCCAATCCGTGCGCGGCCCTTCTCACCAACCAACCTATCCCAGCACGACTCCTAGTGACGTCACACTCACACACTGCGGCTGACAAAGTCTTGCGGCTTGTCCTCCTTCATTCAACTTCACTCAAAACTTATATCTGCAATATATCGCGAGCACTAACCAAAAAGAAGAAAACAAATCTGTTGGTTTACTACAGGAAAGGTAATACAATCGCTTCAGAAACCTTAGGGATTTTTCACTAGCCTCGGCAGTTATTCCATCTTTCTCGGTTTCCCACTTTCGCAAGCAAAATTTGACCTGCAAGCTTTACTCTCGACTGATCAATGAACTATTCTAGTGCACTTTAGAATTCGTCAAATCTCAAAGTCAAAAATTTTCTTTTATTCCTCAACATTTGTACTGACTTGTTAACCACGCCCGATCAACCTATTAAACCGAACAAATGACAACATCAATCAAGTGTCTCATACACTTTTCAGCATACTTCGGAGTCTCTTGACCTCGCAGGGCCCGTCTCAACATCAACAATCACGTGGACAATTTTTCCTGCACAAAGCGCTACACTCCTATGAAGTTTGACGACTTCCCTACTCTCACACTTTGGAGTATCACTCCTCTAAAATTTTGTTTGGAGTTCGTAACCACCTAGAATCCTCACAAACTTCACAATTCATCTGCGGCATAAGCTATGCAAGCGCAAAACCCTAGCTTCACTCATACCGTCACTAGAAACTCCGAAAATATTCTCACACCTCCATTTCCTCCATTCGCAAGCTCCGAGATTCCGGGAAAGTCATTGGGGATGTAGGGCATCATCATTTCTCCAACTTGTTTTATCAAAGAAAATTCTAACTTGAATCCGTCTATTGTTCGAATGGGGTCCCAAAGGGCCAAACCATCCTCTGCTACCATGTACTGTTAGCGTGTCCAGTCCTTATAAATTACTTATACTTGGACACGCCGGAGGTCGGTGGACCTTTTGACCGGGTTGGGTTCTCCTCATCCAAAGAATTGTCGGATCTCTCAAATCAATAATCAATAACCATTTGCAATCAATAACCAATACTCGATTAGTAATCAATCAACAAATTAGTGAAACAGAAAATCAGTAATTGGGCACACCATGACTTTTCAGTCATGAATAACCACACCTGTTTATTAAAAGTTGATTAGTTTATTTCCCTATATTAACAAAGATAGCAAAATATAAGTAATTCTCAAAATCAAAAGGTATACATATACGAACATTACTAGCTGTCCATAACAACGCAAGAAACGCAATCTACGCAAGATTTAGATTATAATCACTCGGTTATAGCAATGCAAATCACTAATATGAGTAACTGAATTTGACTAATTGCATACATTGGTCAGCATAAAAAGATTTTAATTCAGCATGGTGCATCAAGTGAATACCTCAACTATCCTCTGATTAGCATTGTCATGTGGGGCTTCATGCAAAAGAATTTAATCAACATAAATTTAGAAAAAACTTCTAGCTTAGGCTCTGTCAAAATAAGCAGTTGGTACCTAAGAAGGAAAATACAATGAATAATACATTTATCCTTTCATAATTACCAAATACAATCAGCACTCAAGGTAAGTCTTTGTCCTTCAGATACCGGTTCGATCAGCATGGGGCGGATTTCAAAGGGGCAAAGTTTAAGGCAAATTTCCTTGCGGCAGCAAGGAAAATGGGGGGGGCAAAAGTTATTGCATGGGCAAGACGGGGTAAAGTTAAAGTCTCTAGGGTGAGAATTCTTTAAAGTCTCTCTCTCTGGGATAGAGAAAAGCATCAAAGGGTAATTTAAAATGGCGTTGTGAATCTGGCTTCAAAATGGCATCAAGAAAATGGCTGACTTCTCTTTGTCCGGTGGGTTTAAGTAAGAAAACGTTCCAAATTCTTCAGGGTCTTCCACTGGAGGGTTCATAGGGTGGCTTCTTTTTGACCAATGAATATTGTCTTTCTCTTAGTACTCATTTATGCATAAGGTGTCCTTGGAGCTTTGGAACACAAGTATCAACAACGTTTTTCAATTATTTCTGTATCAGTGTCTTTATTGTCTGCACCTGCAGAAACTGACCTTGCTTCAAATGGGATGAAACTTGCCTAGCACGAAACCTTGAGATAAGTGTATTAGTCATTCTACTGGAAAAATACAGCTTTAAAGGCATAAAATATATGTTTGTTAATACAAGTGAAAACCACGCAGTTAAAGCCAGGCGACTAGGCCAAAGCCTCTGCTAAATTTAGGCTAAGCATATAACAGTTTCAATGAGAAAATCAAAAATACATCTGCAATTATGCAATTATGACGGATTACTACATTGTCGATTCTTCATGATTAATCAAGCTCGTTTATACTAGTGGCGACCTACTTTGTGGGCACGTTTTCTACACACATTATAATTTTATTTTTTCTAAAATGACGTTGCGTTATACCTTTTTTTTTACATGATATATGAATGTTTGTTAGCCTTTCTTTTTCTGCTTCATCGCCCTCTGTGTATTGTAAAGGTTTAGCATAAAAGCAGTTCCAGGCTTGCTGCGGAGCCTGTCGTGGTGTCCCAGTGACTGCTGGGCCAACAGAAGAAGAGGAGCGATAAGCAAGGTGGCAGGAGACGGCAGTGACGGGAAGAGGTGCGTTTTTAAACATTTTATTATTTTTTTACTCCGGCCCTCCCCTTGAGATTTTCGGCCGCGGCTGCTGTTTTTTGCCACAATTTATTTACTGATAACAGACTGTTTATTGTAGTCATTAATGCATTTGTGTTTTTAGAAAGAGATGAACGGTCTGCTGTTAAGTAGTTCATTACTTAGGGTCAGAGAGAAACATGCCCTGTGGGTTCCAGCATGCTCCATATACTCGACGTATGAGCTTTAGCACTGTCCATCTCTGGCCTACCAAAAGAAAGGTTCCGGGCTTTTCACTGATATGTAAGGTTAATCTAATGGTACGGGCTTGGATTTCTGCACTAGTGGAAGCTGGCTTAGCTTTGCAGTTAGGGCTGTCACTAGTACTTCACAGCTCCTGCTAAGAAGCAAACAGAGGCTCTACATAAGGAGGAACAAGGTAGAGAATTTTTCAAAATTGTGTACATGTGTAGGATGGCTTCAGGAAGGTGGGCATAGTGATACAGGTATAAGAAAAAACGAATACTCAGGTAATTAGCAGGTAAGAGTAAGGGGTTCTTCGGGCTTCCTGTACTCAGCAGGACTCTCTGCACTCAGCTGCTGTTCTCTCTGCAACATTAGCTAGTTTCTCTGCACTGAATGCATGCAGAGCCCAGAATCCCCATGAAGCTGACAATTATTTGAGCAGCTGCAGACAGTGTCTTACATCCTGCTCTGCTTAAACTGTTGGGCTTGAGCTTGCTGATGCCCCGCCAGCAGCGCCCCCTGGTGGCATCAACTCATGGCGGTGTACGCAGACTGGGAACATCCTCACAGAAATACAGCAGTAAGACTGTATTAGCAACTCTCTAGAATGGTAAGAATACTGGGTCACCAAAATTAATGACAAAGACAGAGAAAAGGGACATGAAGACAACATCTACACTCAGAAAAATAAAAAGAGGACTTGTTAGCTGAAGGGCTTTGGAGAGATGCAAAGAAGGTGGGGGAGAAAGAAGGTGTCTGGGCTTAGTGGGTGAAAGCGACACAGGAGTCACATGGAGGCAGAATGAGGAAGCAACACTTGGGGCAGCAAAGCAACACAGGTGGCAGAAAAAAACAAATAGATGAGAAAGTGAGCAATGTGGAGCTGGGTGGAGAAGCACAAGGGCTAGAGAGCTACACAGGGTGGTGAGAACCACACAAGGGCACACGCATCATGTGGGAGATGCACTTTCATCACAAAGATTCTTGCCAGGGAAGATGTGGCAGACATGCCTTCACCTGGGCAGATGTGAGTGCCTCAGTAGACTCAGAGGGCTGGCAATATCCACTAATTAATTGTTACTGCACCAGTTTGTCAACTGTGTAGCCTAATAATCAGGGAGTGAGGGAAGGCAGAGGGGGTAAAATGAGTAGAAAAGAGACAACCACAAGAAAGTCATTTAAATCCAATCCAGGACATCTAACAAGTACAAAACATAATTTCATACTGGTGTAAAGAGTAGGATTGAGAAAGCTGCTAGTCTTTTATACCTCTTGTTGCCAATGTCACTGTTTCAATCAGTGAACACAATACATTTCAAGTGGTTACCCAATCAAATAACCTTCAAAGAACATTTACAAGCAATGCAATGAAAAGCTGCATGAACATGACCAGAAAGAGCATCTGTTATAATTTTACAAAATGAAATCTTTCATTTAACGTAAGAAGTATCATAATGACATCAATATCAGTCCTCTTTTTTTTTTTTACTATAGACACGTTTATTAATATATTTCAGTTACCATTTACAGCCATGGGTCTTTAGTCCATCAGATTACTTTGGGAACATGCATGTTTCTTCAGTATCATATTGCTATAATCATTTACTTTTGTGTTTTATTGATGAATGATAGTGCATTTGTACCACATGGACAGAAGGATGGGGGATTATGTGTTATGGTTAATCTGTCCATTTATTCCTGGAATATATGCGCATGCATGCTTACACATCAGATTTCTTGACCAAATTTAGGGGTCTGATTTAGAGCTTGGCAGGTGGGGTTACTCTGTCACAAATGTGACACATATCCCGTCAAACCGTATTACGATCCCATTATAATCTATGGGAATTGTAATTCGGTGGGCGTGATATCCATCACGTTTGTGATGGAGGGACACATTTGGAAACTTTAAATTAGGTACAAAATGTAGCAAACCCAACAGGTCTGACTTTAATGTGGTAATTCATGCAAATACAGTAGTGCATACCTGTACCTCACTGCATTACCACATCAAAGCAAGACATATTTACTTTGCCAAAGTTTTCAGCAGCAGAATTATACAATGATGTGCATGTGCTAGTGGGTGAATATATATGTGTTCATTTATGTGTGAGTCTCACATAATTCCTGAATTAAACATTGAAAAGCTTTTTTGCAGTGAAGAAACCAAAACAAAAAGGATTGTTTTTTTTAATACAACCTGCTAATGTTTTTGCATAATGTCTGATGAGAAAGTGTAGGTTTGAGATGCAAAATATTTTCTACTTCATTACAAGGTAAGCACTCCATAAGGAGTGGAATAGTATATATCAAAGCGCATGAGGTTAGAGAGAAATACTCCTCTGAGCGCAGCCAGAGCCCACTTCATGCCTATTTTAAAGAACTGATAACAGTAGGTCTTGCTGACAGTTTCTCTGTCAGGCCAGACCTAGAAAGGGTTGAAGGTGACAGGTACAGCACACATTCATTTTGCAGTAAAAGTTGTTATTTGTATTGAAATATTTTCTATCGCTAAAACCCAATTGAGTACAAAACACACTCTTTTAACAAGCACGTGTCTCCTCTGTGTATAGCAGCAGGAATTCTCTTTGTGTCTTTTCATTGAATGGTCACAGCTTGGTCCTGGATTAAGACCGCACATTGCTTGGCTGCTTCACACTGAGTACCTATTCAAAGTTAAAGGCTATTTTAAGGGAAGTCCAATATGCAAATCTAAAGCTCTTGACATATTTTGTCGATCCATAGTTTTCTATTCATAGTTCAATCAAAGTCACAGTAAATCATTTTTATTTGTCTAAAAGTAAGCATGACTTTCATGTAAAGCAAACTCCCCTGTCTGCCTTCATATGTATTTCCATGTAACAAACCTATCTGTGTTTTAAATTGGAAAATATGTAGGTATTCACCAAACTGGAGTGCCCGCTAAGGAGGTGGAGGGTGCAGTTGAGGCTAAGATTGAATGTGGAGGCCCCAGTATTGTTAAAGGGTGTCCAAACTTAATTGATTTTCGAGATTTTTCTGCTGGTGTATGCTCACGTCTTTCACCTGATCATGTTGTCCTTACATGTGGCAAAGCCCTTCTTTAACATTATTTTCAGTTTCTTTTGCTCAGCACAAGAGCTCCTATGTTCCCTCCGTCCGTCTACCTCCTTGGCACATAGGGCCCTCCTGCACACCATTTCCTCAAGCCCTCTGACTGCCACCCTTCTCCATTACAGAAGTTTCTCTGCCATGGTAGGTTGCTTCCAGTCTAGCATTAGCAGCTCATCCACACCTCATCTCTTTTTTCCATTCTGTAGGAAGTCCTACAAAAACTATAGTGGTAGTGGCAAACTTCCAGCTTGTTGAGTCTGTGGAATTCTGGTAACATTGCAAAAGCAGCTGGATCTCAAACGTGTAAGAGGTGGGAGAGAATCCAAAAGAGCACCCCAACTCCCAAAAAGGTAATATATATGTATTAAACAAAGTGGAGGACAACAATGATGCCTGAGAATCTGTGTAACTAGCCTGCAAAGAGGAAAATAAATGGTCTGGGCACGGTCTTAGTGGACTAGCTAAAGATGAAAATAGCCAGTTGAGTGCCAGTCCTACCAAACCCACAGGTCTCAGACAGCCCCAACAGTCAACTGTATTAAGGCACAAAAAAATCCAAAAGCAAAAGGCCTGCAGGTAAACACCGACCCACTTTAGTCATTAGCAGTCTCATGGAGAAGGCGACCATGACTGATTCTGTATTCATGCATGGGACAAAAAACAACTTGTGGGTGGTTGAGGGGCCCAAGAGAATAATAATAACAAGAGAATCATTTAGGCTTTTGTTTTTCATAATTTTTCAACTGTCTGGGAAAAAGGATAATGGGATGGTAGCTTTTCAGAACTTCAAGGTGAAGTCCTGGCTTCTTGACCACTGAGGCAATAACACCTTTTTTGCACACTGTCAGAGGCAGGAGGTCATCAGGAAAGAGAAAATAAAAATGTATTTTGACGTGTCATGGGGACAGTGACTTAAAGTGCCAAGTCCAAGTGTCTGAATTGGGAAACTCCAAAACAACCGTTTATGCAAGAAAACTACAAAAATGTATGTAACCGGGTCGTTGCGTCCCCGGTTACAATACAGGCCCCCAAAATGCATCAGCAGTGCCCCGGGGGAACACAACAAAGCAGCGACCACCCGGAAGTGAATAACAACCCGGATATCCGGGTTGGATCGGCGTCGCTACAGGGTGAAAAAGCAAAGACGGAGGAAGAGGAGGCAGGCGACTCGAAGGAGCAGGAGGAGGCGAGGAGAGAGGACAGGAGTGAGCGGAGCCCAGGAAACGAGGAGGTGAGGAGAGAAGACAGGAGCGAGCGGAGCCCAGGAAACAAGGAGGCGAGAAAAGAGGACAGGAGCGAGCGGAGCCAAGGAAACGAGGAGGAAAGGAAAGAATACAGGAGTGAGTGGAGCCAAGGAACCGAGCGAGGCGAGGAGAGGAACAAGGGTCTGGGAGGAGAGACCCACTACAGACCGAGACCGCTGGACGAAAGGACCTTCCACGTCCCTGTAGGGGCGTGGCTTTCCCAGGTACGATTGTGTCTCAGGCTTAGTTATTTCCCATTGTGGAGAAGGAACCGGAGTGAGGGGGTATTGCAGGGGCGGGACCCAAGGAAAGGGACCAGGAAAACAAGCAATAGAGACTAGAGTGCATGTAACTCTAATAACACCCCCAGATAGGGACTGGGCTATCAAACAGCCCTACAAAAGAATCAAGACGGTCACTGAAATCCTTGTTACACCTAGAGCACTGGTGTTTTTTTCTTCTGTGTTCCAACCCCGACCCGGTCACCACCCGTCACCTACACTGTCAAAAAAAAAAACCTTTTTATTTTTGTCACACCCCCTACTACTAACCCAAACCCAAAAAGGAATTCCCAGGAGTCTCACACTTACCTCTTTCTTTATTTCTCCTGGGTTCACCACCGACGTCTGGATCGGAGTCATCCTGAGTATCCCAGCCAACACTCCCACCGCCCAGACATCCCCAGAAGAAGAACCTATAAGAGAAAAGATTATACCGTTACTTCATGGACTACAACCCAGGAAAAGACCCTGTGAACTAAAACAAGGGAACTGGAAGAGTGATTAAAAACTATTATGAGGGATAAATAAAGAGCACTTGAGAAGGATACCATGTCTAATGGATCCTTAATTCCTTAAAACCTATCAGGGTACTACGTCGAACCCATTACAGTGTATCTAGATATTTCATTAAGTGTCCACTCAAAGTTCAACACATGAAAATTTCTCAAACATTACAGTTAAGGTTCCAGTTATAATTTCATAACGTCCATCCATAAGATCCAATGAAAAGACAGATAAAGTAGTCATATAATAATGGCCTGCATGCTTCATATGATAACAATGGTGACTTTCCACTTTGATAAACAGTACATATACAGGAATGTAGATGTCTTAATATATATTGCTTAAAATAGCATGTAATGGTACATCAGGAGTGCTTCTTTTCTTGGCAAGCTTTGCATCATAATGCAACAGGCCTAGTTATGATTGAGTATCACAAAGCTGGACAAGACAAGATGGATCCCATGCTGCAATGATAAAAGGCAATTTAACAGGGACAGTTCCAGAGGAAACTAAAGATATGATAGACTGATAAACTGATCCGCAAGTGACCACAGACAAAGGATAAGAGACAGAAACAGGGTAGTGATCATCTGGTGAGACAGACACAGGCCAGCCTGCAGGATCTCTGCTTCAACAGTGATCAGAAGTCTTGCAGTCAATAGAGTAAAACGAGAGCTATGATGACAGTCTAAAAAAACTGGCTTTTTGAATGTCCTTATAAATGTCGGAAACGTTCGATATAATGAAATCAGCTAACTGATTACAGAAGTCCTCGGAGGGGTTAAAGTGAAAAGAGTAGTTGATGTATTAGGAAAAACATGTATGAGTTATAAAAGAGTGCAGGATATTTTGTGGATGTTAATACAATGAGAGAGGCAAAACCGCCAGTTTAAATTCGTGCAAACAAGCCTCTTACTGTGTAGGAGGACTATTAAATGATGTGCGACTTCTCTCTATCACCCCACCACCAGATGTGCTCAGCCTACCTCTCCCCCAGTCTCAGTTACTTGAATCCTGGTCTCAACTATTTGTTAAGGTAACGACAAGCTGAAGACTTGGTGGAAGGAATTACCTGAATTACAATTAAG
The DNA here is from genome assembly GCF_031143425.1 of Pleurodeles waltl. NCBI lineage: Eukaryota > Metazoa > Chordata > Amphibia > Caudata > Salamandridae > Pleurodeles > Pleurodeles waltl. The sequence goes on from NC_090447.1 coordinate 1,118,069,966, forward strand.
TACACTATGTAAAAGTTCCTAAAAGAAGGAAAGCTAATCCGGTGCATCTAATGACTGACTACAGAAGAAGGGAGAGTGGAAAAGACCAGCATGGCCAGTCTATACATTTAAATAATGCAATTTCCTAAAGACACCTTTATATATGTTGGAGGGGGAGATTAGAGGATTGAAGGAAATCTGAAGAGCCAACAAAACGTGATCACATATGGATAAGGTGACTTCCAATCGTGGAGGCACAAATTGAGTGCTTTACCACCCTGCCCTTGACTTAAGTAGGCAAACCAGGATTAATGAAAAGTTTCAATATTTATATTTATTTAACAATGTACCCATGCTACTGACTAAACTCTTCTTTAGCACACTTCGATCACAATTAATAAGATTTGCCGGGGAGGGGATGTATCTCTGACTTCGGTGGAAAAGTCTTATGATCCCATACGTCCAGGGAGGAATTGGAGTGCAGAACGCTAGGACTCTATTATGTGCCCAAGCACAGTATGTTCAGTATTGGGACCTTAGAACACCATATCTACAACACTATGAAATTGAGAGGGGTGTGGCATGTCCATTCCATTAGCAGCCCACTTCTACCAATGAATAAAACGACTAAGACATACCGTTGATACCACAAACTGTGCTGTAGTGACATGGGAAATCTTGCGGGTCAGGGCCTGATTGAATGTATACACTATATTTGCCTCGGCTACCCCTAGTGCATCATCCTAACTGTCCCTGACTACCGAAAAAACATTAATATTAAAGAAACTCAAATTGACACAACATGGTGTTCATTTCACTTGAGAGCTAACACTGAAGGGAGGGTCATTCCCCTCTAGCGGTATTCCTGTATTATAGGCTAAGAGCAGCATGCAAGGTGACATATTCCACATTGCCTGCAGAGGCGTCACAATTTAAAACATTACCCCTGCTACTCATCTCTTCATCTCTCAAACATCCCATTACACGTCTGTACAATTCACACAAGTATAAGGACCCATAGCCATTCCTACAGTAAGAAATAAATGGAATTCTGATCTGAATAGCCGATTATCAGACGTCCACTGGGCTTATTGCTGTGCACAAATAAGAGCCCTATAACCCAATAGGAGGTTCAGAATAATCCATTTTAAATTACTCCATCGAATTTACCATACACAATTTACTTTAATGACAGGGTCCCCAGGGAGGATGCGACAACATGTTATGTGTGTATAAATGTAGACGCGTATTTTATGCCTTTAGCATAGACATTCCCAAAGATCAGGAGATATTGGGCCTGATTCTGACCCTGGCGGCCGGTGACCGCCAGGGTCACCGGCCACGGGAGCACCGCCGACAGACCGGCGGTGCTCCGAAGGGCATTCTGACCGCGGCGGTTCAGCCGCGGTCAGAAAGGGTAAACCGGCGGTCACCCGCCGGTTTACCGCTGCCCTTCTGAATCCTCCATGGCGGCGGAGCGCGCTCCGCCGCCATGGGGATTCAGACACCCCCTACCGCCATCCTGTTCATGGCGGGAAACCCGCCATGAACAGGATGGCTGTAGGGGGTGCCGCGGGGCCCCTGCAGTGCCCATGCCAATGGCATGGGCACTGCAGGGGCCCCCGTAAGAGGGCCCCGCAAAGTATTTCAGTGTCTGCTATGCAGACACTGAAATACGCGACGGGTGCCACTGCACCCGTCGCACCTTCCCACTACGCCGGCTCAATTCTGAGCCGGCGTCCTCGTGGGAAGGTTGATTTGCCCTGGGCTGGCGGGCGGCCTTTTGGCGGCCGCCCGCCAGCCCAGGGCAAATCTCAGAATCACCGCAGCGGTCTTTCGACCGCGGTGCGGTGTTCTGACGGGGTTACTTTGGCGGGCGGCCTCCGCCGCCCGCCAAAGTAAGAATGACCCCCATTGTCTGGAAGTTACCAGGATTCTGATTGAGATGATTGACTTCACCAAGCAATCAGAACCGCGCATATATGTTATAGGTTGCTCAAACAAGTCCCACTAAGAGTCTGAAAATGTGCAGCTCTAGCGTTATTTCTTACGAAATGACGCTAGAAGACACTTTGCATTTACGACCTAGTACACTTTAACAAACAATTGGAATAACATGCAGGCTTTCACCAGCATCCTGCCCAAGGAACATCTAGGAGACATCTGCTAGCACAAACCAAGGACTTACCTGGCAACAGAATATGATATATAATTGTAAAGTAATATTGTCTTGTAATGATGCTAACCAACAAAATAGATAATGGAAAGAGATACCTAGAGTAAAAATATACGTTGTCAGATCTGCTCAAAATGTACCATGCTACATCAATATCAGGCTGAAATATGAAGAGTGAATTATTTATGATGGATGCAGCATGATGAAGCAGGAGCCAATGTCAATTTTTTCGGGGGATTGGTGTATATAGCATAGCATTATGTACTGCTAACTTTTAAATAATAGGGATGTTTTTCACTTTGGGTTGCTGAGTGACATCATAGACAACTCTAGCTGTGCTCTTGTCTATTTGGCATCACTCAGAAGCTCTGGGAGAAAAACATCCCCGTTATTCATAGTTACTAAGCAAAAACTCTTGATGCTATGAGAGACTGCAGTGCTATCACTACTGATAAAGTAATATAATCTAAATTCTTAAAATTCAACAACTCAGAACTGAGTAAATAGAATACAGTTACTAATCTAGCATGCATTTCATGCACCGTGCTAGCAAACAAGTTGAAACAAACGGCATTGAGGCTCCACCGGTATCTGTTGCAAAGGCCACTGTGCCATAAACTCGCGTTCCAGTCTGATTAACATTCATCGTGAGCTAAATCCTTGGTCATGTGTATGTGGGGCGAACTCTGACGTTTTCTTGGGTAGAAAAAAGTAATAAAAATTAGATTAGTTGTAAATCCATACAGCATGCTAAATTGAGGGAGCATTTCCCATTGCAATATGTTCAGGTTCTTAAAGATAGCTTAAATAATACAATAAAAAAATATGTGCTTTACAGCGACAGATTTTATCAAAAAAGATAAACTTCCTCATGTGAAAGAAAGCGATCTTTCAACTCACTGGAAATTGTAGTTAATGAATAAAATAGGCATGACAGACAGGCTACCAAACCGTGCAGGCAGAAGTAGAGCCACCCTAACACCCTTGACGACAGCCCACCTTCCAAAGTTAGAATTTTTGACAGTTTGGTGGGGTATTTTCAACTAAAGAGCCCCTGCTGACGCGACAGGAATACTTTCAGTGAAACTGCAATGCAGACCTGACCAGAGTTTTATCAGCTTTTAAAGAAAAAATACATGGGCACCAGGTAGAGCATTTAAAAAAAAAAAAGGATTTTATACTCTCGGAATAATTTGTTATGTGACTAGTCTTTATATAGTGCACGTACACCAGGTTAGTTTCTTGCCGTTTGGTAACAGAAGCATAACACACTGCACATGGTTTTAGACATAACCTTGTCTGAAGAGCCGTCTTCAGGAGTTACCTAAATCTCATATAGTTGGGGGTAGATTTAATCTGAGGAGGGAGGGAGTATCCAAAGAGGGGAGCAAGCACAGAAAACCTAGACCTATCAATTTTCCTCCTTTTGAATGTAGGAGTTTTAAGGAGATTCATGTGGGTGGATCTTAAGTTTGGATTGGAGGTATATTTTGGGATTCTGGATGCTAAAAAGCCTGAACTTCTGCCATAGAGTGATTTAAAGATAATACAGCAGGTCATAATGAAGGTTAACTTTTCTACTGGCAGCCAAGTAGCTTTCTCATCAGTGGGGTAATGTAGCAGTGTCTGGGCTGTTAAAAGACTAGCCTGGCTGCCTGGTTTGGACCCAGTTGGAGTTTGTGATTGAGGTCTTCTGGAAGGCCAAGCTAGAGAGAGTTTGCATAGTCTATCCTTGAGATGACTAAGACAATGAAGACCTGAACCAGGACTTCAAAGTTGAGAAATGTGCTGATCTTCGTTATTTTGCGCACTGTAGAAAACAGGAGGATATTACTGTTCCTAATCGGGGTTTCATGGACTAATTCTTGTTGCTGAACACTCCAAGAACCTTTACAGAGTTCTTGGGTTGGTGGCTTGAAGGCCCAGCATGGGAGGCTAAAAAGAGAAATTCCACAAATTGTACTTATTTTGGGTTATGACAATTTCTGTCTTGTCAGAGTTTAATTTTAGTTGGTTGGCTCTGATGAACAACATTGTGTTTTGGAAGGTTTCCTTAGATTGGATAGAATTGTAAACGTTGAAAGCCATTGCATATCTTTCAGCTAATTATACATTATGACATTAATCTTTTTAAAGAATGTACTAGAAGACATGTGCACAACTTGAAAAGATGAGGAGAGAAATACAATCCCTGAGGTACTCCACCTGTTAGTTGATCCTTGAATGAGCAAAAGGGACATAGCCAGACCGATTGTGAATGGTACTTTCAGAAGATCTAACCCATGCAAGCACTGTGTCCTTTACGCCTGCAGCTCTGACATGGCCAACCAAAAGCTCATGGTCGACCATGTGGAAGGCCGCAGAGTGGTCAAGGAGCACCACAGCATGGTTAGGGCTCATGTTGGTTTCTTCTTACATGTCATTCACAACTGAAATGATGACTGTTTCGGTGAAGTGGGCAGGATGAAAGCCTGCTTGATGAGGCTCAAGGAAGTTGGTATCCTCCTAGAAGAAACAGAGGTGTCTAGCAACATGTGCCTCTAACACCTTCACCAATTACGGTAGCAATGAAATGAGTCAGTAATATTTCAAGGTGAGTGGGTCTTCACCAAATTTCTTTTGGTGCAGGACCACTATAGCCCTCTTAAAGGTGCTATGAACAATGCTTTGACTAAGGCACTAGTTAATTACAGTGCCATAACAATAGTCCCCGCAACCGCTACAGTGTGGAGGACCACCTGAGCTCCAGGGGGCCCCCTCCAACACTCCGCATGGGTGGTGTGCCCCTGGCCTGAGAGCTCCTGGCTTGGTCCAGTGCATGGAAGGCCCCCTCAATGTATTTTGCAGGGAGGTCACCTCATGTTTCTTTATGCCACTGGTTAAGTAGGGAGATGGCTAAGTCAGGGAAAAGTGGAAAAACTGTTTTTAGACCTCTAGGAGGGCAGATATCATTAGGCTATCCTGATTTGACTTTTGTCAGCAAGTCCAAGAGGCAATCCTTGCCGACAGCAGGAAATTCAAAGAATGTGATTGGATTTCTGTCTTCAATGTGTGTTACCTGAAAGGAGGAGCTGGCAGGTATAGTATCTTTTATCATCTTGATCTTCTCAAGAAATATTTCAGACCATTAAATTGGTTCTGAGTGGGTAAGAGAGGGGCGATCACTTTGTAAAGATTTGATAATTATGAAACAATGGTTAAAATGTCCTTTGATTTATTTGCAGAATTCAACATTTTGTTAAAAAAGAAGGGGGATTTAGCCTGCCTCATTAGTTTTTTTAATGTTATTTAAGATTAAATGAATAAACTTCCTCTTATTGTCAGTAGAGTAGTATTTCCGCCATTTATTTTTCAGTGCTGCAGAGCTCAATTTTGGCTATTTTGAGATGTTCTGAGAACCAATTGGCTGCATCATATTGCTTGGCCTATTTGCATCTCTGGATTGGGGAATGTGTGTTGCTGGCTGCTGTTAGCCAGTTAATAATTTCTTCCTCATGATGGTCTATGCTATCATTTGTGTTTGGCAGATTGTAGGTTAGCGATTCACAAAAAGAGTTGAGATCTACTCAAGATCAATTTCTGGAAAGAATTGTAGAATATGGGGAGATTTCAAAAGGGCCAGGCCAGTTAGTGAGAATTTAATTAGGCAGTGGTTTTACCACATGAACATGGTGACTGTGATATTAGCCACTGATAGGTTAGTAGACGGAACCTGGTCTAGGTGCGACCTTAATTGTGGGTGGGTAGGAATACATGTGGTTCGAAGTTTAAGGTGTTAAGTATGTTGGTTTGATCTATTGATGTTTGCCCACCAGTTTCCTCATTTGCACAGTAGTTGAAGTCGCCTATCAATAGGATTTTTGCATGGTCAATGACTAAGGGAGACATGGACTCTGCAAGGGGTTGCAGGAAATGCTGTACATCAGAGAGCATGGTAGGGCAGAGGTTGAAGATTCAAGTTTAATCAGAAGGCAGTTGACTGTAGGGATAACAAATGATGTGAGGCAGGAGAAACTGAGATGTTTCTTTATTACTGCTGCTACTCATTTGCCTGTTTTTTTACCGGTGAGTCTATTGGTCTGGAGTCAGTAATACCCTTCTGGAAGAGTGGCTATAACATCTGGATAGGATTCGTCCATTAACCAAGTTTCTATTAAGAGTAGGATATCCAGGGATTCAGAATCAAGTAGGTGGAATATTTCAGTCTGGTGATTGACCATGGATCTAGTATTAAGTTAACTAACCATGAGTTGGTCAGTATTAGAATTAAGAGATGTACAGTTCTTAAGTGGGCCTGTTACGAGGAGCTCAGTCAGTTTGATGGATACACTGGCTGGGATATTATTTAGAAGACATAAATTATGTTGGTTTGCCATGCTGAAGGGGTGTAGTTTATAGCTTGCTGAATGAAGATGTTTAAGGTCATCCGAGGAGTAGGAGAGCATTTGGGCCTAGTGACTGGCCCCTGGACCCGGTTGGCAGCGGACGTGCAAACTCTACCTTCATTTAATGGGCTAAGAGCTCTAACAGGGTCTTCCCCATACTGTTCTGATTGGCTTCCCCCATTTCCAATCAGTGAAGTCTATAGCGTGAGAAATGTATAGTTAAACAGTTTCCAACCCTGTAACAGTGGTAAAGTGCTCAGTGTTAAAAGCTGCTCAGAAATTCCAATAAATGTAGCTCAAGTGTGGCAGATGCAGCTACTCTTACTGGTGCAACTATGCTGTTGATTCTATTAAATGGGCTAAGAGCTCCAACAGGCTCCGGCTTCTACTGTCCGATTGGTTCCCTCTTGCCCAATCAGTGACGTTTTAGCACGAGAAACATACAGTTAAATAGTTTCCAATCCCGTAACGTTGATAAAGTGCTCAATTTTAAAAAGGTGCTTAGTTTTTAGAAATGTCATGTTCAAAAGTGTAAGTTCAATGAAATCAGCTCAAGTAAGTCTGAGGCAGCATCTCTCTTTCATCTTTAATTTCTTGTTTTCTCCATTTATTTCTGTATTTTTAGGGTTGAGCGCGCACAAGCGCTCTGGCCCCTGTTGTAATCTCTCTGTGGGCTTTTAACCACACCCACTGCATACCCATGAGTTTCATTGGTTTGTGGGTTGCCTTTTAAAATCTGCTTGATTTCATTAGTGGAATGCATGCATATGTCATGCCTTTTCGGTTTTTAGCCCTCCTCGAGCGCATCGACCAACTACTGAAAACATCCGAGATTCTATGTTTTCCGTGTGAATTCTGGACTACTTTTTTCTATTGATTTCCTACGCAGCACGATCTCGCAGAGCAGTAGTCGAAAGCTTTGAATGACATCAACACTCTTACATGGATAATTGCATTTTTTGCCGAAAATATGTTTGACTGCGAACGAACTTCTGTTTTACTTTTTATTTTCAATTTATGTGGCAAGAAATGTCCAGTGAGGAATTTGCAACGCAAATAGCTCTTACTCGAGCAAATGCGAGACCCATTGCATTGCAAATGCTTGTTTTAGTTTGCTTCCCTTCAATCCCTTTTCTATGTTAATTGTTTTTTCAAGCTTTTTGTGGCCTTGCTAATATGTGTTTTGCGATCTTTGTTGCTTTCTCATTGGCAAATGAGCATGATTCCCTGAATTGCAGGTATTTTTCAAGGCCAGGACAGCAGTTACTCAAGCCCAGTGAGGTTTGAACTAAAGGTGGAGACCTTCTGGTGCGGAAGAGTTGGTTAGGCTGTCGCAGATTGACTGAGATAAGGGGTTTAAGCCATTGAAGTCATCTGAGGCTCCACTGTTGGAAACCCAGTAGCCCTCCCATCTCTAAATAAGAAGGGAAACTACAAGTCTGATGTAGTTTACTGCAAGTGTCGTACATTCACTACACTCTAAAGGACCTCCTAAAATCGTGACGGTTTCATTAACAGAAATTAAGAACCAAAGTGTAACCATACACCCAAGACTGCAAATCAGTTCAAAGGAAATATTTTGGAATTAGTTCATTGCAAATCATCTCAAAAGTAGGTCAGAAGAACAGTACAATTGTATAGATGTATACAAATTTTATTCTCATAACTCATTTCACTCTGCTTGCAAAAATATGTTTATGGCAGGCAGTGGCTTCGTGAATTCTCACATCCCAATAGGACCCAGCGATTTAGGACATTTCCTAATTACTAGAGAGGTGACAATCTGTTCCTCTCTACTGGAAGCTTTCATGGAAATGACTTCTGGGGAATTTAGAAGTTAATATGACAAGGCTAGAATCTGATCCTGGAAGAGGGATGTGCTTTAGAACAGACGTTTGGCAATGTAATAACACACAATGGACTACCTATCATGGAAGTTTGTTGGTGAGTTGGGGTGAAGAGCAAGGCAGGTAAATGGAGAGTGAGAACGAGAATAACAAATTTAAGAAGGACATTGTATGTAAGCAATACCAATCAAGGGAGTGTGAAGTACAGTATAGATGTGGGTACAGTGCACGAAGTGGAAAAAGACCAGCAACAATTAGAGAAGGTGGAGGTACATGAGAGGACAGCCAGAGAAACAGTGAGCAAAAAGACAACGAGGGCAGAGCACGCTCACCATCACAGCAGCATTGCTAAGGCATGGTGGTGTATGGTGAATCACTGGTTGTATTTATTGCAGACTAAGGGCCTCATTTACTACAAACTGGTGCATCTCTCACGTGCGTTAGTGTGCTTGCGCCACCCTGTGCCACCCTAATGACACCAGAGTAGCACTGTATTTACAATAAAGCTCACTATGGCATTCATTAGTACAGCTGCATCAGAATTTCTGACGCAGATGTGTCGCTTTGCTGGACTAGCGTCAGAAATATTGACGGTAGCCCAACAAAGTGCACAGAGGCCCATAGAACAAAGCACAGAATCACTTTAATGCCTGCCCTCAGCAGGCAATAAAAAATGATGCTAGAATGACGCAGATTTCACTGCGTCATTCATAAGGGCTGCTGGCGGGAGAATGCCTCCCTTGCATACATTATACCTGGTGCAGGTGTAGTGTGGAACACAGGTTTACAAACTGGCACCAGTTTGTAAATATGGAGTGGGGTGGGGGACTGTTCAGCAGCGCCTCAGAGTCGGAAAGAATGACGCTAAAATGGCGCAAGTGCTTGCAAATGGGCACCTAAGTGTCACAAAAACTACCGTAAATTAGTACAGAATCTCACACTGTCCTCCATTATTACTGTGGTACATACCAGACCTAATGAACGCACGGATGCTGGTTAAACCAACCTTCTATGTGGCTAGGGGTCATACCTACATTATCGGCAGCACACTCCTCTGAGTCGAGGACATGTGAATTCATGTTAGTAGTAGAAATAGTAGCAAAAGTTAACGAGGCCTGCCCTATAGTATTCCAGGCACTGTCATTGCTACCACTGGTCTCAAGAGCCGTGAAGACTGCAGAAGGAGCATAGACTAAAACAGAGCTAAAGGAGATATGTGACATATGGTTGTCACTCCTTTACTTTCCCCCACCTGATCCGATACAAATAAGATGCTGTTGAGTGGATAGGCATGGGGATAAAGAGTCCCCCTTATTCTACTTTATTTTATTTTATTTTATTTTAGTTACTATGCTTATGAAGCGCACTAACACCCATACATGTCTCTGATGTCATCAGTGTGTAGAAGGTGCGCGAGGTCACTTATTCAGTCCCTGGTATTTTCGTGAAACAACCTCAGTAGGAAGCCGACATGGGTATTTTCAGATTTCAGAAATTTGTTGGACATTTTGCTGATTCGTCGCTCATGTTTTTTGGAATTAAGACAGCTGTGACAAGAGTCTAGAAGGTTGGATACAGCCACTGCGGCACTTATGATTACATGGTTGAGACTTCAGATTAATGCATCCGGTGGCCAAAATCAAACTTGCGGCTATGTACTGCAGAGATTTTAGAAATAATTTACTTATCCAAATGATCATTGGAAACTAATTAGATTGCATGTTGCCCCTAAAGCTTTTGTGCATTTCCATTAATGACTTTCAGAAACGCCATGATTTTTTTTATTATAGTCATCAATTATTTGATCTTATTTCTAATGAATGCGTCATATTATTCTGTAATTTCCCGCTGGATGCTGCTTTCAGCAGAAATATTTTGATTTGACCGATGGCATGCCAGAGTTAACACTACAAATGTATGTTTATTACATCTCATGTGAAACAGATGTATGTGGGTTCCTGGTGTGTATGGCTGAGATCACTGCTAACTAAATGGAAACAAAAGATATGCAAAAATGCATGTAGAGCTGCAGTTGGGTTATAGGTAAAACACCACTGGAAAAATAGAGGCTGCTTCATATTAAGAATGCAGCATTGCTACTGGTAAGCATGTTCACGTACTACACGTAAATTGAATATATCATGGGTCTGGTGGATCCTGATATGATTGGGAATATCATGCTGTCACAAGAAGAGGTCGAAATTGCCAGCTAAAGAGTACTAGAAATGGAAAACGTCCCCTTGAGAAATTTGAAGGGATGTGATATATGCTACGAAACAGACTAAACAACTTAACTTACCAGGAGCCATCACTTTGCACAAACGCATTACATAATCAAAATGATTGCAGTACTGAATAACAAAAGAGGGCAAAGTCTTAAAATCCAACCAGGGCCAATGTACTGATTCGTTAAAGGTGAGTGGGCACATCTCATAAAGTGGTCAGACTTAAGTCTTAAATAGTTAAGAATTGGAACAGCACTAGTTTTTCACCTTCGAAGGTGCAAATGGTTGATTGTCACAGGACATTATAGGCACGTGCGCCTAATAAAATTGTGTTTAAAGTGTGTTTCTAAGCTTTTGGTACAGATTTGTTCCAACTTCACATTCTTTTTCCCCTGCTCCTTCCAAGTCATTCAGTGTTCTTAGCAGCTGGGCTCCACTTGGTAACATGTGTAATTGGTTCAAATTGGACCAGTGGCAGCTGGTGACATTTGAAAGTGGTGGGGCGTAAAAGCTGGGTATGACTTTTATGTAGCAAGTGAAGCAGGCAAGCGTAATGGTGAGCCCTCCACCCAAGAAAAAAATGAAAAAAGATTAACAATCTTTGAAAGTAAATGAATTTATTGAGAACGCAAGGTTTATAAACCAGTGGGAACTTATTAAATACTAAACACATTGAAAACTGCCCAAATCTTCCCGCATTAATAATTTCAACAGTTACTTTAATGTGCAAATTGTACAGCGCGACAACTTCAGGCCTTTTAAAATGTGTGCTTGCCCAGTGTGTTACACTGCAGGCAGCATCAACTTTGGAAGAAAATCCTCTAACCAGGCATCCGGAAGCACCCACAGAGGCTGGATGCAATCAATCATAAAGAAATATGTGCAGACAGATTTTTAAGTGGGATGAAAAATGTGGGGCTCTCCAAAGGAGCATGTCAAATAAATTTCTGTGCTTCCCATAGTTTGCCACTCAGCCTGTATTTTGGTTTCTCTCTGAGATGTTATTGCACCCAGAAACATAACACAACAACTGACATACACCTAAAACCTATCAGTACTATTGGCTTTGTCATTGGTTGTTAGCTGTTTAAGATAAATGAGTAACAACAATGATTAGTTATAAATAATTAACATTGGAAATGTTACAATTCAGAAATTCTGAATCTGTGAATTAAATATTATTGAGGCCTATGGAAGGAGTATGGCCTTCAGTTATGTATGGTTTACATTAGATATGTATGCCCTTTTTCTCTTGACATCTCATCCATCTGTACATTTTCAACCGCCTATCTTTCCTCTTTAGCACCCTCTTTTCCCTCTCCCCTGAATGCAGTCCATTGCATCTCCCTCATTTTACCAACTCAAATATACACTGCACTTATTGACATTGAAGCACTTTATTTCATTTTGCTTTTGGCTTCTAAATATTTTGACCTCTGCAAACCCCTTCACACATACTTACAATGAATTTCATTTTCAACTGGAATACATGACCATTGTTCTGTGTGCTCTGCAGAGACCAACCCACTTGCTTTGCCTTCAGCCTCAGCACCAGCGCTCTCCATCAAAGCCTCTCATGAACACCTGGCATAAGTAAAAGTATTCACTATGCAAGAGTAATACAATGCACAGAAACACAGCCTGATGAAACAGCTAACTCTCTTGGGGAATGCAACATTAAGTAAAACGTGAAATAAGAGGAACTAAGGGCCAGATGTATCAAACCATTTTGCATTCGCAAACGGTGCGAATCGCAGAATTTGGCAGTTTGCGAATGCAAAAACGTGGCCTGCGATGCATGAAAGGCATTCGCAGGCCAAAAACAAAGAATCGCTAAATTTGCGATTTATTGCAAAGCGACATGGTTTTGCATCTCGCAATTTGCGACATAAAAATACCGAATCGCTATTAGCATTTCGCAAATTGCGAGTCGGAATATCGACTCACAGATACAGATTCGGTATTTCACGTCGGAAATTGCAAAAAGCAAAATGCGACACGCAAAACCATGTCGCAATTTGATGCATCAAAAATCCGCAAATAGCGAATTTTTGCAGAATGGCCTTTTGCACATGCAAATTACCACGGAGTGAAACCAGGTAGTAACCAGGTGCAACCTATATAAAGAGGCCCAGAATGCCTCAGACTCTTTTCCACAGTGGCTGCACTCTACGTCATGGCGAGGAGAATGAGAATCCTGGCAGGTTTGAGGAAAGGGAGGAGGAGACAGGAGTGCATTTTTAGAGTGCGCATTACCCTTTTTGACCAGACTGAGGAGGAAATATATGAGAAGTACAGGTTGAACTCAGCCATGATACTTGACCTGATAGCTGAGCTACAACCCATACTGCAGCGCACAACGCACAGGACTAATAGCATACCCACCCATGTGCAGGTATTATGCTCCCTGCACATACTTGCCTCAGGGAGCTATCAAGGGGTCATAGCAGCAGCTGGAGGGGTATCACAGAGTGCCCTCTCTAGATTTTTCAATGCATTTTTAATGCCATGCTGAGTAGGATACACCAGTACATCAGATTCCCCCACACCCCACAGGAAATACAGCAGATAAAAATAGATTTCTACCAGATAGCACAGTTCCCCCACGTCCTAGGTGCCATAGATGGGACACATGTTGCAATCTGTCCGCCATCGGCCACAGAGTGTGTGTACCACAACTGTAAATACCAACATTCCATGAATATACAGGTGATATGCACTACCTCCTACATCATAACTGATCTCGTGGCCAGGTACCCAGGGAGCACACATGATTCGTACATCTTTCGGCACAGCGGGATTCACACAAGACTGCTAGCTGGGGAGTTTGGTGAAGGATATCTACTAGGTATTTTCCCTCTGTACACTGGTGCATTGATGGCAGTGTGACGTCAGATGGCTCAGCTACTCATTATACCCTCTGTTCCTTCCAGGAGACAGTGCCTACGCAGTGCGCACCTACATGATGACACCCTACCTAAATCCTACAACACCAGCAGAACAGAGATACAATTCAGCACACAGGGCAACCCGCAATGTGGTGAAGCACACCTTTGGCCTGCTAAAGAGTCGCTTCTGGTGCATCCACAAAAGGGGAGGGGCACTACAGTACAGGCCGGACACGATCTGTAGAATAGTGGCCACATGTGCGATCCTGCACAATATAGCTACTACCAGGGGCATACCTGTGGAAATATCAGATCCAGAGTCAAATGAGGATGAGGATCCCATACCACCCCTACAGCCAGCAGACAAGACCAGTGCAGCAGAGGGAAGGCAAAGGCGTGCTGACATCACGCACAGCCATTTCAGATATAAGTAATAATAACACAACCTCACTGACATGTGTTCTGGTAGTTAGCACCTTTATTACCTTAACTTCAGGTAACATACGTGTCACTAGGAAAAAAAAAAACACATGTGTCATAAATGAGCAATTTACAGTGTCTCACTATTGTCTTCATAGTTTACTGTAAATCAACTTTTGCAGTCAGTTCCCTGTGGCCATCAAAGTCACTTTTTACGGCCACATATGCCACTCGAGTGCGCAGTGGCCTCGCCAGCACATCTTGTATCTGCCTCAGTGGCAATGCTGTGCCTGGCACTGCGACGCCTAGGATCCGTCGTGTGCACTGCAAGGCTGCTGAGGCTAGATGACTCCTCAGTATCCCCTAGTTCAACTTCACTGGGTGTAGCACTGCGATTAGCCAACATAGTATCCAGAACGTTTGTAATCTGGACCAGTCCCTGGGCTACATCCCGACTGCTGTGGGCTGCCTCCACCTGTGCGGCCACAGCACGCCGTGATATGAGGGCAGTAGATGTCGCAAGGCAATTGACAGATCTACAAAATCTACTAAACATCCCCATTAATCGCCTTTCATGCCTGCGGTGGCTGACTCTCTCATGCCTGAGCTCTGTACAGAGTTCCTTCACTGCATTGGTCAGTTCCCTGGTGTTCTCCGCAGCTGTAAGCTGTCCCTCATGCAGCTTGCCAATGTTTGTATTAAGGCACTCCAACTGCTTTTGCAGCCCCCATGTTGGCATTGTGTGCCTGTGCACTGCCCTCATGTTCTTGTTTTGCAGGCGCTGCACTTTAAGCATAGATGATTCTAGGCCACCAAAAATGGTGGGCCCTCACCTATTTCCACGTGCTGTGTGCCTGCATCCTGAGGCCTCCTGTGGGGTGTTGAGTGATGCTGGGTCAGGGACTTCTACCTTACGGCGGATCTAGCTTCTGGGGATGTAGTGTGGCCTTCATCCCGCATGTCATCCAAGTCTTGGCTCAAATCGGGGAGAGGTTCAACCCTTGCCCTGCGTCTGATTGGCGCAATGCTCACTGACTCGCTGGTGTTGGAGTCTGATGGAGGCTGTGTTTCAGCATCTCCTACAATGGCACATGCTGCTGCTGCTGGGCCTTGGCCATCTGCAACGACAATGTGCAGCATGTCATTTATGTATGCATCACCAAATGTTGCACAATGCTAATAAATGTACAGTTACATCGTATCACTGTGTAGTGGGTGTAGTGTTCTTCTGGGTTTCGCTCTACTTAATTACATTCTATGTGCTACTTTCAGCTCTGGGTTGTGGACTACCACTCCCATAAGACATTGTTGTGCCACTTCTAAGATGTAGAATGGACTACTTATTACAATGCTTTGCACTACTTGCTAATTCCTAAGGGGCATTATTACATACACATATGGGGTTACATTTCATTATTACACTTACCTTTACTGGTGCTGGGTGTGCCGGATGTGACATCTGACACTGACAGCTTCTGGGAGCAGTGTCGACTCCACCAGGTCTTCCATGGGGGTGGAGGGTGTCTGGGTGGATTGTCCGCCTCCTGTGCTCCTTGCCTCCTCTAGTCTGCTGGCAACCCTCTCCTTGGCACGGGAACGCAGGTCGTACCACCTCTTTCTTATCTTCTCCACTGAGCCCTGCGCAACCCCCACTGAGCAGATTTTGTTCTGTATGTCCTCCCAAAGTTTGCGCTTCTCACTCTCTGGGACCTGGAGTGAGCTCTTCCCAAAAAGCCAGTCATGGCTCCTCACCACCTCCTCAGTGAGCACCTCCAGTTCCTGCTCACTGAACTTCAGCTTTCTCTTCCTCTCTCCCTTCTCCTTCCCATTTGCAGCATTGGCCATGGTGATGTAAAGTCCTGCCTTGCTCACAGACCTGCTCGCTGGGACTGGGCTGTGTCTCTCTCACTGCTCCTTTGGGTGTGGCACCTGGAAACAGCCTGGGCTGACTCACTTCCTGCTTGTGATGTCATCAGGCTGTACCAGGTGTGCGTTTTCACAATTTGCGATTTTCAAATACCGAACCGCAATTTTTTTTGCGATGCGGTATTTGGGCCTCGCAAATTGCATTAGCGATTTTTAAGAAATCGCTATTTCCGATTTGCAGTTTTGTTACATTGCATTTTGCTACTCAGAAATAGAGATTTCTTAAAAATTGCTATTTGCGATTCGCAAAGGTTTTTTTTCAAACATCTGGCCCTAAAGGTCTGACACACATTACAAACCTTTTACAATTCATTGTTCGCATATCAGTCCATGTTTGTGGGATTAATGTTAAGGGCAGGAAGTTGGGCTAATTTTAATGCCATACAGCAGATAACTGCCTTTACTCTAAGCACGTATTTCTCCCCTGGCGCTTGACTCAGGTTTTTGGATCAATTTTGCAAGGGAGCAAGAACCCTGCTCATCTTTTGGAACAGTTTCACAAAGAACAAACAAGGCAACTCCACTGCTAAAGGAGCCAGTGATCTGCAGCCAGGGTCTAGGGTGTCACATGGGGGAGGTTAGCGTGACAAGGGGTCTGATTGCAATAAAAATAACACAAGATTAGCATTAAACACTTACTGTTACTGAGGACAAGGCACTAAATCACACATGCTTGCATCCACTTCTATTGCATGACGAATGGGGAAAGTGTGGGATCTATGCCTGTTAATAACAGATGGCTGCCCTTACACAGGGATGAAGTTTCCAATACCCAAAATCATAACGCTAAAAGTGTCACTGGCCTACAATGGATACTGCCATAGACCACAATGGAAATTAAGGGCTTTGAAGCAGTCAGCCCTGTGTCGTGCGTCACAGTGTAGAAAGTTGATTTACTGCTAGGCTTCCGTCTGGCGCTTCAAAGTGAGGTGGAGCAGGCAGCCTGAGACAGTCAGCCCAGACTTAAATGCATCAATTTGTTTAGAGACTTGACTGTATCTCTAAACAAATTGATCTATTTAATTTTTTTTATTTGAATATTTAGGAATTTCAGAGGGGTGACCCCGGGGCTGCCATTGAAGCCAAGTCACCTGACAACTAGGGCTTTAACTCCTATTTAAACAGTTCATTTAGAACATCCAACCTGTGAGTCCAAGAGTGGGTGACAGGTAAGAGTGCTGCATGTTTGGGCCTGGAAAGGGCTTCAGGTCAGAAATTCTCTATACCTCCAAATCACTAGGTAAGCAGTTACTCACGGCTAAAAGGGATAACAGCAACTGAGATCTATGGGATTTGGACATTTGGCTATAAATACAACTATTCAGGGTGAGGATTACTAGGACTGGACTCATAGGGAATGTCACCCCAAGGTAAACCCCCTCTGAAGGGATCCAAGTGATTTTCACTATTGACTACTGCCCACATACTGGGCTTTAAGTACATTTCACTCCTGGCTACAGCCAGCATACTGGACTCTGGTCTCTGAGAACACCCTACCAATACATCAAGTAGGCAGCTATTTGCTGCAGCTGGAATTCACCTCCAATTTCAAAGGGAGAGGTCACCCCTGGGACATCAGCACCAAAACCAATCCATTTTACTTACAACCACAAACTAGAGGGCATTAGCTTTCAAATTTCGGATGGTCCTCCTGGTATAAACAATCTGATGTAATCTGTGTCACCTTAAGATACTATATACTAGTTCATGACCTCCTCCATCATCTTCAGTTGAACACCCAGAACTACAACATCATATTATCAGCTAAAGGATGTTTATAACACATGCATTTCCTTTATTGATGTCTTTTAGTTGTAATCAGATAATGGAGAGATGCAGTGTGGTCTACGCAGGCAGATCTCTGATTTCTGATTCCCTCTCACTTGTTTTCCACACCTATTGCCTCCTCTAGATGCAAAGGATCACATAGTGGGCATTCTCCTGTCACAAATAGCATAGGAAGTTAGATTTATAAGATAAATAGAAATTACCAACACAATAAAGTGCCATTCAGGACTAATCATTGCTGCTACACCATATCACATTATTCTGGAGAGAAATGCTAAATTGAGGTGAACCTTTCAGGTAAATTTTCAATGGAAGTGGCATTTCAGAAAGATTTTTTTTTTACTGGAGCAGACCATTTAAGTAATCTCTTAGCACAAAATTGCAAATCCAAAATCGAGTGACAGTGGTTTTAATGTGAGCAGAAGTTCCCTTAATCCTTTAATGTGGTCAGTCATGAAATATTTTGGGTAGAAATTTTACCAACGGACCGTTCTGGTAAACTCTGAGTGCAAAACTACAAATCTAACGTTTTGAAAGAGAGCAACAGGAAATCAACTCAAAATTAAATTTTCGAGTTGAATTTGAACCTGAACGGATTATTTGGGTAACTTTTTGAGTGTGAGATGCATTTTGCATAATTGCACAAAATGTTCCATACTTTTGCAGTCATTTTCCATAATTATGCTACAGCAAAGTGCATGCGTTTTACACATGCCTAATTAGCAAGCTGGTTGCCACAGAGAATTTCAATGAATGCCTCATCATGATGATATCTACTACTTAAATACAACACAATACAATCTAAAAATGTTGATGGAAATATAGCAGTATTTTTTGTCATCTCTAAAGTAAACAAAAGAAAATAAAACAATACCATACACAAAACAAAACAACATCACAATAAAAATAGAAGGGCTCAAAACAAACCAACAGCAATCAAATGCGAAAACACAACATAACAACCACAGTGGAACACAACATCAAGTTCCTATAATGCAGCACAGAAGCATGACTGCATAGGAATAAAACGTTATTGTCACAATAAAATGTAATTCAACAAATATACAAAACCATTCATGTCACACATTACCACCTGCAGAAATCGATTTTTATCCTATGGTGGTGAAAGGTTGTTTTCACCAATCACTATCTAATTTATCACCAAACATATAAAATAGCACCAGCTAAAAAACATTTGACCGCACACCTTTGCCAGGCAGACAATCATTCTTTCCAATGTTTACGGTGTTATCTTCCATGAAGACAGAGATTTTCCTTATCATGGATACCTGTACAGTGCTATTGCTAACATCTAGGTTCAATCACCGGAAGAATATACTGGCTGGCTCCGTAACCTGGAACAGTGTACCATCTCACTTTTAAAAGATGAACATCAAACACTGCAATGCTCTCCATTACATGACAATTCCTGAAAGCATCATTTCCTTCAGTAGTAAAACATTATTGATGTGCCTGCTGCTTGATGTATCAAAATAGGATCCTAGCATATCGGCCAACTACAGGCAAAGCAGGCTGAGGTTGGGTAAGTGAGCAGCAAGAGGGAAGAGCAGCGAAGTGTAGGGCAAGGAATGCAATTACACGTGGTGAGGGAAGTCCAGATGCTTTTATATTTTATACTGTTGCTGCAATCTTTTATGCAGTGTTTTAGGAATACCGTGGAGGTTATTTAAACTAGAATGCAATTTAAGGATGTAAGACTGTAGAAATAGGAAACAATCTTTACATATGAGTTAATGTATGATTGGATTCGTACAGCTCCTGTTATCCCTTTGTGGGTCACTATAGTACTTATCCACATGGATAGTATGCTACAGTATGTAGCTGTGTGGTTAGAAGTGTGTTGTTTTTGCTTTGAGCTTTTGTGGAGAATATTTCCTTGTCATGCATGATTACCACTGAGGCACAGGAATTGTGTTACAGGATGCCGCACTTGGAGGTATGATGGATTAGAAGTATGTGAAAGAGTGCATTTTTATTGTCCTGTCCGTCGTAAGCTGACAGAAATGATGAGTTCTGCAGGGTTATTGTGTTGTTAACTTCTATTTATGTTCCTAATCTAATGTCCTATGCTATTTGTGGCAGGAAGATGCTCCCTTTGTGATCCTTTTGATCTGGGTTAGGTAATAGGTGTGGAAAACAAATGAGAAGAATCAGAAATCAGAAATCTACCTGGATAGACTACATTGCATCTCTCCTTTATGTGATTACAACTACGAGACATCAATAAAGGAACTGCATTGTGTTATAAATATCCTTTAACTGATAATATGATGTTGGAGTTCTGGGTGTTCAATTTAAGATGCTGGATGAATTTATGAAATAGTCAATTGTAGGAGGCTGGTGTTGTGGGTACTTATGGTACTTACACCATCTACCAGGTCCAAGGATCCCTAATTAGTGTAGTGTAGTCAGTGTCTAGAAACCAGGCTCTCTAGAGGTAGCTATGGATGAGCATCCAAGGCTTATCTAGGAGACATACAAAGCTCATGCAATACCACTGTAGTCACACAGTACTTACACACATGAAAGAAAACACTCAGTGTTACAAAAATAAATGTACTTTATTTTGGTGACACAAACACCAAAAATACCATCGAGGCTATACTCCCTTAACAGGTAAGTAATACACAAATTATGTATACTAGTATGCAGAAATAGGCACACAAACAGTTAGAAAACAGTGCAATTAGTGAAAATCACAATAGAGAAAAATAGCCCTAGGGGAAGCACAAAACATATATACAAAAAAGTGGAATACAAGAGTGGGTCCCCCACCTAGGTAGGCGGAGTTTGTACATGGGGACAGGGAGTACTAGGAAAGCCCAAAGGTAATTACCACAATCCACCCCAGCGACCAGGAAAGCAGGGGTAAATCACTGTAAATTCCCCAGAACACCCAACTGGAAGGAAAGAAGAATAATGCAAAGCCCAGAAGAGACTGCAAGGCACCAACAGTAGATTCCTGGACAAGAGGACCTGTGGAAGAAGGGCACCAAGTCCAACGAGCACAGCAAGCAGAGTCCAGAAAGGGCAAGAGCCCCTACCCACCAGTCTGAAGGTGCAAGAGATGAGTCGAAGATGGGAAATGAGAGTCATTACTGCACCCAAGAAGATTAAGTTGAGTTCCTGGAGGATGCAGGTGATGTCGCATGCCGGAAGGAGGATTGCAGTCAGGTTTGCGTCTTCAGATCCCAGCAAGCCTTGGCATACGCAAAACTTGCGGTTAGGAGAAAGTGGAGCTGCCCGGGACCAGGAAGGACCAGATGGACTCTACCCAGGAGGGGAAGTCAGAGACGGCCCTCAGCAACACAGAGAGCCCACAGAAGCACAGGCAGCACCTACAGAAGTCCCACAGGATGGGGACATGAAAATTGTAGAAGGAGCCAACACAGTACTACGAAAATTGATCCCACGCCGCCAGAGAACCACTCAGGGAGCTGTGCATCAAAAGATGAGTGCTGGGGGGGTTGGTGCTTCAAGATGCCTGATGATCCCTTGGAAAAGATGCCCACAAGCCTTGGCAGCTGTATAGAATACGGTGCACAGGGTTAATGTCCTGCATAGGCAGACAAGGGCTTACCTCCATCCAGGTTGGACAGCTGAAAGAGAGGACCATCGGGACCACTTCTGTCCACCACCTGTGATGCAGGATCCACGCAGCTCAGCAGGAGAGGGGGTCCACACAGCTGGTCGTCATTGCAGTTGGTGCCTGCAGATGTAGGGAGTGACTTCTTCACCCAAAGGAAGATTCCTTCTTCTTTCTGGTGCAGGCTGAAGATGGGCTGTCCTCAGGGGATGCACGGCCGGGGAAATGTTGCAGTTGCTGGAAGGAGCCATGGGTACAATGTTCCAAGAGGCATCTTCCTTCTTTGTTGCAGCTTGGCGAGTCCTGGAGTGTCCAGATGCAGTTTCTTCAGTCAAAAGTCAAAGTGGAGGTTGCAGAGGAATCCTGCTGGAGTCTTGCAAACCGAATCTGAGGAACTACCCAAAGGAGAGACCCTAAATAGCCCTGAAAGGGGGATTGGTCATCTAGCTGGGTGACCACCTATCACCTGCCTGCGCTGGTCACTCAGATGCTCCCAGAAGTCCCTGCCAATCTTGAATCCAAGATGGCAAAACCCAGGGACGCTCTAGAGGAGCTCTGAGCACCCCCCCCCCCGGGTGGTGATGGACAGGGGAGTGGTCACTACTCTTTCTTTTGTCCAGTTTCACGCCAGAGCAGGGACTGAGGGTCCCTGAACTGGTGTAGACTGGTTTATGCAAGGAGGGCACCAAATATGTCCTTCAAAGCATTATCAGTGGCTTGGGGAGGCTACTCCTCCCAGGTCTGAAGCACCTATTTCCAAAGGGAGAGAGTGTAACTGTCAGAGTCACCAGATCCTCGAGGTCTGCACACGTTCCCAACATGTCCACCACAAGACAGTTCCAATACTCTGATTAGAATGTCACAGAGTCTAAGAGAGTCCAAGTGGGGAAAAGGGGATTAGGTAGGGAACAGCTGGGAAGGAGAAATGTAGGAAGCAAAAGGTTAAACAACACAACATCAGAATAAAATCACATTTAGGTTCATAAAAACTCTCTGTTGAATCTAGAGTTCTATGATACTCAGAACATGAAATAACTCTCTGTTGAGTCTAGAGTTCAATGATACTCGGAACATGGAATAACACTGTTGAGTCTAGAGTTCAGTGATAGTCGGAACATGAAGTAACACTGTTGAATCTAGAGTTCTATGATACTCGGAACATGAAATAACTCTCTGTTGAGTCTAGAGTTCAATGATACTCGGAACATGAAGTAACACTCTGTTGAATCTAGAGTTCTATGATACTCGGAAGATGAAGTAACACTCTGTTGAATCTAGAGTTCTGTGATACTCGGAACATGAAATAACACTTAGACTGAAAGAACATGAATGGCCTAGCACTAGACTTTAACTAGGTCTCAAGAAATGTAGGTACCTGGAAAGGAATCAAGAATGGTTAATGCAATGTTTCATAAAAGGCTTTTCATAACATGTCACATAATGTCTAGAAATACAAGAACCTTCTAGGATACTGCTTCAGAACAAACACTGCTTTTTTAACATGAGGACTAAAGGCTGTCTGGAAACCATCCCTGGAATTATGCTAGGAACTTAATATGCACAAGAACGTCACATTTAAGATTTGTAATCTTCACCAAAGAAACATGTGCACATTAAATAACATTACACTTCAGAGTTTTTTGGTATGGCCATGAAATGATTGCACACACTGTTTCCGATCTGGGAATCAAGTTTTACATGAGGGAAATGAATTGTGCACTCTGCCGATTACAAGAGAAATATGTAAATGTCTTGAAATGATCGCGCAAGCCTTTGCCGATCTGAACACCAAGTCTGACATGTGGGAAATGAATCGTGCACACTGTCAATTCCAACAGGAATATGTAAATGCCATGAAATGATTGTGCAAGCCTCTGCTGATCCGAACACCAAGGTTATCATGCAAGAAATGAATCGCACACACCGCCGATTCCAACCAGAATATGTAAATGCCATGAAATGACCTTGCAAGCCTTTGCCGATCCGAACACCAAGGTTGTCATGCAAGAAATGAATCGCGCACACAGCCGTTTCTAACCAGAATATGTAAATGCCATGAAATGATCGCGCAAGCCTTTGCCGATCCGAACACCGAGGTTGTCATGCAAGAAATGAATCGCGCACACAGCCGATTCTAACCAGATTACATAAATGTCATGAAATGATCGCGCAAGCCTTTGCCGATCCGAACGCCAAGGTTGTCATGCAAGAAATTAATCATGCACGCAGCAAATTCTAACCAGAATATGTAAATGCCATGAAATGATTGCGCAAGCCTTTGCCGATCCGAACACCAAGGTTGTCATGCAAGAAATGAATCACACACACAGCTGATTCCAACCAGAATATGTAAATGCCATGAAATGATCGCTCCAAGCCTTTGCCGATCCGACCACCAAGATTAACATCAAAGCAATGCTTCGCGTACTCTGAAAGTTTTCAAGAATAGGCCCAAAAATTCAAGAATCTTCTCAGGGCTCGGTGGGGGGCCCAGCCCGACCACCGTCTTACCACCCTGCTCTAGGATCACCAAGATAATGCTGTGCAGGCCTGGAACTTCAAGGTAGGCCTCCGGAACAGGAGCTCAGAAAATTGCTGCTGCTCTGTACCGGGACCTCTGAATAGTGAGCACGTGGAGCTGGGCTGGCTCCCTTATATAGAGTCTGGCCCAGCCCACAGACCACACCCAGTCATGCTGCAGAGAAAACTTCTAGAAGGTCCTAGAAAGGGACCACACCCTAACACACTCAATAAGTCTGCAGCAATACCTTGCAATTGAACAGTTATTGCAAACGTCATTAATAGTGTTTTTCAAGGTTAAAGTCTGCAATGCAAAAAGTTGACAAACTGCATATAAACACAATGCATGAATTATGCTCTTGCATAAAGGCTGTTTTTTTGCATTTTCGTCGCCTGTAGAGCGCGCACTGTCCTGATGTTGACAGTAACACCCCTCTCCCAAAGGAAATCCTTTGTTCTGCATTTCTGGGCTTGAGCTGCTCAAGCAACAGGAGGGCAGAAACCTGTCTGGGAGGTGGCAGCAACTTTGGGCTACCTGGAAACCCTCAGAAGGCTGTAATGGCAATACTGGGGGTCCTCTAAGGAGCCCTCAGAGTGCATGGAATCATACAACCAATGCTTGCAAAAGCATTAGGGTATGATTCCAACATGTTTGATACCAAACATGCCTATGTTCGGAGTTACCATTATGTAGCTGAAGATAGGTATTGACATATGTTCAGTACAAGCCTAAAATGGCGTCCCTGCACTGACAAAGTCTGGGAAAATGGGCCTGGAGTTCGTGCTAGTACAGGCGTACCCTCACACACAGGTACTTTGTACCCTGCCCTCTGGGCTAGAAGGCATGCTGGAGGGGTGACTTATAAGGGACCTGGTCCAGTGAGAAGTGGCAGTGAAAGGGTGCTTGCACCTTTTCACGCAGGCTGTAATGAAAGTCCTGCAGAACCCATTGTTTGGGTGGCAAAATATATGCTGCAGCCCATGAGGATCCTATGGAACCCCAATGCCCTGGGTACCTACATACCATATACTAGGGACTTATAGTGGGGCACCAGTGTGCCAATTGTGGGATGAAATACAGAGTTTTGGGGGAGAGCATAATCACTGGGTCCTGGTTAACAGGATCCCAGTGAAAACAGTCAAACACACTGTCATCAGGCAGAAAATGGGGGTAACCATGCCAAGAAAGAGGGTACTTTCCTACATATATTGTATCTTAACGTGACACAGATTACATCAGATTGTTTATACCAGGATGACCATCCGAAAGATGAAAGCTAATGACCTCTAATTTGTGGTTGGAAGTAGAATGGATTGTTTTTGGTGCTGATGTCCAAGGGATGACTTCTCCCTTTGGAACTGCAGGTGAATTTCAGCTGCAGCAGATAACTGCCCACTTGATGTATTGGTAGGATGTACTCAGAGACCAGAGTCCAGCATGCTTCACCAACGTACATCCTTTCACAAATATAAACCACCATTTAAGAAAGATGCTGGATTTATTAATAGGGCACGGGACACTGAACAACTCCTAGGTAGAGCCTTGTCCATGAACTACTCTATTGGAACTGCATCCCTAGCAATTCAAAATCTTCAGAGTGTACAGACTGCAGCCGGAAGAATGCTTTTATATTGCTCTGAGTCATTCACACTCCTCTGCCTACTGTCTTCACCAACTAGATTGCACTTCCAGTGATTAATAATTTACCGAAGACAGCTCTTCTCTTATTAAATAATTCGCACAGCATCCCTTGTGCCATGACAAACAAAATTGTCCTCTTTTTTTTTTTTGTGCACCACTCCGACAGGAGACCCAATTTGATTGTACAGGGCCATTCCCTAAAAGGACCCATTATCTGCCTCTCCTGTATCTCCTTAAGCAGCTTGGCCCAGACAAATCCTGCATGTTCCTTTGCAGTCTTCAAATTCTCTGCCCACTGTCTTTACCTTGGTCCCTCATACCCTAATCTGAAACCCCGCAAAAGCACCTCTGCATCTTCTTTGTTTCCATACCACTGCATCCAACATATCAGTCTTTGCCATTTAACTGGTGAATGCGTTTATACCCATGGGTCCCCAACTTCCTCTTCCTCCCCTACTGCTTTGACTACGGTATATAACCGCATGGCTGGCCACATCCACCCCCAGAGCCACCCCGCACTGTGTGAGAGGATGCTTCTATTCACACTTTGAACATTCATGATATACTTTGCAGAATTCTCAATTGCAAAACTCTTCATTAAAGGTCCAACATGCCCCTCCAGCCCTCCTGCCGCCCTGTCCACATTGGTCCTAGCGCTCATTGGGGGAGGAACAATGTCAGTCCTAAAGGACCCATTCGCAACTGGTAAATCACTTGCTATAAACACCAGTGATGCTGGCCTGGTGGATGCCACTGTGTCAAGCCACAGATCCTTGTCAAGTTTCTCTTATTTCCCTTCCGCGTCCTCTGCCCTGAACTCCTTATTGTACATAACACACACATACCTCCCAACCATTATCTCGACTTTCTGAATCACAACCATGTATTTGAGCAATGCAATACATCATTCCAGGTATTTCTCATAGTAAACACTGGTGTGTATTAAAATGGCCACCGTCCAGTTCTCTATGGTAACTGGTACCCTGGTTCTCAATGCCATCTCCTATTCCTCCTCTTTCGATCATTCTTTAGCCCTTACCCTCCTATGCAGCAACTTGAATACCTCAATATATTCCCATTTACAAATGCAATCCTTAAGTTTTTGCCATCAAATGAGCACCCAGTGGCTTAGTTATGCCCATGTGAAATAGTTTTTTCATTTTCAATTTTTTGCTCTTTTTCTTTTCATCCTTTGCCCCTCCTCTTCCTTTCCTTCCTACCAATTCTGCTTGCCTTTCTCTTTCCCAGTACCTTCTTTTTGCTTCTTACTGGCTATAGTTGACCTCAATTATCCTCCTTCTCATTTACCTTGTCCTTCCCAGCCACTTCCTTTTGCTTCACATCATTTTCAACCTCTGGTTGCATGCCTTTATCCACCACATACTTACCCATTTACATCCACATGTCTCGCCCCCCCACCTTCTTCTTCAAACCGTGCCCCAACCTTCATACATACCAGCTCGGGCCTCATACTGCTAACAAACCTCTTACCTGAACTCAAGACTGAGGCACGTACAATAGCCTACTGTCCTGCCTGTGGCTGTGCTTTCAGCTTTATCAACACCACTGCTTCCACTGCCTTTATCCCCAGCAGTTCTTACAAAACACCAATCTTTCTAACTTTATTTCCCTTTTTTGCCCTTCTTTGAGTGAAACTTCTTCACATCATCCAGCACCTCATCCTCCTGCAACTCATCCACTTCCTAATAGTCCAACAGTGACACATATCTGTATGCCTCCATCTATACACCACTTGTCCTTAGTCTTGCACCACTTTCAATCAAACCATCCACCCAAGCCATTACAGTGTTCCAACATGCTGGAAATGAGGAGGCCACATCTTACCTTCCCTACCTGTCCTCTGATTGGTCCACTGTTGCATTACAGCCAGCCACTCTTACCTGTACTCTTGGTGTCACCTCTTCATCTACAACCCTGACCCCTCTTCTCCACCTCACCTCTCTCCAACCTTGCAGCCATCTGGTTCCTTACATATACCTTATTGGGCTTCCTACTCTGCCAGGTAAAATGCTTCCCTACTCCCTCCTTCCCTTTTTCCTCCCCACTGTTGTCATCTGCCTCCCCACCACTCCATTTCAGCATAGCAGCAACTATCACTGATGCTGTATTACCCCTGGAGCCTTCTAATGACCTCCTCAGTCTGTCCTCAGTTTCCCTGCCTCTTATGACCCACCCATGTGCTGACCTTGTGGCAGCCGTCCATGCCGCACACACAGGGTCCGGTCCTGCTATGCACTCCTGCGCCCCTGTCTCAGCGGGTCTGACACAACAGCCCTTTCCATGGCCGATTCCTTCCCCAAAGTTGTGCCCTCCCCTGCTGCCTCACTGCATTGTTGGGCACCTGAAAAGAAAATGCGCAATAGGTATTAATATGCTGCTCTTTGCTCAGGTCACACTGCATATTCCCGCAGGTGCTCCCACTGACCCCTCAGCCTCCACCTGCATGCTTTTGCCCCCCCACCAGTCTCCTTCCTGAGCACCTTCTTGTATGAAGCGAGCATGCAAGTATATCTGCCGCCATGCCTGCTGCTGATCGCTCACTAAGTGAGTCCTCACCGTGTCAACCATCACCTTCAAGGCTCCCAGTGCCAACAGGTCTTACCTCCCTCCCTCACAAAAAACCTGCAGGGCCTCCGCCATGCTCATGCCCCCTTCCATGGGCAGGTCCAAAGCTCACTTCCATTCCATCACATGATGGAAAGTTATTAAGCAGCCAAATCTCCTTACTACTGATCTGAGTCTAAGCCTTCCTTAGCTTCGCTAACTTTAGCCTAACTCATACTAAAAGAACCAAAAACTAGTTGCCCTATCCCTTACTCCTTAGAGACTTAGAACATTTTAAAATGGCATCTATAGGCCATATATGCCTTGTGTTAAACTCCTTGACCCATCCCCCAAGGTACAAGACCATCAAGGAAGTCTCTCAGTCCCACAGACTGCTCCACTGGACCCAAACAACCCAGAAATAAGACCTTAAAATTGGTTGCCACCTATGCCTCTTTGAAGAACCATGATTCTAATTCTGACGGGGATGTTGCACCCCTCTTCTGAATCCTATTGTCTCAGATTGCACACTCCAGTTAACCCACTAGCCTAAAATCCTATTGATCATAGAGAACCCCTAGTTTACCTAGGGATAAAAAGGCAACCCTGTCAGCCACTGGCTTTTTCTTTTGTTCAATATGGATATTAATGGGGCCAGTTTCTAAAACAAGGCTCTTTAGAACTCTTGAGGCAGCCTTATTCCATAATGGCAAATCTCTGAGCACACATTAGACTATTTGATGTAGATAACATTCTATGTTTTCAAGCTGTCTTCACCGTTGCTCCCAGCTTATTTCGCCATTCAGAAAAAAAACATTGTTTAATTTCGGTGTTTTATACTGCTGTAAGAAAAAGAAAAACGTCTGTGGTCAACTGAAAAACTTAAACCTCGAGAACTCCTTGTCTGCATTGGATGTGTGTCAACTGTCATGTTGATGCTAAACTACATTGCTGTAAATTAAACAGGTTAAACAACAAGAATAGTTCTACACAATATCTCACCCCCCCCTGCTGTTAGGCCTGTTAGGCCCTCAACTGCCCATCATGGTCGGGCAGGCCACCGCAAGGATGTGGGCCATAAGGGGAGTCAGGCTGCTGAACATGCGCTTGCCTTGTTGGGAGGCCTGGCGGAGCTGAACTTGTGCTGACTTATTGGTCCAGCAATGGAGGTCTTCCAACCTCTTACCGCAATGCAGGCTTTACTGCATGAAGACCCCCAGGGTCTGCACCTTTTTCATGATGGCCTTCCACAAATCATCTTTCTGATGGGCGTTAACCTGTATGGATGATAACAAATGACAACAAAAGAGATTTTGGGTGATTTTGGTTGTCTGCAGTGCAGTCATACAATTCAGTAGAAGAGCTCACAAGCATTCTATGAACAGTACAGATTATCTACAATAATGTCAAAGTTCCTTAGAAACACTAATTTCCAGTGATCAGCGGAGTAGTCTTAACATTTTTTACCAATACAGGGCACAAACACCATGTAAGCCAGGGATAGGAAACTTGTCATGTAGTGAGACCCACTCCAGATTAGTCCAACTCATTGTGATCTACAAAAGGCTAAACAACCTGTACGTTATGTGGACATAACCACACACACAGCTACATCGGCTTAATGTTTAACCTTCTAAGACCCATATTTATACTTTTTAGCACCACATTTGTGTCATTTTTTTTCGACACACAAGTGGCGCAAACTTACAAAAATATTAGTGTATTTTGTAAGTTTGCTTTGCTTCTGCATCAAAACATGACGCAAATGAGGCGCTAAAAAAGTATAAATATGGGCATAAGAGTCATAAACTATGATTTGCACCACATACAGTGACTAAGGGCAATATTGGCGGCTTGCCATGTGTCAGTGAGAGCATGGTTTTCGGTGATGTATGAATAAGTGTGTGTAGTAATAGGACATACTTGTATGGCTGATTGTGAGCCTGTGTCATTTAGACTGGCAGCACAGGCAATACCTTTCCCTATATGTGGCACCATGACATGCTTAAAACAAAAATGTTACTCCAATACCCAATTATGGCCCGTACATGCATTTGACAGAACAACATCAGATAACTCCATAACTCTGAAAATTCTACTTGGATTTTAGATTTCTACCATTTTGCCCTGGGCTGTATGTTTCCACTTAAATTAGTGGTACAGTGCCTACTAGCAAAGGGAAGTAAGAGGCCTGCATTTTGTCTCAATAAACCTTGAGTTGTGAGCAACATGCACTGAAAACCCAGCTAATTCTCACAGGTGACTTTTAATTTCAATGCACAAACATTTCTAACATCCTCAAAGAAAGCCCCGTACCCAGCTAAATCATTCAGTTCACTATCCTGGACAAAGAGGGAACAAGTTGCTTTGGCAAACATTTTCCACTCAAACATGTACCAATTCTACTGATGTCCTGGCTCCCGGAGGTTGGTAACAGCAGCAGCAAATGAGGAGGTCCTGTTGGCTGCAGTGTTATAAAGCAAGTGAGCTTTGTATCAATACCCTACGTACAAGTCCACAGTGGACAAAATATGTTATGGAGAAGGACACAGCAACTGGCTTTTGTGAATAGCCATCACACACATTGGCCTATGGCAGGGTCCATCGCAGACTGTTACACCTACTATGCTGTCAACTTCTGCCTGTGGCTGTCAGGTAGCCAATGTCCTGACGACAAGCTCAGACACCCACCATTTTGCGGTGTAAAGCTGTGTATTTGTAAATTGTTTGTTCATCACCAGAACTCAAAATGTAGACTAGTGTCTATGAACGTCAGATCCGAACAACACTGTTTTTGGCAAGATTGACACATTAAAAATTGAACCGTGACTGTGTTTGACATCAATAGTGCTGCAGGGGAAGTAATATCTCTGGTGACGGTATTTTGACATTGTTTTCTTATTAAAAATTAAGTGAAATAACGTATTTCAAATGTATGATTTGTACTTAATAAAAAAAAAAAAAAGAAATATAAAAAAGATAGTTTTGATGTAAAAAAACATTTGGTAACAGTGTGTGTACATGTATGACACAATAGGATTCCTAATGTTACCAAGAATTAAGATGTGTTGATTATCAAAGTATGGTGTGACCATTTAAGCTGATATTTTCTTTTCCATACATGCAGACTTTTGAACTCATGCATGGGTCGGAGACGACGGCCTCAGGTCTTCAGGCCATTTCCTAACCTTGCCGCCATGGAGGAAAGGGATGTCATTAAGAAGCTTTGGATAAATAGGCAAACTATCCTGGATCTGTGTCACCAGCTGGAGCCTGACCTCCTGCCTCGCAATAGGAATACTACAGCAACGCCAATAGTGAAACTCATGTCAGTACTTCATTTTGTGGCCACTGGCTCTTTTCAATACACTGTGGCAGTATCTGTGGGCATGTCTTAACCAACTTTCATTGGTGTGCTACAAGAAGTCCTTTCTTCAACGCTAAGACACATCAACAGCTAAATCCAGTTCCCAACAACAGGCATTGTGAAGGGAGAATTGTATGCTTTGAGTGGACTACAACAAGTAGTTGGAACAATAAATGACACACATATTGCCTTGGTGCCACCACATGCAAGGGAACAGGTCTACCACAATTGGAAGAACTTCCATTCCATCAATGTGCAAATTGTCTGCTTAGCGAATTTGTACATCTCAAATGTGTGTGCCCACTTTCCTGGGTCAACACATTATTCATTTGTACTATGGAACAGCACCATATACCTGCAAATGTCACAACTAGGACCTGAGAGGACCTGTTTTGTTGGTAAGCACAATATGACTTGAGGATCATTTACTTGAATCCTGGTGTAGGAAGGTACAGTTGCTTGATATGACATTAATCTATTGATATGTTTCCTCCATGTGGGAGGCTCAGCTTATCCTAACAGACCATGGTTGGTAGCACCTCTGAGGAATCCAACAACGCTAGGGGAAGTCTGCTTCAAAAAGGCTCATGAAGAACATGAAGTCCAGTAGAGCTGGCTTTTGGGCTTCTCAATGCCAGGATTAGGTACCTGGACAAGACCTACATAGCCTTCCTCTACCCATCCAATAAGATGCTCCAATTCATGTTGCCTGCTGCATGTTCTACAACATCACCCTGCAACAGAACATCCCAAACATCGCAGAAGATGGAAACCACGAAGAGCCTCCGGATGAGGATGTTGAAATGCCCAATGAAGATGACAGTGATGAACAACAAGGAATTGACCTGTGTCAAGATTGTACTGACCACCTCTTCATCTGAGTGTAAGTATACCTTTACATATTGTAACCTCCAATGTCAGTACAACTTATAATATAGAATAGGTATCAGCCTGCAATGGTAGTTTGGTAGGAATGGTCAGTTCGGGAAAGTCCCAGAAAAGATGTAAATGGATCACAGTTTCCCTACAATGACTATTGTGGATAATGACATAAATTAATTTTGCTTGTGCTAAGTATATGCGCCCTCCTCATTTGAGGTAAATTGTATATGTGAAATCATTAATAAACCCTTGTTGTTCTGTTTCAGGGTCCTTCACTGTGTCATCTTCACTTGGACATTTCAAAGTTTTACATTTGCAGTGATATGCTGCTATTGGAAAGTACAAAGTTAACATGTATTGATCGAGGACAGACACCCACTTGGGATGTGCAGATTTTGTACAAAGACAACTTGTACTGCGATTGAATGGATGTTCTTGAGATTGCATCAGATCTGTTTTCTGTGGGATGTTGCCATCAAGGCAATATGTTCCACTTAACTTGCTCAAACCACAAATGTATATTAAGTCATAGCATTTAGCTGTTTCTTCAACACAGGATAAATCTTAAATTTTTGTTAAGTGGAGGTAGCTGTTGATGTGTCTCCTTATAGTTGAGAGAATGGTGGGCGTGACAATGCACCTGATACTGTCACAGTGTTGTGTAATGGTCATAGGCCTCAAGTTGTGTTACTGCCATGATGTAGACTATTGGTGTTATTGATGTAGGATTCCTATTGTGAGGGCGGGATGTATGGCTCCAGCTGCGGTAATATATCAATGATAGTTTGCCTACTTAATTTGATCCCAGGTAATATTCCCTTTTTTCCATGGTGTCAAGGTAGTGGAGTGTCCACCTCTAAATGACACAGACTACTGGGGTTCTGCATGGTTTGCGAAGTTCAGCTCTGATTTCATCTAAGACTTGTTACCCAGATATGTATTACACCAATACATTGAGATTTGGTTTGTTTGGTTTGAATGAAATGGGTAACACATTACCTCTTTGTCATTTCTAATTTTCCGTTGCAACTAATTGTCCAATATATTTGACAAAATGATGGTGGAAGATACACATTAAAAATGAAATGTCACAATAAATGCAACAACAGTCTTGTAGTTTGTGTCCTAAAGATTTATTTGCATGACACAAAGGAACTGAAAAGTGTTTCAGACAATGAGAAAAGGAACTAAAAAAATGCACAAAATACGACTGTCCTCAAAAAAGGTAATTGTGTCCCTAAAATAGCCAATTAATGCTAGATGCACACTAAAGGAAATTAGGATCTGTAACTTTTGTTGGTGGTATTGGAGGGCTTTCCATCCTCTCCTAGTGGTCTGGATGACAGTCCCTTCTGGAGGGCACCAGTGCAGGGACTGGGGTGGGAGGAGCAGGCTGTTCATGTGGTAGGGCCTCCCTGTCTGTGACTGGCAGTGGTGTACTTGGTCCAGATGTAGAAGGACCACAGACAGGTGCAGATGTGCATGGGAAAAGCCCTGCACATGTGGTGATAGATGTTGTAAAGCACCCTTTCCTGGCCCACTGATTCCCTCCCACAATGCCTACCCCCACTACCTTGTGCTCTGGAGGAGTGTGCCTCATCCCATTGGGTCCTGGCACAACTGGGGCAGTGTGGTTGTTTTAACAGCATCCAGGACTGAGGGGGACACTATTGGTGTGAACTTCCTCAATACATAGTAAGTGGAGGTATCCAGATGCTGAGAAGTGGATACAACTGGCGTGGGAGGTGTAGGTGTGGACTGAGTGTGACTCTCTGGAGCTGTCTGGCAAGACAGACTAGATGGACCAGGCTGCTCCCGATCACCCGGACTTGCAGGAGTCAAGTCCTCACAGAAGGCTTAAACCTGGTCTAGAATGGAGGTGTCTTGAGTGGAAGACAGTATTTCACTGGCCCGGGGTGTTGGACCTGAGAAAAATGCAAACAATATGATATTAAAATCTGGTTTGTACCTCATCTGTCTCTTTAGCTACAAATGGGGCAACCTAAAAAGGCTTATTTACACAGATGCAAACTCCAGTGATGATGCTGTACAGATGTCCTGAAATGCAAAACATTATTTCTGATATGTACATTAACATTCAACCCAACACAGTAGTTAGTAGATTAAACACACTGGTGAGTAGATTAAAGTACTAGACGATTCTAAGGCTTAGCAGGCTAAAAAACATTAGACAAACTGTGGTTCAACTTAATAGAAAAACCGGCACTGGTCATCATATGGACAGTGCAAAGTAAATTATGTGTGGATATTACTTCTATTCAGCATGCCACATAACATGGTAGGAAATCTTAGATTCAACAGACTATGCATTATGTGAGTATTTACATCAATTAAATGTAGCCATGAGAAGGTATCAACATGCTTGAGGAACAAAATAACTGACATTTTCATTAATAGGTGACTGTCAAACGCAAAGATTTTGGTATGTGTGCACATATGGATGTACAGGAAAATTGAGAAACGTTACATTGCACTATTGATTTGCAGATACAAAATCAGGGTCTCATGGTAGTTGTAATCATCTGTTGACATCATGGACAATAGTTGTTTAAAAGTGAGTTACACATATCTATTTCAATAACTACAGTGGAGATGAACACACATTTACAAAATGTACAAACATACCGGTATGATGTGAATAGGTGAAAATACCACTTACAAGTACTATACCTTCATGTGCAAATGGATGAAGTTTTGGACCTGTTTTTAGAAGAAAAAAAACATACATTGATAAAAAGCAAGGGACTAAACACATGCAAGGGACGATCCACAGGGAACAACACACAATGTGACTGAACATATTGCACATTGTTAAAAAGAGAGATACAACTATGATGCTAGTAACTGGCATGAAACAAGATATTTTGTGGAGTCAAGTTTAGATATATTTGTTTTGAGAAGGGTTTTGAATCATTCTAAATATCTAACTCCATTTGTGATTGTTGAGTCAATGCCAATTGCAACTAACCACTTTCCATTTCATCAGGGATCCCTGTCAAGCCTGTAGGATCTGCAAGGCCTTCTCCCAGAAAAAAAAGTGTAAGAGGGGGCTGGTAGAACCACCACGAAACCTCTGGGCGTCCAAATGACCCTTTGAAGCCAGGGAACACACTCTCTTCCACAGGTCTTCCAACTCTTACTAAACTCCTCCTGTGTGTGCAGATTGTTTGCTACAGCATTCACTCTGCCCACTATTCTTGACCACATTTGCCTTTTCTGAGATATGGTTGTAGTTTGTACTTGTGGCTCTACTCTTATGATTTCATCCACCATGACAGACAACTTTCCCTCTTTGAAACATGGATTTCTCCTCTCTCCTATTGTCATTACTTCTGAAAAAATAGTGCCCAAAAAGATGAAGTATAATAAAAAAAATGTAATATTAACAAAAAACACAGAGGGGGAGAAACACAGGAAAAAACTGTCTTCTGTGTGGCAATTTCTGCTGGGAAAACGGTCTGTTGCAGTGTGATGGCAAAGGATCATGATCTAAAATGGAGTGTGTTTTATAGTGTGTTTTGCAGGTGTGCTGAACTGTCCAATATACAACAGGAGTGGGCTGCTAGTATCAAACCAATAGCCACAGTGCTATACTGAATGGGTTCAGTGACGGACTCCCACCGTCATGGGACCACCGCTGATACACCACCAGCAATACTGTGTTATCTAAAGAGGCTTTGAGAGATCCCACTGTCAAGGTGGTGATTGTAGGCTAATTATCAGCATTGGAGTCTGACGCGTCGGCTGTGGGATGCAGCTGACGTGTCGGAGTACATTCCGTTGTGGCTGTCTGTGGCTCAGTCGCAATACATCTAAATAACGGTGGATTGAACACGGTCGACATAACAGTCTTTTCAGGTCTGCCACCACTGTGGATTGGCGGTAAGACTGCAAGATCTAAATCAGATCCCTATTTTCCATAGGAAAAACGTTTTTTGGCATTGCTATATCTTTGGCGCAGCTTGGTGAGTCTTCACAACATTTTCCCAAAAAGTGTTCTCTAGGGTATTGTTGTGCATGGAAATTGGGGCATTAGACACAACTACAGCCCAACCCGCTGGACTGAATTACACCACATTTGACAGAAAAAAAGAAAAGGGGGCAGGGTACCAATAACCTAATCCCCTTGTCTTCATCCTGAGGTCCGCCTGGGACGTCTCGAAAGACGAATAGACGACACGCTTAACTGAGAGCTTGTCGGAAGCTCTGCCCCTTTTCTTCACCTTGGCAAAATAACCTCCTGGTGCACTACGTGTTGGGGGATGAAGTCATTGGCTGCTGATGGTCATTGGGGGCCAAGAATCCCCCATTATTAGCAGTCTCACACAGTGGTATTGCTGAGAGCTCATCGAATGCCGCACCCACTTTCTCCACCACCCTGAAAAACAACCTCCTGGCACACTACTGTTTGGGGGATGATTTCCTCTTGGCTGCTAAGGTCATTAGGTTACAAGAACCCCTCTTTTACCATCAGTAAGTTCCACAGAGTGGTACTGCTGAGATCTCGTCGGAGGCCCTGTCCCCTGTATCCGCCACTCTGCCAATATGCCTCCTGGTGCACTACTCGTTGTGGGATGAAATCCCCTTGGCTGCTGAGGGTCATGGGAGAACAAGAATCCCTCCTGTTACTATCAGTAAGCCCCACATAGCAGTTTTGCTGATAGCTCGCCAGAGCTCATTGGAAGCCGCTCTCCTTTCTCCACCTACTGTACAGACCTATGCAGCCACACACACATAGACCCAAACATGCGCGCTCAAACCCACTTACACACCCACACAGCTACTCACACACAAAGTCACAGACCCTTACAATCACTCACACACCCACTCACAAACCCATTAACCTGCTCACAAACCCACTCACACACCCACAAAGCTACCCACAAACCTTCTCACACACACACGTAACCACTTACATACCCATTCACAGACCCATATAGTCACTCTCACACCCACTCACTGACTTATACAGACATTCACACACCCACTCTAAAAGGTTACAGATTACAGTTAGGAAATACAATTTAAAAAACCTTCAAAATTCAGTAAAACACCAAATACAAACTCAAAGATTCACTGGAAAAAACAAAGGCTTTAGGAACCTTATAGTAAGGCTGCGATTTCACATGCACAAAACCATTGAAATTCAGCAGTTATAGTTACTTGAGCTAACTATAACTTACATCCTCTCAGTGCACTGCTTATAGCCTCACATATTACAACCCCAATCACATGGTCAGTGACATCACCGATTACATCACTGATGACCCCTCAAATAACAGAAAAAATGCCATCACTGAGGGCATCATTCACAGAACCACACAAACAACCACTCACACAACCATGCAGCCACTCACACACACAACCACTCACACACACACTCACAAATCCATAATGCTACTCACACACCCAGTCACACACCGATACAACCACTCACACACCCATTCACAGACCCATACAACCACTCACGCACCCACTCACACACTCATAGAACAACTCAAACTCACACACCCACTCACCCACTCACAAACCCTCACTACTTAGACACCTATACACACACCCATACAACCTCTCATAAACCTATACATCCACTCACATACTCACTCACATACCCATACAACCACTCACACAGCCACTCTCACACCCAGAAAACTACTCACAAATACATTCACAAACCCATACAGCCAGTCACATACCCACTGAAAGACCTATACAGCAACTCACACACCACTTGGCAGATCCATCCAGCCACTCACATACCCATCCAGCCACTCAGACACCCACACACACCCTGATATAGACAGTCACGCAGATGATATATTTTACAAATGGTATCACTCATTAGTGGTACACAAAGATTAGTAATTTAACTTAGCCTTAGTATCCATCTACTGCTCATCACAAGTAGTTCTTGATTTTCTTCGATAAAGTGGACATGCTGGCGATCTAAAAAATAAAGGAAATATTAACTGATCAGAAGTGAAGCCATCATGGACTGCATCAGAAGTACCAAGACCAACATACCCAGCGTGGACCAATCAGTGAAATAAAAAAAAAAGCTGCCAACGGTTTCAAAACATGTACACCACTACAAGTTACAAATTCTTGAAAATTATAATTAATTGTGAATTGACACCTATCTGGTATAAACTGAATTGAAAATGATCAAATAAAGTTCAAAAGCAATGACATTTGATTGACTTATAGCAAGCTTATTTGGTCCAAAGAATACGACATTTATACACAATATCTAATTGTATTTACCTGATTTTAATAGCACACTCACACAGGAATTTGCACACTATGATTTTTATGTCGTTTTTGATTTTTGGGGGTTTGTATATCACATAGCAAACTAATGAGCATTAAAAAAGACTACAATTCCCAGAAACAAGAAGTGGGCAAAATCATGAAAAAATTGTTAAACCAATATAAACATGGTCTGTAACTTCTATCTAGTGAGCAAGCTCCAGGGGGACAGAAACACACTGGGAATTTTTTTCTCTGTCATTCTAACGACAAAAGGACAAATAAATGAAAGTTTATTCCTGATCATTGAGCGCATCTTCATTTTTCGCAAACAACAGTAACATTTTCAACCACCGAACTGAAAAGAGTGCAGCAGCACTCAAGAGAGCGGACCATAGGAGGAATTCCCCCCCACACACACATGTATATATATATATATATATATATATATATATATATATATATATATACACACACACACATACTAAAATAAACAAAGGTTACAAGGATGTTATAGTTAGGTTCTGAATTTAGCCCAAAGGAGGTGTTGGTCCCCAGGGCCCGGGTGTCCAAAATGAACCCCCTTTTGATTATTGTACTGTTTGACCCAGGGAGGTAGTGGTGCCAGGAACTGCGGTGGAACCACATAGCCCCCTGCAGGGCAGACAGGTGGCTCCCCACATTTCATGTATTGAGAGGCCTGGAGAGGTGGCAGTCCTCGGAGCTGAGGGGGGACCAGAGGGCACCCTAGCATTAAAATATTTAATGCCCCTGGGACCTGGCACACCCAGGGCCTTGATAGAAAACAAGTGTGTGAACCCATGCTTGTTTTTTTTTAATTGCCACGGATTTGTGAGCCCTTCATGAATTTGCAGCAATAAGTTTAACAAAAATGCTTTTTAGCTCTGAGGGGTCCCTCTGTGACCCCACCACTCGCAGTAAGGGGGCAAGGTGTCCGTACCCTGGCCACTTTTCTTTATTTTTAACAATTGTTCTGGGATTTGGCTGAAGCCAAGTCAATGATGGCTGCCAACACTTCCTTCTTGAAGCGCTGGTGGCCAATCAGATCTCAGCAGAAAATCGTGAGGGGTCACGAATCCTTCACATCCCTATATATGCAAATTTGGATTTTCTTTTTTTTTTTTTTTTAAAGTGAATAGATCTAGACCAAATTACACAAAGGCCTCTTTCTGGACCAAGAGCTACCTTTCTGACGATTTTGGTGTAATTCCATCCAGTGGTTTCCACGGTATTGCTGTTCAAATTCCCTATGGAAAAATTAATAGGGAAACATGTTTTGGGATCCCCCGTTTTCTTGGTCCCCTTTGACAGATCACCCTGAAACATTCCAGACAGCAGCTGAAGTGAGCATAAAATGCTTTTGGAAAATTTTGTGTAGAGTCAAACGGCGTGCAGTTATTACCAAAACAAAAAATGCTTTTTCTATAGAAACTAGGTCCTAACTAATACTATCTAGTGGCAACCACCACCAGGTAATTAATATATATATATATATATATATATACATATATATATATATATATATTATTTTTATTTTTACTTTAAAAACAACAAAGGTTATAGGGGCATTATAGTTACAGTTATCTCAAGTAACTATAGCCTGCCAGGGTGTTCTAAAGGTCAACTAGAGTGCTAACAGCCTTACTTATGACAAAAGCCATCTTGATTGATTCAAACTGGTAAAACATGAAATATTCAATTTAGAAAGGACCAAAATGAGAGGGTTTATTTTGTCATAGAAATTATGGTTAGTACTATAGAAAGCAAAAATGGGACACGTTTTAAGTGAGTTCTAAAATATCTTCTTACTGTAATTCCAACAGGAGCATCCTGTCAGTTGTTTCCCTTGTATTCAACTGCAGCATCCCAGAGAGTTCTAAGAATAACTGGGGCACTAACAGTCTTACTTAGGACAAAGGTGTGGCTCATCTGAAGCCATCTTAATTTAATCAAACTGATAAAACTTAAAACATTTAATTTAGAAAGGAACAAAATGAGGGGTTTCATTTTGTCATAGAAATTATGGTTAGTGCTGTAGAAAACAAAATTAGGACATGTTTTAAGTGAGTTCTCAAATATCTTCCTCTTCTATTTAATTGAAGCATTCTGACAAGTGGACTGAAACATGCACTTTCAACACCAGCAGTAGACTGCCAGTTACCTCCCTGGTGATCAGAAGTTTACTACGGTGTTCTATTGAGCAACTAGAGTGCTAATATTCTGAATTCATGCCAAAAGTGTGGCATATCTGACTGTCATCTTGATGGAATATAAGTGGAAAACTAAAAGCATTTTTACTGAGAATATTGCAGTAAATGAGATAAGGGAGCTTCATAACAAGTAAGTCTCCCAAGACGGCCACTAGAGAAAAAAGAGACAAATTGTAGCACAAATATCTCCCAAATGTAGCCTAAGTATAGCTGAATGAGAGTGTGCAAAACACTTAATTATGCTATTTTTTTGCAGTTTTATATAGCGCAGACTTGACACAGAAGTATCAGAGTGCTTTAATTAAGTATCAGTTACATTACACAAGGACACATTCCTTTTGAGCTTTAGGAATGGGTAGATTAAGTGATTTTCCCAGAATCACAGGATGTTCAACTGAGGTTGAAACTGGAACCTAGTTCCCAGGTTGTTAAGTCTGCAGCTCAGACCGTAATACTACATTCTCTCCCCTAATCACATATAATCAAGTAATCAACTGAATAAAAAACAGAATGATAGCAAATGATTTAAAAGTGCTTTGTCGCTATTTGAGATCTTATAAAATATACCCTCATGTTAGCTTTTTACAGCACTAACCATAATTTCTATGGGAATAAGACCCTCTTATGTCTACAATTTCTAAAGGAAATGCATTAGGTATTACAGTTTTGATTACATCAAGATCACATCAGGCGTGTCAACCCTTTGTAATAAATATAGAGTACTAGCAATCTAGTTGTTCATTAGAATACTGAGGGGAGGCAGATGTCAAGGGCAGATAATTGAGGGCAGGGAGGAGGGTGCAGAAAATTGAGGGCAGGGAGGAGGGTGCAGGGGCAACATGTTGATCACGCTGGGCAGGTGGGCGGGGCAGTGACAGCACAACGGACCATGGAGTGCAAGAGAAAGGGTGCAGGGTTAACAAACCAACCATGCAGACAGGCAAGACAGGCTGTGGCAGTATAACATACCATTGGGGATAGAAGCAAAAGGCAGTGGCAGTACAACAATACATGCCAAAAGACCCCATTCAGGCTGGAGACGCACAATGTTTTTAAGCCCTAAAGGGCTTTTTTTTATCAGTCTCCTGACTAAAATCTCCTCTTTTGCAAGTCAACAGAGAAAATTATTTCCCAGATAGTTTCCTCAAAATCTCCCTCTTACCAAGTTTAATATGGAGGCTAGTATGGTACATTGGATCACTGAGGGCAGGAGAAATGGGATAGGAACACGGACTCGGATGACAGATGGCAGGAGGGGGATTGGCAGGGACACCAAGCTGATCTTACAGGGCAGGTGTCAGGAGTTCCAGCAGCACAATACACCCCACAGGGTAAGCGGAATGGCAATGCAGCACAACAGACCATGGAAAGCAGTAGGGAGGGGACAGAGCCATTCACATGGACAACAGAGAGCAGGTGGGAAAGAGGAAAAGGTAGCAAGTTGACCATACTGTAGGAAAGTACCATCTTGCCTGGCATATTACCCCCATTTTTACTTGTGTGTCAGTTTGTTTTTGCCTGTCTCGCTGGGATCCTGCTAGCCAGGACCCCAGTGCTCATTGTTTGTGGCCTAAATGTGTTCTCTGTGTGGTGCCTAACTGTGTTACTGAGGCTCTGCTAACCAGAACCTCAGTGCTTATGCTCTCTCCACTTTTAAAATTGTCCCTGCAGGCTAGTGACCATTTTTACCAATTCCGATTGGCACACTGGAACACCCTTATAATTCCCTAGTATATGGTACCTAGGTACCCAGGGTATTGGGGTTCCAGGAGATCCCTATGGGCTGCAGCATTTCTTTTGCCACCCATAGGGATCTCAGACCAATATTACACAGGACTGCCACTGCAGCCTGAGTGAAATAACATCCACGTTATTTCACAGCCATTTTGCACTGCACTTAAGTAACTTATAAGTCACCTATGTGTCTAACCCTCACTTGGTGAAGGTTACGTGCAAAGTTACTAAGTGTGAGGGCACCCTGGCACTAGCCAAGGTGCCCTCACATTGTTCATGGTAATTTCCCCAGACTTTCTGAGTGCAGGGACACCATTACACGTGTGTACTACATATATGTCAATACCTATATGTGGCTTCACAATGGTATCTCCGAACATGCCCATGTAACATGTCGCAGATCATGGAATTGTCCCCCCATGCCAAATCTGGTATTGGGGTGCCAATCCCATGTATCCCCGGGGCTCCAGTATGGACACCGGGTACTGCCAAACTAGCTCTCTGGGGTTTTTACTGCAGCTACCGCTGCTACCAACCCTCAGAAAGGATTCTGCCCTCCTGGGGTCTGGGCAGCCCAGTCCCAGGAAGGCAGAACAAAGGATTTCCTTGGAGAGAGGGTGTTACAGCCTCTCCCTTTGGAAATAGGTGTTAAGGGACTGAGAGGAGTAGCCTCTCCTGGCCTCTGGGAATGCTTTGAAGGGCACAGATGGTGCCCTCCTTGCATAAACCAGTCTACACCGATTCAGGTATCCCCCACCCTTTGCTCTGGCACGAAACTGGACAAAGGAAAGGGGAGTGACCACTCCCCTGTCCATCACCACCCCAGGGGTGGTGCCCAGGGCTCCTCCAGTGTGTCCCAGACCTCTGCCATCTTGAATGCAGAGGTGTGAGGGCACAATGGAGGCCTCTGAGTAGCCAGGGCCAGCAGGTGACGTCAGAGACCCCTCCTGATAGGTTCTTACCTGGTTAGGTAGCCAATCCCCTTTGAGGGCTATTTAGGGTCTCTCCTGTGGGATCA
Source organism: Pleurodeles waltl (assembly GCF_031143425.1). Classification (NCBI taxonomy): domain Eukaryota; kingdom Metazoa; phylum Chordata; class Amphibia; order Caudata; family Salamandridae; genus Pleurodeles; species Pleurodeles waltl. Next base: position 1,118,113,436 of record NC_090447.1, read on the forward strand.
GATAACGAATGCAAGAGTTCACCAGTGTTCCTCTGCATCTCTCTCTTCAACTTCGGCCAAGGATCGACCACTGACTGCTACAGGACACCTGCAAAACCGCAACAAAATAGCAAGACGATTACCAGCAACATTGTAGCGCCTAATCTTGCCGGCTCTCTCAACTGTTTCCTGGTGGTGCATGCTCTGAGGGCTGTCTGCCTTCATCCTGCACTGGAAGCCTAGAAGAAATCTCCTGTGGGTCGACGGAATCTTCCCCCTGCTAACGCAGGCAGCAAATTTCTGCATCACCAGTCCTCTGGGTCCCCTCTCGTATTGACGAGTGTGGTCTCTGGAACACAGGAGCTGGATCCAAGTGACCCTGACAGTCCAGAGGTCCGTCTGTCCAAATTTGGTGGAGGCAAGTCCTTGACTTCTTACGCCAGACAGTAATCCTGTGTACTGCGTGAACTACAGCTGCTAGGGCTTCAGTGCACTTTTGCAAGGAATCCTTCATGTACAGCATAGCCCAGGTCCCCAGCACTCCATCCTGCATTGCTCAACTTGCTGAGTTGACCACCGGCTTCGTGGGACCCTCTTTTGTAGTGTTGAGATGACAGCCGTGCTCAGATCTCTTGAACGCGTGTTCAAGTGCTTCTGCGGGTGCTGCCTGCTTCTGCATGAGCTCCCTGTGCTGCTGAGTGCCCCTTCTGTCTCCTCCTCCAAGGGGCGACCTCCTGGTCCTTCCTGGGCCAGGGCAGCACCCATTTTCTTCAACCGCAACTCTTGCAGCTAGCAAGGCTTATTTGTGGTCTTTCTGCATGGAAACGGATCTGTGTCCCCAGCACACCATGGGACATCTTCTGTGCAAGGGAGAAGTTCCTGGCGTCTTCCGTTGTTGCAGAATCTTCAGATTCTTCCACCCGGAGGTAGCCCTTTTGCACCTTCATCTGGGGTTTAGTGGGCTCCTGCCCCCTGGAGACTTGCGTGACTCTTGGACCTGGTCCCCATCCTTTACAGGCCCTCAGATCCAGGAATACATCTTCAGTGCTTTGAAGGCAGTTGTTGCCTTTGCAGAATCTATCACAACTTTAGTGTGTTTCTGAGGCAGTAGGGTAACTTTACTCCTACTTTCCAGGGTCTTGGGGTGGGGTATCTTGGACACTCTTAGTGTTTTCTTACACTCCCAGCGACCCTCTACACACTACAATAGGCCTGGGGTCCCTTCATGGTTCGCATTCCACTTTTTGGTGAGTGTTAACTGTGTTATCACCAACACAAAGCAGGAGTTACATCTGTTAACATGCAACTAACCACTGCCACATATGTTCATTAAAAGTTTCACCTGTCTGATGCGTAAGTGTGCATTTAGGCTTGATTTGCACAGTGCACTGTACACCACTGTTGACTGCATTTTCTCCAATAGAAATATATAAAGAAAAGAAATGGTGCAAATTAAACATCAGTGTTGTATAATATACGCACCAATGGACAAATGACATGTCAAGGCAACTATCTAGATTGAAGATGGACGTTGCACAATACACAATTCAAATTACTATTTTGGAATTCGAAACTGTTATGTACTGTCACATGAGTTTTGGTTTACTCTTCACATATGTTACTGTTGGACATTGTGCTGAACGTTCATATGCTGTTTAAAATTCACACAAAGGTACCTTGGGAGAGAAAGAAGATGACAGCCCCCTGCATGCTGCCCATTTTGAGACCTTCACACAATGGAAGAAAGGAAAATCATCATCTGTAAGTTTAGCTAGAATAGGCAAACTATACTGGACCTGTATCTTAAGTCGGAGCTCCATCTCCTGCCTCAAAGCACTAATCCCACATGTGTAATGCCAATTGTAAAAGTGATGGCAGTTTTGGATTTCCTAGCAACAGGCTCCTTTCAAAACACAGTGGCAAGATGTGGGGGAATGTCACAACCAATGCTCTTTTGTGTGCTAAGAGATGTGCTTTCATGCAATGATGAGGCATGTGGACAGCTACATCCGGTTCCCCAGGCGTGAGGATATAGCAAATGGCTAGATTCGATGGAGTTGCTCGAATACCACGTGTTATTGGAGCCATTGATGGCACCCATATTACCTTAGTACCACCACATAACAAGAAATAAGTTTACCATATCAGGAGGAACTTCCACTCCATCAATGTCCAAGTTGTTTGCTTGGTTGATTTTTACATTTCCAATATCTATGCCTGGTTTCCAGGTTCAGCCCATGATTCCCTTGTTATGCAGAACAGCACCATACCCCAGCTGATGTCACAACTGCAGCAAGAGAGGGCATGGCTGGTTGTTAACTCACATCTGTCCCAATTTTGTGTGTGCAATGTGTACAATCATGAAGTGAGTGACTCACAGTGGCACTTATGCCTCATTCCAAAAGAGTAGACTCATATCCCAACCGTCCTTGGTTGTTGACACCACTGAGGAATACAACTACGCCTGGGGAAGTCCGCTTCAATGAGTCCCATATAAGGACAAAGAAGGCAGTGAAGCTGGCTTTTTGACTCCTGAAGACCAGATTTTGCTGTCTGGAAAAGACTGGGGGAACCCTCCTCTACTCGCCTGAGAAGGTGTGTCAGAACACCGTGGCATGCTGCATGCTCCATATCATCAACCTGCGGAGGAATATCCCTAATATCCCGGAGGAGGGGGAGCCTGTGGTGCCTTGGGGTGAGAATCCTGAAATGCCAACTGAAGAGGACAGTGGTGAAGAGGAAGCAGCTGACTTGAGGCAAGATCTCTTTCACAGCTTCTTCTCATGGGGGTAAGTATGTAATGAGATGTCATGACTTTGACTGTAAAATAAACTGTAGTTATGATAATGTGTGGAGTATATTTTCGGAAATAGTGAGCTGATGCTCAGGCAAAATCTGTTAAAGGGTGTTTAATGAGGAAGCTTTTGACACATTCACATGTTGATGATATTGCTTTGTTTGTGTCAGAGTTTTCTAAGGGACTTTGTTCTCTAGACGTTTGCTATGTGACTTGTGTCATATGTATGGTTTTATAACTAAAGTCCTTGTTTTTTTCTTTGTTCAGGTACATTCACCATGAGATCTTCATTTGGGCATTTCAGAGTTGTGAAATTGGCAGGTACATCGTGTTTTTGGGACATACAAAGTAGACATGAATTGTTCCTGGGAATGTATTTCAAAGACTTTGGGTGTAGAGACTTGTGTCAAAACAGCTTGCACAGTGATAGGATGGAAGTGCAGAAGACTCCATTGGATTGTCTGTTGTTGTGTGGTGACCACGATGCTTCATGAGTTATCATGTGGTCATTAAAAATGTTGATGGCCAAAATCATGTCAGTTCCCCTTCACATTGGCTAAACAATCTTTTTGTCTGAACTGTGTGTAGCTGTTAATGTGTTTCATCACTGTAGGCCAAAGTGGCTGTGGCATATCACTGCCATTTGTGTCATACCACCAGATGCAGTAGCACTAGTTTGTAATGACTTTGTGATCAGAAAATGTTGTACTGCCATCTGTCTGTGTGTTGCATTATATGAGGTGGGCTTCCTTTTGAGAGCTAGGGGATATGGCTCCTGCTGATGACACAAACCATATCCATTGAGCCTTTTTAACAGGTCAATGTTTGAATGTCCATTCCTGAAATGTTCTGGGGGTCTGTACCATTATATTTGGTGATCTACACAGTCTGATTTGGTGATGTCTGAGTTTCTATGTTTCTGACATCTTGACAGCCTAAGTGCTGAACAACATAATAAAACCTCTTCTGAAAGAAGACACTTGTATGTATGCGTTGGTATGAAAAGGTTGTAATGCAGAGCAGGACACATTGTTCATGCTACAAATCCCTGCTTGCATAAGTAGTATGCATCTTCATCATATGGTTCACATGGTCTTAGATATCTGTACAGTTATATGTGAATTTTACAACAGCAAACAATGAGTTTGTGCCTGGTGAATTTATTGCAATGCTAATACAGAAAATAATTTAGGACAGAAAGAAGCAAAAATGTACAGTGAAGGGGTCAGTCATGGTGAATGAAATCATTGGAGTAGATGCCACACCATTAGAAGTCCAAAGTCCAGAGTACTCCTCCCATTGGAACTGAAATGTGGTTCAAGATCAGTCAACTGAGCGTATGTGTGACCCACAAAAGGGGATTTTAAGAAAGAGTTTATTTGCTGGCAGTGATGGGTGTCTTGCAATCCGCACCTCCTGGATTCTTGCACGGATGTTGGATGTTTACTCTTGTGACGGCGGGGATCAGCTGCTGCAGAGGCAGGGGTGTCTGAGGGTGGTTGTGCCTCTGGCAGTCTCTTCCTTCCTGTGGCTGCTGCAGATGTACTTGGCCTTCATTTATTTGGCCCACAGGAAGGGGTGAATGGTGGATGAAAAGCACTGTTCAGGGTTGTGTAGATGTCCCTCAGCACCCCTGTTAGAGTGCCTATGTTTGAATTGTGGTCATCCATTTTTTGGATCATGTCCCTCTGCAGCTGCATCATTTCCTGAAATTGAGTTAACACCCTGCCCATCATGCCTCGTGACTCTTGATAGACCCCCAAGACATGCCTGATGGTATCCTGGTCAACAGCAGCCCCAGTGGACTCACTCTGCAGGCCCACAGCATCCCTCCCATGCACCCTAATCCCAGAAGTCTGTGCCCTTTGTACATGGTGCCATCTCCAGCCTGGGACTAGAACCTCAGTGTCAGGACTATTGTGTTGCACCTCAGGATCCAGGACCAGGGGGCATAAGATGGTTGGAACGATGCTAGGTTGAGGGACATGATGTTCGCGAAACAGGGATGGGAGGTGTCACTGGGGGCACAGTAAGACTAACTGTTGCCATCTGATCAAGTTGTCCAGATGTTCCAGGGCTGTCCTCCTTGTCCACAAGTCCAGGGGTGTCCTCACTGAGGGCTTCATTCCGAGTGGAGTGAGAATCTGGTTGGTGGACTAGGTCTGCCCATGAGCTCTGCCGGCTGTTGAGTAAGAGGGTACATTGTTATTTGCTGAAGTGTGCCATCTACATCTAGTGTTACAGAAGTTAGATACATGCGACATTATGAAGTGGTACAACAGCCTATTGTGCCATAAAAACATCTGACATGACGTATGTGAAGCTTGTCTAAATTAGTACACTCAAGCAGCTCATTAGATGTGCTAATCAGTTGCACTTTGAATGAGGGAATGATAATGAAATCTTATCAACAGTAAAGCCAACACGGTGGAGAGGCAACATGTGCCTTTGACTATTCGGAGAGCTAGTTCAGTGTGATACAGACAAACACACAACTTTGTATCTGTAGCTGCAGTCATCATGTGTGCAGTGCTGTGTCAATGTGTTTTGCTGCTGCTACCAATCTGCAGATGCAATGTATGCCCTTAGGAATACTTGATCTACACACTTGGTAAGGTGTCATTCCTGTCCTCAATGGCATAATCTTAGGATGCCAGGTCAAATTTGAGCTAGGTAGATAGACACATCTCTGAGTTGAGCATGGTCTATATATTGCTCATTCCCAGGCGAGTGTAGAGCATTAGAGAGATTACATGGGGGTATATTTAGGCAAGTGTGCATTGAGTTGGTAGTTGGAGTTAGAGAATCTAGGCCTATTGGGCTTTGCAGTCAGGTCATTCCCTCTACTTCCCAAAACTTGACAAATGGTATACGTTCAGGTTAGTAAACTTCATCTTCATTTTAGAGTTCACTAACAGATATATTTTGGCAGGTGGACACTCGGCTGGTGCTTGGAGTTGGAGTTGGAGAAACAGGGTCTCCTGGGAGTTGCAGTCAGGTCATTCCCTCTACTTAGCAACACTTGACAAATGTTATACTCCCAGGTGAGTAGGCTTCATTTTAGAGTTCACATAGAGATGTATTTAGGCAAGTGAACACTGGGCTGCTGTATGGAGTTACAGAAACAGGGCCTCCTGGGAGTAGCAGTATGGTCACTCCAACTAATTCCCAAAACTTTACAAATGATGTACTACCAGCAGAGTGTAGAGCATTAGAAGATTTAAAAAGAGGTGTATTTGGGCAAGTGAACACTAGGATGGTGGTTGAAGTTACAGAAACAGGGCCTATTATGCTTTGCAGTCAGGTCACACCCTCTACTTCCCAACACTTAACAAATGGTATATTCCCAGGTGAGTAAACTTCATTTTATAGTTCACTAACAGATATATTGTGGCAAGTGGGCACTAGGCTGGTGTTTGGGGTAACAGAAACAGGGTCTCCTGGGAGATGCAGTCAGGTCAATTCCTCTGAGTGAATACACCTAATTTGAGATATATTTGGGCAAGTGGACACTGGGCTGGTGTTTGGAGTTACAGAAACGGGGCCTATTGTGCTTTGCAGTCAGGGCACTCCCTCTACTTCCCAACACTTGACAGATGATATACTCCCAAGTGAGGGCAGTGCATTAGAGAGATTAAAAACAGGTGTATTTGGGCAAGCGAACACTGGGCTGGTGTTTGGAGTTACTCGAACAGGTCCTATTAAGCTATGCAGTCATGTCACTCCCTCTACTTCTCAACACTTGACAAATCGTATACTCCCAGGGGAGTTAACCTAATTTTGGAGTTCACTAATATATGTATGTCGACAAGTACACACTGGGCTGGTGTTTGGAGTTTCAGGAACAGGGCCTCCTGGGAGTTGCAGTCAGGTCACTTCCTCTACTTCACAAGACTTGACAAATGTTGGGTATTACATATCTGTTGCCAGACTGCATTTAGGTTGGAACATACATTTACAAGTTGAGACATACATGAGTCTTGGATGAATGTTTGTTATTGAAACACTTAGAGGCACCATTCCAACCTGTGGCATGTGATGGGCCTTGGTAGCTGTGCTAGTAGGTCCAACAATACACATTGACAGTCTTACATCTCAGATACTCTGTGTCCTGAATGTTGCTAAATTCAATAAGTGACACAGTGGCAAAACCAGAGTTGTGAGCAGTCAGGTAATTCACTCTATTACACACACTTGTCAATTGGTATTCCCCCAGGTGAGTGTCCTTCAACTGAGAGTTCACAAACTAAGGTATTTGGATAGGTATCCACAGGGCTGCTGTTTTGAGTTCCCGGAACAGGGCTTATTGTGCTTTTCAGTCAGATTTCTCTCTCTAATACACACTTGACAATTGGGATTCCCCCAGTGAGTATACTTACATTGAAAGATCACAAACAAGGGTATTTAGACAAGTAAGCACTGGGCTGATTTTTAGAGTTATTGGTACAGGACCTCCTGGGAGTTGCAGTCAGGTCACTCTCTATACCCCCCAACACTTGCAAATGTTGGGTATTATATTAGTATTTTGGCCTGCATTTAGGTATGAGCATACATTTACATTTTGGGGAATACCACGAATTCTGGAATATGTGTTTGGTATTGTGAGATTTATAAGCACCATTTTTACATATGGCATGTGATGAGCCTTGGTAGCTTTGCTGTTGGGCCCAATAATACACACTGACAATGTTTAAACTCAGATAGTCTAGGTGTTGAATTTTGCTAACATGCATAAGACAGTGGCAAAGACTGAGCTGTGAGCAAGCATGACATTGCAGTTTAGCAAAAAAAATTGAGTTGTAACTTATCAGACTCCACTCCACCAGGTATTCCTGTCAAGCCCTCAGGATGCAGGTTGGCCACGACCTTCTCCTCCCAGGTAAGAGTTGTACTGGGGCACTGGGAGGTCCACAACCAGTCTTGTTGGCTTCCATCTGTTGCCCGGAGGCCAGGGAATGCACCTTATTCCTCAGGTTGCTTCAGCTCTTCCTAATATCCTCCTTTTTATGCAGGGAGTTGCCTACATCATTCACTCTGACAACAATCTTTTGCCACAGTTCCATTTTCCTACTGAGAGGAGTGTGCTGGACTTGGGCTCCAAACAATTGTTGCTCTTCTGTTATGATTCCATCCACCATGACTCTCACCTCATCCTCTGAACAACAGGGATTTTTTTTAGATGTGACATGGCGGTGAACTAAAGTGGATGACAGGGAGATACTCACATAAGGAAACTGATATGGGGCGTAAATGGAACAAAAGTGTGTGAAAGGGGTTTTAGGGATAGTGAAATACAAGCATTTGCAATGCAATAGGTCTCACAGTTGCTGGTGGTAGAGCTATTAGCATTGTAAATTCATAACTGGACTTTTCTTGCCACATAACTTGGTCAACCCTGCCTCACAATTTCGTCCATTCCTGCAATATAATTCCAGTGGTACTGCATATAACTAAAGCACTTCCATTTACCTTCTTCCTCGATCTGCAGCAAAAAATGAAAATGTTGGCATTTAGCATCCTAATTTAAATCTGGCATGCTATTCCAATAGAAAACTACTTTCACTACCCCACTATGAGAGTTGCTGGCTGGCTAACCCAATTCCCCCAAAAAAGAGACACAAGATAGCTACAGAGGAGAAATGCACTAGAAGGGTCACCCAAACATATCAAGAGTGTTCAAACAGTCATAGTGTAATAAGGATGCTAACTTGGTCTGAATTATAATCATAATTGAAATAAGGAGATATTATTAAAACATAAACAATTATCATTTAAACCTATATCATAAATACATTTTGGCATTGGACTGCAATGCTTAAACAGACCCTAAAGGGCACCAGTAACAAAAATATCATTTGTAAAAAACATGGTCATGTAACCATATTGTGAGCCTCTAAACGACATAACCCCATGAAAAAGACAGAAGAAAATAATGCTGTGTAACCATATACTTAGCCCTAGAGAGCATTTTTGGAACTAGCAGGCCTACTGCAATGATATTACAAACAAGGCCTTTATATCAAAAAAAACAAAATAAAGAAATACAAAAAAATATCCTCCTAACTGTAAAACAAAAGTTCTACCCATGAGACACCTTAAAAGACATTGAGTGGTGGGAGGAGTTATTATTTTGGAGTCACCACTAACATAGTGTGGGGACCCAGAGATCATGTAGACAGAAAGTGCACATTATGGTTAATGTTTTGAAGGTGGTCCTATTCCAAGGACCACCACAGGCTGAGTTATTAGCAAAACCGATTTGTAAAAGTAATGTCTTGCAAAGCTTTATGGGGCAGGTTTCTGTGCCATGAATATTTTAATATGTTGATATGACTGCAATGCTTAGAACAGCCCTTAGAGGATACCACAATGAAAATAGCATGTGTAAGAAACTGGCCATGTAACTGTATAGGTAGCCCCTAGAGGGCATAACCACACAAAAAGAAAATAACAATAAATAATGCAGAGTAACCATATATGTAGCCCCTAGACAGCATAGTGCATTACATATGTTCAGGAGTAGCATGCCTATGACAATGATGTTACAAAAAGACCCTTAAAATACAAGCTATTCCCACCTAGAAAACAAAAGTTCCAGCCATGAGAATACTTAAAAAGACACTGAATGGTGGGAGGGGTTATTATTTTGAGGTCCCCATTACCTTTTGGTGGTGGTGCCATTGTCCTAGGACCACCACAGGCTGAGTTATGGGCAAAAATGTTATGAAAAGAACGCTTGCAAAGGATTATGGGTCGAGGTTTCCCAAGTGCAGTGAATATTGTAGTATCAGCTCTCCTGCTGTGGCAGGAGAGCTGCTTCGCTTTTTTGAGGATTTCTGTTTTATGTAAAGTATTTACCAATTTCAAGTGTTTTAGGGGAGAGCTACAAGAAATTACTCTGATTAGGTAACTGTGAACAATATGACCAATGCTTCAGTACTACCAATTGAGTTCACGCTGTTGTGCCTGTTCACACTGTGAGCGCATGGCCACCATGCAGCATGAAGGGGCGAAACAAAAATAATATTTCGCCCACGCTGAAGTATATTGGCAATTGGGCAATAATCCATGTAACAGGGGCAGTCTGCAAGACGTGACAAAAACAGCCTCAAGGCGGGATAAACGTAAAGCAATTACCAATGACATCAAGTGATTTTTAAAAGGCAAGCCCACGAATGAGTGAAAGTAATGGGTGTGACTTGGGTGTGGTTAAAAGTCCACAATATTTACAACAGATCAAAGTGCTTGCACGCTCGATCTAAAAAGAATGGGTGCCTTGTCTCTCTGGTTGGTATTCAATTCTCGATTGCAGTGGAGATGCAAAGGATCATGGTCTGTGAAGAGGTGTGTTTTATAGTGTGCTTTGCAGGTGTGTCCACTGGGCCCATGATTGTCAGCTGTGTTGTCTCTGAATTCATCCAATGGGCTTTTGTCTATTGCTTTGCTGAAAGCACACTACAGTGGTCGCCTGATGTTGGCTAACTGTTGTATGCGGACCGCCACGGTGACTGTGTGTTTGTAATAGACTCGGCGGTTGGACCTGACACTAACGGCACCGGAGTATGGCCTACCAAGTTAGCAGACCAACATACAGCTGGCAGTCTATCATCTAGGCAACATTTAAAATCGACTAGACATCTAACAAACTACAACATAATACAGCATAAGTATTTAAACATATTTTGAAAAAACTAGTGAAATATTATGTCAGTGACAAAATACAAAAATTTGCATTACTCACAGAGACAATAAAAATATGAATACTATTATTTAAAAATACTTTAAATTTTTTAATACATAAACCAAACTACCTACACATAATTGCAAAAATACCTCACATAGTTCAACAAAACAACATACTAAATAAATCAACATGACATAATTTTCAATAGTTAACATTTTCCACCCACAGTAAATAATAAAAAAATTAACTTCCGATTTTGTTGCTGCAGATCTCACTCAAAATAAGCATGCTTCCAAAACATAATCCACGAAAAAGGTGCAAAAACCATATTAAAAAGCCAAAAAAAAAAAAAAAAATGTAGTTTAAAAAAATCCAATCCCTCAACACAATCAACTGTCCGTGGTTCGAAAAAAAACAGAACATGGGGCATCCAACTGTCCTTAGAAATATCCAGGAAAATGAAAACTGAAAAAAGAGATAAAACACCCTCCTGCGCAAAACACTACAGGGCAGATTGAGGAAACGTGGCGCTGCATCCAATGCAGCGTCACTTAGCGCCCGCACAACACCACCATGTGTGCTCCTTATATAAGATACGGCGCACCATGGCGGTAGTTAGGGAACTAGCATCAAAATAAATGTTTTATTAGCTTGAAGAATATTGACGCAAGTCCTGCAAAGTACCTAGAGGCCCATTTTAATAAGTGGTGTTCCCCCTTTTAACGTCTGCTCAGAGCAGGTGTTAAAAAATGCTGCTTAAAATGGCACAGGCATAATGTGGCAGAAGGAGGTACAAAGTGGAGCAATGCGTGCATTGAGCCACTTTGTAAATCTGGCAGGGTGATTTTTTAAGCCTAACACCACATTAGCGTAAAGAAATGGCGCCTACATTCCAAGTATACATACATAATATTACTGTACACAAAACTAGTAAGGAATGCATACACTACACATATCTAACACTATAAAATAAATCCATAGGAGGCTGGCCCTCTATGTAGTGTACAAAATTTTGAACAATGTGCAGAGGGTCCGAGTAATAATATGTTGGTTTACAGAAGTAAAAACTATACCACCTAATGCTCTAATTTTTTGGTAGCTTGGTTGAGAGGTTAGGCCAATCTTGGAGAAGTGCAAAACGTTTGTTGTACTCACAGTATCAATAAATGTAGACAAACAGTCAAAAGAATAACTCAAGACTAATTTACAAAAATACTTTCGATTTTTTAAAAAGTTTAAGACCAAGATCATCAAAATTGGGTACGTACTTTTTAAGTCATGAATTTTTAAAGTTTAGAAAATGTCTCAGTTCTGTGCGTAATTACGCCCCTGCAGAATCAATGGAGAAATAATTAAAAAATACATATAAAATCAGGTAATGCATTTACCAATGTCTCCTTTTGCAGATAGGCTGAGGTCATTGGTTGGCCCTGTGGACCATTTGGAGAAGTTCGGGTGGATCCTGGTTTTGGCAGAAGCAGCTGCAGAAAATCATTGGAGCTGGTGCAAGACCACTGCAGGGGACTTTTTGGAAAAGCACTACACAGGTGGACTTCAAGGTGAGTCCGGTGGGACCCCTTGAAGCGTCGGGGTCACAAAGGGTGGGGGACCCTTAGAACAAAGCTGGATCATTGGTGCAAGGTACAGGGTGGCCTGGTGCAGAGCAATTTGGTGAGCTGTGCGCAAAGGTGCCCTTGGAAGCAGGAAGTAAGTCACTTTGAGGGTCACTTGCAGGTCAGCAGGGGCACTGTGGTGGGATGTCCTGGTGTTTTCCGAAGTCCCTTGACTGGGGCTTCTTCCCCATCCTTTTTCAGTTCAGAGTGGACTGTCCTTCTGGGTGTCTGAAGTTGTGTGACCAGTACCTGGGACTATTGCACGGTTTGGCCACTGGAGGAGGCAGTGCCACCAAGCTTGGTACACTTTCAGATTTTGCCCCCAGTCTGTTGAGTCAAATTGGCCTGGCTTCAGCATCTGGTTCTTTGATCACAGCTGATCTGTGAACTGAACTTCACTGGTCTTTTGGTTTTGGTTGAAGGAGAATAAAGCCTTCACTCTGAAGTGAGATGTTTGTAAAAAAATTTGAAGAGTGGAGGTTCTCTGGGGGTTTGTAGTGTCTGTCTGATGTCCGAGCAACCCCTCAGTGGTGATTGTCGAACCCTGGGTGCAGCTGGCAGGGTTTGGCACATTTTTCTTGGTGCAGCAGGACTTCAGCTCTTGAGCCTTGGGTCCTTTTTGATGCTGGTCTTTTTGTGTCCTTGGAATCTGAATCTCTGGTCTGGGGTGCCCACTGAATGCTGTATCTACCTTACGGTGGCTATACCCACTATGTGACTAGTTCCTGTGGGCAGAGTTCACTTCCCTATCTCTGATATTCTATTTCCCTACCATGTAGGATCGAGGAAAACAAAATGGAGGGGGTCACCTTACATGCGGCACCTTAGGTGTGGTGCAAGCTGGTGGTGGCCATTCCTTCTGTCCTCTGTGTGTTTTCCTGCTGGTGCTCCTGCCAGAAGTGGGGGTTTGCAATGGAGACAGCTATCTACTGTTAGCAGCAGGCTTAGGGGTTGAGTTTCTAATGCGGTAGACCCTTTGAATCCCACTAACAGGGCAGGGCACATTCCTGAGGAGGGAGGTGTGACACCTCCACCCACGACGGGGTTTGTTCTGGGGGCCAGAGTGCAGGAGCTCACACCCTAGGATTCCAGAATCTTGTCTATTGGTGGCAAACTGGTTGTGACCGACCAGCTACCATGCCAGTGTTAGCTTTGCAGGTGTCACCTCTAAGGTGGCCCTTGGGTACATTTGGCAATACATCCAATACTAGTACTGGTTTGGATTTATCATTCTGAGTTGTTTGATACCAAACAAATCTGGATTCGGAGTAGCCATCATGTAGCTGTGAAACTCGTACTGACCAGTGTCCAGCACACACATTTAAAATGGCTGCTCTGTTCACTTGCTGTGTCCCAGGTTTGGCAAGGACACAATAGGGGCATATTGCTCATGCATCTATGCCCACACCTACAGTATAGTGCACTCTGCCTTAGGGCTGGTAGGCCTGCCAGAGGGGTGCCTTACCTATACAGCATGTAGTGTGTAGTAGACAGGGCACCCAAGCTGTGTGCCATGTTGGGTTTTCATTTTAGGATTGCACCAGCACAATTAGCCTGCAATGGTAATGCTAGGTGCATCTGGGTGCATGTCCCATGAGGGTGTCACAATCTGTGCTGCTGTCCTCAGGGGCCTACCATTAGTACCCCATGCCCTGGGTACCTAAGTACCATTTACTAGGGACTTATAGTGGCAGTTAAAGGTCTTGCCAATTGTATCAAAACCTTTGCAATTTTAGTGAAAGAACACAGGCATTGGGGACCCGGTTAGCAGGATCCCAGTGTAATCCAGTCCAAGTTGAATCCATAAACCAGGCAAAAAGTGTGGGGGGTACTGCAACAGGGTGCTAGATTCCCACACAATCACACAACAGTCACCAGTAACACCACAAATATCATACACACAACTATCCTACCTCCTCCCACCTTACAAATACCTTAAAGGTAGGTAGAAAATAACTTACCTTTACAGATGCAGAACAAGACTCAACCGTGACTTCTCTCTTCCACAAGGGACCCAGCCTTAACACCAATAGACTAGAAAATGTAAGTAGCAAAAAAAAAATGGCCATCTAATAAAATATATATATATATATATATATCATCATTATTTTTTTTTTAATCATTATTAGCTTTATTTCGGTAAATATAAATACCATAAAAGCACATCACATAAAAAAGGAACAGCAAACTACATAATAGACAGTTTTAGTCATAAAAGGTTAAAAAGAAAAGGAAAAAGAGGAGAGAAGTATTTAAACATGAGCAATTCCCTACTGGAAAATCGCACCTTATAGTTTTACGTAAAAGCACATTGTGGGTGTTAAAAAATCAAAATACAAGACTGGCAAACCATATCAGATAAAAAAAACATTTCTATTTAAAGAGTATCTAAGAACAAAACGAAATAAAAACAGCAGATGGGGGATACGTCTAAACCAATTAAAATAGTAGGTGCATACAATAATAGATTCATCAATTGTTGCTCCCCACATTCATTGTTGAATTTCCCTCTGCTTTTTTGAGCGTGTTCAGTCTGATACGCCAGATTGAATCTAAATATTTTGACAGACAACAAACCACTAAAACCGATAGAGCAGATTTAAAAATTCTCAGAGCTAGCGAGCAGTTTTTAAAACCCATTATCCTGCATAGGGGAATAATCCAACGGGATCTTTGTTTGCGGTATGCGGGGCATTGGAAGAGAATGTGAGTTACTGATTCTTCTCTGGCACAGCCCATCGGACACATCTTAGAAGAGCAACTAAAATTAGACCATTTATATGTGAGGGAACGCAAAGGAAGGGAGCCCACCCTGAATCTAATGTATAATGCACGAGCGAACGGAGAAGATACTATATCCATATATTGGGCAAATTCATAATGGCATTTAAAATATAGAAAATTTCCCGTCATGGATGATGGCGAGACAGCAGACAGTTGAGAAAGTTGAACGTGGAGCCAGAATGCATCCTTTAATATCTGGGTTTCGTTCTTTGGGATGGATAATGGTTCCTTCCAATAAGACCCCAAGCCAAGTAGCGAGAGGGTCCTTTCTACATATGCACACCACTTGATTTTGGAGCTGGTGTTATTGGCCATCAAGTTAGCTAACGCACATCTATAGTGGACGAGAGAATCTGATGACCATAAGCGAATCCAGTACAACAGGGGCTTAAGTGCAACGATCTGACTGATGGAAGGGAGATTTAAGTCCATTCGTATTGGAAGCAGTGGGGTGCTGGAAGGAACTCTTAACAGTGACCTTAAAAAAGAGTTCTCCACTTTTATCAAGTCATCTAGGCAACAGTGGCCCCACAATTCAGCTCCGTAAATTGCTCCCCCTCTTGCTTGTAGTTTATAGATTTCTACTGCGGGCGTCATGGCAAAGCTGGGGGATCTAGCTGCAAATCTTACAATGCCGCTCGCTTGCTGTTGCTCGAAGTTGCCTTCTGGATGTGGCACTGCCACTTGTGCGAGTCTTCTAATTTCAGGCCTAAATAATCAAAGTCGCTGACTCTTTCCAGCGCGGCACCCTCTAAATAAATAGGTCGTCGCATTCTACCCTTCCTATCGCCAAACACCATGCACTTAGTTTTTGATCGGTTAATTTCAAGGCCATAGTCATTGCAAAAGTCCATGAATCTTGAGAGCAGGGTTGAGAGGCCTATGGCTGTTTGAGATACCAGCAGGGTGTCATCGGCAAAAAGAAGGCAGGGAATCTTCTGCCCTCCTAATTTAGGAGAGTCGTTAGAGCACTCCATAAGATAAGGGATGCATGCATTTATGAAGAGGAGGAATAAGGTAGGGGCAAGCACACAACCTTGTCTTACACCTCGGGCAGTAAGGAATTTTTCTGTTAATTCACCTTGTGGGCCCCATCTGATTCTTCCATAGTTGCCAGTATAGAGGTCTCTGATAATATTTAAGATAGAGCGCGGGACTCCTGTTTTAGACAAGACTTCCCACAGTTTGTGGCGGGGTACTAGATCGAAGGCCGATTTCAGGTCCACAAATGCTACATATAGGTGGCCTAAGTCAACATCGACAACTTTCCATTTAATAGAAGTAAAACGAAATATCTGATCTATTGTGCTAATTTTCCCTCTGAAGCCCGCTTGAAGATGATTTGAGATTTGGTTTTCAACTAGCCACTTATTCAGTCTGCTCAACAACTGATAACAGAAAATTTTTTGGAGGTTGTCGAGGAGGCTGATAGGTCTATAATTACCCGGGTTGTTCCTCTCTCCTTTCTTATGGATAGGCACTATGATTGCCTCTTTCCATGAGTCAGGATAAATTCTGGTAATCAAGATGGCGTTAGAAAGTGTGTTGATATATGGGCCCCAGGTACTCTGGTCCACTTTAAACATATCAGAGGGGATCCCATCCAACCCAGGGGCTTTCGCTGCTTTCTGGGCTGCAATGGCCAACACAGTTTCGTTCAATGAAAAAGGAGGCAGAAAGGACGTGAGCTCGTCAAAAGTTGTTAGCTCCCCCAAAATTATGTCAGGAATATGACTGGGCAGCAATGGTCCATATAATTCCTTAAAGTAGGAGAGCCAAATATCAGGAGGGATATAAGACTCCAGGTGAGGTGCTCGGTTCTGATCACCGCAGGAAACTAGAAGCCAGAACCGTTTTGAAAAAAATGGCCATCTAATAATATATATATATATATATATATATATATATATATATATATATATATATATATATATATATATATATATCCTTACAGGAATAAGTAGGAAAGGTAGCAGAAATATTAGTAAACTATTTATTTAAATGTTTAAAAGAATTTTGAGATATATGTACAAAAATGCTCCAAAAATTTTCAAAAATTGTGCATAATATATGAAATTATTTCCAAACATACATTATTCATTATTTATTTCCTAACATATATTATTCCTAACATAAAATTATTTTATATATATTAAACATATTTATGATAAGTAACAGTGTAGAAATACATACAAAATAGGTTTCTAAAAAAATGATTAAAAATATATAATATTTAAAAAATTTTACAAAAATGTATATAACTGAAAATATAAGGCCTAATTACGAGTTTAGCCGTCAGACCGCCGTACCACCATGTTGGCAGACCTAAAAAGACCCCCGCACCGGTGGTCCCCAGACTGCCATATTATGATTCATATAGGCTACACAGCTGTTTGCCAAGCAAAAAAGGCAGACTGCCAGTGGCGTGTTGGCTTGGATTTAGGTGATCTGACCTCCAGTGCCATCAGTGCCTCAGCCAACCGCCGAGCCTATTAAAACACACAGTTGCCATGGCCGTTCCTTCATGGTGGTCGACCACCTTGTTCTGCTTTCAGCAAAGTAACTGACAAGTGCACACTGGATGAATTCAAAAGCAACACAGCTGTAACACATTGGAAAAGTGGACACTCCTGCAAAGGAAACTATAAAAAACACCCTCCACAGACCACAATCCTTTGCATTTCCTCTGCAGCACAGCAAGACAGACCACACATCATTTTGTCCATTTTCTGTTGTAAGGCAGCCCTTTTTGTTCCCTATCCCATTTTATACCCTTCTAACATATTGCCTATTTTTTTCACCATATTCACTTGTTTTGTTTAGTTGGTCAGTATCACCCCCTTTAATTTCTAGTCATGTCACAGGCCAAAAACCCAGATTCTCAGAGGATGAGCTGAGAGTCATGGTGGATGAAATCATTAGAGTAGAGACACAATTTTATGGGGTCCAAGTCCAGCACACTCCTCTCAGAAGGAAAATGGGAACATGGAACAGGATAGTCTACAGAGTAAATGCTGTAGACACCACCCTGCGCATAATGGAGGGCATTAGGAAGAGGTGGAATGACCTCAGGGGCAAGGTGTGTTTCCTGGTCTCCTGCACCAGTTAGAGGTCAAGAAGACTGGCAGTGGCCCTGCCAGTACCCTGGGAATACTCTTTCCCTGGGAAGAGATGGTCTTGGCCATCCTGAATCCTGATGGTTTGGCAGTATTACCTGGAGCAGTGGAGTCTACTAAGTTAACACACAAAAAAGTCACAAAAATGCAATATAATGCATGCTCACAGCTCAGCTTTTGCCACTGTCTTGTTCATGTACCTCAACAAAACTTAGTACCCAGACTATCTGAGTTTAAACATTGTCAATGTGTATTATTGGGCCCAAAATCACAGCTACCAAGTACCATTACATGCCATATGTCCAAAAGGTACCTGGAAATCTCATAATACCAAAAATGCATTCCAGGATTCATGGTATCCCAAAATGTAAAAGTATGCTTAAACCTAAATGCAGGCCAACATACAGATATCTAATACCCAACATTTGTCAAGTGTTGGGAAGTATGGAGAGTGACCTAAATGCAACTCCCAGGAGGCCCTGCAACCATTAACTCCAAATACCAGCCCAGTGGTTACCTTTCTAAAAACCCTTGTTTGTGACTCATAATTGAAATGTACTCACCTAAGAGGATACCAATTGTCAACTGTGTAGTATAGGGTTAGACCTGACTGCAAAGCACAATAGACCTTCTTCCATTAACTCCAAACACCAGCCTAGTGGTTACTTGTCCAAATACCTCTATTTGTGAACTCTCAATTGAAGTGTACTCACTTGGGAGTGATCAAGATACAGATCATGCTCAAATCAGAGACAGGTCTGTGTACCTAGCTCCATCTTGACTTGTTATCCCAAGATTAAACTATTTAGGTAAAAAATGACACATTACACAGTGTGGTCAACAAGTATTCCTAAGGCCTCAAGCTGCATCACCAGATTGGCTTTGACAGCAGAGACATTGACACAGCAGTGTGCACATGATGACTCCAGGCACATATACAATAAAATCCTGGGTTTGGCTGCATCACACTCAAATAGGCCTCCAAATGGTTAAAGCCATATGTTACCTCTCCCCTGTTTTGGCTTCACTGGTGGTAGAATGTCATTTTCAGGCTATCTTCCAAAGTGCAACTGATCTGCACATCTTAGCTGCTTGAGTCAAATTAGGTAGGCATGCTTCACACGTCATGTCAAATCACTCAATACCATGGTTACTTGGCACAATTGGATTCGTTATAACTTAACTTTGTCCAAGGTCTCTCCGTACTGCAACACAAAACCTTTGGAGGTAGATTTCACAATTCAACCATTAACAATGTACGATTTTCATCAACAGGTGGATCTGCCACTGGGCACACGGTGGCCACAGAACAGACTACCACTTCCCCCCTGGATGAAGCCCTCAGTGAAAACAACACTTCTGGACTTGTAGACATACAGGATGGTTCTGGCCCATCTGGGCAACCTGGTCAGAAGGCAACAGTGAGTCTCTCTGTACCCACTGCGTCACCTCCTAGCTCTGTTCTTTCAACATCACAAGAAACCATTCACACACCCGAGCTGTGTACCTAGCACACTTTCCACCATCTTGTGCCCCCCAATCCTGGATCCTGAGGTGCAACGCAACACTTTAGACAATGAGAGTCTAGGAACAAGTTGGAGAGGGCAACCTGTGGCAAGAGTATTGGCCCGTGGGGGTTAGGGTGCATGGGAGGGATGCTGTGGTCCAGTGGCGTGAGGCCACTGGTCTTGGGGGGTCTATCAGGAGTCCCAGGGCATAATGGGCCAGGTGTTGACCGAACTCCGGGAAATCATGGAGCTACGGATGGACATGCATAGGGACATGCGTGACAGATGGAGGTCCACAATTCCTGCATGGACTCTTTAACAGGGGTGCTGAGGGACATTCACACAACCCTGAGCAGGGCTTTTCATAACTAATCTATCCCTTCTTTTGGCTCATCAGCAGCTGACGCATCAACATTGGTGGCCCTGCCAGAGGAACAACCACCAACAGACACCCCTGCCTCAGTAGCAGAAGATCTCCCCTCAACCCCCGCAAGCAGCGACTTCCAGCAAAAAATCCAGGAGGTGCAGATTGGAGGACACCCACCACTGCCTGCAATCACGCTCTTCCTTAGGATCCTCCTTTGTGTGTCAGACATTCACTTTGTGGACTGATCCTGAACCACCTTCCGTTTCCAATGTTAGTTGTAGCTTCACTATAAAATCACCCATCACTGACTTATTGCCTGCTGATTTTGCTTGAATGTTTAGCCATGTAGATATGTCAGACCATATGAACCATCTGATGATGATCCAAGGTACTTGTTCAAGATGGGATAGGTTGCATGTACACAGTTTCCAGCTAGGATTACAACCATCCCACACAAATTCATTCATACAAGTGTCTGGTCAAAGTTAAAAATGTATTGCAGTGTTCAGTACATAGGCTTTCAATATGTCTGAACTATTGGAAATCATAAATGATTGACTCATACTGAGTAAATGATCATATTTACAGGCACGGACCTCCAGAACACAGAAGGAAGGGGTTTATCAGACATTGTCCTGTAGAATAGGCAAATATTAAAGTGGTGCAAGTCACCAGCTTAAACCTTATCACAAACAACACCAAAGTAATCCAATATCACATAATTTAAGATTCAGACAGATGGCAGTACTACAGTTCCTGATCACAGGGCCCCTATATTCCAATGCTCATGCATCTGGTGGTATGACACAAACATATGACAATGGTTTGGCGCAGGCACTGTGGCCTACAATTATGAAACACATCTACATGTATGTACAGGTCAAACAAAAATAGTGTTTAGCCAATCTAAATGGAGGCTGACTTGATCATGAGCTAGGACTACAGATTGTATGATCACATGATGCATTAGGCCCACCACGGGACACAAAACAAGTCCAATGGGCACTTTGACACTTCCATCCAAACACTGCGCACGCTGTCTTGGCACAGGTCTCGTATTTAATTACCAAATATATGAACCACACCACCTGGAACAATCCATGTCCACTTTGCCAAGTCAATACAGAATCACATACCTGTCAAGGTCACAACACTGAAATGCCCACATGAAAAGAACAAAACACAGAGTATAGGCTTGAAACCATACATATGACACAAGTCACATAGCAAACACTTGGAAAACAAAGTACATTGCAAAGAACCTGATGCACACAAAGCAACATTATCAAGGTGTGGATGTATCAGAAACATGGAGAGTGTTCAATTGTGCTAGCTTCCTTTGCATTTGACTGACCATGTTTCCATTCTGATGTGTGTTCCTTCTTGGCTTGCGCTTACACATTTGGCAGACAGGCATGTCACTTGGTTCAAATGTTGTTTTTCCCTGAGATAAATGAAGGACCAGTTCCTGTGCAAATGGTATTTTAGGGACAAGTGCAAAGTGAAATGTGTCCCAGGGCAGCATCCTTCCATGAGTGCTTCTGACACCCCCATCCCTATTGTACAGGTATTGTTTGCATTGTGAGCTTTGGATATTTGTTTCATAAACTGTTATGCATCCCATTAACCTTCCAGGGTGTTGCAATGTGGGTGATATGTGGATCTATTACAGGGATGCTTCATGAAAGGGGTATTTGCGTTCCATGTCACATCCATACATATGTGTCTTCAATCTGATGACAATCCATGGCGTGGGCATGTGAGGGTGTCAGTTGAATTGGTAGATGTGATGTTACTGTGGTGTTGCTGTTGTGTCACACAACGTTTTTCACACATCTCTGTCCCTGTGCCTGGGATGGACAGATGTGTTTTTGTGGAATGTGGTGGTGCAGTTTCAGTGACCTGCCTAAAGGGGGTGTTTGATAGCTGTGAATGTGTCATTCTTTGTGAATGACTCTGGTTATGGACACAATGATCAGTGTACTGGTGTCTATAGTGTGACCCACATATCATGTGGATGACGGCACGATGATCTGTTTTTGAGCTTAATGACACATGTAGGTGTGTGTTCTTACTGTCAGTTTGGCCACGGCAGCATGGATTTTTTGACTCAATTGATGAGGAGTAGCAACAGCGGCAGGCCACGTCTGAGGGCTTCAAGGCAGCACAAAATGTGTAACGCTGCCTATAGGTGAGTTTCTGCCTTTATGCTCTCCATTTCCACCTGATGGGACGTGGTGGTTAAACTGCCACAGTCACATTGGTGATGTGGAACATCATAATGTGTACAGCAGAAACACTGGCTCTGTCTGCCTGTTTTGCCTACCTCGCCACTGCGGCGGTCTGCACTGTCTGGAGGTGCCAGCTAGACCGCAGCAGTCTTTGCCCTATGGGACTGTCAGCATCGTAATATAGTGGTTCAACTGCTGCCATGGCGGTACAAGGACAACCAAGCTCGTAATGAGGCCCTTAGAGGGGTAAAGATCATTCTATTCTTGCTTTGGCTGAGTGGCTTCATGCTATGCACATCTCCCTTGCAGAACAACTACTGAGGCTTTTGTTATGCAGACACTTTTGACTATTACAGATTTTCTGCGTTTCCGGAGAAATCTTTAGGTTTTTCCATAGCTTAATTAGAATATTTAGATACAATTAGTCTTCAAATCATTTTACAAGAAGCTCGCCATTTAGATTCTGATCACCAAGTGTTGTTTCTTTTCTACTGTATTACCGCAACAGAAATACTTGTATGCCTTATGCTTGTACGATTTGACCGGATTAGGCATTTTATTTGGCCTTTGGTAATTCTGTACTTAGATGATATATTGTTGAGACTCATTTACATAAGCCTGGCCTTGAATTTGTAATAAACGTTTGAACTTGAATTTGGCCTCAGAGATTTATTGTATGGCCAAATGGGTTACACTGTTAATTGAGTTGAAAGTATTGAGTTGATTTCTCCTTGCCTCTCAGAACTCTTAAAAAGATCCTTCAGAAGCAGATTAAATAGAAAATGAGGCTGATCATGAAGTAAAGTGAATTGGAACTCTGTATTCTAGACTAGTTAGCTCCCAGAGCCTGGTCCCTATTGCAGATCAGTGGAATTTTTGAGTTTCTAAGGAGAATCGTATCAGCAGTGAAGGAGTGAGTATCAATACGGTCACAAATTTCAGTGGCTTATGGTTATTTTGAGGTGGTTGTGGATTTGGATGATGTTTTGCAGAGATGTTTTGAATGTTGTGTGAGTGTGGTGTTAAGGAAAGAAGTTGAAGTTATTATCAGGTCTGACATGACCTAAGATCCCAGGATACTATTAGAAGACATAGAAGACACCATATTGTGTTTGTTTGCTAAGTTTGGTGCTGCTTGTCGTGAGACGCTGTCGATGACACACTTGAGATAGGGACTTTACCTTTGTGTGAATGTGAGGTGATTGGTATAGTGGATCTTATTGAGCAGAAGAAACTTATACTAATCTGGATGATATCTCTCAGGTCCAGGTTTCATTCAAAATATTTGATACTCTTGTGTGAACGGAAACTGTTGATTGTTTAGTGGAGCAGACAAAGGTTATTATATTGTATTTTGTTATATGTGTGTGATGTTCAAGAGAGAAAGTGTGTTCAGATTATGAAGGAGGGTGAGCTGCTGCGTGGAGAGAGATTGACTTCTCAGTATGAAACCCTGGGATAGGTCATTGGTGTGTTGCCACGTTATTAGTTGTGGACGTCATGAAGGGGCATGCTGCGCTTGGTTGTTATTGCTGATCAAGGTGTTGTGAATACGATGTTGCTTCATGATTTGAAACAAAATTTTATTTTGATTATCGATACTTGTTTGGGACAAATGAAATGTCTCAAGGTTATACAGGACTAGTCTAGAGGAGGTGTGCTTATACCTAGTAGATAGGCAGAAGAGACACCTCCCCAATATTCCTCAGTTCATTACATGGCGATAAATGTAGGGCTCCATACATATGTTTGGCTTAGTCAATGGCACAAGATCTCAGAAAACGAAGGTGCATTGAGGTGTTTACGATATGGCACATTCAATTTGAGAATTCTTGGTAACTTGTCCTCTACGTCCACCTCCTCCCGCTCCTGTGATGTTCTAGCAGTTGACAAGGAAACTTGGAAGAGCAGTGGGTTCTCCAGTCGGATTGCCCGACGCCATCACTGGTAACTGCTCCATCATCCAGACTCAAATCTTCATCCTGACCACTTGTGAGGCAGTGGTTGCAACAGGCTAAGTATTTGGCTTACAACATGATTTGGTGCAACAAAGGTCGTGGTTGAGAATATCTTCAGTTCAACGGGTGTTCCACTTGTGACCATGTTTGAGTGGCGCCACATGTGATAGCTCACACTGTGGCATTGCGGTGTTCAAAGCAGATGTGAAATGCATAAGCAAATTTACCAGTTCCAACCACAGGTCTGTGTGGTTCTGAGATCCCCCTAGATGTCAGCTGCTGGACGGGGCTCCATGAGTGTGTAGCAGAAGAACTGGTCTGTAATCCAGCAGCTTTGGAAAGAAGTGACACCATGGTTACTATTCTCCATTTATTATATGTGATTTAGCACCTGACATAAACATCACTATTCTTTAAAGGTGCATTTTACACATCAACTACAGGTGAGATGCTAAAATGGCAATATCAGCTCACCCACTTCCACAAGGAATTAGTTCTTGTTCAAGGATAGGGTATCAATAGGTTACCACACTATATGGCTTACTTACCTGATGGACTGATGGCAGTGGGTTTGACTGCTGCAGCCAGGATGTCCTCTAAACACCTGGATGGTGTCATCCTTGTCACCAAAGTGGTCCTGGCAGCAGCTGTAAAGTAGCATACGTAGCCATTACTGATCGCAAAAGATGATGGTGATGGTTCCACATGGACATGTAAGAGGTATGGACCAGTGGTCTACAAGTTACATGCAGCACCAGATCAACCAGGTTTCACACTTACAGCCAAACATGTATTTGGAAGTTACTGAGAGGTATGGGACAGAAATATTTAGGGTGTCCTGCACTGTCTACCTCTGGGCACACCTACATATTCATTGGCATCCTATGTATGATGTGGTATATGATAATTTGTAGAGGAGTCTTCCAGAACATACAGAGCTGGGTAATCTTTGCACATCAGGTTTTGTCAGTATATTGACAAGTACATGTTTGATATACACAATTATCAATCAAAGTATGTGTAACATTTATTCAACTTCCCCCTCTCCCCCCGACAGGATAACATTGCTCATTTTGGACTGTGGGGGAGCCATTTCTGCTGTGCACTTTACCTTTGGCTTGTGTTTCAAATATATGTGTACAACTTCATGGTCTATTTTACCTGACAGCAAATATGGTCCTGTACAGTGCACATCCTGTGGTCCTCTATTCAGAGGTTCACTCATTTGTGATATTGTTGGCAAAGTGAAATTAACAATATTATTGGAACCCATTTTTTGGTCAAGTGGAAAAGCTGTGCTGATCCCCACCTTCACTGTTTTCACGTTGTGCTGTTCAACCTATAGATGTCTAGGCTTCCCCTCCTCCACAGCCAACATGCTAGCCACTATCACACTCCAAAATGCAAGCCAGGTGGTATCAGTACACCCTTCACCAACAAAATTACTTTAGCTGTTGTTTCCTGGCATTTGTCTAGCAAGTATCCATGTCATGAAATTAGGAACAGACTGTGACTTCACCTGCATGATGGACTTGGGAACAACTTAATGAGCCCCTCGAAGCACTGGAGGATCACTCTTTGTGCAACTCCAGCTGCACACACCTGCAAATCATGTCTATGAGGTCAAAGCAGGCCACTTTGCATGGTTTGAACTGACCTGTGTGGAATGTGTGTAGGGAGGAGCAATCACTGTGTTGCCTCACCCTCCACTTGAATGACATTCCATGAACAATGGGAGCACTTGTGACAGTTCCCCAAAGTGACAGAACCATGTGTACCTGGAAAGGCACAAACAAATTACACCGAGTGAGGTGAGGCATTACAACTTGTCACATATTGACTTGCAGCACTGACCCACGCAAAATCAAACTACGTGAGAGCCCATTACCCATAGGCAAGTACTGAATATATACATATTGGGCTGATTTGTCATTGGCCAACATGTCAGGTTGGTGTGTGGTATACTGGTATGAGCCATATATGAGCATATGGGGATGAGTGACAACAGTGACATTAGACAGAAACCACATACTACTGACATTTACACCACAGTTAAGGCGCATAAACATTTTGTGAAGCCATTTTCATGTATCCTTACCAGTGTCTGACATCCACCCAGTGTGTGGGGCCTGACCAGATGTGATGCCCATACATGATGCAGAGGTCAATGCAGGCTGTTCCTTTCTGGAAAACGTCACAGGGCCTACAATGATATGTGTGTGTGTTCAGTTAACATATTAGTGGACAGGGGATACATAAGTATACATAGTTCATTTCACAGGATTGCCACAGTTCATGCATTCTATGTACATTAACTATGAAATGACTGGTAACAGTGTATGAAAGAATATCTTCCCATAGCCATATATATGTGCCAGTGTGTGCTGATGATACGGGTTGTTGTGCTCCATGACGTTGCCTCCCTGATGGTGCAGGGACCTGGACCTGTGGTGCAGTGTGTGACTGTTCTCTGGCTGTATGTGGCATCAGAACAAAGGTCATCAGACATGACCAAGATATTTCATTATATGCAACCTGTGACATGACTATACATTTGCACCTACATGCCAACAGCAGTGGTAAATGTATGAGGGACATTTTCAATTGTCGTACAGCAGTGTGAAGTGGACGAGGCAGCAGTGATGGGTCACTGTTTGGGACTGAGGTTTTGTAAATTTCAATTGCCATCACAAAGGATTTTGGTAGTTGCAGTGTAATGGGCTAGCTGAGACAGATGAGGGTCTCAGTCACCATGCAGATTGCACTTACTTGGGACAGCATTCATGGTCACATTTTATGAGTATCACAAACATTAGTCATTTGGTGTAATTGTTAGAATCATTTTATATTACCTGGCACCACATTGTGGTCATTCGTCACAAGCAGCCCATGGAGCATCTCACTGAGGTGAGTCAGAGGCAGGCTCCAGTACGTACACCTGGGAGAGCTCTGGCAGTCTCTTGTAGTTCCTCACAATAATTTTCAGGATCATGGTGGTCTCCTCCTCTGTGTAGTTTTGTTCCTCCTAGTGGGCAGCATTGCTTTGGGATATGCAGCACAGGCAGGCACAGTATGTGCTGTTTTTATCTGGTTTTTGGATCTGGGTTGCACGTGGGATTGGTAATATGCAGGTGCAATTACACTGATTCTAGTTGTTGTTCGGATGATCCGGCCAGAGAGTGGATGATCCACCCGAGTGCGGATGATCCTCCCAGAATGCATACATAAAGATGTTACTTGTAACTTACCTTTGTGAATACCTAAAAGTCACAAACTTACACTTTTGTTCTAAATCTAGACCAAAAGTTTAAGTTTACCTTTGTGAATCAGGCCCCTATGCGAATGCTAGGAAAGATGTGGAACAGAAAAGATGGAGGACTGATATGATAGAGAGAGTAAGATTGTATTCAACTTTGACAAGTGAAACGTTTGAGGGAGAGAAGGAAACGAAAAGAGATAAGAAACAAAAAGAGGGAAAACAAAAAGAACCAGGTGAAATGAGTGAGGTCAGTGACAGCGATTCTGGTTACAACCTTTTTACTGTTATTATCTAAACACCTATCCCCATATAATGAGACTTGGAAGGAGGGAGGAAATGGCACAATTGGTAGCATAAAGGTTGGATTCAATACTGCCATGAAAAATGTGACTCCTGGTCCTGTGGGGGGTCACTCTGGCAAATGTAGATGATGAACCAAGAGGAGAGGGTTCAGGAATTCATGCTGTAGCCAATTCTGCCCCAAACACTCCCCATGCTCATGCTGTCAGTTGCTATTGGTCCTGAGATCCCTATGTACAAGCCTAAAATCCCAGGAAAGACAATTTATAATCTGGCTGTCCTGGGTGCACTAGGTGGATTAGGAAAATTTGCAGTGAGTCCCAATGTAAGAGAATTTGTTCCTTTGGTTCCAGTGCACACAAGTTCTCCATGTGTGGAAAGGGCAGATTTAACTTTAAACCTTTCAGGATGCAGTTCCATAGGTATATAAAAATGAACACCAAACTACTGGATCACCTATATGAGAGCCCCATTTAAATCCTAGTAGGGGTGTCCAGGGAGATGGAAATATGCCTAAAATGCCTGCAATAACACTTTGTTCTAAGGAAATAGATGCACGTTTCACTCTCCTGACAATTGATGATTTACCACCAAATCTTAAAGACACAGTTAAGCCTGAAGTGATCTTTTTCTCTGGAAAAGACAGCGGACTGATTAAAGGTGTTGAGCCTGTCTGAATCACAAACCAAATTTTGAGTACCAGGAATACCCCAATAGAGTTTGACACCCAAAATGATTGCTGGGATAACTCCAGTGATGGAGTCTATGATTCAACAGGGAATTCTGAAAGACATTTTGGGAAGTCCTTTCAATTTACACATTATGGGCTTACAGAATCTCAGTGGAAAGTACAGAGTTGTGCAGGATCTGGGAAGGGTGAACAACATTGTAGTTCCCTATTGTCCCATGGTACCGAATCCAGCTGTGATATTGTTTCAGATTCCATGTGAGGCTGAGTGTTTCACTGTCATTGATTTGTGCCAAGCCTTATTCTTGGTACCATTGAAAGAGGACATCCAGTTGCTTTTGTCATTTCAATTCAGAAATCATGTTTTGGTATGGTGCCGAGTCCCATAAGGTTATACTGAGAGCCCCTCCACTTTTAACCAGTTCCATAAGAAAAACATGGAGTCCCTGGTTATGCCTTGTAACTCAGTACCAATACAGTACATTGATGACCTAAAGGTGGCGCTGAACACTCAAGAAGCTTGCAAATGAAATACCATTATACTGTTGAACCACCTGACTGAGAATGAACATAAAATATACCCAGTAAAGTTGCAGTATTGTCAGAAAGAGGTTCAATATCTTGGAAATCACATTGGGAAAGCAGCGAGAAAAGTGTCACAAGAGAACATTTCATCGATTGTGAAAATGAATCTGCCAACTACACAGAGAGAAGTCAGGATGTTTTTGGGGATGATGGACTACTGTTATCGTTGGATACTCATCTTTTCCATAGTGGCCAAGCCTTTACAGAGGCTGATACACAAGAATGTGTCCGAACAAGTATCTTGGGATAAGGATTATTTAATTACCTTCCTAGAGCTGACAGAATGTCTCTGTTGTGCCTCAGTACTGTGAATACCTGATTATAATAAGTCATTTTCACTTTTCTGCAGTAAGGGAGGGATGCACTCTCTCAATGCTTACAAAAACACATAGAAATGCCAAAAGTCCTGTGGCTCATTTTTCCATTACTCTTGATCCCGTAGCTTCTGTGCTGCCTGGTTGCCTTCATTTGGTGTCAGCTGTCAGTGTCAGCTCAGAGAGGTGTGAGAATGTCGTTATAGGTCACCCATCAACTGTGTACGTTCCCCACTCTGTGGAGTTATTGTTGACACAAACTAGAACCCAGCACCTGAGTAGTAGCCGCCTTACCAAGTATGAATAGAATATTCTCTGCACCAGTTGCCAAATTGATCGCTCTTACTAGGGCATACCGTGTTTCTGAGCAGCTGAAAGTAACAATTTTTACCGATAGTCAGTAGAGCTTTGATGTTATTCATGACTTCGGACAATTGTGGTCCCAAGGGCGGTTTTATGACATCTTCTGGATCCCCTGTCTGGAATGGCGAGCAAGTGAGGAACCTCATTAAAGCACTACCGTTACCTGAACAAGTTGCAGTGGTCTAGTGCACTACACACTGTGGGGTTGCTCATGTGGCATTGGGTAATAATTATACACACAAGGTTTCAAAGTACTGCGCTCACAATATTTGTACCTTTAATAGAGAATACACAAATGAGGGGATGAATGAGACCAATTACAACCGTTTGTTAACAACTACAGATACATTGGAATAGGTCCTGTTGATTGTGTGCATCTTCTTGCATTGAGTTGAGGCTTACCCGACCCAGAAGAAATGAAAGTCTCACTGTAGCAAAACTGCTGCTGAGGGAGCTTATACTTAGGCTCAGCTTCCCAACTTCTCTGCAATCGGATCACTGGACTCATTTTAATAATGAGGTCCTGAAATTGTACTATGACAGTACTGTTGTGTGCAGTATTGCAAGAAGAATAGACATTACACTGCAGCTATAGACCTCCGGTTTTTGGGTCTTTTTGAACATTGAAAATCAGACTGGCAAACGTGTGTGATTGGACATCTCTCAAATGGCGTAATGTGTTGCTTCTTGTGCTGATGAGTCTTTGTAGTGTACCTAATGGAAAGATGGGACTGTCTCCTCATGAGGTCCTCATGGGTAGGGCAATGAGAATGCCAGAAATTCCTGAGAATGCTTTTGTGAACATTACAGATGTTATATATTCCTTGACTATGGTAAAGGGCTAGCTAGTGTGGTGCATTCTATGTCTCATCAGGTTGAAGCAGCTGCAGCCCCTCCACAAGTAGTACCATGACTTCAATCTTGGTCTTGGTGAAGAAGCATGTAAGAAAGAAGTGTTTGGAACCTCGTTTGTGCAGGCCATACCAAGTCATTTTGGTCACCACAACTGCTGTGAAGTGTGGAGGTCTCCCGAATTGGATTCATGCTTCCCATACTCGCAGGATTGTCACCTTGATGTGACAGTGACTGTTCCAGAAGTGCTGTTGGTGATAGAGAGACGAGAGGAGCAGGTTTGTCAAGCTGTCGGAGAGCAGACAGAGCCTGAAAAAGCATATGATCGGTGTGGGAGGGGGTTTGGAGCAAACCACAGTTGAAGCTGAAACAAATGAATATCATCCTGTGGTGGTGAACAAGTCAAGCTCAAATTCAGATGCTGATAAAAGACCTTGTGCTGTGAGAAATTGAGTAGAAGCTGAAGACCGATGGCCCAAGAAGCAAAGAAGAGAGAAACTGAGTTTCCCTAAGAAACGTGTCCCGCAAACCATCCCAGAAGACACTGAGAACTCTCATCAAAGTGAAAGAAAGTAAAAGAGTGCCCTGTCAGAGATACTCTTCACCTGAAAGGACATACTTTGCTTCAACTGGCGGAGAGAGAAAGTTTTGGGAGTAGGCCGCAGATCCAACTGAACCTCCCTGAACTGAACAGTGTGCTTGAATTATTTTTTAAGGTTCCTGTGATATTGGATAGATTGAGACATTTAATTCTGGTTGTGATTGTCAGTGACTTTGAACTGTGCATTTTCTAGAGACTTTGCATCAACCTTGTTAGAGAATTAAGAAGAGTACTAAGGCCGGAGCTATAGGTGAAGAAGTCTAAGGTTATCCTTTTGAAGAACATGAAACATGAAGTAGGGCAAAAGACGATCACAAAGATTTTGTTCATCATTTGGATTTTGTTTTGTCACTTTGCACAGGTATCAGTGATGGCAAATACTCTGTTGCATTTCACCCTAAAAGATCTGATTTTATAGAAATCATGGAAACCACTCAAAAATGTAGATGTTGGTACACCTTAGATGCAATATTACATATTTCTCATGTAGTGTTAGTAGTGCTATTAATAGGAGCATTTTCCCCTTCCCTTTCCCCTTCACAGAGGAAGAGTTGCCACCTAGTGTTCACCCACAGACATTAAGGGGCATATTTATACTCTGTTTGCGCCGAAATTGCGTGTTTTTTTTTTACGCAATTCCGACGCAAAACTAACTCCATATTTATACTTTGGCGTTAGACGCGTCTAGCGCCAAAGTCCATGGAGTTTGCGTCATTTTTTAGCGTGGACACCTACTTTGCGTTAATGATATGCAAGGTGGGCGTTCCCGCCTAAAAAATTGACTCCGAGGCATGTGCGCCATATTTACACTCCCGGGCAAAATTCACGCCCGGGAGTGGGCGGGTCAAAAAAAATGACGTCCAGCCGCTTTTGCGCTGTTTTTTAGCGCATGGTCATGGCTGGCGTTAAGGGACCTGTGGGCTCGGAAAGAGCCCAGAGGTGCCCTCCCATGCCCCCAGGGACACCCCCTGTCACCCTTGCCCACCCCAGGAGGACGCCCAAGGCTGGAGGGACCCATCCCAGGGACTTTAAGGGTAAGTTCAGGTAAGTATTTTTTTTTTTTTTTTGTGGCACAGGGGGGCCTGATTTGTGCCCCCCTACATGCCACTATGCCCAATGACCATGCCCAGGGGACAAAAGTCCCCTGGGCATGGCCATTGGGCAAGGGGGCATGACTCCTGTCTTTGCTAAGACAGGAGTCATTTCAATGGGGGTTGGGAGTCGGAAAAAATGGCGCAAATCGGTTTGAGGTGAAAAATTTGCCTCAGCCTGACTTGCCCCATTTTTTGGCGCCCAAGCTCCATATTCCCCTACGCCGGCGCTGCCTGGTGTATGTCATTTTTTTTCACGCATACCAGGCAGCGCCGGCGGCTAACACCGGCTAACGTCATTGAATAAATACGGCACCCGCATGGTGCTTCAGAATGGCGTTAGCCAGCGCTAATTTTTTTGACGCAAAACTGCGTTAGAGCAGTTTTGCGTCAAAAAGTATACATATGGCCCTAAGTCTTAGAGATAGTAACCTTTATATGCCCAATGAAAGGGCCCTACACATAGATGATTGTAGAGGTGATTATTCTGCAAATGTATATTTTAGACTACTTTATGAGTATATTGACACTATGGATGCAAGGGATTGATATGTGTGCACACAATCACCTCCCTCTATTTATGAGGAAATCAAATACCATCATATTCCTTTGACATGTGGAGATTCTTATAGTATTTGTTGAGCATATTTTATATAGAGGGAAGTTTTCAATATTATTTTTATATCTATGATTTAGCACTATCAGAAGTCCCTTTCTTTATACATTTGAACAGAATCCTTATTTTAAGGGTGCAGAAATAGCAGGGAAATATTTTGTGTCACTGAAGCCTTTAGACAGTGCATATGCACAGAAACATAATTATACCTGCTTAATGATAGAAGTATAAAGTAAATTCCTACATTTAGTGGACGACAGGAGAAGGCTTTTAGGGCCTGATTTAGATGTTAGCGGTAACAGTCCCACTGTCAACTTATCAACAGAAAACCCGTCCACCCTTCCGCCTACCGTATTTAGATGTTGGTGGTCCCATAGCCGAAAGCCCTGCATTTGAATGAAAGTCTCTGCCAAGAAACACCACCTGTGTCGACAGCGGGAGAGGAAAAAGTGGATGCAGGGTGGAACCCAGCCACTCTTCTGGCCATGAAGATCTGAATGTGCCTTACCACCATGGAAAAAGTAGACAGTCTGACTTCCACTTCTTAGTTGTTGGGAGGAAGGGGTGAAAACTCACCTTTTTCTCCATTCCACCTCCACCTTCGACTGGACATAACACAACTGGACAACACCTGCTGTCACTGCTGCCACCGACCCATGTAGAAAACACGACGTTCCCCTCCCGTCCCTGACTCAAAGGCAGATAGCCTGCATTGGCAGGTTAAGTTGGGTGGGTGTAGCACGGGAGGTGGGGGCCACTGCAAGAAATACATGTTATAGTCATTTTTTTAAATAACTGTGACATGCATATGTCAGGCTAGGGATACATTGGCACAACATGCACGTCGCATTGTCATTGTTGTGTCATCATTCACTGTAAAATCAATGCTGGCACTCACACTGGACACCGTTGTGTGAGCATTGCTAGGAGACCTGTATGGGTAGTTTTGTGCGATCTGTTATGTATGTGAGTCAGTATGTGTGTGTGTGTGTGTGTGGAGATTGGCTGGTTGAGGTGGAGGGAGCTAGAGTGTGTGGTTGGGTCTGTATGTGTGTCTCTTGCATGTGAGATTGATGTTGTTATGTATGTTGTGTTGCCATGTGACACATTCAGGTAAGCGTTGTTGTGTGGCGAAATTTGTTGTGATGTGTGTAGTTGTGTTTGTGTGTGAGTGTGTCTGTGTAGCTAAGTGTGTAGTCATGTTGTCTGTTTCATGTGTGGGTGCAGTGTCAATGATCATTGCACCCTTATGGAGGATAGAGAGACTTCAACTCATTTTATACATACTAATCAAGGGGAAGTTTTGAATACCTTTATTTACAAATTTGATCTTGTTTACGCCAGAGATAGGGCAAATGCAACTATCCAAAAATGACCAACTTTTACGGGGAACTCTAAAGGGGAGCATTATTGATTTTATTCTTATTAGTGCCGCCAATTTCCTTATGATCCTTGATTTTAAGATAATACCACCCTGTGCCAGTGATCAAAACCCATTATTTAATGAACTTGCATATAATAGTAAACCGGCTATAAGTAATAGGGAATTAAATAGGGCAACCATTTTTGATAAAAACGTTGGTTTACGCATGAAGTGGGAAAGAGTAGACCCCAAAACATTCAATCGGGAAATTATTGAACAACATTTGGACTCTATTAAATTATGTTTGTTGCAACAAAGCACCCCTGATAAGTTAGCATTAGAATATGTGAAATTATGTTCTGCTATTTCAGAATCTTTGGTAATTGATAGGCCTATTCGTGGCCCAAGGGTGTGCCATTGGTTCAACTCTGCTTGTACAAAGGCCCACAAAGATTTGAAAAGGGCTCTTAGATAAATTCCTTTTTCCCGTGACTTAGTACGAATAGCCAGGGCCCAATATAAGGCAGCTCTGGCAGCGAGGAAAAATGAAATCAGGTCTAGTGCATGGGATGAACTAATGGCAGCTACTGAACTGAAGGATACCACACAATTTAGGAGGGTGGTTAATCACTCTTATTTTACGGACCAGAATAATAAGGAGGACAAATGCTTGATACCAGAAACAGTGTGGGTAACCCATTTTACTAAGGGTTTTTCAGCCAGACAATAACACATTGTTTGTAGGGGATGAAAGAGATAATCAGAGCTCTGTGGACTCCAATTTGACTACTATTGATTTGTCTTTTGACTTGCATGAGGTTAATAATGCCCTCCCCCGGTCAGGATTGGACAAAGCTGCTGGCCCAGATGGGTTCCTACTGACCTCTTTAAATCTATGCTGAACCTCTAGGGTCCTTTAGTTACTAATGTACTAAGGTGTGCAGTTATGAGTAAAATCCCCTCTTCGTGGAAATTGACCATCATTATCCCTATTTTTAAAAAGGGCTGCAGGAAACATCTATCCTGTTATAGGCCAATTTCCCTTATAGATTCTGGAGCTAAGATATTGGGAAGTGTAATCTTGACCCGATTGGAGGATTGGGCTGCCGAGGCAAAGATTATTTCTCCAATTCAATACGGTGTTAGACCAGGTCTTGGTACTATTGAACAATCGTTGAACTTGCACCTCATTCTGAGCAAATATGTGACCGCAAGGAAGGAATCTATCCACCAGGTTTTATAGATTTATCTAGTGCTTTTGACCTGATGAATAGAGAAAAACTTTGGTCAATTATGGAATCCCTGGGGGTGGATCAGAACATTTTGGAGCTGATCAAACGTTTATATACGGACTTGAGGGTTTCAGTGCAATATGAATCACATGGTGAGAGGTCTGTCCCTTTCTCTTCTTTGAGAGGAGTCAGACAGGGCTGTATTTTAGCATGGTTTTTATTCTTGTTATATATTAATGGTCTTTATAGTTTTTTAATAACAAATAGTACAGATTTCCCTAGAATGGGTGTGAGACAACTCCCTGTATTACTGTATGCAGATGATGCGGTTTTGATTGCCCGCACTGCCAACAGCCTACAATGCCTGATGGATTATTTTTCAATCTTCATGCAAGATTTAGATCTGAAAGTAAGTTATATGAAGACATATGTGATGACATGTGGTCAAGAAATACAAGATCTAAACATTTTACTATGGGAGGGATCACTATCAATAAAGTAAAGGAGTTTTGTTATCTGGGTTTACATCTTCATTCTTCATTGCAATGGAAGTCTCATCTTACTTTTAAGACCCAACAGATGGTGAGAAACCTGGAAGCAATTTTCCGTTTTGCTCGCAAATTAGGTCACAGGCCAGTTCATCATATAATTAAGCTTTATAAAGCAAAATGTGAATCTGCAGCTATTTATGGGGCAGGTTTGTGGAGCCTGAATAAAGCAGATTCTCTCCAATGTGTTGAGAAGAAATTTGCACACAGAGTATTGATGGTCCCTAAGAAAGTAGCAAATTTGATCTGTCACGAGGAATTGGGATTAAGCTACATTGGGGATTTGAATGGCGTTGCCCCACTTTTATTATGATTGAAAGCCTGGTTGAATCATGCAGCCGTTCTGGTACAAGACTGTGTATCTGATTGTATCCATCTGGCCAATTCTAGCAGGATCCCGTGGCTTTCTTACTTACAATCTAATTCAGGTCCAGTTCCTGGCAGAGGACTACAAATAGCTGCCTAATAGTAGAAGATAATAGAGGTTCTTAAGCATATTAGTTTATGATACAAACTCACTGGAGCAATATAGATACAAAAGAGGCAAACGTGAGATGTAAACTATTTGATTAAGAATTAAGGGGGTTATTACAACTTTGGAGGAGGTCTTAATCCGTCCCAAATGTGACGGATATACCACCAGCCGTATTACGAGTTCCATAGGATATAATGAACTCGTAATACGGCTGGTGGTACATCCGTCACTCTACCGTCACTTTTGGGACGGATTAACACCTCCTCCAAAGTTGTAATAACCCCCTAAATATGATTCAACATTAATCAATATGCAGAAATATATATACATATATATGAAACAAAGTCAGTCTATTCTACCAAAACACAAATCATGTATGTTTATAGCTTGGCCACAGACATCACTCCTTCTTAAAAACACCAAACATTCAAACACTCACACCACACACCTCTGAAACAGTATCATACCATTCACCAAAACTCTAAAAGAAAGAGAGATATATAAGGTCACAAATCAAGCACACGAATCCACTAAGGCCATCTAATTAAGTTCTATATCCACAATACAGGTTCAATAACAATAACCCATTTTAATAATTGTAACTCAGAAAATCATAACATATCAACAAACTCACAGTCCTGTATCAACATGTATTAGATATTCTGCTGTGATTATAGCAGTAGTGATTCTTTCATCCCCTAGATTTCCCCTCTTCCTGGGAGATCTATAAGAACCAGTACCGAAACCACTTGGTGTTGTGTACTAAGCAATTTAATTGGACGCCAAGAGGATACCCATCAAACTCAAAGTGCTTTATGTTAACAGTAGGCAAAGGGCCTACCATATCTGGTCCCCTCTGGCCCTAACCAAGATGTAGCAACAAGGTTATGACAGGTGAATAAAGTGAAAAGTGCAATACATTGATGTTAAAGAGTGCAATGATAACAGACAAGAAAATAAAGTACACAGTACGATTTCACTGAACTTAAAAGGCAAACCAGCTTCAGAAGGTACATTTTGCAGTATCAAAGAGCCTTCCAAGTCTAACTTGTGCTAATCCTGGCCAGCAGTAAAGAAAATTCATAGACCGATTGGTATGTTGTTAGGCTTCAGGTGATAGGATGCTTCCCATAAGCCTCAGAACATTTGTTTGTGCTGGCAGAGGGTCTACCATGCCTAATCTCCACTAGTCATGGCCAAAATGTGAGACCAAGGCTGTATGTCAGTGGTTAAAATGAATAATGCAATCTCGTTAGATTTGGAAAGCCCAATGGTAAAGTGCTCTGTGCAATTGTGGTTAGCAGCAAAGGGATATAGCGGAAGTTGTTCTAAGGCTGGGGTTTGTTTGAGACAGACAAGCTCCTACTTTAAGTGCCCACGGGGCCCGAGTTCAATAACTTAAGCGCTTCTCTGAGGAATTTCACACACCTAGCTAAGAGCTGTGCATCTACTCCACTCAAGCATGCAGTAATAGCTTTGTATTAATTTATACCCAGACGTCGGAATATTGCCTGTAACTAGTAACACCTCAGACTTTTTAAAAAAGGGCGTAGGCAAATGACATTCATCAATGATTTCTGCTTGACATTCCACAGTCGAGAGTTATAATGAGAAGAGCTATTTAAATACCCACATTTGTATGTCTTTAAAGGTATTAGTCCACATCTCAGCATCATAAGTTATTTTTTGAAATCCAGTTTCATAGGACTGGATAGATATGGGGCTTTTCCCTGGTCTTGGTAGAAAGTCACATAAAGATCTCCAGGGGCCTTTGAAGAAACAGTAATACAATAATGTCATGTAAGGGAAGAGGTTTTGTAAACATATATTGGGAAACCAGTAGGTGTATCACACAGTGTATGTTCAAATTTAAATTTAAGATAGTGCAGCATTCTGTGTTTTTCACATGGACAATGCTTCACAAAAATACATGAGCTACAAAAACAGACATGTACGTGTAGAGGAGTTATTAGTGTTTAGGGAGTCATGGTGAACAAAAGTAAAAATGACATGATGGTATGTGAACCTTCGGAGGTACCTTTTTATGATGCCTATGGGTACAGGCTAAGCATGACCTCTATATGATTAGGTGTGAACTAGATAACATGGTACAGTGCATGAACGACAATGCATGTTCAACACTTCTAAACAGTAGGCTAATGTGAGATTGGTGAAATAATGTGAAGCAATCAAAGCACAACCATGTGAAGATCAAACACAACATAAATACAATGGTGTCTCAAAATGAAGGTGATGGTCTGATGTTCAAAGTCACAGTTATTCATGGACACAACGTTACAGGTTGAGTATGACAGATTACAAACAGTGGGAGTCAGATAAAATTGAAGTCAACCAGGTAGTATCTGTGATGCACCCACCTAACCTATGTGAGCTGCTAAGTATAGAGAAGCTAGAGTAAGATGGAAATAAGGGCTGAGGTCAATATATATGGCTTATTGCAAAGCACTATATAAAGGAGCAAAATAGGCTAAGACAGTGGTGCTGTTCACTTCTATGGAAATACTGTAACACTCCCTGTGTGGGATCCAGGAATTATCGAATAGAATGAAGAACTCTCATGATACCTCGTGTTTGTGTGCTCTGCTATACATCAGTTCAAGTAGAGCAATGGTCAATTAAAAGGGAGTCAGAATATGCAATGACAATTAATCTGGGCGCAGGAGAGGTAAGAGGTAATAGTGAGGTAATTAGAATTGGTAAAGCCAGTAGGCCTTACCTATGCAAGAGCTATTGACGTTATCAATGTATTTTAGCCATGTGGTACAGCATGAATGAAAGTTGGAAAAAAGGTGACATGGCAAAAGCAGTGCAGAACAATAGGGGCTGTGCTCCATTTTCTTAACATGGGATTATTCTCTGCCTTCACACAAAAGCATTTTCAGTAACAATTGACAATAACACCTTAACAGCAAGACTAAACCAACAAGAAATGAAAATACACATTTATTCATCAAATAGGTGGCAGGAAATGTTAGTCAAAGGCTTGAGGTGCTGGTTAAAACTCAAATTAAGCAATAACAACAAAAACAAAAAACACAAATATATGAAAACCACCATCCATAAACAGATGCAAGGGCCACAACCTCCTTTAAGCAGGTT
Source organism: Pleurodeles waltl (assembly GCF_031143425.1). Taxonomy (NCBI): domain Eukaryota; kingdom Metazoa; phylum Chordata; class Amphibia; order Caudata; family Salamandridae; genus Pleurodeles; species Pleurodeles waltl. Next base: position 1,118,152,880 of record NC_090447.1, read on the forward strand.
GAAGTTGTCAAAAGCACAAAGGAGCATGGTATGGCTGCGATGTTTGAAACTCAAAAATACATTAAAGGCATTCAGGGAAAAAAACTCACTTGTTTAATTATCTTATTTAAGAGCTGGACTTTGCTGTGTTGGCCCGTCATGAAGATGGCGCCAAAATGGTCAAGCAGAGCAAGGAGCTCAGTGCTATCTGCATTTTTATAGCATTTTGAAAAATATCACTGTGAATTTTGGGGATTTGTTTTTTGGCAGGACAGGAAGGGCAAGCAATGAAGGGGAAGAAGAGAGGAGGTGGGCCAGACAGGGCAAACAACAATGGGGGAGGGGCAGAGTGGGACTGATAGGCAACAATGCAGGACTGAGGTTTGTGAGTGGTGTAAGCAACAATGATAGAGGGGGTGGATGGAAGGGGGTGTGAGTATAAGGAAAAAGTTACCCTGAAAGCAGCGAGCAGCTGAAGGAAACTGGGCAAGTGATGCAGTAGTTAGGCCATGCTCCAGAGTGGGGACAAACACACAGAGAGGTAGTGAAGCCGGCACTTGCTGACCAGAGAAGCAAGAAAATGAGAGTGAGAACTAAGTCAACCAATGGTACGCAATGAGCGGGCTCTAAGCACCATGTAAGTATATAAAGTGCCTCATAAACAACAGTGCATGTGCTGGCTCAGGTGAGACCTAAAGTATAGGACATGGCAGGGAGAGTGTAAAGTGTCAAAGTGAAAGTGTCCATCAAACATACCAAAGGGCACAATACAACTGACTGTGCCCTCAAAACATTTGGGAGTGCTGGGGTTAAGGAGGGAGCAGGAATGTGTCCTGTCAAGGGGAAACAGCCTTTACCACACAGCCTTTACCAAACAGGTAACTATTTGAACTTTTACCACGTAGTACTTTACAGTGGAGGTAAGTATTTTTTAAATAACAATTTCTATGTTATTTAAAAAACATGATTGTAGGGTTTAGAGATGGCTAGAGGTAAGGAGCGGTAAAGGTGAATTTAGGATTTAGAGGTGGATAGAGGTAAAGGGAGGTAAGGGTAATTTTAGGGTTTAGTGATGGCTAAAGCTAAAGGAAAATAAGGATGATTTAAGGGCTTGGGATGGGTAGAGGTGAAGGGAAGTAAGGGAAATTTTAGGATTCAAGGGTGCGTAGAAGGGGTGGTAACGGTGATTCTAGGCATCCGAGATGGGAAGAAGTGAAGGGAGGTAAGAGTGATTTTAGCGTTCATGGGTGGATAGAAGTAAAGTGAGGTAAGGGTGATTTTAGAGCTAAGGGTTGGGTAGAGGTAAGGGGAGGTAAGGGTGACTGTAGGTTTATGTTGTGGGTAGAAGTATACGGAGGTAAGAGTGATGTTAGGGTTTTGGGGAGGAAGAGGTAAAGAGGGGTTGGGGTGAATTTAAGGTTCTGGCATGGGTAGTGGTAAAGGACATTAAGGGTCATTTTAGGGTTTAGGGATGGTTAGAGGTTAAGTTGAAACATAAACCTGTTGATGATGAATAAATTATTATAACAGCGGTAGCCAACAAATAGCAAAATGTGACGCATTGGCAAACATTAATTCAGAAAAAACATACTGTATGGCAACACTCGTAAACTAAGGGAATACGTTGACAGCTCATCAGTAAAAGCAGCAGCCCGTCGATACGTATGTTTCAGAAATTGGTAACATGTCAAAGATTTGTTATTGCTAGTTGTATGCTTTCAGCTCTTGGAAATACCAGGAAGTGTGAACTTTAGCTCTGATGGTCTCAAGTTGTCTTGCAAGAAAACAGAAAAAATATAGTAAAACTGTGTGTACAAGCAGCATGGAAGTACACCAATCAGGAAATCAATCAGCAATTGGTCTATACTCCAAGGAAGAAAACACACGAAGACAAAGTGAAGCCCACATACACCAGCACATTCTCCCCAATGAAATAGGAAGAAACTAGGAGTGACAATGAGGCAGACTCATTTTAAGTAATGTGGGAACTGAAAAGCTCTTTTAGGATTTCTTTTTAGAAACAATAGATCAACGCAAGCTACAGCACATGCGCTGTCTGTGATGAGACCTAAACAGGACAACATATTTTTGCTGCACCTCCCCTGCTTTTTGTGTGAGCAAGCTTTAGATGGTAAAATATTTGTATTGTATTAATTAAAATAAAGTATGCCAACATAGGTATGGTAGGTGGACTTTGATACTCAGCAAGGACTTACCTTTGTCAATTGTCCCAGTCATGTAGCTGTGCTGCAGTTACCAAGATGTGAAAGATTACGCTAGCATGTCTTGCACCAAAGAAAATAGCATGAACATGTTTGCTGCATCCCTGGAATTACCAACGGCTGGCAATCACTATAAACAGTTTCAGCTTAACCTATTTTCCTTCATAACATAAAGTTAATTCAATATGGTCTGACCTCCAACAAATGTTTAGTTTGATTTTTTATTTGGTTTCTCACAATTTGCTTATTCTCACACAGCATTTAATGTTTGTTCATCATCTTTTTTTTTTATAAATGTAGTATTTAAAACAGGCCGAACAATTCAAATTTAAATACTATCAACAATGCCATCAATACAAAATTTGAATCAACAGAACACAATTCCAAGCACTTGAGCACCCCACCCCACGATCGCTACCTCTCATTCAGCACCATACTCAGGCACACTCCATACACACATTAACAATATATAGGGGGTCATTCTGACCAGGGTCGGCGGGAGCACCGCCGACAGACCGGCGGTGCCCCGCAGGGCATTCTGACCGCGGTGGTTCGGCCGCGGTCAGATGCGGGAAATCGGCGGTCTCCCGCCGGTTTCCCGCTGCCCTGCAGAATCCTCCATGGCGGCGGAGCGCGCTCCGCTGCCATGGGGATTCTGACACCCCCTACCGCCATCCTGTTCCTGGCGGGTCTCCCGCCAGGAACAGGACGGCGGTAGGGGGTGCCGCGGGGCCCCTGGGGGCCCCTGCAGTGCCCATGCCAATGGCATGGGCACTGCAGGGGCCCCCGTAAGAGGGCCCCACAAAGTATTTCAGTGTCTGCTATGCAGACACTGAAATACGCGACGGGTGCCACTGCACCCGTCGCACCTTCCCACTACGCCGGCTCAATTCTGAGCCGGCGTCCTCGTGGGAAGGTTGATTTGCCCTGGGCTGGCGGGCGGCCTTTTGGCGGCCGCCCTCCAGCCCAGGGCAAATCCCAAAATACCCTCAGCGGTCTTTCGACCGCGGAGTGGTATTTTGGTGGGGGAACTTTGGCGGGCGGCCTCCGCCGCCCGCCGAAGTTAGAATCACCCCCATAGTCTTTGATGGGCCAACAAAGAGACAGCTCTTCATTAGTCTTCCATTCTCATATCAGCCAATTACGACCACCTGTAAGTGTGATAAGTTTTCTTCTCACAATGTGGATTGCGGTGGAGTGAATACATTTCCAAGGCATCCTAATGAAAATCAAAAACACGTCGTATACTGCAACTTCTTTTTAGGTACAACAAGCTAACAGAAGTTCATCAAGAAAATAATATTTGACCACTGTATGGTTTATCTTCCTAGTCAAATAATATTTGGTAACAGGTAGCAGCTAATGCAAATCTTCTTAAACATGTCACAATCAAGTCTCTGATTCTGCCTGTGGACTAATAAAGGCATCCAATACAATTGATCCATGCTCTCCCTCAATACAAGACATTTCTTGGTAAATCTCCTTTTTTTATCCACTTACGTCCATACACTTACTTAACTAAAACGACAGCTACAAACCTAAAGAGGTTTGTCTTTTTCCCCAAAAATTATTTACGTAACTCGGAATACATGTATAAATACATCCATAATTTATCTAGATATTTATCTTTAGCGATATACATCTACCAAAGTTTTGCAATCACAATGGGCGTCGCCCAGTAGCCCCTTGCTTTATCACAATGTGCTCCATTTACCCTCCAGCCACCCTCTAAACTAATACTGCTCATCCTAGCCCACACAAGATCACCAGGCATTGTCCACTTGCCTCCCATCTAGAAACTCCAACTTAACCCTTTGGAGCTCCCAAATTACAAGTACTGAGCCTTATATCGCATAATGACAAAAAAAACATATTTATCAATTAGGGCACTCTCACAATCTGTTGTACTGTTAACAATCACATTTCACCATCCATCCACATCGGCCTACTACATTTTCATGAAGCACAGTGTCTGACAGGCGTCCTGGAAGTCGCCCGATTACCTTGGTTAATGATCCTCAAATTTGAATTCAATTTAAAATCCAAGTGGCTCTGCACTCAATGGTCCATCAATGCTGCACCAATTAAGGTCACATGTCCTAATTTTTCAATGCAAGCTCCATTTTGGTGTGGTGTCATTCCTTACCACTGAACCATATATTGGAGGAACAACCATACCATATCCATTAATAAGAAATAAGATGTCCTAGAGTGGGGAAAATTACCTATATCTAACTTGCAATTGCAGGCATTAGACAAACTTTAAAATGTGTAGTCCAAAAGAGCCTACACTCACTGGTTCACAAGGCCCCAGGCTGTTGCTGGCCACATGACGCTGTATTCCATCACAGGCACCATTACAGTGTGGCATTGTTCCATCATAACAATTACCAAGTACACCAAGGTAAAATTTAAAACTTTCATGTAGCCTTTAAAAAACAATCATGATGTAATAAATGTTGCCCTTATCTAGGATCACTTTCTTCCTTACATATAGATCAATAAATTACACATTCAGCCAGGGATCAAAACAGTACCTCCCAATAGGCGGTTGAGATTTCAAACTTCCATGTGATGGTCCATTCAAGGGAAAGACCAATCTATAACATCATCCTGCTGACCCCTTTTTTCAGTCAGCAAAACCATGAGAATTCTACATAATCTCTCCATTTCTAACCCTGGGGGGCAGATGGGGGCACTAGCCCCTGATCTGTCACCCAGGGGCAGAAAGCCCACTAGGCCGCAGGTATCATTTTATTTTAATACATAGTGGTTGTCCAGAATGGGCATTTTAAAGCCACCACCCCCTCAAACACACATGGGCACAGTCTTTCTCCCCCGGGTGGAAGGTGGGGTTTATTATCCTAGTTATAATCCCAGGGAGTGGCCAAACGCCCACTAGACACCAGGATTCTTTTTTTATAAAGATAGGGGAGCCTACACCCTGCAATGGAATTTCTATTGACTGTTACTTGTAGTGCATTTTTCGTAAACTCAATAATACAAGTAGTGACCAATGTTTTCCCTAATGGGATTTTTAAGCAGGCTATCAATAGGGTGTGATCTCTCTTGATCCGTTGCTGAATTACAAAGTTGTGGACCAACCGCGAGGATTCCAGGTTGATCAAGATATAGGCGGTCATTTTGAACATGGTGGTAATGACTGCAACGCCGGCAGTGGCGGTAAATACTGCCAACAGGCCAGCGGTGAAGACTGCCAAATAATGGAGCATAGGAGAAATAGCCAGCGGCTGATGCACCCACCACCATCTTTGAAGCACCGCCGACGATGGCAAAGGCCTTCTTCAGGCCGATGGAAAGGCCCAACCCGACCAGCATATTATGAACACCACATCACCATCAGTTCGGGGCAGGAACCACTGCCACTCAAAGCCACGCGGAAACAACCCATATAAAGGGAAACACTCACCGGAGGCACACAGAACACGCCAACATGGAGCGAGAGTTGGAAATAATGCCAGTGCTTCTACTTGCCATATTCCTCCAGGACCGTGACCGCTGATGAAGACAACTACGGTAAGTCCCCCAGCCTAGCACACAAGGGAGGAAAGGGCACAGTTACACACGCACCGCAACTCCCCACCCACACCGCAATGCACACCCAACCCCTCCCACCACCCCAAGCCATACACACTCTAACAAAATGTGCTTACCAGATACAAGTCAACAAATTTCTGCACCAATGCACACACCTGTGCGCACCACACCCCCACAGTGAAACACTGCACATCGGCTCACTTTAGCACCAACAGGTCTGCTGGGCAGCACATTTTAATTCCACAAATTATTTACAAAAGGCCATTGGCCAGTAACAAGTCCCGGTAGGGCAAAGATAGCCCACACTTGACTCCCACGATGTAAAGGAACACTCCACTGAGAAGGGGCATCAATGGGGCAGCCTGGCACCTCAGGGTTCAGTGGCAAGGGGTGGCAATGGTGGGGACTCAGGTTTGAAAGGGGGGGCTTGGGCATAGGTTGTGGAGGTGAAGAGGACTTGGGCTTGTCCTTGGGAGGAGGAGGAGTGGGCCTGGACCGGGGGGTGGCAGAGGGACCAGGGGCAACACGGGCCTTCTTCTCTGTGGAAGGGACACGGGAATGGGTATGGCGGACTGTGGAGGACTTGGATGAGGAAGGAGTGGGTTTCTGGAGGCCAAGGGAACATTTAGGGACAAGACGGGGTGGGCCAGTGGGTTCAAACAGGTCAACATGGGAGAGGGAAAGCTTAAGAGGTGCAGCTGAAGGGGTTTAGGAGACAGGTTTGGGAATGGATGATGAGGGAGTGGAAGTATGAGGTGTAGGTCTGCTGTGTTTGGATGCAGGTGCCTGTACAGTATGCCCATATTTGGTGGATGTGTGTGTGGAGTGGATGTCTGGGAGTGTTTCAGTGTCCTTGAAGGAGGAGGGTGGACACAGTGGGGGAGGTGGATGTTGCTGTGTCTACCTTTGAATGTTGGGTGTGTGTCTGCATGTGGTGGGACATGTGGTGCTTGTGTTTGTCTGCCTTCTTCTTGGGTGTTGATTTGGGTGTATGGCTGTCTGGATGTGTGCTTGGGATGGGAGAAGGGAGTGGGGTGCTGGAAGGGGTGGAGGTTGTGGGAGGGGGGACGGAAAGACCAAGGACACTGGCTGCCATCAAAGAGGAGGCCAGAGCCTGAAAAGATCTATGTAGGCCAGACATGGCACCGTGAATGCCTTCCAGGAATGCATTGCATTGCTGCATCCGGGATGCCAGCCCCTGGATGGCATTCACAATGGTTGTCTGACCAACAGAGATGCTTCTCAGGAGGTCAATAGCCTCCTCAGTGAGGGCAGCAGGGCCGACAGGGGTAGGAGATGAGGTGCCTGGGGCGAAGGAGATGCCCACCCTCCTGGGTGAGCGGGCACGGGCTACACGCTGGTGAGCTACTGGGAGGGTGGTGATGGTATGGGGGTTGGCGGAAGATGACAAGGAATGACTGGGCCTAGCAGGCTACACCACCACCAGGGAGCTGCCATCGGAGGAGGTGTCTGAGTCACTACCTCCACTTGTAGTTGCCTCCCCCGTGGTACTCCCCTCTCCTTCCAAACCACTGGTCCCCTTGGCGTCGGTGGACTCTGCCTCCTGGGAATGATGGGCTGCAGCATCCCCATTCGCCGGTGCCTCAGCTTACTTGCCAGATGATGCTAAAGCACACAAGGACACAAGAGCACAAAACAAGAAAGAAGTAGGGCATATCTAGATCAACCATACCTGTTGGCACACATACACCCCCACCCATCTCATGCACTAACCCCCAGCAGACAGAATAATTCACCTGAAAGTGCCCCTGACGGGTAGGCAACATCCCACAGTGCACTACAAGACCATCCTTACCCTCCACTCAGATAACCTTTGCAATGGGACACAGTGAGAGACAATGGCAAGGCAACAAATCTGCTAATCCATGAGGCTACATCTAAACCAATATCCCAAACAGGGGAACCCTCACAGGCCTACATTCCCAGCCATATCTACCTAAGGACACAATCCCACGGACGTAGAGGGGGGCAGGAAGCAGGAACACACCTGTCTATGGGCCTGCCATGACACTGCATGCACCTCATGGCACCTAACTACACTCAGCATAGTAGCATCACATTAGTGTAGGTACTCACCCCCTTGTGGCTGCTGTGCTGCCTTCGAGCGCCCATCCAAATTGGGATAGGCCACCACCAGTATGTGGGCCATTAGGGAGGTCACGGTCTGACAAGCACCTCTCCCTTGTTGGGAGGCCGTCCCCAGCTAAGCCTCACCGGTCTTCTGGACCCAGCGCCACAGGTCCTCCCATCTCTACCTGCAGTGGGTGCTCCGCTGGTTGTAGACCCCCAGGGTCCACATCTCCTTGGCGATGGTTTGCCACATTCCTTTCTTATGATGGGTGCAGACCTGTATGGGACACACAGAGTAAAGAAACAGACATCAGTGTGGGTGCTCCATACACAAATGGCATGCCAGTTCGACCTCACATGGCTCATGGAGACACACAAATTCACAATAGCCAAGATAACAATTGCCAGACGCATTAGGGGTAAGCATCCACTCAGCTAACAAAAATGCCTACAGGCATCCAACACATCCACACACATTCAAGGAGGACTAATAGCAACATACCTGAGCCTCTGGTTGCCCATACAGCTTCACATACAGGGGTAGGACCCCATCCACCAGCTTCTCATGCTCCACTGCGGTGAAGGATGGGGCACGTTCCCCTGTGACACGTGTCATTGTAAGGACCAGAGTCAGGACACAGCAGCTCACGCAATGGAGTTCCGTTCTTCTCGAGGTGCAGGAGTCAAGTGGCAAGGGCATAGCAAAATGGTATTTACCACACCGGTGTGCACCGTCACCATCGGTGGTGATCGTGATTGGCCCTGCTTCCCCATAGACGCCAATGTTATCCAATTAAGATGTGCATGGAGGTGAACACTGCCTACTGCCATGACGACTACCACCAGAGGAATGAAGTCACTTCCTACACTACACTACCTGTAGGGCAAGTGGTTGCCAATTTCCATACACCACGCCTTCATTGTCTGTCCGGGGTCCTAATCCATGGTTCCATTTCCTCTCCCCTTTGTCGGGTAATGGTATGATGAGTGATCCTCCTCATGGAATCATAGTGGGAAGTGTGCCTATACTGTGATGCAATGCAATATACACACTACACCAGACAATACCCTGACAGGATTACAAAGTTCTCTGTGCCTGTGTGAGGGGCAATAGTGTTACATGTACAAGTTGAATTGTGGAATATTGTGATTGAGGTGTTTGTGGTAACTGAATGTGTCTCTATTCTGCCCCACAACTACAGACCCATGTGGCAAGGCAGGGCCCCATCTGTTTACAGTCTCCTACTTGATCTGGCCTCCATGGAGGAACATCATATCATCATCACTTACCACCTGAATCGAGCCACTATCCTGGAACTCTGTGCACAAATGGAGCCTGTTCTGATGCCAGCTAATAGGAAACCCATGCGATCCCTACGACTGTGCAAGTACTCTCTGTGCTACATTTTCTGCCCACTGGCTCATTCCAAGTGACAGTAGGCATGGCAGCAGGTGTATCTCAGCCAATGTTCAGCCACATCCTATCCAAATTTCTGGATTCCTTCAAGCAACACCTGCAGAGTTATGTCCAGATTCCCCAAAGGGCTGATCTCACCTCCATCAAATCTTGATTTTATGCTTTTGCAAATATTCCCCATGTGATAGGTGCCATTGATGGTACCCCATAGCCCTCAAACCCCCAAGAGTAAATGAACAGGTGTTCAGAAATCATAAAAGCTTTCACTCCATGAATGTCCAAGTGGTGTGTACCGCTGATCAGTCCATTACTCATGTCAATGCAAGGTTCCCAGGATCAGTCCATGACTCCTTTGTCCTGAGAAACAGCAGTGTGCCACTCATGATGGGACAACTACAGGGGGACAGAGCTTGGCTCATAGGTGATTGTGTATGACACTGGATCAGTTACATAGCTGACAGGCAGGCTGTATGCAAGTAGATTTTCACACACTTCTGCAGGAGATTCTGGCTACCCAAACATGCAATGACTCCTGACACCTGTGAGGAATCCCAGGACAGATGCAGAAATCCATTACAATGAGGCACATGGTCACACTAGGAGGGTTATTGAGAGAACCATAGGACTCCTGAGGAAAGAATTTGCTGCCTTCATCTCTCTGGGTGGTCCCTGTGCTATGTCCCTGACAAGGTGTTTCAGATAGCGGTGGCCTGTTGCATGCTGCACAACTTGGCTCTGAGGAAAGCTATTCCACTGCTAGATGAGGTGGATGCTGTCCAACACCCCTGCCACCTCAGAGGATGGATGAGAGTGATGGGGAAGAGCAGGGCGAAGACATCAACTCCATGACCCAGTTAATCCAGCTATTCTTCCAGTGACTCTCAGGTAGTGTTCTATGTTACCAATGGGTTTACTGCATTGTTTCAGGGTGACATGTGCAAAGTGCTGTGGTGTCCCTTACCTTTGATGTGTAGACTTCATGTGTGAACAAGGAGATGCGTGTTACAGCATAGGAGTGTACAGTGTGACATACTTCGAACACTGCAGTCTGTCCGACCCCCTCATGCAATTAAACTGCATTATGATGGAAATTGGCTACTATATTCACATTTACATTCGTTTGCTCATATTAATGAAGGACAGATATTTTGAGTGGACAGGTTTCTTTATTTAACGAAAAAACATCCATGAGTGATGGGACAGTATAAGGGAGTGGGCACATGGTGGACAATATACCCAGGTACATTTCCACAGCTGTTGGTTGCACAAGAGCATAGTCCAGGTGTCCATTGGAAGATGGTGAAATGGCAGTGGCATGTCGACAAGGTAGCTCAGTGGCACAGAAGGGAGACAATTCAGGGCAGAGTCACTTCCTGGAGGTGGGTTTGGTCTTGGCTGGTGTTTCACAGGGATGGCTCGGTCTGAGCACACGTTTATGAGGGGGAAGCTGAGCTGCGGGGGAAGGGGTGCTGGTGTCCTGTGAGTCCTCTGGAAGTGCCACCAGTCAACTAGTTGGTGCAGATGTGTATGGCAGGGCATTGTCCTGGCTAGTGGAAGGGGCCTGCAGGTGGGTGGAGGACTCAAGCTGGCTGTTGTACTGGTTCTGCAGCACCCCTGCATCAGTGGACATGGTATCATTGAGCTGTTTCCATTGCTCCATGGCCTCATGATGGTATGCTACCTGAAGCCCCTGATTCTCCTCCAGCGTGGCCAGGATCTGGCCCATCCTGTCTTGGGAATGGTGGTATGCTCCCAGGACCTCAGCAATGGCCTCCTGGGCAACCGCATCAATCCTTGGGCTGCCCTCTGACCCACTGCTCCTGTCCCAATGGCCCTAGCCCCGTGTACCTGTGTCCCCTGCACAGGTCTGGCAGTCCCACTTGCACTGGGCCCTTCATCATCCTGCCTGTTGGTGGGTGAAGACTCGGGACTCTGTACTTGTGGGCAGCCAGTCTGTGGCCTGGAGACACTGGTGTGGGGGCGTTGGGCCAGAGCTGATGGTGGTGGCTGAGTGGTAGGGGTGTCAGTGGTATCCTGGGTGGGGCTACTGGATGGTGAGTGTCCAGGGTAGTGGAATGGGCCAGGGATCGCCTCTGTGTCCAGACATCCCTCTGCACCTCCTGAGTGGGGCCTTCATCTTCAGGTGGAGTACTGGCATTCCTTGACGTCTCCATCCGGGTGGCTGGGTGGTGGTGCCTGTGTGTGTGAGAACAGAGATGTGGGTGTCCCTCACTTTCCTGTCTCTTGCAGCACTGCTTAGGAGTTATTGGTGGCTCTATTCCTGTGTGGTAGCATGCAGGGTCCCTTGGTGTTCTTTAGGATGCATTTGGTGAGAGGGGATTGGTGCATTCTGGGTGTTGTGGAACTCCTGCCATTTCATGCATAAGTTGGTGACTATGCACATGGGGCTGGATAGTGATTTGTATTGGAGTTTGTGGGCATGCAGGGGACATGGGTAGGAGTGTGTGGGTGTTGTGGGCTGGGTAGGAGATGGGGGCTCGGTGGTAGTGAGAGGGATGGGGTGATACATGCATTGCAGGTGTAGTTGACTTACCCGTGTCCAGTCCTCCAGGGAGTCCAGTGAGGCCCTCCGGATGCAGGATAGCCATGACCCTCTCCTCCCAGTCGGTGTTTTGGTGGGGGGGAGGTAGGGGACCACCGCCATTCTTCTGTACAGCGATGTTGTGTCATGATGCCATAGAATGCACCTTCCCCCGCAGGTCGTTCCATCTCTTCCTGATGGCATCCCTTGTGCGTGGATGGATTCCTTCTGCGTTTACTTTGTTGACAATCCACTGACCTAGCTCCATCTTCTTGACTAAGGGCGTCTGCTGCACCTATGCCCCAAATAGCTGTGGCTTGACCCTGAGTATTTCATCCACCATGGCCCTCCGCTCCTCGTCAGTGAAGCAGGGGTCCCTAGGAGGTGTCATGGTGTGTGTTGTGGGTGGTGTGCTGTATGTGTGACTTGTGTGGTGGTTGTTTTTATGTGTGTTATGGTGTGGTTTTCTGTGGTGCAGTTGGTGTTGCAAAGGATTGTGGGTCGTGTATGAGTATGTTTTACAGTGGTGTGGATGTGTGTCAGTTGTCTGGTTTCCAAATTTGCCATTGTGTTCTTCTGTTGTTGACGGTTCCCATTTCTGAGTGCGGCGGTCATTACCGCCAATGGCCGTTCGACATCCACGGTTCACTGCACTCATTTGTGCATCATTATTTGGTGGGTGGGGGATTGTAGGGATGGAGGTGACGGGATGCTGTGTCCTGCCTTTCCGCTGCTGTCAGCCCCTGCGGTGAGTGGAGGTTGTCAATTTTGGGGCGTACTGTGTTTTTGACATTATTTGGCGGTGTGCAGTCAACTCTTAGTAGGTCGCTTGATGACACATTTTTTTTACCCTTGCATGGAATGCTGTACTCACAGAAGGTTGCATCTATTGAGAATATCACGGTATCCCCATGATCGGTAAGTTGGCGTAAATATCTGGAATACTGGCTCCTTTCGAAACTTGCTAGATGTCATCACTCTTGCTGAGGAATTTATCAGGCCTTCTAGCTGGGTGCCAGGGTATGGGTCCCCTGGTACCATCCACCTGGCCCTAGATCTTATGGAGCACATATCAACACTCTTCTGTTCATATAGCTGTGGTTTATATACTTGTATGTCAGATGACCTGTTGTCCTCAGTTGCTGCTACATGACCACAAAAAAAGTATGGACTTTGTACTTGATGCTACTCCTTGGCTTAGTGGCCCGAGCTTGGGGCCATCCTGAGGATGTGACTCACAGGTCTTCTCTGTTGCATTTGACATCATAACTATGGCTGCCAGGTGCTGGTCTCCAGTCCAGGTATTACACCCTTTTTCCAAGTTTTTGTATGGATGTTGGCGGCATACCAATGGGGAGGCACGCTGTTGCAGGAATTGATGCTTTGTCCTGCAAAGGGGCTGCCAATTTTGAAAACAGCTTCTTTTGCCATATTCACTGCTGGTCCTTGGGAGGTTTCTTTTATGCTGGTGTCACTAGCCATGCTCCACCAATCAATTGTAGGATGTTGCATTGTACCTTCTGTCAGCCCCCTAACACAAGCAGCTGGCTCTATTCTGAAGCCAGTTCAGTCACTTCCTTGGCTAGGGACCTTTGGTCCCAAGCATGAAGTATATGATACTGCAGATGTGTCATAAGGAAGGTTGACCATTTGACTGCAGATGCATGATCCCATTACTTGTTGATGTGACAGTGTTGAAGTCTGGAGCATTCTCTGTGCCACATTCATGTGGTCAACTGCAGCAACCTGCCCACTGACTGGGGCTTTGGAGACCATCTTGGGGCTTGTGGGGAATCTTTGGATGTGAGTACGCTCCCAACAAGATGCTTCACATTTTAGAATTTCTGATTTGCTTGGCTCAATCTTCATGCTTTTATGTGGATTTCCTGGGGTGGCATCTTCAATCACTGATTCATCTTGCCTATAACAATTGATGTGTTCTATTATCTCCTGTTTCCTCCCTCTCCCTACATGAGAGATTTTCTGCCCTTGGTGGACTTGTATTTGATCTATTTATCTTTCTGCGATTTTTCTTTGGTAATCTTTTGTACAGCTGTTGTTTGTGTGGCTGCTTCAAGAGTTGATTATTTCTCTGAAATTCTGGGTAATATCCAAAACTCCCAGGAGAAGCAGTATGACTGAGGCAATTGATACCATCTTTATTACATATCTCCTGTGCTTGCTGAGGCATTCTGGGCCTCACTAGGGGCCTGCTCCTGTGTCGCAGTAGGGCCCTGCTCCCGTGCTGCCCCTTGCATGGGGTGGTCATTAGGTTTGGGATCAAGTTGGTCTAAACTTTCTGGGGATGTACCCTAATTGCTGCTTGTTTGTAGTCTTCTAAAATTGAGCTGATAACATATAGGTTTTCAGAGAGCTTTTCAACAATCTTCAAACAGGTTCTAATTTCACTTGTAAATGCACTGTTTTTGAGGGATTCTAGCACTGCAGACTCCATTACTTGCATACAGGAGTCAATCACTGTTATACTAGATGACATCTCACTAAGAATTTTTGTTTGGTCGTCCAGCTTCAGACTGTCTACTGTTAAGTTATTCACCATAAGATCCAAAGTTTTGCACATAGTGTGCATAATAACGAAGATTGGTTGCACTGAATAAAGCTATGGAGGAGTAAAGTCAGCAGCATCAACATCCCTAGGTTGAGGTGAGCGACAGTCCAGGGATGACGGTTCCACAAGGCTATGGGAGTGAGAACAATTGAAGCCAGATACTCTATGGTATGTATCCACTAGGCACACGACATCCTTGCCCAGCTCGAGCGTGCTGTCAGACTCCCCACTACTGACAGAAATAACTGACTTACAGAGGCTGATTCAAAGAGTTGGTGGGACTTATCTACTGTTTTCAATTCTCTCATTCTTAGTTTCCTCATTCTTTGCATGGGGACTATTGCAGGGTATGATTGCTGATGTCTGGCTGCTACTTTTGCTTACTTTCTTTGTGGAAGTTGGCTACAATTAGCAGTTGGTGTATCCTGCGTACTACCTTGCAGATGAAAGATGGCCTACTTCAACTTCTGAGGCCTTCGCAACATCAATCAATCAATCAATCAATCAGGAATTTGTAAAGTGCACTACTCACCCGTGAGGGTCTCAGGGCGCTGAGGAGGGGAGGGGGAAGAAGGGTGGGAGGTGCTGCTACTGCTCAATCAGCCAGGTCTTCAGAAGTTTCCTGAGGTAAGGAGCTCTTTGGTCTGGCACAGGAGGGTGGTAAGAGTGTTCCACGTTTTGATGGAGAGGTGCGAGAATGATCTACCGCTCGTTGTAGTTCTGCGGACGTCTTTGCTGGAGTTTTCCAACATAAGTTTCAGATGCTTGGGGGGAAACGGTTGCCTGCTTATTCTGGCAATTATGACCTGGCCATCATTACTTTTAGAATTAAGGTGGAGGTCTGTACCTTCCTTCAACAGTGGCTTCAATGATGATTGCTTGGGGCACAGAGCAGTTGTGAAGTAGTTGGTGGTTTTGTATGGTGGGAGAGCATCGGCCATTGCTGGCTGCTTGTGTACCATCAGTACGGAGGTTGCTCTTCCCAGCTAATGATAATCCATGGGAAAACACTGGCAGCCTCCCTCCTCCAGGCCCATAACTAGGAGGAGGACCTCAACATGTGGGTTCATATGTTTCAAATATACCCTGCGTGTCAGATAAAAGCTCAGCATCTTTTATAGCATCAACTTCTGTCATTGCTTCCAAAACTTACTTTCTGGAGTCATTGGTAGGTTCAAGTATATCATTTGAGACATCAATGAACAGTTTTGGGGTGGCAGCTGCCATACCCACTTTGTCTGCAATACTCTCCATGTTATCCAGAATCTCGTACGGACCCACATTAACTTTACTTAAATTAGTTGATTGCTGGCTTTGAACTTGTGGTGGCTTGTTTTGGCACTTAGGGGGTGATTCTAACTTTGGAGGAGTGTTAATCCATCCCAAAAGTGACGGTAAAGTGACGGATATACCACCAGCCGTATTACGAGTTCCATAGGATATAATGGACTCGTAATACGGCTGGTGGTAAATCCGTCACTTTTCCGTCACTTTTGGGCCGGATTAACACTTCCTCCAAAGTTAGAATCACCCCCATAGTCCTTGTTAATCAACATGTTCATGTCCTGATCATGATGATCTGATTTGTCCTCTTAAAAATTGAAATTAGATGTTTAATTGAATGTTACAAATTGAATATTGATGCTTTGATGCCTTAATGACGTTTGGCCGTGCCACTTGTTAATCATATCGGAGCTGCCTTCAATGGCTAAAGCCCACATTTGCCAGGGGCACAAGCACTCCCAGGCACTAAAAGTAGGTTGCAAAGTTATACAAGTTGTTTGAAAATGTAGAGGGGGCCGGTCCAGGAAACAGTATCGCCATGTCACTTGGCGCAGGGAGGGGAGAGATTGGCTGATACTGAACAGTACCGGGGTGAGCGCACCCAGGGTTGCAAGTCACACCCAAACCTAGTTGGGCTGCTTCCACAGACCTAGGTCTCAGACCACTAGGCCCTAAGCCCACAGCACCCGCTTCTGCCCTTATACTGCCCTAGCTTTGCTGCCTTGCTGCAGCTGCTGCTCCTACTCCTGTAGTAGCCTCCCTCTCTTACTCTCTCCTTAACACTTCCTTACCACTTCTTGGGCACTACTCAGCCCCAATGACCTCCTCTGCTCTCTTCAACTGCTGTCTACTTATTGCTGACAGCTGTTACAAGGACTTCTTGCAAGCAGATTTTCTGCTGGTTGAGGCTGCTGAGGCTTGCATAATGCTGCTGCATCACACTGTATCACTACTGTCACGCTGTTAGCATTTAATTGGCGTAGTTCTCCCCTGTTGGCTTCTGTTTGCATAGAAGCAGGTTGATTCCTCTGATTACTCCACAAATTGAATTGTAGTAGACTCCTTGTAGGCTCTTTGCACCCGCTGCCTGCCTGTCAGTCCACCAGCCTTGGGACCACATTTGCAGGCAGTCACTAGAGTAATTGGAGAACGACACAGGACCCTCTGCGGGCTGCTATTACCCTGTTCACCCTCTTACCGCTCGCCCGTTCTCCTCTGACGCTGATACCAATAAGCGTGTGGTGGCTGGGGCTGCAGCCACATGGGCCAAAACTCAGGCTAACACTCAGGCCCTTGCTGATGCCGATGTCGGGTGGTTTTGGGTGGGGGTCTATGTTATTCTTTTGAGGTCCTGGGGATGTGGGGACCTGCAGCGCTCTCCCTTGCTGCATCCACGACTCCATGTCTGCTGCTGCTCCGCCTTCATGCGTACCTTCGTCAACTCATCAACTCAAGCCATCTTTCATGCGTCACCTTTCCACTTGCATTGCCTTTTGTTTTTGACTAAAATAGATACATTATTCATAGGTAATTACATCAGAAATAAAGTAGAGGTAAGAGTAAACTTTAAATACATTAACAGAAGGACTAAGGTATTTAAAATAGGGTGAAGATAGCTAAATTAAATAGTTAGAAAAAGTGACTCAAGCGCCTGCTTCCTGAATATAGAGATCTATATATTGATCTGCGAAATTATTGTGGTAGCCAAAATATTGATTCTCAGTGTTAGAAGAGTAACTATATGTAGATTAGTACAGATTTATTATTCTAAACTCTAAATCTATATATCTTAATAATCAATGTATTTAGAGGTGGAGTAAATAACACTAACTCTATCCATTCC
This sequence comes from Pleurodeles waltl, assembly GCF_031143425.1. Classification (NCBI taxonomy): domain Eukaryota; kingdom Metazoa; phylum Chordata; class Amphibia; order Caudata; family Salamandridae; genus Pleurodeles; species Pleurodeles waltl. Next base: position 1,118,170,385 of record NC_090447.1, read on the forward strand.
TGATATACTTACCTAGGGCTACGTATGTGTTACAGTAACCAAGATGGACATGGACTAATTACCATTTGCAATATGTATCTTTTTACATACCACTGTGATTTGGTATTAGGAAGGGATGCCCTCAACATACCGATTCCGAATACAGAATCGCAAAATGCAATTTTGTAACAAGTTACCAAGTCACATTTTTCCTTTTGGTACATGCCAGAAAGCATTTTACTAGTCGTAAATGACCCAATGGGCCATTTGCGACCAGTAAAATGCTTCGTACATCTGTCCCCAAGCATAAAGCATTTAACAGCACCAAATATTGAAACAAGAAAGCAAAGAAACACAAAAGAAAGAAGACACCAAATTATAAAAAAATAGATTTTCTGAATTTTCAGAGACCTTGATAAATAAAAAACACCTGAGCATTCCGGAGATACAGGTTTTATATGATACTTTTAGATGCAACCGCAAACAAGAATTGGTCAACAAAACTTTGGAACTTATGAAAAGTTTGAAACATTTAGTTCACCTACTGTGTCCCAGGTTGGGCGATCAATGCCGACAGGACAGAGGTATAGGGGCCCAAAGTGGACACTTGGAACAGCTACCTGTCTATTTTTAAAGCAAGATCCAAACTTTACACAACAACTGTTGCAGCCATCAATGGAGTAGTCCTGATGCTGAGGGATGCTGGCAAACAATGCTCTTTTTGGGGTGCGGTCGACAGGGGTGTCTTTGTCGGTGTTCCACGGTCCATGGGTAAAGTGGGGAAAATGTGGCCAAAGAGATCGGGTTCAATCAAAGTCCTCTACATTGCGGTAGCACACCAGGCGATGGTGGGCTTCTAGTCAGTCTGCACAACGGATGGAGAGAAAACTTTAGGTGGGGGCTAGTGTCCCTTGGGTCCAACAGATCTCGACTTGGATAGCACTCCCAGTCAGGCCAACTTGGGGGCTATCTCAGATGTGTCCTCTAGGAAGCCTGGCTACTGATAGTAGAAAATCATCTGTGGTGGATATAACCTTGGCGTTTTTGGGCTACTTCAGCTCTTGAGCCCTTGGAGCTGCTTCGAGGACATCAGTCAACTGTTCCTTGGAATCACTGCTGTAGGTTTGGGCTGGGAAGTAACATTTTACCAGAGCCAGGAACCTCAGGCACAGTCCAACCTTTGCTAACCCAAAGTGCAGAATGTGCAGTCTTTCCACTGGTGCAGCCTCTCTTTGTAAGGGTCCAAGGGCAGCGGTGCAGTCCTTCTTCACTCTTCTCTTTAATTCCTGCATGATGTGAGGGCCATAGTGCTAAAGGTGCCAAATTTATCCCAGGAAAGTGCCCTGAAGGGCCACGTGGTCACAAGCCAATGAGCGACTTGATCCTGTCCTATATTTGACAAAGTTCCTGTGATATATGCCATCTGGTTATCCCAGAGTGCCACATTCGTGCCCCTTTCAAGATATCCCAACCCTTCCTTGGTCAACAGGGGCGTGGTAGCCCACCCTATAGGTGTTGCTACTAGAGGGCTACATGCCCATGGTAAAACTTATTTGTGTGAATTTTCCCTTCTTGACCCTACCTTCACTTGCTTAACTCTAATTGTGGTATTAAATTTGGCCTGAGCAATAGGTCAGGTTTAATGCCACAATTAGTTTAATACCTTACATGACTACCATGCTCCTGTAGTCCCATTCAGGAGTTAGGCGGGTTGGGGTGCCAGCCGGTAACCCTGTGTTAGCCAATGGAGCTATTAACTTTATCCACAGCAAAATGACGATTTGGAAGTGTTGCTGTTCAGACAAATTAAAAATATATATCTTATTTAACAAAATACACCACCCTGCCATAGGGCTCTAGATGTTTTCTTTAGGGGAGACATATATATTGTTAAGAGACAGGGTGGCTTTGTTATTGGTGTGAATGACAAAGTCGAACTGGCAATGAAAAAACTGTCCTTCCAGTCTACAGTGGCAGGCTGGGAGCCATTTTGTACTTTGCCATGCATGGGGTGGCACAAACAGTGCTGCAGCCCTGAGGGGGCACTCTGCCTTACATGAAGAAGGGTACAATGGGAACGATATACTAGGAACCTAAAAGTAAGCCAGTCCTTGCCAACTGGGTGTATCCATTTCGACATGCAATTTGTATAGTTTCAGAACACTGGAACTGAATTCTGGTTAGCAGGCCTCAGTGCACTCTCAGAGTCGAAAAACCAGCAGCATTAGTCCAAAATATTCGGCTGAAAATGCAACCTTACAATCTGCCCTCCAATGACCCTGTTGGCGGTGGCACCTTGCATAGGCATCCAGGGTCTGGAGAATCTTTAATGAATGTATGACACAGTAACATCATTATCTTCAGATGAAGTCTACTTCCATCATTGGTGTAACAAATACCTGTTATGTCCCACTGCCCCATTCTAGTATATTGAACCCAGGTCAACATCACCTTCACTGATACAGATTGGGCCACTGTCAGTTTCTCAAACTTGTGAATCATTTTATGCCTTTTATTCTGCCCCATGCCTCAGCTGCCTTTTGTTTGTGTGGAGATTATTCATCTACATCAAAATTATAAACACCTTCTAACAAATCCTTAGCTTCTGATGCTCAAAGTCCCCTACCCATTTCTTAGAGCTAAGCCCTATGTTTTGGTGTTTGGGGCACTCTGAGACAACACCTTCATGACTTGTTTCCAAAAAAGGAACACAGACAAACTCTTATGTCCTTTTTTCCCACATTTGGGATTCTGAAGGGACCTTCCATCAATAAGGACGTGGGTAAATAGATAAAATATAGCAAAAAAAATTTAAATGCAAGAATGCATTTTGTTTTGTAAAACTGAATAAACAGTGTGACGTGCTAAAATCACCACTGTTGGACCTGGCTTTTTGACAGGGTCATCCCCAAACTTTTTGCCTCTTTCCTCCTATTTTTTTCTGACCTGTCCTTGTTGGCTTTTGAACTATGGGCACTTTACCACTGCTAACCAGTGCTAAAGTGCATATGCTCTCGGTGTAAATTGCACTGTTGATTGGTTTATCCATGATTGGCTATTTAATTTACTTGTAAGACACTAGTAGAGTGCACTATATGTGCCTAGGGCCTGTAGATTAAATGCTACTAGTGGGCCTGCAGCACTGGTTGTGCCACCCACTTCAGTAGCCCCTTAACCTTGTCTCAGGCCTGCCATTGCAAGGTCTGTGTGTGCAGTTTCACTGCCACTTCGACTTGGCATTTAAAAGTACTTGCCAAGCCTTAAACGCCCCTTTTTCTACATATGTCACCCCTAATGTGTGCCCTAGGTAACCCCTAGAGCAGGGTGCTGTGTGGGTAAAAGGCAGGACATGTACCTATGTAGTTTATATGTCCTGGTAGTGTAAAACACCCAAATTTGTTTTTACACTATTGTGAGGCCTGCTCCCTTCATAGGCTAACATTGGGGCTGCCCTCATACATTGTTGAAGCGGCAGCTGCTGATCTGAAAGGAGCAGGAAGGTCATATTTAGTATGGCCAGAATGGTAATACAAAATCCTGCTGACTGGTGAAGTTGGATTTAATATTACTATTCTAGAAATGCCACTTTTAGAAAGTGAGCATTTCTTTGCACTTAAATCTTTCTGTGCCTTACAATCCACGTCTGGCTGGGTTTAGTTGACAGCTCCTTGTGCATTCACTCAGACACACCCCAAACACAGGGTACTCAGCCTCACTTACATATATCTGCATTTTGAATGGGTCTTCCTGGGCTGGGAGGGTGGAGGGCCTGCCCTCACACAAAGGACTGCCACACACCCTACTGGGACCCCGGCAGACAGGATTGAACTGAAAGGGGACCTGGTGCATTTCTTAGCCACTCTTTGAAGTCACCCCTACTTCAAATGCACAATTTAGTATAAAACAGGGCCTCTGCCCTACCTCATCAGACACTTGCTGGAGAAAAAACCTGAACCAGAACCTACACCCTGCCAAGAAGAAGTGCCTGGCTGCTTAAAGTATTCACCTGTCTGCTTTCTACAAAGGACTGCTGCCTTGCTGTTGGCCTGCTGCCTTGCTGAACTCTTGTCTGGCTTAAAAGTGCTCTCCAAGGGCTTGGATAGAGCTTGCCTCCTGTTCCCTGAATTCTCAGGACCAAAAAGACTTCTCTTTTTCATTTGGACTCTTCATGCGCCAAAATTTTAGACGCACAGCTTGTTCCGTGGTGAAAAATTCACCGCACACCGATCCAGAAAGACGCCACTCGACGCGACACCTGCGGTGCGACCGGAACTTCGACGCACGGCCTCGCATGGACAACGCCACCCGACTTCCGGAGGAGAAATCGACGCAACGCCTGCCGTGAGAAAGAAAATTCCACGCATAGCCTCCCGGAACGACGCGCAGCCAGATAACAACCGAAGAATCCACGCACAGACCCTGGGACATCTGGTAATCCCGCTATCCATAGAAGGAGACGGTCCGCGTGCCGGAAAACGACACACGTCTTCACCGAGTAAAAAATAATGACGCAAATCCATGTGTGAAGGGGCGCAAGCGACGCACACGCCATTTTTCCTCCCGTAGAACGACGCATGTCTCCCCGCGTGAAAAATAACGATGCAAGTCTGTGTGTGAAGGGGCGTAACCGACGCACACACCATTTTTCCACGCATCTCCTCTTCTGCGGCCCTCTGTGGAGATTTTCCACTCCTAGAAGACCGCCGAGGCCGCGGGAGACAGAATACCGCCATTGCCGGCGGTATTCCTGCCTCCCTATTATGACATTTCCGCTGGGCCAGCGGACGGTAACTGGCCCAGCGGAAATGTCACATCAACATTGCTGCCGGCTCGTAATGGAGCCGCCGGCAATGCTGATGTGCAGCGGGTGCAGTAGCACCCGTCGCACATTTCACTGCCTGAAATTCAGGCAGTGAAATGTGCGACGGGGCTATGCCTGAGGGCCCCTGCACTGCCCATGGCAAGTGCATGGGCAGTGCAGGGGCCCCCAGGGGCACCCCAAGTCCCCTTACTGCCAGCCTTTCCATGGCGGTGTTTACCGCCACGGACAGGCTGGCGGTCGGGGACTCATGCACTGGGGATTATGACCGCCAGGCGGTGTTCCCGCCACATTACCACCGGCCGCTAGGGTCAAAATGACCCCCTTTGTTTGCTTTTTAAAGACTTAAGAAACTTCATATCACTTTTTAGTGATATCTTTACAAATTCATATTGCATCTTTGATCGTTTTAACCTGCAAATACCCAGATAAATATTATATATTTTTCTAAACACTGTGTGGTGTATTTTTGTGGTGCTATATTATGTTATTGTATGATTTATTGCACAAATGCTTTACACATTGCCTTCTTAGTTAAGCCTGACTGCTCAGTGCCAAGCTACCAAAGGGTGGGTACAGGATAATTTGGATTGTGTGTGACCTACCCTGACTAGAGTGAGGGTTCTTGCTTGGACAGAGGGTAACCTGACTGCTAACCAAAAACCCCATTTCTAACATTGGTGATCAGCGGTGAGGATAGGACTTGTATTTGTGCAGTGACATACAGTAGCTAAGTATTTCACTACCTACCCACAGTTGAGGGTCAACTTGATTTTTCATCTTTTTGCTTTTGGTTCTCTGATGTCCTCCTGGATATATTATTGATATTTTGGACTTTGGATTTTGGTTTTGCCTGTGATACCGTGACAGACTGAGAATGGGTACCTACTGTGTGTCATTCTTTGTGCCTACTGAATCCCTCACTAAGGCTGACCTAAGGAGGCTTTGCAGAAAATGGGGACTTCCTATGTCAAAGAGATCCACTAAGATGGAACTACTAGATATCTACATAACCTGGGGGGAAGCAAGATGGGCAAAGGAAGATGCAGCAGAAACCAAATGACTAAGGACTCCTCAGATGAGGAGGAGGACTGCTCAGATGAGGAGGAGGACTACTCAGATGAGGAAAGAGAACCAGTGAAAGATGAATGGCTCCTAGAGGCAGAGCGGTGGAGAGAGGAGCTAGATGACTTTATTGAAAGGGCTGAGGCAGCAAGAGCCTTAGCCCTGGAAAAAGAAAGGATTGCAGCTCAGGAACTGAGCTGTGAAGAGCTGAAACTGGAAGCAGGAAGGGCTGAGTCCAGTTCAGATGGTGGCAGCAGAAATCTTGCATCCAGTACTGCTGAAGAAGGGCACAAGCCCAGAGATGTGGTGCCCAACTTGAAGAAGGGAGTTGACACACCCCAGGTGGTTCAAGAGTATGAGGTAGTTCCAGTTATGCACAGGGTCTCTGAGAAGGATTGGGGAACTGGCACAGGGAGTCATATTCCTACTGGAGGGAGGGACACTTTACTGGCTCTAGAAGAGAGTGACAGGGAAAAGGGTTCCCCCCTGGTGGACGTCCTGGATATAGAGTGTGGAGACATCCCAGAAGAGTATGGGTTGAGTGTCAGGACAGTCAGATACTGTCTCACCAGTCTCAGGAGGGTGATGTAGAGTGCTTTTTCAAGGCTGAGTCACTGGATGGTTGGGTGAAGGGTACTGTGGTTAATACATGTGAAGGGCAGAGTGATGTAATTGCTGGAGAGCATATGTCTGGTCCTTATTTTCCAGAGCTACGCCAACACCAGGTGAATGTGAGTTCTCTGACCCCAGGGAGCTTACAATGGAGGAAGACTTCTGGGTGAATACCAGAGAGTCTGAAGAGGCATTTGGGGGTGCTCCTGAAGGGAGTGGTCTAGGTGTTTCCCAACCAAGTGAGGTGGGAGAGGATTGTAGTGTCCCAGGTAGGTCCCAGGTCCTAGAGGGTTCCATGAGGGAACGCCAGGAGGGAAGCCTAGCCTGTACCATAGGGCCACCTGTTGAGGGAGGCCCGCAGTGTCAGAAGAACTTGGGGGTGACTGTAGCCAGCATCCTACCAGTTCTGGTGTCTGGCAGTACCACTCCTAGGGAGGGGGTGCAGAAGTCCAGACAGAGGGTTGAGAGGGGGTTGCGGACCCCAGTGGAGGTCCTGGATAGTCAGGGGTCAGTTCTGAGAGCAGAGCCCCCCAGGAATGACCCAGGTGAAACCGTTTCTGGTTTGGGGGAGATCCAGACTCTGCCAGATGGGCAGAGGTCAGGAGACCTGCACCAACCAGACTCTTGTGTAGCCCTTGGGGATGGTGTGTCCCTTGAGGTGGGTGAGTGTGCCTCCCAGGAAGTCCTGGCGTGCCAGGCAATTGTTCAATCTCAGGGTGGTGACTCTGGGCTGGATGACCAGGTTCAGGGGTTAAACTCTGGCCTGGTGGGGGGTCAGTGTGCCCCCCAAGAAGTCCTGGTGTGCCAGGCAATTGTTCAACCTCAGGGTGGTGACTCTGGGTTGGATGGCCAGGTTCAGAGGTTAAACTCTGACCTGGTGGGGTGTAGGTGTACCCCCAGAAACTCTTGGTTTGCCAGGCAGTGATCCAGTCTGAGGGTACAGACCCTGGGCTGGAAGACCAGGTTCAGGGTGTCCCCCCGGACCTGGAGGGAGGGGCTACTGATAACAGTGCCCCTACCATGTTGTCTTCTGAGGAGGCTACTCCAGGTTGGAGGGTGCTGGACCCCAGAAGGGAGGGCAGGGGGAGGGAAGCCTCACCCCGGGCCCTAGTCCAACCTGAAGGAACAGACCCCAGGTTGAAGGGCCAGTTGCAGGTTAACAGCCCTGCACTGGTGGTGAAATGGTGCAGAGCGGCTTCTATAAGCACCCTGACCATGTTGGACTCTGGGGGTACCGCTACAGGAGGGAGGGTACAGAGCCCCAGAGGGGAGGTCCAGGTTCAGGCTGTCATCCCTGACCTGGTGGAAGGGAGAGTGGTTAAAGGGTGTCTAGCACCTGGGACTACCACCCCCCACTCTCCACAGCCACAGTGGTTGGAGAGCTTTGAGAGGCCTGGGGCCTGGCTCTCATCCCTGACAGCTGCCAGTAACCACTGTGGCTTTCTGTCCAGGTAGACAGAGTTATCCCTGGGGAGAGGACAAGAGCCACACCCCGGGGGTAGAGTGGGCAACACCACTGTCTTGGTCCTGGTGGTACTATCCTGCTCCTGGGATACATCTGTGAGCAAAGTAAGGTTAGGTGCTGCACAGATGATATCCGCAGGTAAGGAGAAAGGTTCCCCATGGGTTGGCTTAGTGGGCCCTGAGAGTATGGACAGAGGGATCCAATTGGAGTCAGGAAGACAAAGAACTGGAGCATGCCCCTGCTGTTGTGGGCCTGGGTCCTTGTTCTATCGCCTCAAACAGGGAAGTACATCAGGATAGTGATTGTTCTCCCCTGGCTTTAGGCTGGTGGGGGGTCATGTTAGACCTGGCTTTTTGACAGGGTCATCCCCAAACTTTTTGCCTCCTTCCTCCTATTTTTTTCTGACCTGTCCTTGTTGGCTTTTGAACTATGGGCACTTTACCACTGCTAACCAGTGCTAAAGTGCATATGCTCTCTGTGTAAATTGTACTGTTGATTTGTTTATCCATGATTGGCTATTTAATTTACTTGTAAGACCCTAGTAGAGTGCACTATATGTGCCTAGGGCCTGTAGATTAAATGCTACTAGTGGGCCTGCAGCACTGGTAGTGCCACCCACTTCAGTAGCCCCTTAACCTTGTCTCAGGCCTGCCATTGCATGGCCTGTGTGTGCAGTTTCACTGCCACTTCGACTTGGCATTTAAAAGTACTTGCCAAGCCTAAAACTCCCCTTTTTCTACATATAAGTCACCTCTATTGTGTGCCCAAGGTAACCCCTAGAGCAGGGTGTTGTGTGGGTAAAAGGTAGGACATTTACCTGTGTAGTTTATATGTCCTGGTAGTGTAAAACTCCTAAATTTGTTTTTACACTACTGTGAGGCCTGCTCCCTTCATAGGGTAACATTGGGGCTGCCCTCATACATTGTTGAAGTGGCAGCTGCTGATCTGAAAGGAACAGGAAGGTCATATTTAGTATGGCCAGAATGGTAATACAAAATCCTGCTGACTGGTGAAGTTGGATGTAATATTACTATTCTAGAAATGCCACTTTTAGAAAGTGAGCATTTCTTTGCACTTAAATCTTTCTGTGCCTTACAATCCACGTCTGGCTGGGTTTAGTTGACAGCTCCTTGTGCATTCACTCAGACACACCCCAAACACAGGGTACTCAGCCTCACTTGCATACATCTGCATTTTGAATGGGTCTTCCTGGGCTTGGAGGGTGGACGGCCTGCCCTCACACAAAGGACTGCCACACCCCCTACTGGGACCCCGGCAGACAGGATTGAACTTAAAGGGGACCTGGTGCATTCCTTAGCCACTCTTTGAAGTCACCCCCACTTCAAAGGCACAATTTAGTATAAAACAGGGCCTCTGCCCTACCTCATCAGACACTTGCTGGAGAAGAAACCTGAACCAGAACCTACATCCTGCCAAGATGAACTGCTTGGCTGCTTAAAGGACTCACCTGTCTGCTTTCTACAAAGGACTGCTGCCTTGCTGTTGGCCTGCTGCCTTGCTGAATTCTTGTCTGGCTGTAAAAGTGCTCTCCAAGGGCTTGGATAGAGCTTGCCTCCTGTTCCCTGAAGTCTCAGGACCAAAAAGACTTTGCTTTTTCATTTGGACTCTTCTTGCGGCGAACTTTTCGACGCACAGCTTGTTCCGCAGTGAAAAATTCACCGCACGCCGATCCAGAAAGACGGCTCACGACGCCTGAGGTGCGACCGCAACTTCGACGCACGGCCTCGCATGGACAACGCTGCACAACTTCCAGAGGGGAAATCGATGCGACGCCTGCAGTGAGAAAGAAAATTCCAAGCACAGCCTCCCGGAACGACGCGCAGCCGGATAACAAGCCGAAGAATCCACGCACAGACCCTGGGACATCTGGTAATCCTGCGATCCATAGAAGGAGACGGTCCGCGTGCCGGAAAATGACGCACGTCTTTCCCGAGTGAAAAATAACGACGCAAGTCCGTGTGTGAAGGGGTGCCACGACACACACATCATTTGTCCTCCCGTAGAACAACGCACGTCTTCCCGCGTGAAAAATAACGACGCAAGTCCGTGTGTGAAGGGGCGTAACCGACGCACACACCATTTTTCCACGCATCTCCTCTTCTGCGGCCCTCTGTGGAGATTTTCCACTCCAAACCAGGTACTTTGTGCTTGAAAGAGACTTTGGGGGTCATTCCGACCCCGGCGGGCGGCGGGCGCTGCCCGCCGGGCGGAAACCTCCAAAAGACCGCACCGCGGTCAAATGACCGCGGGGGTCATTACAACTTTACCGCTGGGCCGGCGGGCGGGCGATCTGGAGCCGGCGGATTTGCAGGGGTGCGACGGGTGCAGTGGCACCGGTCGCGATTTTCAGTGTCTGCAAAGCAGACACTGAAAATCCTTGTGGGGCCCTGTTAGGGGGCCCCTGCACTGCCCATGCCAGTAGCATGGGCAGTGCAGGGGCCCCCAGGGGCCCCACGACACCCGTTCCTGCCAGCCACGAACAGGCTGGCGGGAAGGGGGTCGGAATCCCCATGGCGGCGCTGCAAGCAGCGCCGCCATGAAGGATTCCCTGGGCCAGGGGAAAACGGGCGGGAAACCGCCAGTTCCCCTTTTCTGACCGCGGCTTTACCGCCGCGGTCAGAATGGCCCGGGAAGCACCGCCAACCTGTTTGCGGTGCTTCCTCTGCCCTCCACCCTGGCGGTTTGAAACCGCCAGGGTCGGAATGAGGGCCTTTGTTTGCTTTTTAAAGACTTAAGACACTTCATATCACTTTCTACTGATATCTTTACAAATTCATATTGCATCTTTGATCTTTTTGACCTGCAAATACTCAGGTAAATATTATATATTTTTCTAAACACTGTGTGGTGTATTTTTGTGGTACTATATTATGTTATTGTATGATGTATTGCACACATGCTTTACACATTGCCTTCTAAGTTAAGCCTGACTGCTCAGTGCCAAGCTACCAGAGGGTGGGTACAGGATAATTTGGATTGTGTGTGACTTACCCTGACTAGAGTGAGGGTTCTTGCTTGGACAGAGGTGGTATGCTCCCATGATGGAGGAGAGGGCCTCGTGGAGAGTAGGTTCCCTTGGCCTGTCCTCCCCCTGTTGCACAGCAGCCCTCCCAGTTCCCCTGTGTTCCTGTGCCTCCGTCCCCTGGACTGTGTGCCCACTACCACTGCCCCCAGGTCCCTGTTGTTGTTGGGTTAGCCTGGGTGCCCTGTAGTGGTGGACACACCGCTGATTGACCTGTCCTGGGTAGGGAGGTATGGGCCCGCTGGGTGGGTGCTGTGCTGGTGTTCCCAGAGGGTGGAAGTTCGGTGTTGGGCTGTGGCTGGGCAAGGGGAACCGACTGTCCTGAGGCCCACGATGGTCCGGGCTGGTCATCAAGATCCAGTGGGGCAGAGCTGCTGTCGTCACTGTGGGCCTCTTCTGAGGGTGGAGTGGTGTTGTCTAGACCCTCTGGTGTGGTGACGTTCTTTCGGGTTCCTGTGGGGGTATGAGTACATGATTATTGCATGTGTGTGTTTCATGGTGTGCAATGGTTGGGTGTGCGTGTACACCAGTGCAGGCATTCCTGTGTGGGGGCTTGTGTGCTGATGGTTGGGGGGTGTTCTGTGTCTGTGCAGTGGGCATGCTTTAGTGATGGGTATCCATGCTTAGTTATGTCATGCAGGTCTTGGGGTTGGGATGGGTGGTTGGTGTCATGGGTAGATTAGTGAGGATTTGGGGTGATAGGTGAGGGTGTGAGGGTGGGGGTGTGTGATAACATGCAGGTAAGGTGGGGGATATGATAGTTAAGATTTGACTTACCAGTGTCCGTTCCTCCAACGATTCCTGTGAGGCCCTCAGGATGCAAGATGGACAAGACTTGCTCCTCCCATGTTGTTAGTTGTGGGGGAGGAGGTGGGGGCCGCCGCCAGTCCGCTGTACCGTGGTGTGGTGACTGGATACCGAGGAACGCACCTTCCCCCATAGGTCGTTCCACCTCTTCCTGATGTCCTCCCTATTTCTTGGGTGCTGTCCCACTGCGTTGACCCTGTCGATTATTCTTTGCCATAGCTCCATCTTCCTGGCTATGGATGTGTGCTGTACCTGTGAGCCAAATAGATGTGGCTCTACCCGGATGATTTCCTCCACCATGACCCTGAGCTCCTCCTCGGAGAAGCGGGGCTATCTTTGGCATGCCATGGGGTGGTGTGTGTGAGGTGGTGTATGTGTTGATGAGTGTGGTGAGTGTAGTGGTATATGGTGTTTTGTGCGTGGATGTTGTGTGGGTGAGGGTGTAGTGTGCCTCTGTGTGATGGGGTTCTCTATTCTGCGCTGTCTCTCTCTGGCCTTCTCTCAGAAATTCTTGTCGTAGGGGTTTGTGGGTGATGTGGGTGTGTGTTTTATATTGTGTTGGGTGTGTGGGAGTGTTGTTTGTATGTGTATCAGGTGTGTGTATTTGGAATTGTCCAATGTGGCGGTGTTTTGGAGATGTGTGTGTATTTTGAGCGCGGCGGTGTGTACCGCCAATGGAATACCGCGTTTGAAAGACCGCTGCGTGGATTCGTGGGTCGTAATAGCATGGGCGTGTTTCTGTTGGCGTGGAGGTGGAGGATTTGTTTCCGCACGTTTATCGCTGACCTTTGGTGTGGCGGAGTTGTGTGGGTGTCTGAATTTCGGCGGATTCCGTGATGTGGGTCATAATAGCTGTGGCGGAATTCCGCGGCCGCGGTGGTGTGTTGTCGGTCTTCTGCACGGCAGTAAGCGCCTTATACCGCCAATGTTGTAATGACCCCCATAGTCAGCTGGGGATTTAGTGGCCTCAATATGTCCTATTGCCCACTGCATCATTTGTTAAAAAGGATGGCTGGGTGCAGTAGATTATTATAGATTTGAATTAAACTCCCTAATCTGCCTCCCTTAGTGGGCAAGGAATACTGCTGGGCTTCAGAGAGGGGACACATTGGGATAGACCCCTCCAATATGCCAGTGGGTAAAAAGACTGCTTGGAATGTTATTATACATGAATCAATGCTTTGACGGGTCGCTCCAACCCCTTCTTCATTTCATTAGTATTTTCCTGGTGTTCAGTGGGCTTTCTGACACCCCGTGGTAGCTGATTGGGGGTAAATAACTAATACGCCCCTAGCCAGGTCAGAAAGACTTTTGGGCCTCCTATGGAAGGGGACATTCCATATTCATGGGAAAACTGCCCACCTGTTCTTTATTTTTTACTCATTTACCCTGGAGGCGCAAAAAGACTCCTGGGCCCATTATAAGGTGGACTGACGCCTGGGACTTCACCCACCTCATATTGTTTTTTTAAAACAAATAGTCCCTTATGGGTATTCTGCCCCCACACCTGGGGGGTAGACAGATTTTTAGGCCTGTAAATAAGTCAAAAGCAGGAGGTAGAGCTTTCTCATAATTGGCTCCATTTTATTGTTAAAAACTGCCATACAAAATCTGTACCTGTATGTATCATCTTTCTTTCAGGAAAATGTTGAAGACTGTTCTGTTCTAATTGGTGCTGTCCTCCCGCTCTTCTAGGAGTGCTGAGATACCCCTCACAGGGGGATTCTTTGTGCTATAACAAATGAAATTAACATAACATTACAGTAGGTGTTGCCCAATGACTGGGTAGGCAGTCTCCCCTTTTCTTTAAAAAAATAAATATATATATTATCCCCAGTGTCAACTGGGCTTTCCTCGCAATCACCCCCAGCAGAAAGACTGTTGAAGATGTCATTGAGCAGAGGCATGGCCTAATACTAGGGAGAGCCACACCAACCCCTTTAAAAATAGTAGAATTATCTCTGTATCTGGTGGGTTTACTGGCCCTTGGGAAAGCCCCCCCATTCAGCCCCCGGGGGGCAGAAATAATTTAATTTGATTTTATGAATGGGAGCAGTCCCTTCTGTTCATGGGCTCCTGTCTATACTTGAGCATCACACTCCTGAGAGGGCTGAGATATTCCCTCTGAGTATCAAATAAAGTGTATTCAGCTCAATCAGTGTGATGTCATGTCACTGCTCATGTTACATGTCACACTGATTAAATATATATGTTGAGACACAAGAGGAACTCCTCCTTTCCGTCCCAACTACATTTTCTAAAAAGAAAATAGTTCTAATGCGCACAGCAGATGGACTTTTTTCTGAGAAGATACTACAGTGGAAATAAATGGCTCTTCCATTTCATATCTGTTATGTGCACTTGGTCTCAAAATCATCTGTGAAAAGATTGCCCAATTAGCAGCAAAGCATGTTCACATGCCTGTTCCTTTACTATGGTAGCAGGATTTACCTTGGAAAATAACAGGTCTTGTTCAGGGTCAGTATTTATCAGGTATAGTACATGTTCTGTGTATAGTGGGGAGGGGGGGAAATGGCTGTGTATTAAGTCTGTTGCAAATGAAAGACACAGCCTTTTTGTGAGAAATTGAGTTGTTGATTTAGGAAGGGATGAGCCCTTCTCAAGCAACACCCACAATCCCTATCAGGCTGAACCACTAAAAGTCACTAAATTAACCTGTCCTTAACCTTCTGGTAGATTGGCACAAAGCAGACAGGCTTAACTTAGATGCAATGTGAAGTGTATTTATGCAGCACTTCAAACAGTAAAAAAGTATAAACACCAGACTAGAACAATCTCACACAAATCCAGAAAAATTGATTAAAACTCTAATGAAAAGTTTAAGACCAAAATGACAAAAAAACAACCAGCAGAGAGGGGGAAAATCAATTTAAAACGTTTTGGAGAAAAGTAGCATATAAAAGCAAGAAGTGTCATTGCGGTCATCTGCTCATGGTGAACAGTGTCTGAGTCACAAGTTAAGGCCAACTGCGATGGAGCATGGGACGGATACAGGACTGAGTTCGGTCAGCTGTTAAAAGTACCTTGTGTCCTGGGCATTGTGGTGAAAAGTCCTTTATCAACGTGTGCTGCTTTGTTGTCAAGAAGCTGTTGACAGGAGCTGCAGTGCAAGATTCAGAGCCGAGTGAAATGGAACCACTGAGGCTACAAGGTCTAGTGTCTCACGGGGTTGTTTGTCAGTTTCTAGTTGCCCTACGCTTGGTCAGTACTTGTGAAGCCACCAAACAGAAGCTGCAATACACAGTTCTGCATTAAGATCCTTCAAACTATGCAGAGCCAGGGCAATTGTTGGTGCTGAGATTCGTTATGCTCAATTGATGTGATGTGCGATCCTGTGTCAAGATCCATCGAGATGTGCTGAGCTGCTCCAGTTGTCACCATCGAGGTGAGATGCACTGAATTGGTGCTGGTGGAGCTGCTGAGCAGCAGCCGCGATGCAGGCATTGAGATGCGTAAAGGTGCGTCAGTGCCCAGGAGCCTGTTATGTGCATATAGCTCGGAACAGGAATCTACCGGCTGACCCTTGGAGCCACTCTGGAGGTTCTAGTGCCAAACCGGGAGGGTGCCAAAGCAGGCCTTAGGCAGTAGGGCGGACTTCACACAGCTATGCAGTCCTTCTATAGTATCCATAGGTCCAGGAGTGATCTGAAGAGTGTGTCTGAGAGTGCTATTTTTAGGGATACTTTTTATAGCATAAAGCAATTTAATCTGTTGATTGTAGTGTCCTTTGAAAAAATCTTGCTCACTAGTGGTCAGTTCTGCCTTTTTCTCCCTCCTTTTTCTGTTTCAGAGCAGTGACCAACTACTGTATTATTCCACTTTGGCTTCTTTATCAGTTACTATGAGATACTACCTTGGCATTTCTAGGAGCAATGATGTGAAGCTTGCAGAGCCTGGCATCTGGAGTCTCTCCAGGGCCTCTCCTGACATCCGCACAGAGGGAATTTCCAATCTCCTCTATTGTGGCCATAAATCTTCTCAGGCTGCTCTGCTATAGCTAACTTCTTTAGATCTTTGTTGAAATGTGAGGCAAAAATGCTTGCAAGACTTTTCATTCTGTTAATATAAAAAGAAAATACTTTTCCAGCCTTATTTTCCAATTTTTCATTCCTTGTTGACTTTGCTTTGACGTCTGAGGTAATATTTTAAAATCCGGCATCCAAGAGGGATCAGGTTACCATAATGAAGGTTAAAGCCTTGCTTGTGTGAGATAATGTCCAGTTCTACAGAGATGTGTTTTACATAGACCGCTAGCTTTACTTGTGTGTCTTGTCCCAAATGTAAAAGTTTCTTTCTCATCCCTGTGTATGTAGTACTTCAGCCTTGAAGCCAATTGTCTGTGCTCCTGTTAACGCAGAAACTGGTGTGACCCAGGAAAATCATCGAAATTATGCTTTTTCACTTAGATTTGGTGTGGACACTTAACGGAATGTACTTTGTGTAATGAGCATTGACGCACAACTCTTAGGGGTCTGAAAAAGTCAATTTTGACACACAGTTGTGAGGATCGCACAGGACCAAGGTGATGGCTTGATGAGATTTATAAAAAAATCATGTGACTTGTTTTGTGCAGGAATTACATCAAGATCTGCTCTGCAGGGCACCTTTGCATGTCCCCATTACAAACTGGCTTAGTCCACTAGGACACATAAAGGGCGTGGCACCATTGCCCACTGGAAGACAGGCAGCCTCACCTTTGCGTTAACCAGGGGTTTTGCTGCAGATAGAGGAAAAAAGTGTTTTAGTTATATGCAGGGCCACTGGAATTATATTGCAGGAAAAGCTTGAAATTATAAAGCAGGGTTGACCAATATACATGGCAAGAAAAGTCCAGGTATGAATTTGCAGCACCAATAGCTCTAACACAGGCAAAAGCAAGACCTATTGCAATGCAAATGCTTGTTTTATTGGGGCCTAGTAGAGTTAGCTCTGTTTTTTTAAACAGAACTGACAGCACACGAATTCAGGATACTGAAGATGCTGTTATCAACAATGTTTTATTTTCTTGCTAATTTTGGGGAAAGAAATTATTATTTGGGGAGAGAATATTTGAGGTCATACTCACTCTGTATGGAGTGCTGGGAGAATATGTCATCTATTTATTCACATTGTTTTCTCTTTCATGTCAGAAATGTGTCATACTCTTGGTAGAAGTGTTTGTGTCTGGGATAGTTGTACTGTGTTTTCCAGGATCTCTTATTTTCCAAAGACGGTATGAGGAAACGGGGACCTTCTGCATCATGACTTTCATCTGACCCTCAAAGCAGTGATGCTCCACCATATATCCTAGATGGAGTACCGATAGAGAATTATCAATGAAGAGGCCTGCATTCAAATGCAAACTGTGTCATGAACAGGGGCGACTCCTGCATGAGGGCAGAGGAGCGTCACCCCCTGCCAGCAGCAGCAGCCTGCAAACCTTTAAAAGAAAACGATAATAAACAATGTTTATTATAATTTTCTTGAAAAGGGGTGGGCTACAGGCTGTGAGGAGCACTGGAGGGGAGTGCAGAGAGCACTCCCCTCAAAGCACATGTGTGTTTGGCCGGCCGTCTCGGACTGGCCAAACACACATGCACAGTGGGCTCTCTCCAACCCAGCAACACAGTTGCTGGGCTGGAGAGAGCCTGCACAGGCTCCAAGGACACTCTCAGCCAATCCTAATGCTGCTTTGAGCAGCATCAGGATTGGCACAGGGCAGTCTGGCAGCCTGTGCCTGCAGAGGAGCGGAGGGAGCGGCAATGGCAGTGGCGGTAAGTATTTTTTTTTAATTATTTTTTATTTCATATTGATTCCTGACCTCCACCCAAACGTGCTGCCCTACCCCACCCCTTCTGCTGGTCGCGAGCCATGACTGGTCATGAATGGCAACATCATCTGACAATTTGCTGCTGCTAATTCTTTTTAAATGGAGAACTGTATTTACTATTCTTTTCTCAACAGATTGTGGGAGGACGTGATGTTATGGCCAGAGCTGCCAAATTTGGTACTGCAGAACCATGTTTGAGTCTTGGCTTTGTCTCAACATCCTGTGATTCTAGGCAAATCACATCATCTCCCCTCTCCTACAAGCAATCAATGTGTCCTTGTGTAATGTAACTGATGCTCTTATAAAGTGCTCCAATAAGTCTAGGTAGAGTTCGCTCTATATAAAACTGCAAAAGGAAATACAAATCCTGCGGTTTTCTAAAACATACATAAATAAAGATGCAGTTTCTTTACAAAATAAAATGCATGCATGGCAATACATATGTGTATTAGCAGCATAGAAGTGATGGTTAATAGCCAGCACCCCAATCTAAACAGTGTTCCAGCACCACTGCCTCATGTTTTTGCTGTGCCCTGGAATGATATTGTGGGGACAGCACTGAGGTCAGACGTGCTGACTGCAAGAGGCTAGCAAACTGAGGGTTACTTTTAATTTCAAAGAGCGGGTACCAACAGATGTGAGTGACAGCAGCTCATTAGGAGGAATTACAAAAAAGGTCAAGAAGGACCCAAGCAGGGGCCTGTACGATACAAGAGGTTGTTATCAGAACATAGTTAGAACAACTGCACTGCATAGCTTCAAGTTAGCTCCTCTTTAAATGGACTAGTTTTCTAAAGCAGAACATGAACATATTATTGACCTTGATTTTCCTAGGAGCGTTTTTTAGTGTGCTGCTTCAAAGAACCGTTTTGCAGTCTAAGGCCCTCATTAAAACCCTGGCGGTCAGTGATAAAGTGTTGGTAATACCGCCACCAGGCTGACATAACTACCGCCAAATTATGACCATGGCGGAAAGATCTCAGATAGACAGTTTTTACTACACCGACCACCCGGGTGGAAACAACAGGCACCACGGCGATAGCCGCCTACAGCCAGGTGGAAGTCAATGTTCCGCCCACCATATTAAGACCCTGCAATCTGCCACCTTTTCCGGGGCGGTACGACCAACAGCAAAAGCCTGGCAGAAACACAGCACAGAAGGGAAAGGACTCACCTTTGGAGACACAGGGAACAACCACGACGCCATGGAGCCCGAGATGCAAATCTTTCTAATTTTATTTTGCATCCTGCTCCACCACAAACACCAACGACGGCGAAGACGACCACGGTGTAGGAGGCTGTCATGGCTTATAGTGGGTACCTGATGGTACTTACACCTTGTACCAGGTCCAATTATCCCTTATTAGTAGATTAGTAGTGTTCTAGCAGCTTAGGCTGATAGAGGTAGCTATAGCAGAGCAGCATAGGCTGAACTTGGAGACATGCTAAGCTCCTACTATACCACTTATATCATATAGCACTATATCATAAGAATCACAATAATCAGTTACTAAAAATAAAGGTACTTTATTTTAGTGACAATGTGCCAAAAATATCTCAGAAGATATACCCCTTAGGAGGTAAGTACACAAAATATACACACACAAACCAAAATCAGGTAAGTAAACAGTTAGAAAAGTAGTGCAAATACTGTAGAATACAATAGGATGCAATAAGCCTGGGGCAACACAAACCATATACTAAGAAAGTGGAATGCAAACCACTTAGGGACCCCAGGCCTAGTGTAGTGTGTAGAGGGTCGCTGGGAGTGTAAGAGAACCATAAGGGTATCCAAGATACCACACCTCAAGACCCGGAAAAGTAGGAGAAAAGTGACCCTACTTCCCCAGAAATATACTGAAGACATGATGGGAGATTCTGCCAAGACCACAACAGACTGCAAAGCACTGAAGACGGATTCCTGGACCTGAGGACCGGCAAGGGAAGGGGACCAAGTCCAAGAGTCACAAAAGTGTACGGGGGGCAGTAGCCCACTAAACCCCGGATTAAGTTGCAAAATGGCTGCCTCTGGGTGGAGGAAGCTGAAGATTCTGCAACAACGGAAGATGCCAGGAACTTCTCCTTTGCAAAGAAGATGTCCCACAGAGTGCTGGAGGATGCAGAGTTGTTTCTTTGGAGGAATACCACAAACAAGCCTTGCTAGCTGCAAGGGTTGCGGTTTAAAAAAAAGGGTGCTGCCCGGGCCCAGGATGAACCAGGAGGTCACCACTTGGAGGAGGAGACAGAGGGGGCCCTCAGCAAAACAGAGAGTTCAAACACAAGAAGGCAGCACCCACAGAAGTATTTGAAAATGGGTTCAAGAAAACTGAGCACAGCAGTTGTCTCAACACTACACAGGAGGGTCCCACGAAGCCGGTGGTCAACTCAGCGAGTTGAGCAATGCAGGATGGAGTGCTGGGGACCTGGGCTAGGCTGTGCACAAAGGATTCCTTACAAAAGTGTACAGAAGCCCCAGCAGCGGCA